>NC_079332.1:11943860-12543860 GCF_029931775.1 Euleptes europaea
TCTTAAACTGTGGAACTCCCTGCCCCAGGATGTGGCGATGGCTGCCAACTTGGAAGGCTTGAAGAGGGGAGTGGACATGTTCATGAAGGAGAGGGCTATCCATGGCTACTAGTCAACATGGATACTATCGCTCCGAGAGGGTGTTTGCTTTTGAAATGCAAATGTGAGGCCTGTGAGGATAATGCTGCTGCAGTCGTCTTGTTTGTGGGCTTCCTCAAGGCTATCCATGGCTACTAGTCAAAATGGATAGTAGTCATGATACATACCTATTCTCTCTAGGATCAGAGGAGCATGCCTATGATATTAGGTGCTGTGGAACACAGGCAGGATAATGCTGTTGCTGTGGTCTTGTTTGTGGGCTTCCTGGAGGCACCTGGTTGGCCACTGTGTGAACAGACTGCTGGACTTGATGGACCTTGGTCTGATCCAGCAGGGCTTTTCTTATGATCTCAAATAGGGCACACCTTCACACCACAAAAATTGCCCGAGGCTGTGGCAATCGCTCCGAGAGGGGGTTTGCTTTTGAAATGCAAATGTGAGGCCTGTCTAGGCAACCCCTCGGATTGAAAGTCCAAATCTTTCTAACAGGCAAGAAGCCGGAATAGTCAAGCGAGGAAAAAAGCCGGTGAAGTTCTTATGATTGCTGTGAATGTGGCTCTCTGCAGAAGTGGACGACAGAAATCCCAGAAGCCAGCAGGGCCGAAGGGGTTGAATAGGGTGCGCGTTGGTCAAGAAAGAAGGTCTTCCATGCCCTGCTCAGCCATTTGCACTGCCTCGGGAATCACAAGAGTAGAATAAATTAAGAAAAGTAAGCCAATCGATGGCGTGCGGCTCAGCCTGCGTAGCTGACGCCAACCCCAGAATTCAGTTCTGCTTGGCACCGAGTTTTAATGGTCTTGATACGTTAACAGCAATGTTTGTGCATGAGTGTGTGCGTGTATAAATTAGCAGCAGGGTTATACTCAGCCCATCACTAGGATGGAAAGGGTCTTTAGAAAAAAAGCAGGCGGTTTGATTTTTGCATCAAGGAAAAGGAATTTCCTGGTGATTAATGACCAGTTGGGTGGAGCTGTGTCTGGGCTTTAAACCCTGCCCTTTCATCGGTCCCTCGGAAATGCCCCGTGGCTCCGTTGTTTTCACTGCACTTCAGGCATGATGGATCATCATTTTGAGAAGAAGTGGGGGGAAGCATCTCTGTTTCTTGTGGCTATTTCGGTCCATGTACCTTTGCTCCTTTTCCTCTTGTGGGAGCATGGCTGTTGTTTCTAAGAGTATATGAATGAATCGCGACCATAAGAACATAAGAAAAGCCCTGCTGGATCAAACCAAGGTCCATCAAGTCCAGCAGTCTGTTCACACAATGGCCAACCAGGTGCCTCTAGGAAGCCCACAAACAAGACCACAGCAGCAGCATTATCCTGCCTGTGTTTCACACAGCACCTAATATAATAGGCATGCTCCTCTGATACTGGAGAGAATGGGTATGCATCATGACTAGTATCCATTTTGACCAGCAGCCATGGATAGCCCTCTCCTCCATGAACATGTCCACTCTCCTCTTCAAGCCTTCCAAGTTGGCAGCCATCACCACATCCTGGGGCAGGGAGTTCCACAATTTA
Organism: Euleptes europaea; assembly: GCF_029931775.1. Classification (NCBI taxonomy): domain Eukaryota; kingdom Metazoa; phylum Chordata; class Lepidosauria; order Squamata; family Sphaerodactylidae; genus Euleptes; species Euleptes europaea. Next base: position 11,945,480 of record NC_079332.1, read on the forward strand.
AGGCTTAATTGCCCTTGGTTGCTTAATTGTGTAATGAAACAGAGCTTGCGGAGTGTTTACTAGTTCTGCATGGTCACCATTGCAACTGGTAAGGTTCCAAGTCTGCAAAGAACAAGGCAGCAGGGCGTAGTGGTTAAGAGCGGTGGTTTGGAGTGGTGGGCTTTGGTCTGGAGAACCAGGTTTGATTCCCCACTCCTCTAAATGAGCGGCTGATGCTAATCTGGTGAACTGGATTTGTTTCCCCTCTCCTACACATAAAACCAGCTGGGTGACCTTGGGCTAGTCACAGCTCTCTTAGATCTCTCTCAGCCCCACCTACCTCACAGGGTGTCTGTTGTGGGGAGGGGGAGGGAAGGTGATTGTAAGCCAGTGTGAAAACAACTCTTCTTCTTCAAAGTTGTGCATACAACTTTGTGCATACAAAGTTCATACAACGGAGACACAGCTGCTTTTTATTTATGGCGATTTTTGAACCATCACAATTTTAAGGAACTACTTTTGTTCCACGTTAGATCGAGGCTAGATCTAGATTTTATCCCAGCTGGTGTAGTGGTTAAGAGCAGCAGACTCTAATCTGGTGAGCCGGGTTGGTTTCCCCACTCCTCCACATGAAGCCTGCTGGGTGACCTTGGGCCAGTCACAGTTCTCGCCGAACTTTCTCCGCCCCACCTACCTCACAAGGTGTCTGTTGTGAGGAGAGGAAGGGAAGGTGATTGTAAGCCACATTAGGCAAAAACGCACGGTCGCTTTATCCTCCTTTAATCCCTGTTTTAGCCAGGATTGAACGCATGTGTTTCGCCTAATGTGCATTCGATCCTGGCTGAATCAGGGATTAAAGGAGGATAAAGCGACCGTGCGTTTTCGCCCATTGAGACTCCTTTCAGTAGAGAAAAGCGGGGTATAAAAACCAACTCTTCTTCATTTTATACGGTGATTCACATTTACTCCTGCCCTTTCCCATAAGCAGAAGGTTACTTGTGCTGGATTTGTATACATATTCTGTGGCCACCAACCGGCTTCACAAGTACTTGGCACCTCATCTCCTCTGTCCTGTCATTCACAAACCAGCATGCAACTGTTTGGCAAGAAATAATTCACCATTCTGTGAAGAGCTCACTAGCTCTTCCTGTCTCTTGGAAGCTGGTGTCTCTGCCGACTGAGAAATGCCTCTTTCATCATTATTGTCCAATTAATCTTTGCGGGCCAAGAAAAGAACGAGCTGGCGGACATAGCTCCGAGAGGGCGTTTGCTTTTGAAATGCAAATGTGAGGCCTGTCTAAGCAACCCCTCCAATTCAACGTAGTAATCTTTCTAACAGGCAAGAAGCCGGAATAGTCATGCGAGGAAAAAAGCCGGTGAGGTTGAACCAAAATTGCTTGGAAATTATGCTGGGGTAGAGTTTAAATTAAAACCAGCTGCTCGGCCTTAAACTTGTTTTTTGGGGGGGATTTTTAAAAACATCACCTTGAGGTTGGGTTGAATCTCAGTGCATCTGCTGGAGTTATTAGTTCGTCGCCTTTTTCAAGCCTGTCTTTTCCCGCCGCGGCAGCGTCAAGAACCGCTCTAATTTTTCAAACTCGAAATGACCAGGCGGTGCTGTGACGATCCGTCAGTCGATTTTTGAAGCATGTGACCAATAGGATCAACAACAACAACAGGCTCCCATGTCATCTGCGTCATAAATGTATTTTGATTTCCTAGGGCTCCATCCCACCGGCGAAGGAGCCACAAACAGTTTCCACTGACTTTGACGGGACTTGGATAATACTTTTTTCTGACTTCTGCTAAGCATCTTCTCTCTCTCTCCCTTTTTCATACTGTTCCATAGTACGCTAATAAAATGTTCAGTAGCTTGGTTCAGTGAGCCAAAATTCAGACAAAATGTCCTAGAGAAAGCCATGTAGCTGTTAATGCCACTATAGCAGGGCAGGTTGCCAACCTGCTTAGTCCTAGGGGAACAGGTATACTGTATGAAAAGAACATAAGAACATAAGAAAGGCCATGCTAGATCAAACCAAAGCCCACCAAGTCCAGCAGTCTGTTCACACAGTTGCCAAACAGCTGCCTCTAGGATGTCCGCAAGCAAGACAACTGCAGCAGCATTGTCCTGCCTGTCTTCTACAGCACCTAATATCACAGGCGTGTTCCTCTGATCCTGGAGAGAATAGGTATGCATCATGACTAGTATCCATAATAGCCATGAATACCCCTCTCCTCCATGAACATGTCCACTCCCCTCTTCCAGCCTTCCAAGTTGGCAGCCATCACCACATCCTGGGGCAGGGAGTTCCACAATTTAACTATGCGTTGTGGGAAGAAATACTTCCTTTTATCAGTTTTGAATCTGTCACGCTTCAGCAGATGACCCCACGTTCTAGTATTATGAGAGAGGGAGAAAAGCTTCACCCTGTCCACTCTCTCCATACCATGCATCATTTGATAGACCTCGATCATGTCTCGCCTTCACCGCCTCTTTTTTAAGCTAAACAGCCCTAAGTGTTTTAACCGCTCCTCATAGGGCATTCGCTCTAGTCCCTTGATCATTTTGGTTGCTCTTTTCTGCAGTTAAGAAAGCCCTAGGGTGTTTCCCAAATTCACTGCAAGAAGCGACAGGAGAATTTAGCCACCCAAAGCAGGAAGTATCTTACTAAAGAGTTACTTCCTCTTGTGGATAGTTTCAGAGGATAGCTGGGTTGGTCTGCAGAGCTTTGACTCTCAAAATTATACCCCAAAGATCCTGATGGTCTCTAAGGTGCTAATGGACTCGAATCTAGATGTTCCTCTTGCAGAGGTTTTTTGTAGCTCTTTAGCCGAGACCGTACCTAGCGTGGTGTAGTGGTTATGAGCGGTGGTTTGGAGCGATGGAGTCTGATCTGGAGAACCGGGTTTGATCCCCCACTCCTCACATGAGCTGTGGAGGCTGGAGATCTCCTGCTATTACTAGCTGGAGATATGCTATTACAACTGATCTCCAGCCGATAGAGATCAGTTCCCCTGGAGAAAATGGCCATTTTGGCAATTGGACTCTATTGCATTGAGGTCCCTCCCCTCTCCAGACCCTGCCCTCCTCAGGCTTCGCCCCCAAAACCTCCTGCCGATGGTGAAAAGGGACCTGGCAACCCTAGCCCCTTTATCCTTGCCAAGCAAAGACTTTTTAAAAAATGTTATCCACCTTGGCTTACCTAATCTTGAAAAGCTGGATGCTCTTAAAAAAAAACACACGGGTTAAAGCAGAATTTGCGTTAATTCGATCACAAACTGTCTGGTGGTGCTAGATGAATCAGGTGACTCATCCGCCGAGAAACTGGTTGGCAAAATGCTTTCTGCAAAGGCCACCGGGAAACATTTTTTTGGCCAGGAAATATGAAAGAGGCTCATCCGCAAGACATCTTTCTGTCTGCGGCACAGTTGGGCTTTGTGGAGCTCTTGGAACGGGCAGGCAGCACAACCGGGAGGTGGATGTGAGTCCCTGTATGTGGTTGGTCGGCAGCCTTTGGTTCGGAGAGTCACAAGTTAGACGAAGTAGAAGAGTTGGTTTTTATATGCCGACTTCCTCTACCAGTTATGGGAGACTCAAACCGGCTTGCAATCACCTTCCCTTCCCGTCCCCACAATAGACACCCTGTGAGGTGGGTGGACCTGAGAGAGCTCTAACAGAGCTGTAACTTGCCCAAGGTCACCCAGCTGGCTTCGTGTGGAGGAGTGGAGAAACAAATCCAGTTCGCCAGATTAGCCTCCGCCGCTCATGTGGAGGAGTGGGGGATCAAACCCGGTTCTCCAGATCAGACTCCACCGCTCCAAACCACCACTCTCTTAACCACTACACCATGCTGGCTCTCAAGTTATGCAGTTCTTCTTTGGCAAGTAGAGAACTAATGTTGCCAGCTCCGGCTTGGAAAAGACCTGGAGATTTTGGGGGCGGAGCCTGAGGAGGGTGGGGTTTGAGGAGGGGAGGGACTCCAATGCCATAGTCGAAATGCCAAAGCGGCCATTTTCTCCAGGGGAACCGATCTCTATTGGGTGGAGATCAGTTGTAATAGTAGGAGGTCTCCAGGTAGTACCTGGAGGTTGGCAAACCTATTCATGTGTTCAATTGGAGTGTAGAGAAAATACGGTACTGGGAGCCCTAAGGAAAGCATGATGGCCGGATCCACTGTTATACAAGACATAAGAACATAAGAAAAGAGCCCCGTGGTGCAGAGTGGTAAGCTGCAGTACTGCAGTCCAAGCTCTGCTCACGACCTGAGTTCGATCCCAACGGAAGTTGGTTCCAGGTAGCCGGCTCAAGGTTGACTCAGCCTTCCGTCCTTCCGAGGTCGGTAAAACAAGTACCCAGCTTGCTGGGGGTAAAGGGAAGATGACTGGGGAAGGCACTGGCAAACCACCCCATAAACAAAGTCTGCCTAGTAAACGTCGGGATGTGACGTCACCCCATGGGTCAGGAATGACCCGGTGCTTGCACAGGGGACCTTTACCTTTAAGAACATAAGAAAAGCCCTGCTGGGTCAGACCGAGGTCCATCAAGTCCAGCTGTCTGTTCACACAGCGGCCAACCAGGTGCCTCGAGGAAGCCCTCAAACAAGACGACTGCAGCAGCATCTGTCCTGCCTGTGTTCCACAGCACCTAATATATTTGGCATGCTCCTCTGATCCTGGAGAGACAGCATGCCAATAAAAGTCAGACCGGGTCAGCTGCTAACCTCACGTCCCAGTCTTGGCGATCAGGACATGGGAGCACTTAGGACACGTTTCATGGCTTCCACCTCCACCGTTTCGAAAGGAAAACATCTTAATCCCCCCTCCCAAAAAAAGAACCCTCATTACTTCAGAAGGGATGCAAGTTCACGGGTTGTAAATTTTAATTTATTTTTTTAATATCCTACATTACGGAGCCATAAATAAAGCTGTAAAAAATAATTATTTTTTGCACAGCCAGTCACTGGCGCATCTGAAAGCCATTAGCAGGTATCGTGCGCTGTCGCACACGGGGAGCCGGTCTGCCGTGGAGGGGGTTGTAGGGAGGGTGGTGGAAGGAGGGATGGAGGAGAGGCAAACAGGTGCATGTGGTGGTGTTGGTGGTGGTGGGGACACACGACAGAGGGGATCAAAGATACCCGATAGGTGGTGAGAACCATGGGCTTTTAGGTCAGCGACTCCCGTTGTCCTGGCAAGGCGGTCCCCTTATTTAATTGGAGGAAGGGGAGGAGGAGAAACGAGATCCAGTTACTGGGAAAGGAGACCCTCCCTGCGCTTTACAGGATTCCTGAAACCACTGACAATTTATCATTTCAATCCCAAAAGGTATAGTGGCAAAGGAGAGCCCCCCCCCTCTCCCAGAGCTGTCCTCCTCCCAGTTAACTTGGGGTCAGATCGTGTCCCTCTAAAATTGGCCGGGGGCGGAGATTTGAAACCTCTGAGCCATAAAACGTCACGTCACGGGACACAAATCTCTGGCCACCATAGTCGGCTTCAGAAGGCCGTGAGATTTGTGTGTGCCTGTGACCAGCAAATTCATTCCTGATCCCTCAGAATTGACCACAATTGAGGGTCCTACAAATAGGCAGGTGCCTTTTTTTTGGGGGGGGGGTGTCTTAAAAACATAAAGAGCCAGCGTGGTGTAGTGGTTAAGGGTGGTGGTTTGCATCGGTGGACTCTGATCTGGAGAACAGGGTTCGGTTCCCCACTCTTCCACATGAACGGCGGAGGCTAATCTGGTGAACCGGATTTGTTTCCCCACTCCTCCACACGGAGCCAGCTGGGTGACCTTGGGCTAGTCACAGTTCACTTAGAGCTGTCCAGCCCCACATATCTCACAGGGTGTCAGTTATGGGGAGGGGAAGGGAAGGCGATTGTAAGCCGGTTTGAGTCTTCCTTAAGTGGTAGAGAAAGTCGGTGACATCAAAACAGATTGGTCCAGGAGCCAGCGTGGTGTAGTGGTTAAGAGCGGTTAAGAGGGCCATCGAGTCCAATGGTCAAAGCGGCCATTTTCTCCAGGGGGACTGATCTCTGTCACCTGGAGGTCATTTGTAATAGCAGGAGATCTCCAGCTAGCACCTGGAGGTTGGCAATCCTACTCCTGGGTCGAAACAGGACTGAAAGAGGCATTCTGAGTGGACAATGCATTCTGATAGATGGGTAATCTCTTACTTCGTATCAGCGGAGGCTGTGGAGCAAGAATATTTTCCGAGGGTTGTGGGACACAGTTAGCATGTCCCATTTCTCCTTTACATTGCCTGAGCTTATGCCGCTGAAGATCAGTTCGTACGTCCTCACCGGTCATTGTTTCTCTTCTAACACATTCATAGAATAGAATAAAAGAATCATAGAGTTGGAAGGGACCACCAGGGTCATCTAGTCCAACCCCCTGCACAATGCAGGAAATTCACAACTACCTCCCCCCCCACACACCCAGTGACCCCTTACTCCATGCCCAGAAGATGGCCAAGATGCCCTCCCTCTCATGATCTGCCTAAGGTCACAGAATCAGCATTGCTGACAGATGGTCATCTAGCCTCTGCTTCAAAACCTCCAGGGAAGGAGAGCTCACCACCTCCCGAGGAAGCCTGTTCCACTGTGGAACCGCTCTGTTAGAATATGCTTCCTATTGTCTAGACGGAAGCTCTTTTGATTTAATTTCAACCCGTAGTTTCTGGTCCGACCTTCTGGAGCAACAGAAAACAACTTGGCACCCTCCTCTCTGTGACAGCCCTTCAAGTACTTGAAGATGGCTATCATATCTCCTCTCAGTCTTCTCCTCTCCAGACTACACATACCCAGCTCCTTCAGCCTTTCCTCATAGGACTTGGTCTCCAGACCCCTCACCATCTTTGTTGCCCTCCCCTGCAGCCTCCGTAGCATCACTTGAAGTACAGTAGAGTTCACTGGGCAGCACCAAGGTGCACTGAAGAGCATTGTGCTATTATTTCATAAGCAATCACCAGGTGGTGGTCCCATTTAGGAAAAGTCTGCCTGGAGGACTAGCAACTCTGATAGGGTATGGGGCATCCCGGGAACTTTGCCTATGTGCGCCCGTCGTCTTAGGAAGTTTATTAACCCTATGACTAAATCCAAATAAAAGGAGGGGAAGGGGCATAGGTTTGGACACTGTTAACAGCTGCCAGCCTGCACTGGCTTACGGCTCAATGCGTTATCACTGTTGCCACAACCGGCCTTCACATCCTCAGCAGATGGAATAACGGGGATTTGTTGTAACGGAAGATTCTCCGGGACTGATTCAGACTGTAAAACGGAGCTGCTGTTTGATGATTAATTATAAGCATCCTCTCCTTTGTGCCCCGGAGAGGACTGTATTTCCAAGAGGGTAACCCTTTGACAGGTCTCCAGGAAGCCCTAGCGTAGTAGGGAGTTCTTGTACCGAGAGGCAAAAAAAAGATATAATCTATTCTCACATCTGCTTCCTGTTGTCGGGATTTGGGGCTTTTTTTCCTCTCTCTTTTGGTTCATCAGAGACCTGTTCTTGCTGGGCAGCAGTCAGAAATGTGACGGTCGAAAACGAGAATGGGAAAAATATGTCTCTGGAATAGGCAATGATTCGTACTGCCAAATAGAGATCCCCCCTCCCCCATGTGGAGATTGGCCGTCTCTACCCTTCAGCGGAGTATTTCTCAGATCTGAAAGGCAGAGAAGTAGGGTTGCCAGGTCCCTCTTCGCCACTGGTGGGAGTTTTTTTGGGCGCAACCTGAGGAGGGAGGGGTTTGGGGAGGGGAGGGACTTCAATGCCATAGAGTCCAATGGCCAAAATGGCCATTTTCTCCAGGGGAACTGATCTCTATCAGCTGGAGATCAGTTGTAATAGCAAGAGATCTCCAGCTACTACCTGGAAGTTTTGGAAATCAGCACAGGAGCAAATTAATATTACAAAGTGCAAATATTTATATGATCGCTACAACATATAACATAGAGTCACAACTATACACGTATTGAAACCAACAAACTAAATAATCTCTCCTACTATATACAATGTATGTTACAACAATCAGGCTGGAACAAACCAGACTGAAGATTCAAAGTATAGGTATAGTCCTTAGGTTATATTCACTCATCACAGGGAAAGTCCTTGGTTCCTCTTCAAGCTTTTAAATAGTGTTTCTGACGTTACCATGAGATGATTGAATATATTTCCAAACCTTCCAGGTATATGCACAGTGGTGTCTTTTTTCTTTCCACTACCTGGAAGTTGGCAACCCTACAAACAAGGGGTGGACCAAAATTGCCCAGGAAATCTTCTGGCTTATATCGTGTGTTTGGAGTGTGTGTGTGGGGGGAAATGTATAAGTGATGCAGCCAGGTCTCAGTAAGGTAACGTTTGGCAAGAGTTAAGGCTGAGGAAAGCGGTCTCTTTTTTCCCTTTTCTTTTTTGTTTTTGGTCCTTGCAAAATGTGCATTGCCAATCTCTCTCTCCCCCCCCCCAATTTGATCTGAAACAAATCTTTGAAAAAGCCATTGAGAATATAAAGAAGCTGGTTTTCTTCCTCTGGCGGACCGACCAATGATTTTGATAGGGAGGAGAGCACCGAAGTCATAGGTCTTTTATGCATGGCTGTTTCATTCGCCATCATGCCTCCGATGAGTTTGGGTCTTTGTGTGAATTACGCATGCCGTTTCCAACTGTGGGAGGTCGCCTCCTGCCTTTCCCCGCGTTTTGCCCGTGTTTTCAGAGACCTATTTTATCCCAAATTTGAAAACATGGGCAAAACGTGGGGAAAGGCAGGGGGAGAGCAAGGCGACCACCTTGACTTAGACGCCCCAGGCTAGACCGATCTCGTCAGATCTCGGAAGCTAAGCAGGGTCAGTCCTGGTTAGTACTATGATGTGAGACCACCGGGGAAGTCCAGGGTTGGTACGCAGAGGCAGGCAATGGCCAACCACCTCTGTTTGTAGGATCGAACCTATGCGTTTCCCCTAATGTACATTCGATCCTGGCTAAAACAGGGATTAAAGGAGGATAAAGGATTAAAGGAGGGTCATTTTGTTCATTTTGATATTGTGCAATTTGATATTGGGTGGCTAATAAATGTTTTAAACAAATAAAGTTTTGCAAACGCTGCTTTGTCAGGGTAAAAGGTAAAGGTATAGGTCCCCTGTGCAAGCACCGGGTCATTCCTGACCCATGGGGTGACGCTAGGCAGACTTTGTTTACGGGGTGGTTTGCCAGTGCCTTCCCCAGTCATTTTCCCTTTACCCCCAGCAAGCTGGATATAAATATTGGAAATCCATCTGTTGAATACATAACATTGTTGGAAACCCAACAAAAACTGTACTTGGAGTGAGTATGGGCTGTAGAGCATCTTGAATATGTGAAGGTATACCCTGGATTGGAATGCACTGATGCTTGATTCAGATTTTCAGAGCAGCCTTTCAGTAGATTGATACAAATGCCTCTTTGGACATGTTTTTCAGGGGACGGCATCTGTCCTTCAGCGCAGGTCCGCTAATGAGGAGTATGTGGAAGTTGGGCGGCTCGGGCCATCGGATTACTTCGGTAAGCACACGTTCCTTATCAATTTATTTATTTATGTATTTCATTGGATTTATAGCCCACCCTCCCCGGCAGATGTCAGGCGCAGAGCGGCTCACAGAATAATAAAAATACCATATACAATAAAAGTCATAAACACATAAAATCGGTTGATAAAGAGCCCCTGCAGATAATAAAATACAGCATCAATAATTCAATGGCACTTAACATGCAATATCAGGCTATAGTAGGAGGGGTTGCTTGGTCCCTCTTCTCCATCAGCAGGAGGTTTTTGGGCCAAAGCCTGAGGAGGGCGGGGTTTGGGGAGGGGAGGGACTTCAATGCCATAGAGTCCAATCGCCAAAGCGACCGTTTTCTCCAGGGGAACTGATCTCTATTGGCTGGAGGTCAGTTGTAATAGCGGGAGATCGCCAGCCACCACCTGGAGGTTGGCGATCCTGATAGTAGGGCCTGCAATAGTACAGGGTATTCCAGGATGGTTGGAGTAGAATAGAACAGAGCAGGGAGGCCAGCATTAATGAAGAAACCATTGCTGGCCTCAACCATAAGTCTGGTGAAATAGTTCTGATTTGCAGGCCCTGTGGAACTCCATAAGGTCCCACAGGGCCCTGGCCTCATTAGAGAGACTATTCCACCAGGCAGGGGCGAGGGCAGAAAAAGCCCTGGCCCTGGTCGAGGCCAACGGGACAGTCTTTATTTACCGAAGCAAGGGGACGTCGTGTTTAGAGCAGGGTTCACACAACACATAGTTAAATTGTGGAACTCCCTGCCCCATTGGGTTCCAGGTGTCTCTTCTCAACCGGCAGGAGATTTTGGGGGTGGAGCCTGAAGAGGGCGGGGTTTGGGGAGGGGAGGGACTTCAATGCCATAGAGTTCAATTGCCAAAGCGGCCATTTTTCTCCAGGTGAGCTGATCTCTATCGGCTGGAGATCAGTTGAATTAGCAGGAGATCTCCTGCTGCTACTACCTGGCAGTTGGAAAGAAAAAAGGCACCACTGTGCATATACCTAAAGGTTTGGAAATCAGCACAGGAGCAAATAAATATAACAAAGTGCAAATGTTTGTATTTCTACAATATATAACATAGAGTCACAACTATACACTAAGAACAAACAATCTAAATAATCTATCCTACTATATACAATATATATTACAACAATCAAATGGGAACAGCCAGACTTGAAAATTCAAAATATAGGTATAGTCCTTAGGTTATATTCAGAAGAAAGTCCTGGGTTCCTCTTCAAGTTATAATGGTGTTTCTGACGTTACCAAGAGATGATGCCAAAAGTTGAAGAAGGGATACGGCCGTTTCAAATTCTTTGACTTTACATTTCTTCATCACAGTTGTGTTACCCTACGTGGGAACTGGTCAAAATTTATCCTGCTTGAATTCTTAGCAAAGATGCAATAAGTAAGCTGGAGATATTACATGATGACTGATTTTTGAGGGAGTGATTGTCTTGTTTGTGGGCTTCCTAGAGGCACCAGGTTGGCCACTGTGTGAACAGACCGCTGGACTTGATGGACCTTGGTCTGATCCAGCAGGGCTTTACTTATGTTCTTATGGGGTTTGCATGACAGTATGGCTTTCTGTGCAGAAGGGGAGGGGTCTTCTCTTTAACCTTTTATCAGGCTTGGTCCTCGATCAATACAAGGGCTGTCATTCTCAGCTGCGTGATGATCCCTTTGTTTCTGCTTCCAGGAGAGATAGCCCTTTTGCTCAACCGGCCCCGGGCTGCGACCGTGGTGGCCCGTGGGCCCCTGAAGTGCGTCAAACTGGACCGGCCTCGCTTTGAACGAGTACTCGGCCCGTGTTCGGAAATCCTCAAGAGGAACATCCAGAGATACAACAGTTTCATTTCTCTCACTGTTTAAGTTCTTTCCGTCTGGGGTTCTGTTGCCTTTACGTTAAAACTCGTGCACTTAAAAAAAAAAAAGTCGACCCGTGCCGTTCCATAGCTTTATGAAGAAAACAGGATGTGTGGCATTTTATGTATTTTATTTTGTTTGAAATGTTCATGTCACTGGATGTCCGATTTTTTTGTGTATCATTAAAGAGGCCAGACGGCAGAGATCTGGAAGCGTGCAGCTTTTGGGAGCCATTTGGTTAGTCTGAATTGCATTCCAGATGGTCACCGTAAGTAGGACCCCAAAATGTTGTGCATTTAAAAAATAATAAAATATAAAGGCCACATGGTTATCTATTTCAGCATTTATTTGAGCAAAGGTTTGCTAAAAAGCCAGCCACTCATTTGTCAAACAGGAAAAAAAAGAAAGTATAGTTTTAAATATTCTTTCAAGGACTGGGTGTATCGAGGCCTCACGTTACAAAAGAGCAGCCTAATATTTCAGTGGGAATTTGTTCATGAAGAGGGCCACAATCCAGCAGAAACTGCATACACTTAAGTGCATTCAAGTCAGTACTGTTAAGGTATGCTTCCCCGACCCTGATTAGGGCTGCCAACCTTGAGGTACTTGCTGGAGGTCTCCTGCTATTACAACTGATCTCCAGCCAATAGAGATCAGTTCCCCTGGAGCAACATGGCCACGTTGGCAATTGGACTCTATGGCATTGAAGTCCCTCCCCTCTCCAAACTCCGCCCTCCTCAGGCTCCGCCCCCAAATACTTCCCGCCGGTGGCGAAGAGGGACCTGGCAACCTTAGCCATGATTGACCATACAAATGCAAGGGAAAACCTAGGCCCTGAGTATCCGTCAGCATGAAGAGATACACTTTGGTTTGTTTTCACTTCTCTTTGGGGCTGTTAAGGGTGTCCTGGGCTGTGCCTGGGTAGGTACACATGGCAGAAAGGGACTCTAAGTTTGCTCCTCAATGTCACAATCTTTGTTCTTTAAGGCCCTGCCTCTGACTCAAGAGTTTGACATAGGGTTGCCAACATGCAGGTACTAGCTGGAGATCTCCTGCTATTGCAACTGATCTCCAGCCGATAGCGATCAGTTCCCCTGGAGATAATGGCCACTTTGGCAATTGGACTCTGTGGTATTGAAGTCCCTCCCCAAACCCCACCCTCCTCAGGCTCTGCCCCAAAACTGGCAACTCTGGTTTGACATGACAGTAACTAGTGGGGCCACTCTCTTTGACATAAGCTGGCAGAGGACATCTGTGTCAGGCTGGATCGCATACATGAGGATTTAATGCGGAGAATAACGGGATTTCCAAATTTTGGAACTGGGTTTGGGGAAAAGAGAGTTTCCCGTTTCTCTAAAAGCCACAAGAGTCCAGTGGTACTTGAAAGTCTAATAAAACGTAAGGTTTTATGAATCAGCGCTCATGTCGCCGATGCATTGAAGTTGACATCCATTAGGTAGATGCCTTTCTAGTCGCCGCTAGTGGCCCTAATCCACTCTGAGTGAACTGATCACTCTTTTTACGGGATCTTGCTTTAGCCTGGCTTCTCTTTTGTAACATCTCTCCTTCACTGCTTCGTCGTGGCTATAAAACAGAACGCCTGTCTTTTTTCCAGTAGGGAAAAAGACAGCTGACTGTATTGCGCCTGTCTTTTTCTTGTAAGGAAAAAGACAGTTAACCCTATTGTGCTGGTCTTTTCCCGTATTTGAAAAAGACAGGCACAAATAGGGGTAACTCTTCCCCCCCCCCATGAAAGCCAAAAGCAACGCAGGGAGGGGCAGTGTTGCTCGGGGAAATGGCACTGGGGGGGATTAAAATCTCCTTTCCCCAGCACCGTGTCCATGTAATTCAACCTTCAACAATATCCTGTCTCATTAATTTCAGCACAGTATCTTGTATTCGCAAGAAGAGTTTCTGATTTGTTTCCACGCGTTTTTTATTGATTGCTGTAATTCTGTATTTATTGTGCTTATTTATAATCTCTGATATAATTTTTTTGCATGTGTACAAAATGTGGAAAATCAGACGCCGTGGTGAGATGACTGGTAATAAAAGTGCACCATCTTTAAAAAAAGATTTTAAGAAAATGAATATATGCCGTAATGATCGTATAAAAAGCAGTTCCTGTCATCTGTTATGCTATTCTGTTCTGCGTAATTTTTTTTTTAAGGAAAACTTTTTTTAAAAAAGAAGAGATAATTTTTTCCACTCCTTTTGCTGAGCATATTGCATTTCCATGCTATGTCGATTAAAAAAAAAAGTGTGAGGTGTGATACACAAAAAAATTCTGATCACTGCTGCATTCCAGACAATATCAGGCTCCCAGCGTAAAAGTCTGCAGGTTTATAAAGAATGGGTACAACTGAACACAATTTGGAGGTGCTTACATCCCATTGAATTAGACAGGAGTTAAGGCCGGACTAGACACAAACCCTTCCCCTCTCTTGTAAATCTTACGCGACTGATTTGTGACGTAACGTCTTCGCGCTGTGCACCCGTAGCTCAGACCATTGAGGGGCAGAGACAGGTGCTGTTCGTGATGGTTTGTTATAAAAAGAAAGAGAGAAGAAGAACGGCGGCTACTTCAAATCTCTCGTAATGTCTCATTTGGCCCTGACGCAGTCTGGGAAAGAGGCGCTTGCTTGGTCGCCTGTAGTAATCAAGACTCGCCTCTGGGTGACCAGGGAAGTAAGTTTTTGGAGATTGGAATACTCTGGGGTTCTTTTCCTTTGCTGTTGAAATCCCAGATGTGCAACAAATGATCCCTGTACGTGCAGGAAAACCACAGCAGCACCCGTACAAGGGGGGGGGGATCTCTTTTGTTCCTGATCTGCTTCAAGGTCTGATGGCTTTTCTCGTTTAAAAAGGAAAGCTCCCTTAGAAAAGAGTTTTACTCTGGACACTTCAGGAATAAAATAATGGGGTTTTTCCTTCTTTATGAAGCTGAACTAAAGGAGAGTTAAATACGTTAAGCATTGTTAGTTTCAATGGGGCTTTGGAATGCCTTTTTTCCTGTTTTGTTTTGATGTATTGCACCCATTATTGACAAAGAAATATGACGTTTGGCCAAAACCGCATTTCAATGATTGTCGTAAACGTTCCAGAGAAAAAGCAGAACTGTTGATTCCCAGAGTTCATTCAGTGTAACCAGAACAAGTCGTGTTCCTCTGTTGTACTTTCGAGGCAACTGATCGGGGTGAGGAGACAGAATTGTGAATAAAATTCTTGGAACTTAGAAGCGCCTCTTGAGTTTCCTCAATAAAGAACAGCTGACCTCATACACACATGAACCTGCAGTGGCTTTCCAGGTTGAGGTCTTTAACATCACCTACTGCCTGTTTTTTTTTTTTTTTTAATGGATATCATGCTGTTTGTACCTGGAAACTTCTGCATGCAAGACAGTGGTTCTTCCACTGTGCCTCTTCCCCTCCCCTTGAGTAAAGAAGATTACCCAGGGCCATGAAGCTAGACATGTGGTATGAGCCAGCAACAAAAGTTGGCATGGTGGGGCATCTGTAGGGTTGCCAACCTCCAGGTAGTTAGTACAAGAATATGCTGAGATATCTGCAAAAACAGTTTGTATTTGGTCTGCTTTAAAATTCTTGAGACTACTGTACTACAGATTTTTTTTATGAAAATTGAATATAGCAAGACCATGTATCCATATGAGGAACTTATTAATCTTCATTGAAGTGAATACATACACTTATGGTGAAATGTGAGTATCTAAAAACTTTTTTAATATGATGTGTACCAAAAATTGATTATTTTATGGATAGCCAGGTTGCTTTTTGTTCGGTTTCATCTTAGGCGTTATGTTTTGTTATGATTGGTTCATGATGTTATGTCTTTCTAGGTTATTGGCATGAGGTAATGCCTTTATATTATTACATATTTACTTGTTATTTCCCAGTGTGGTTTGTATTTTTGAGCCTCCGTGCCGCCACTACCTGGAGGTTGGCAACCCTACCAATAAATTTGTCCCTTAAACACACTGACAGTTTTCAGTGGATGGATTTTGTATTCTGGAGGAATAAATTATTTCCTCTGATCCACTCTCTGCTACCCTCCTGAATTCATAAACATTGGGCTGAGAATCCACCCAAAACTTCCACTGTATTTTTGAATTGAATTCAAATTTATTTTTGAATAATTTTTTGTATTTTTGTATTGAATTCCCCACCCTGCTTTTTGAGAATTCGTTGCTGTGGAATGGGTTTTTACTCGGCGTACATCTCTTGCATGGCAAACCTGAATGGAGCTGGCCAGCCAGAGAAACAGCATCTGCAGCCATCTGTCCATTGTGTGTAAAGTGCCGTCAAATCGCAGCCGACTTACAATAATCCTGTAGGGTTTTCGAGGCAAGAGACTAACAGAGGTGGTTTGCCATTGCCTTCCGCTGTGAGCCATAGACATCCCCTTCCAAACCTATGCATGGTCAAATGAGAGGTTTTCATTGGTACTTCACCGGGCCTTCCTTTCCTCACATGGCTAGACATCCTCAAACTGAACACCTTCACCTACCCAAACATTTAGTCTAAAGAGAGGGATTTTAAAAAAATTGTGACTCTTAGCTTGAACGTAAGTAAAATCCCCAAGGATTCTTTCTCAGTCTCTCTCTCAGCTAGTGTGGTGCATTGGTTTGGAGCGGTGGAGTCTGATCTGGAGAACCGGGTTTGATTCCCCTCTCCTCCACACGAAGCCAGCTGGGTGACCTTGGGCAAGTTACAGCTCTGTTAGAGCTCTCTCAGCCCCACCTACCTCACTGGGTGTCTGTTGTGGGGAGGGGAGGGGAGGGTGATTGCAAGCCTGTTTCAGTCTCCCTTATGGGGTAGAGAAAGTCAGCATATAAAAACCAACTCTTCTTCTTCTTCTTCTTCTTCTTCCTCCTCCTCCTCCTCCTCCTCCTCCTCCTCCTCTCCTGTGTGCTGTCAAATGACAGCTTTCACTTTAAAAAATTGCACCAGACAGACAAAAAAGCATTGCCTCTTAGTGCGGAGGAAGGCAGGCATGCCAGAACCAGAGGGATCCAAAACACAGAACGATGGCACGCCGTTTTGGCGCCTCTGCCAGAAACGCTGAACGACTTGGCGGGCGGCAGAGCTGCTAACACCATCCAGAGCGCCGACACCATTAACGGCCCTGTCACATTCATCCCAGTTTCCATTTGGCTTGCCGTTCGCCTTGGAAGTCATAATTGCCGCCACGAGCTTGACGGCAGCGGCTTCCAAACCGGATTCTGGGAGCCCCCCCCCCCCCAGAGGTCCTTGGAAATGCTAAGGGCCTGCTCAGTAAAGATTAGTAAATGCAACCAACCAACTAGTGCTGAAATACTGAACGTAAACCCAAGAACATCACAACAGGCTAATAATAAGAAATAAAATCTCAAATATTCAAACACATAATGATTTCATTGTGGATACATGATAGCAGGCATATCAACATGAACTAACATCCATGAGCTAGTACTGGAAAGTTCGAAGTGAGACAAAATAGTCCAGCGTGGTATAGTGGTTAAAAGCGGTGGTTTGGAGAGATGGACTCAGAGCTGGAGAACCGGGTTTGATTCCTTACTCCTCCACATGAGCAGGGGACGCTAATCTGGTGAACTGGATTTGTTTCCCCTCTCCTACACATGAAGCCAGCTGGGTGATCTTGGGCTAGTCACAGCTCTCTTAGAGCTCTCTCAGCCCCACCTACCTCCTAGGGTGTCTGTTGTGGGGAGGGGAAGGGAAGGTGATTGTAAGCCGGTTTGAGTTTCCCTTAAGTGGTAGAGAAAGTCGGCATATAAAAACCAACTCCAAACCACCACTCTTAACCACTACACCACACTAGCAGCGTTGGTTCTGGTTCTGGTTCTGGTTGTTCTTCTGCTTCTGCTTCTTCTTCTTCTGCTTCTTCTGCTGCTGCTGCTTGGAGTAGGTAGATGGGTATATCACAGTCCCAACAAAGCAATAATATAGTGAATAAACAATAACGTTGATAGAAGAGACTGAAAACCGGATGTCTGCCGTTTCGAAGAATGACGTCATCAGCCTACATGTCATGCAACAAAGAGATGTATGTATAAACAACCTTCCTCACATAGGACCAGTGAGTAGTGACCGCTTTGGAAAAGTGCACCTGCTCCAAGCGGAATTTGGACTATTTCATCTCACTTTGAACTTTTCAGTACTAGCTCATGGATGTTAGTTCATGTTGATATGCCTTCTATCATGTATTCACGATGACATCGTTATGTGTTTGAATATTTGGGATTTTATTCAGTAAAGATGAGCGGCAGCAAAGCGTCTCTCCTGTATCCTTGCGGTCCTGATGCAAAGGTGTGCCCAGTCATTGAAGCACGATGTTAAGTGCAGTAAATAAATCTCTCAAGAAGCATATTGCAAAATGTAAAAGTTACGTTTATTCGAGTAGACTCTGCTCATGTTCAGGTTGCAATCAAAAGGAGAGAGGGAGAGAGAGAGAGAGAGAGAGAGAGAGAGAGAGAGAGAGAGAGAGAGAGAGAGAGAGAGAGAGAGAGAGAGAGAGAGAGAGAGAGAGAGAGAGAGAGGGAGGGAAGTGTAATCTAAAGAGTACTTTCCTTATCACAGATGGCCATCTTATCTGCCATCATGTGTATGGAATTGTTTCTGCAGGAGACAATTATTCCTTGCTGAGGTCCCTCCCCAAACTCCTGCTTCCCCAGGCTCCACCCCCAAATCTCCAGGAATTTCTCAACCCATAGCTGGCAACCTTACGTCACTGAGGAGACAGTGAGCGGGCAGAGATTATATTCTGCTTCGCTTAAACGATTGTTCTTAAACTGGCAGGCGAGAGAGGAGGCCGAGTAATTTGCTCAAGGTTGTGTGTCACAGCTAAGATACAAGAACTTTGGGCGCCCTAGACGGGCAGAACTGGCAGCCCACAAAGCCCCAACCTTGGTCTGAGGACACCCAAGCGCACCGCCAGGCATATAGACTTCTCTCCGCAATTGCAAAAAGAAAAGGGGGGGGGAAGGCACAAGGAGTCCGACAGGGGTTTGCTCACAATGGCTGCTTTGCATTCTTGTGTAAGTGTGTGGAATTTATATGGGCTGCAGAACGGCTTTATTACATTGCCATGTGTTTAAGATAATCTGTCGATTAGCTGCATTTCCAGGAGTTTTTCTTCTTCTTTGCCCTCCCTTCCCTTAAATCACAGTTGTGGTCCAAATGCAAAAAAAAAGAAGAAAAAAATTGTGCATTCCTCACAATCATACCAAACCGTGGCCTCGGGCAACCCAACCTCGGAACAATCCCCAGCGTCTATGCATTTTGCTCCAGCCAGGGGGGGGGGGAGAAAGAGAGAAGGGGGGAGGTAGGGAGGGAGTTGGCCCGATTGCGTAGGGGGCTCAAGACCTGGCCGCAGCTGAAAACTACGGATTATTTCATTAAGTCTTTCCGATATTACACATGTCTGCTTTCTAAATCTACCCTTGGATCTGGAATGTGGGGCTCGGTGTTCTGCAAAGCCTTTGCAAATGGCACTCTTGGTTTTGGGCCGGTGCCTGATGAACTAGAAGGCTGAAAAGTCGACAAACCCAGCCTCCCCTCCTTAAGAGAGCCAGCGTAGGGTTGCCAGCTCCGGGTTGGGAAATACCTGGAGATTTTTGGGGTGGAGCCTGAGGAGGGCGGGGTTTGGAGAGGGGAGGGACTTCAATGCCATAGAGCCCAGTTGCCAAAGCAGCCATTTTCTTCAGGGGAACTGATCTCTATCGGCTGGAGATCAGTTGTAATAGCAGGAGATCTCCAGCTATTACCTGGAGGTTGGCAACTGTAATCCTGCCCTTCTGCGCTGTTCGGCTCTGTGTATGTAAAGTTACTGCACCTAAACACATGAAGCTGGTCCCTTGGTCCCTTGGTCCATCAAAGTCAGTATTGTCTGCTCAGACCGGCAGCGGCTCTCCAGGGTCTCAGACAGAGGTCTTTCACATCCCCTACTTGCCCGGTCCCTTTAACTGGAGATGCTGGGGATTGAACCTGGGATCCTTCTGCACGCCAAGCAGAGGCTCTACCACTGAGCCACAGCCCCTCCTTAGGGTAGAATACCCCTCCTAAGCACAGTCTCAAGGCCAAATCATGGCAGGCCTAGCATGATTTATGCATGGCAAAACAAGGAGAAGAACGAGCCAGGGTGCTGGTGAGAACAGTGCCCTCAAGACACAGCCGATTTATGGGATTTCAAGGCAAGAGACAGACAGAGGTGGGTTGCTAGCAATCCTCTGCGTAGCAACCCTGGACTTTCTTGGTGGTCTCCCGTCCAAGTACTAACCCGGGCTGACCCTTCTAAGCTTCTGAGATCAGTTGAGATCGGGCTAGCCTGGCCTATCCAGGTCAGGGCATGAGACAAGGTAGAGATCTAAAAACACACCGAAGGAGTCAACAAATGAAACACCTACAGAGAAGCCAGCAAGAAATTTCGCTCCATTAATAAGCAAGAGTTTGTGGCTGTGAGACCTGAAAACAGCTCCTTCCAGTCGAAATCTCACACTCAAGTGAGCGTGCCAAACTTGTCCCACACAAGGTCACCTGACCACAGGTAAGACAAAAGATCCCCCTAATCCAGTATCCTGTTTCCCTGGTGGCTAGTCAACTCCTTTCCCAGAAGCCCACAATTCAGCTATGGCCCTCTCCAGCAACTGATGCTCACAGATACACTTCCTCCGAACCTGGAGGTTTCATTTAGCTTTAGCTATACCAGAGAAGGGATCTGCGGACGCCCCTCGAAGCCAACAAAGACTTCTTTTATTCTAGCAGGTCAAAAAAAAAAGATGGCCTTCGGTGTGAAGGAAGTCCATGCCAACAACACCTTGAGTCGGTAAGGATGAAACGATTCAGCGAAAAGCACTTCACGACCATTCTGCCTGCCAAACAGATTACAAGAAGATTAGCCCAAGGATTCTGGATCAGAAACCCCTTGGCACAGATCAGTGCATGTAAACAAGAGAGGCACTCTCCTGTTGTATATTAATATTTGCCAGAGATTAAATGGAGATTAATTGAGGCTGATATCTACAATACCGGATTTATTTTTCTGACAGTTCGGATATAATAACACAAGGACTCTCTAAGTGTCTAGAAGGAAGAGTTATCCACACAGAGAAGAAGCATTCACACTGCACACTCCCATACCAGACAGCGCATAATCCAGAAAACGAACGTTTGGTTAGGATGAGATGTGATGTTGACTGTCTGGAAGAAACAAGTGTCTGGCCTTTCCCTTTTTTTTGTTTTTTCCCGGAGCAAAGGCTCTTGACCTGAGTCAGGCCAGGTTCCGGCCACACGTCAAGTCCTTGGTTCTCATGCCTATGAATGTCTGTGTACAGTTCCGCTCATCCTGTTTTCTGCAGCTGTGGTAATGTTTAGTCTGTCTTCCTGGGAACCGCTTATCTTGGGGTTGCCTAGCAATGTTTCCCTTTTCAGTCCGTAGTGTCTTAAGCGTGTGACCTGCCTGTGTTCACCATTACTAGCCTCACCTGCCTGTAGGCAGTCAGTCCTTTAATCTGTCTTTTTTGCTCCTAATAAAGTATTACTGCTTCAGAGCTACCTGCCTGGATGAGTTTGCTTATGGGAGAAACAATGGCCAAAAGGAGAAGCAATTTAGAATTTTCCATCTGCCAAACAATTTCATTGTATCAGTCCTCATGACACCCCTGTGAAGTAGGCCTTTCTCCACCCCTTTTCACAGGCCAGAAAAACACGCACGCACGCACGCACGCACGCACGCAAGCACGCGCGCGCGCACGCACACACACACACACACACACACACACACACACACAGAGAGAGAGAGAGAGAGAGAGAGAGAGAGAGAGAGTTGTCAATAGGCCTGCAGTGCCTTAATAAAGCTCTTGGATCCAGAGCTTATCCAGACCACCCTGTTATACTGTTCACTGGATGTCCCATCCTATCGATTGTACTGTGGCTCAGTGGTAGAGCATCTGCTTGGCATGCAGAAGGTCCCCAGCATCTCCAGTTAAAGGGACTAGGCAAGTAGGGTGATGTGAATGGAAAGACCTCTGCCTAAGACCCTGGAGAGCCGCTGCCGGTCTGAGTAGACAAGACTGACTTTGATGGACCAGGGGTCTTATTCAGTAGAAGGCAGCTTCATGGGTTCATGTGACTTACACTATATATATAATCTGCCTTGAGTCTCAGTGAGAATGGACTATAAATAATCTAACAACAGCAATAATTATGATGATAAAGCATGTCCCAACTACATTTTAGCCTGTGTGAGAGAGTCCCACAATCCCTGATTCAAAGGTGGAGGCCTCTCCTCTTAGCAATATGCAGTCATGATCAAAAGGTAGGATTGCCAACCTCCAGGTGGTGGCTGGAGATCTCCTGCTATTACAACTGATCTCCAGCCAATAGAGATCAGTTCACCTGGAGAAAATGGCCGCTTTGGCAATTGGATTTATGGCACTGAAGTCCCTCCCCTCCCCTAACCCTCCATCCTCAGGCTCTGCCCCAAAAACCTCCCACCGGTGGCAAAGAGGGACCTGGCAACCCTATCAAAAGGGGAAGCCATCTTGTTCTGAACTGCTTGTCAACAGCAGGGTTGCCAGCTCCAGGCTGGGAAATACCTGGAGATTTCTGGGGGGGTGGAGCCTGAGGAGGGCGGGGTTTGGTGAGGGGAGGGACTTCAATGGAACACAATGCCATAGAGTCCACCTTCCAGAGCGGCCATTTTCTCCAGGGGAACTGATCTCTGTAGCCTTGGAGATCAGTCGTAATTCTGGGAAATCTCCAGCCCCCACCTGGTGGCTGGCAACCATAGGTGGTGGGCATCACCACAAAAATGGGTGCCATCACAAAACATTGGAAGGTCCCGAGCCAAGCATCCTCCTGTCTCCAAATGGGCGCTCCCTGATCACAAATTGTGTCCTTATTTTCTCCTTCACGAGAAAGTAGAATGCAGGTGCTGCATAACAATATCGTGGTCCCTGACTAGAAGCATGTCAAGAGCTGGAGGGCTCAGAGTCATTTGCATACTTTATTTTCACATTGTTTACATAATGTGTGCAGCGGTGGGGGGACGGGACGGGGGACGGCCTGGCAGATGGGTTGCCTTTCTTATGCAATGCCATCTGTATAGTTTCTAGGGAGACACTAAAGGCAGCAGTGGTGGGGGCTTTGGGGGAAGAGCATGGACTCATTGACACCTGGGCTATTAAGGTTGAGTGAGGAACAGATCTGTTCTGGAAAATGCCAACAAGAAAAGGTGCGGGATATTCTGGAATTTCATTTGCTCGAGACAATTCAGTGTTGCACTTTGGAAGGATCCCGGAGGGATTGCCTTTCTCTCTGCAGGAGCACTAGGGCTGCCAACCTCCAGGTACTAGCTGGAGATCTCCTGCTATTACAACTGATCTCCAGCCGATGGACGTCAGTTCCCCTGGAGAAAATGGCAACTTTGGCAATTGGACTCTATGGCATTGAAGTCCCTCCCCTCCTCTGGCTCCGCCCCAAAAACCTCCCGCTGGTGGCGAAGAGGGACCTGGCACCCCTAAGGAGCACCCATTCAGAAATAACTACCTGCATCGTGAGATGATGCTTGTGATCGCTGGCCAATGATATCTAAATTCCAAAAGTGCCCATGGGCTAGGGTTGCCATCTCCAGGTTGGGCAATTCCTAGAGATTTGAGGAGGGTGAAGTCTGAGGAGGGTGGGGTTTGGGAAGGGGAAGGATCTCAGTGGGGTATAATGCCATAGAGTCCGCTCTCCAAAGCTGCCTTCCCCCTCCCAGGGTAACCAATCGCTGTAGTCTGGAGATCAGTTGCAAGCCCAGGAGATCTCCAGGCCCTACCTGGAGGTTAA
This sequence comes from Euleptes europaea, assembly GCF_029931775.1. Lineage (NCBI taxonomy): Eukaryota > Metazoa > Chordata > Lepidosauria > Squamata > Sphaerodactylidae > Euleptes > Euleptes europaea. Next base: position 11,968,694 of record NC_079332.1, read on the forward strand.
CCTATGCTGGAACTAGTGGAGACTGTTGGAGAAGGCAGCACGTGGCTCAATAGTAAAAGTAAAGTAAACCCAAATTGGGATATATGTATGAAAAGAACTGCAAGGGTGATTAATTCTAAACCAAAACAATATTAATACACCAACATCAAACAATTAGCATACATCAAATAATGCACAGGAGCTTGAGGGAGGTCATATAATCTGTGTTGGAATGCACACGGAAACCTCAAACTACAAACAAGGCGAATAAGGATACAATGTATACAATGTTACAATGTATAAGCCTCAAACAAATGGGAAAAAAATGGATACAGTAAAGAAAAGTTGAAACAAGCCTCACCAGGCTTATATACAATGTATTTAAAGGTGGAAACAAAAGCCTCACCGGGCTGTTATTGTAAAGAACAAATGGCCGATATTGTCAGTACTGACAGTGACATCAAGTTCTTCGTCTTGTGGCAATATCGGCCAAAACCCTTTCAGGCTCAAGATGGTAAAAAAGATTCTCAACTGTCAAGAGAGACGCTTCATCTTTCTCTTCAAAACTCTAGCCCCCGGTGGCCTTAATACTGAATTTGATCTCGCTTGTTTCTTATAGTTCTTTATAGTTTCTTACAGCCCCTGTCCCTTTAACACAGTGTCCTACCTCAACATCCAGCCCACACCTGTTCCTATTTCAACCTGGTTCTCTGCATTTGCCTCCAGACCTCTTGGCAACGACAGATCATCCCATGCATATTTTCCTTTCTTCTCTCATAGGGTAAGTGCTTTCAGTGGCATAGCGCTGCACACGTGTACTTCCTTGGGTTTTATCTTATAACAACTAGCCTTATTATGTTCCAGGAACGTTCTCAATATGAGTCTCCCTCTTGGAAAAGAAAAGAAAAAATAATTTACAAAGCAGTGGGTAAGCTTTGGCATTCCACTTGGTCATCATTGTTTTTTAAGCTAGTACAGTGATTTCTTTACTACAAGCCTCTGTTTATTATATTTAGATTCATTGCAACTTCAGTGAATGAATGGTGGTTCCTTTAATCCATTACGTGGTCGGCAAGCTGATGAAGGATTTCGAAACACGTCCTTGCTTTGTACCCACCTGTTCATCCACCGGCTCAGGTTTTCTTTTGTGTTGAATTATGGACTATATTTTGAGCTTTTGCACCAATTATTTCATTTGTTCTTTACAATAACAGGCCAGTGAGGCTTCAGCCCGGTGAGGCTTTTGTTTCCACCTTTAAATACATTGTATATAAGCCTGGTGAGGTTTGTTTCAACTTTTCTTTACTGTATCCATTTCTTTCAGTTTGTTTGAGGCTTATACATTGTAACATTGTATACATTGTATCCTTATTCACCTTGTTTGTAGTTTGAGGTTTCTGTGTGCATTCCAACACAGATTATATGACCTCCCTCAAGCTCCTGTGCATTATTTGATGTATGCTAATTATTTGATGTTGGTGTATTAATATTGTTTTGGTTTAGAATTAATCACCCTTGCAGTTCTTTTCATACATATATCCCAATTTGGGTTTACTTTTAGTTTTACTACTGAGCCACGTGCTGCCTTCTCCAACAGTCCCCACCTGGAGGTTGGCAACCGTACCATGGGATCAGCAAGGTTGGAGATTCTTGGGTTAGTGTCAGCCTAGCTCTGGAGAGATCTAGTCTCTGTCATGAAGATCACTGAGTGACCTCAGACTTCTCACTCTCTCCACATAACCTAACTCACAAGGTTGTTCTGAGGGTAGAGCAGAGGTCCATGCACTGCCTCTGTGTAGCAACCCTGGACTTCCTTGAGCCAGCGTGGTGTAGTGGTTAAGAGCGGTGGTTTGGAGCAGTGCAGTCTGATCTGGAGAACCGGGTTTGATTCCCCACTCCTCCACATGAATGGCGGAGGCTAATGTGGTGAACTGGATTTGTTTCCCCATAAAGCCAGCTGGGTGACCTTGGGCAAGTCATTCTCTCTCAGCCTGACCTACCTCACAGGGTGTCTGTTGTGGGGAGGGGAAGGGAAGGTGATTGTAAGCTGGTTTGATTCTGCCCTAAAGTCTTGTTCTTCTTCTTCTCCTGCTCCTCCTCCTGCTCCTCCTCCTCCATCCAAGTACTAACCAGGACCACCCTTGCTTAGCTTCTGAGATCTGACAGGATCAGGCTAGCCTAGACCATCCGGGTCAGGATCCTGGCAACCATAGCTATTTTATATTTTCCCTCACCAACTTTCACACCCTGTGTTTCAACAAGTTGGCTGGAAAATGATTTCCATAGCATTCATGCCCTCACCTAGATGCCCCAGGCTAGCCCGGTCTTGTCAGCTCCCAGAAGCCAAGCTGGGTCGGCCCTGGTTAGTACTTGGAGAAGAGGCCACCCAGGAAGCCCGGGGTTGCTACGCAGAGGCAGGCAATGGCAAACCACCTCTATTTGCCTCTTGCCTTGAAACCGCTAGGGGATTGCCCCGCGCTTTTCACCACCAGCATTTGTAACTGAGAAAATGCAGAGCTACCAGCTTCTTAAGCAGCTGTTGACTGCCATGGTTGGGGGTAACTGCAGATACCTGTGGGCTTTTGGGCACAGTGTGGGGGCCAACACCACAGCTCCCCTCCCCTCCCCACTCCCCCCTGCATTTCACAACCCTAAGTGGCCAAGTTTCCCTTCCAGCTCTCAGAGGCAGAGATGAACAATAGCTAAGGAAAAGATTTCAGCCCGACAGCCTTTTGTGACAGAGTGAGGAATTTAGCACCGCATGCCCTAAAGATTTATCACCCATAGCCCCTTTTATAGTTCACCTGAATACTCCAATTATCTCTTTATGACTGGCAATTCCTGGCTTCTGGGTCAGCAGAAACCGAAAAGGCCTCTTTTCTCAACTGCCACCACATGTGGAACAGCTGGAGGAAGACTGTGGAGCCCACGAAGGCTCGTGACCGGGGGGGTCATTTCGGAGGGGGCTTCTTAGCCTCCTTTTGCTTGCCTTGGCCCCAACAGCTGAGACAAGGGACCTACCCTCCTGCTCCTCACTTCTTGAGAAATGCATTCCAGCCTTCTCTTCTGCTGACGTAGGGATGCCAGCCTCCAGGTGGGACCTGGGGATCCCCTGGAATTGCCGCTCCTCTCCAGATTACAGAGATCGGCTCCCCAGGAGAAAATGGATGCTTTGTAGGGTTGCCAGGTCCCTCTTCGCCCCCAGTGGGAGGTTTGGGGGCGGAGCCTGAGGAGGGCTGTCATATAGAGGACGGTGCTGAGTCTTTTTCTCCTGTCCCAGAAGGTCGGACCAGAACCAACGGGTCTTACATCATCATTTCATTTATTACGGTCATTTGACCAGCATTATAAAAATACAGCGATGCATACCATAAGCCTTACCAACAAAAACAAGGCAGATTTAAGGACAAACCAGATAACACTATTAGAATCAAATATGACCATTAATAAAATAAATAAGTTAAAAATTACTGCTGTGATTTCCAAGCCCTACATATTAATATGCAGTATCTAGCAACATATCTCGAGATCTGGGGATTATTGCGAACCAACGGATTGAAATTAAATCAAAAGAGTTTCCATCTAGAGTCTAGACATTAGGAAGAATTTTCTAACAGTTAGAGCGGTTCCTCAAGAGGTGGTGAGCTGTCCTTCCCTGGAGGTTTTTAAGCAGAGGCTAGATGGCCACCTGTCAGCAATGCTGATTCTGTGACCTTAGGCAGATGATGAGAGGGAGGGCACCTTGGCCATCTTCTGGGCATGGAGTAGGGGGTCACTTGGAGGTGTGGGGGAGGTAGTTGTGAAATTCCTGCATTGTGCAGGGGGTTGGACTAGATGACCTTGGGGGTCCCTTCCAACTCTATGATTCTATGATCTATGAGAGGAGGGACTTCAGTGCCATAGAGTCCAATTGCCAAAGTGGCCATTTTCTCCAGGTGAACTGATCTCTAACGGCTGGAGATCAGTTTTAATAGCAGGAGATGTCCAGCCGCCTCTCCTGCGACTGGAGTTATATAATTGTTTTTTTGGCCCGTGGTGCATCTCAGATCTCTCCCCTGTCATCAATTACTGCTCCATCAAGATGCCACTGCTCCTAACTGGGGCCCTCCATGCCCTTTACCGCACCACTGCCTGGGGCGAGTGTTAAAACTAATTTTTCTCCCTCCTCCATGGCCTTTTCAATTATTCTCTGTTTGCTTGATCCGCTACCAAAATATATCCCGCGGTTCCCCTGCGTTAGCCTCTGCGAAAGACTTCAGTCCGTGGCTTCTCTTATGACAAAAAAGTATGTAGATTTGGCCAAAAGGGAAAAATTCCTCTTCTCGCAGCACTCGGAAAAGGGGCGTGTGTTGTGTGTGCTTTTCTTCTTTTTTGTTTCAGAAAAAAGGGGAAAGAAATAAAAGCAAAGCACATCAAGTTCTCTACAGCAGCTGTCCAGAGGTCTATTGAAAGAGATGGGATTGGAAAGGCCGCGGTTGCTCTTTTAACCCGTTCACCACTGCTGCTCTTTCAAATTGAGCCAGCATGGTGTAGTGGTTGAGAGTTAGGGTTGCCAACCTCCAGGTACTACCTGGAGATGTCCTGCTATTACAGCTGATCCCCAGCCGATAGAGATCAGTTCACATGGAGAAAATGGCCCCTTTAGCAATTGGACTCTATGGCTGTGAAGTCCCTCCCCTCCCCAAACCCCGCCCTCTTCAGGCTCCACCCCAAAAACCTCCCACTGGTGGTGAAGAGGGGCCTGGCAACCCTATTAAGAGTGGTGGTTTGGAGCAGGGGACTCTAATCTGGAGAACCGGGTTTGATCCCCCACTCCTCCACGTGAGCGGCGGAGGCTAATCTGGCGAACTGGATTTGTTTCCCCACTCCTACACATGAAGCCAGCTGGGTGACCTTGGGCTAGTCACCGCTCTCTCAGCCCCACCTACCTCACTGGGTGTCTGTTGTGGAGAGGAGAAGGTGATTGTAAGCTGGTTTGATTCTCCCCTAAGTGATAGAGAAAGTCGGCATATAAAAAACAACTCTTCTTCATCTTCTTGATCCACAGCCCCAAAGGAGCATCTGATTTCAGAGAGGGGAAGGCAGGTAGGAAGGCAGAAAGATGGTGGGATGGATGAAGAAAGCCTTGGAAAGGGACTAGCAGGAGTGTAGGACCAGGACACGGGTGGGCACCATGGAAGAAGAAGAGCTGGCTTTTATATGCCGACTTTCTCTACCACTTAAGGAAGAATCAAACCAGCTTACAATCACCTTCCCTTCCTCTCCCCACAACAAACACCCTGTGAGGTAGGTGGGGCTGAGAGACTAGCCCAAGATCACCCAGCTGGCTTCACGTGGAGGAGTGGGGGAAACTAACCCAGTTCACCAGATTAGCCTCCGCAGCTCATGAGGAGTGGGGGATCAAACCCGGTTCTCCAGATCAGAGTCCTCTGCTCCAACCCACCGCTCTTAACCACCACCACCACCCCTGCAACGTTCTCCAGTAGTGTCTGTGAGAAAAGGCCAAGCATTCAAGTCTCCCACACAAATATTGCCCGTGGAAGCAGTCCATGAAACAAGATTGGCCACACCGTCCTTCTGAACATCCTCACATGCATCGTCCGATGGGGAAGACCACCTGCTGCACACCGGAGACGTTCATTGCTCTCCTGTTCCTCCCTTGGTTTCCTTGCCAAAGCAGGTGTGATTTTATGGTGGTGGTTGTGAGTTTTTTTTTCCTGTGGCAGCACCGGTTACCAGTGGCGGCTGAAGCTGAGAAAAAGGCGTGAGGTTTTCTTATGGCGTCACTGGTCAAGCATTTTTCATTGATCCCGTTATTAGCGGACTGCCCCAGGCCTTTAAGAAAGTGACGTTTAGAGCTCCTCCTATCGGATACTATGGCTAACCCATCGGCAAGCATGGCCAGGTTTGCTTGGCTAGCAATTAAAATCAGGCAGAGTGTGCTTAAGAACCTACAATAGCTAAGGAAGTAGAGAATGAATACTGTTTGATCCCGCAGTTTGAACACATGTTTATTTATTTTTTCCTTCTAGTTTTAGCCTCTGTAATTTTAGGATATCATCAAGCATTCTAATTTTTACCCACATTTATTATTTGCTCGGATATTAATTAGTTATGCACTTTGATAATCTTGCTATTTTTAAACAATTTTAACCCTTTAACCATTTAATAGCAAATCTATTTTGTTTTTGTTGTTATCCCATGCTATTTAACTATGCAAATTTGTCTAATTTGATGGTCTATGACAGTGGTTCCCAAAGTGGGCAGTACCACCCCCTGGGGGGGTGGGATTACCTAGGGGGGCACTAAGAGGCAAGGGGGCAGCAGGGGACGCTAGAGGTGGGCCCCTTCAGCTGTGTTGTTGGATAGGGTAGGGGGCATTGGGTTTGAGTTTGTGGAAACAAGGGTGGGGTGGCCCGAAAAGTTTGGGAACCACTGGTCTATGACTGCAAATAAATTATTGATTGAAGCATTTTTGGAGTTAATGGCTCAGGGGGGGACCATGCGCTTCTTTTTCCATCGCCCAGCACAGGACGGAAACAGCTTTACAGAATGCAAACTTATGACTACCACTTTTCCCCCTTCTTTTTTGCATAGATAAAGAGTTATTTTCTTTTCCTAGATAAAGAGTTACGAAACACGCCGTAGTAGACGGAGAATGTTATCTGGATTACACTTCGGCAGAACTGCGTGTGCTTGTGTGCCTTCCGCCCCCAATCCGCTCCGTGCCATGGAAACCCAAAATCTATATCCTGAATAACTTATGCAAATCAGCAGTGGTGCCTATTTCGCCTACGGGACTTGGCTCGCCCCAGGGAGAGTCGAGGAGCGCTAAAGCCACGCTCTCAGGACACAGGTCAGGTGCGTGCACACCACACCCCTTTATGGCTTCCCAAATTTCACTAGATATTTGAGCTGATCGCTGCTGAAGGCACATGAACTTGTTTTTTTCTGACTGAAAGCTGAACTGTACTCATGGGAAATGGCGCATACACACATGCACCAATGGGGTTAAAAGTTTTGGAACCTGCCTGTGCTAAAAAGGAATCCTCTCTTCCACTGAGTAATATGGTTGCCAGCTCCAGGCTGGGAAATCCCTGGAGATTTGGGGAGTGGGGGTGGAGAAGGGCAGGGTTTGGGGAGGGGGAAATGCTGAAGCTGGAGGGTGAGAGATTCAAAACAGATAAATGGAAGTATTTCTTAACACAGTGCAGAGTTAAATTGTGGAACTCCCTGCCCCAGGATGCACTGATGGCTGCCAACTTGGAAGGCTTGAAGAGGGGAGGGGACATGTTCATGGAGGAGAGGGGTATCCATGGCTACTACTGAAAATGGATACTAGTCATGATGCATACCTATTCTCCCCAGGATCAGAGGAGCATGCCTATTATATGAGGTGCTGTGGAACACAGGCAGGATAAATGCTGCTGCAGTCGTCTTGTTTGGGGGGCTTCCTAGAGGCACCTGGTCAGCCACTGTGTGGACAGATTGCTGGACTGCTGGACCTGATGGACCTTGGTCTGATCCAGCAGGGCTTTTCTAATGGGGCTCCAGGTTGGGAAATACCTGGAGATTTGGGGGTTGGAGCCTGAGGAGGACGGGGTTTGGCGAGGGGAGGGACTTCAGTGGGGTAGAATGCCACAGAGTTCACCTTCCAAAGCGTCCCTTTTCTCCAGGGGAACTGATCTCTGTCGCCTGGAGATCAGTTGTCATTCTGGGAGAACTCTAGGCCTTTGATGCCGGGCCTGACCCCCACTTCCACCGCCTGCGCGGAAGAAACATGGGCTGTGAGCAATAGACGCTCAAGTAAGGCCGGCCACGGGACTGACATCCAATCTTTTCACAGACAGGGCAGTTAGGGTTGCCAACCTCCAGGTGGTGCCTGGAGACCTCCCAGGATTAGAACTAATCTCCGGGTGACAGAACTCAGTTCCCCTGGAGAAAACGGCTGCTTTGAAGGATGCACTCTACGCCATTATACCCCACTGAGGTCCTTCCCCAAACCCCTCCTGGCCCAGCCCCCCCTACCAGGTATCTCCCAACCCTGAATTGGCAATCCTAAGGGTAGCTAGGGTTGCCAGGTCCCTCTTCTCCACCAGCGGGAGGTTTTGGGGGGCGGAGTCTGAGGAGGGCGGGGTTTGGGGAGGGGAGGGACTTCAGTGCCATGGAGTCCAATTGCCAAAGCAGCCGTTTTCTCCAGGGGAACTGATCTTTATCAGCTGGAAATCAGTTGTAATAGTGGGAGATCTCCAGCCATCACCTGGAGGTTGGCAAGCCTAAGGGTAGCCTCTCTCCATTCCCCAGTGCACGATTCCTTCTTCTCTAGAAAGCGAAATCTGCTGAAACAAGAGAGAGTGAGTCTGAGAGAGAGAAGCAGCCTTTCCTTCTTCATCAGATAAAAAGGCTTCTAACATTACTACAGAGGGTGGGTTCAGCTGCTTGGCTGGTTTTGGAGAAAACCACCAAGTGAGTTTGTGTGTGCGCGTGTGGTTTGTTTCATTCCCCGCCAACTCTGCTTCAAGATAAGGCTTTGCCAGCGAAATAATGCAGGGGCACTATTGCGGTTCCGTGAGATTCCTATTATGAAAGTTTTCAAGGCCTCCAGAGGAGGGGGCGGTTGTTGGTGTGTTTTTTGCCGCGGTTACTATGGCAGCCGTAATTATAAATGGGGGACATTTTTAAGCCCCCCCCCCATGATTACAGTAGGGTCAGATATTTTAGCCATTAATCACTTTCCCCGGTTGCGTGATGTCATCTACTTCCTGCGGGGCGGGGGGGGGGGCGGGGAGGTGAGAGCTGTCATTCCGCCTGGCATCACTCCATCGCTCTGTTGCTTGTTGCAAGAGTTTTCAAACTGTTCTGGGACGTGGATCCGCGCTGCAAAAGGTCATCGCGCCGTGACAGCTGACGCAGCTCGTGACTTGGCCCGTAGCAGCCGCTCCCAAATTGTGTGCAACAGGGTGCAACAGGCATGTGTGTGGGGGTCCAAATGTGACCGAATATGTTTTGTGGCGAGGAATTGACAAACCGCAGGCTGCTGGGTATCCCCTCCAAGCTTTCAGCCTCCAAAGAGGTTGCCCGCCACATCTCAGCATGAGTCACAGGGCTGGCCTGACAACTTCTGCCACATCTCTGTGTTGGGCATGGCAGAAGCCGTTGCTCGTTTCCTCATGCAAAAAAGCAGCCCCTGGAGGAGGCTGCCTGATAGGTCTCTTCCTGAGTCACTGCTCTGGTCTGACCACCTTCCAATCCGTTTCTGCTGGGGATAGCACTCTGCCGCAGCTCTGTGTGATGGAATGATCCAATCAGTCTTGATGCAGAGAAGCAGCCTGCCCAGAGTCGCATCTCTGCATGAGTCCAGCTCTGGCCTTGCCTTTAACTCTAATGCTGTGTCTCTAATTTTAGTTTTGAAATGATGGTGCGTGACTTAGCAAGGCCCCTTCTTACGAGTTCCCCTGTGAGCAAGTCACTCTTGTGAATTGATGAAGAAGAAGAGGAGGAGGAGGAGGAGGAGGAAGAGCTGGTTTTTATATGCCGACTTTCTCTGGCTTATGAGATCAAGCTATAGCCTTCCCTTCCCCTCCCCACAACACGTAGAGTGTGACCAGCCCAAGTTCACCCAGCCCAAGTTCACCCAGCTGTAGGAGTGAGGGAACAAATCCAGTTCACCAGATTGGCGTCCACCGCTCATGTGGAGGAACGGGGAATCAAACCTAGTTCTCCAGATCAGAATCCACCACTCCAGTACATTGCTCTTAACAACTACACCACGCTGGCTCTCAAGAAAGCATCATTCTTCTGTTACTATTTGCATTCTTCGTGGCAACACTGCCACACAAGGCCTTGTCTAGAACATAAAACAGCTTCCAAACTGCTGGGATTGTCCTCCAGAGAGCTGGAACTACAGCGCTGCCCCCTCCCTAAAGACCACCCTGTAAGGCTAAATGACATCACGAGACACTTGAAAGACCGCTTGTGTTTTGGTGGGATCTTGCAAAGTGGCCCATTAAGAGAACCCTTTTTATGGGGGTGAGGAAGAGGCAGGGAATAACTGCGGCCAAGCCCTTAACACTGCAACTTACCCACCTACTCAGTTACCCCCCCCCCTTTCCCTTTTTATTTTAAAGCTTTGGGTTGTGCATTTTACAGTCTGTCGTCTGGCTAGTTATCACTCCTTGGTTGTTATTGCAGCTAATCCACTTAAACGCTCTAGGTATTGTCGGATGAGCCGAATTCCTTGCTGCTGCTATTAACGCGCTTTGTTCCGAGGAGAAAAGAACGGTTGTTTGAAACCTTCCTGGGAGCCTGGCAAGGCGGTGGGTGTGGGTGGGGAGGGGACTTGGGGGGGGGTGGAATGGAAAAGAGGCGCTGGGGCCAACGCCTGCTTGAAAATCACACTCTCTGACCCTTGAAGAGCGCCGTTCTAGGAGCATGCCTATTATATTCGGTGCTGTGGACTCTATGGCATTGAAGTCCCTCCCCTCCCCCAAACCCCGCCCTTTTGCTACAACTAGCAACCTGGAACTATCTTATTACACTGGTGGGGTTCACACGGACACACGTGGACACAAGAAGCTGCCTTATATTGAACCGAACCATCAGTCCATCAAGGTCAGCATGGTCTACTCAGACTGGCAGCAGCTCCCCAAGGTCTGAGGACTGACGTCTTTCACATCATCTCTAACCTTACCCTTTCAACCGGAGATGCCGGGGATCGAACCTGGGACCTTCCGCATGCCGAGCAGGTGCTCTACCACTGAGCCACGCCTCCCTTAAATGCATTAGTCCAGTGATCCCGTGTTTAGCCCGTGAGCCTCATGGTGCCCGCTAATGGGTTTCCTGTCTCTCGTTTTATTCTTTGTCAAAAGAAATCTCTTCCCCAAAGCAAAGAGCCGGTTCTGGCTTTTCTCCACCTCCTCGGCAGAGGAGGTAATCCAGATTTCAACCCGCTGGTTCTGGTCCGACCTTCTGGGGCAGCAGAAAACAACTCGGCACCCTCCTCCATATGACAGCCCTCCTTAGCCCTGCTTAGCTTCTGAAATCTGACGAGATCATGCCACGCCATGCAGCCTTCTTTCTCAATGTACATCAGTGATGTCCTATAAATAATAATGCCAAAGCAAAAAAAAAAAAAAGGTTCTGGGCAAACAAACCAACTTGCAGGTATGTGGGTAGTACTTTGCGAAGTCATTGGTGGTTGGGAGGATTTGGGAAGTCTTCGAAGGACTGGGGAGGGGGCAAGTGCTGATAGGGGCAAGCAGAATCATGCCCATGTCTAAGGAAATCCTCTCAGGTTGATCCTCAGCTGCTCTCCTGGGGTCACAAGCAGAGGGTCTGTTCCCACCCTGACACCTGAGAGTCATATATCTGAGACGTATAGATTACCATTAGACTATTTATAGTCCGTCTGTCCCCACTCTCTACAAACTTTGCTCGTGTGCATATAGAGGGCTGACACTATTTGATGCATCACACTGGGAATATGGGGCCACATACTCACAAATACATGGCCCGGGAGGTATGTGGCAGAGATCTCAAAGTTTGCTTTCTCAAAAAGCAAAACAGGAAGAGAAGCCGTGGTGCGTGTTAAGTGCTGTCAAGTTGCTTCTGACTCATGGCGACCCTATGAATGAAAGTCTTCCAAAATGTCCTATCTTTGACAGCCTTGCTCAGATCTTGTAAACTGAAGGCTATGGCTTCCTTTATTGAGTCAATCCATCTCTTGTTGGGTCTTCCTCTTTTCCTGCTGCCCTCAACTTTTCCTAGCATGACTGCCTTTTCCAGTGACTAGAGAAGCCATTAGGCCTTAGGAAAGGGACACGTTCACTTAAGTTGCTCAAGATGAAGCAAGATTGTCTATTCCAGCGCAGTGTAGTGGCTAAGAGCGGTGGTTTGGAGCAGTGGACTCTAATCTGGAGAACCGGGTTTGATTCCTCACTCCTCCACGTGAGCGGCAGATGCTGATCTGGTGAACCGGGTTGGTTTCCCCGCTCCTTCACATGAAGCCAGATGGGTGACCTTGGGCTAGCCACAGCTCTCTCTGAACTCTCTCAGACCCACCTACTTCACAGGATGTCTGTTGTGGGGAAGGGAAAGTGATTGTAAGCTGGTTTGATTCTTCCTCAAGTGGGAGAGAAAGTCGGCATATAAAAACCAACTCTTCTTCTTCTTCTTCTTTGAAAACGTCCTTGCCAGTTGCTCCATCTCTAACATTCCTTCCCAGGAGGAAGCCAAGCATCAAAAACACCTCCGGAGAAAGTGCCCAAATATTAATCTTTAACAGGTTTGCAATTGGACAGTCGAGCCAATGTGTTGTGTAAATTCGGGCTGGGTTCTTGGCTTGCAGAAGGCCAAGGAGGGGCCGAATCAATAGGATGTGAGTTTAATATGTAACCAAAAGAGTTGGCGTGTTGACTCTGAACTCCCTTGAGACTGAGCGCCGAGACCAAAACACCCAGCCGGACGGACACCCAAGCTGATCGAGCAAACGTCAAACAGAAGGTCTTCCGTGGAGGGGGGAGATTCCTTGAGCTTTCTGGCTTCTTCCAAGGCCTATCTACAAGGCCCGAGAGGCAGCTAGGGCTGTCCTCTACCCTAGAGCATACCAGGGCAATCTGTGCAGGGGAGAGAATACCCAGGCTGGGAGAATCCCAATAGTTCTTCACATGGGTTTGGAGAGGAGGAAAGACGCCCAGCGGCAGCAAAAAAATGTGTATATAATCTGGAAGCCTGCAAAGGTGGGGAAAATGGCTGGGAAAACATAACACCCCCCTCACGTATGGAGGGGCCATTGCTCAGTGGTAGAGCCTCTGTTTGGCATGCAGGAGGTCCCAGGTTCAATCCCCGGCATCTCCGGTTAAAGGGACCAGGCGAGTAGGTGATGTGAAAGACCTCTGCCTGAGACGCTGGAGAGACGCTGCCGGTCTGAGTAGACAATACTGACTTTGATCGACCAGCATGGACAATATAAAAAAAGCGTTAAAAAAATGAGACATAATTATGTACATTTTAAATTTCAGTATAAGGCAGCTTCGTGGGTTCATGTAAATCAGGCCCATTTTCTATTCTGTTTAAAAACAACAACCCTGATTCTAACAACCCATGATTCCTGGATTGTACCCATTCCTCTTCCATCTGTTTTTTTTTTGGGGGGGGTGGGGTGGGGTGATTTACAAACTCATCTTTTCTGCCTACCTGGCAAGTACAGCAAAGCTCTAGTCTTGCCCGGCCACGGCCTAGTTTTGCTGCATTCATGATGGGCCGGGGGCTTTCTTTTTTGCTTTGAGAATGGGGAATGGGTGCCACCCAAGAAATGGCTGCCATACAGTGCAGGGAGCAGCCAGATGTTTGGAGGCTCCAAGCTAAGCGGCCTCCTGAGGCAGAGGCTTCTGTGGGGGTGCTCCCTGCAGAGGCTAAGGGGATGGTACCTCCTTAGTTCTTCTGGAGTACCTCCTCCGCCGAGGAGGTGGAGAAAAGCCAGAACCGGCTCTTTGCTTTGGGGAAGAGATTTCTTTTGTCAAAGAATAAAACGAGCGACAGGAAACCCATTAGCGGGCACCATGAGGCTCACGGGCTAAACACAGGGGATCACTGGACTAATGCATTTAAGGGAGGCGTGGCTCAGTGGTAGAGCACCTCCTCGGCATGCGGAAGGTTCCAGGTTCGATCCCCGGCATCTCCGGTTGAAAGGGTGAGGTTAGAGATGATGTGAAAGACATCAGTCCTCAGACCCTGTGGAGCTGCTGCCAGTCTGAGTAGACCATGCTGACCTTGATGGACTGATGGTTCGGTTCAATATAAGGCAGCTTCTTGTGTCCACGTGTGTCCGTGTGAACCCCACCAGTGTAATAAGATAGTTCCAGGTTGGTAGTTGTGTTGGGCGGGGCTGTGGCTCAGTGGCAGAGAATCTGCTTGCCATGCAGAAGGTCCCAGGTTCAATCCCCAGCATCTCCAAAGGAAAGGACCAAGCTGTAGGTGATGGGAAAGACCTCTGCCTGAGACCCTGGACAGCCGCTGCCTGTCTGAGTAGACCAATACTCACCTTGATGGGCCAATGGTCCCATTCAGTATAAGATAAATTCATATTATTTTAGCAATCGGATGTGTTTCCCCCCAATGCAAAGAGTTAAAGACAAGGCCAGGTCGAAGAGTTGTTAGGTGTTTGTTTGATATGCGGACTTTCGCTACCACTTAAGGGAGACTCAAACCGGCTTACAATCACCTTCCCTCCCCCTCCCCACAACAGACACCCTGTGAGGTAGGTGGGGCTTAGAGAGCTGTGACTGGCCCAAGGTCACCCAGCTGGCTTCATGTGTAGGAGTGGGGAAACCAACTTGGTTCACCAGAATTGAGCGCACCTTACTTGTAACTGGGCTTGCCAACCTCCAGGTGGGGCCTGGAGTTCTCCCGGACTCTACAGGCTACAGAGATCAGTTCCCCTGAAGAAATGACGACTCTGAAAGACGGGCTCTTATAGAATCCCATCCTGGCTGAGCTCTCTCCCTTTCCCAAACTCTGCCCTCCCCAGGCACTCCCCTCCCCAAATCTCCAGGAACTGCCCAGGCCAGTAATGACAACCCTACTTATTCTACCCCCGGGCCTATGTACCTTTGCGCAAACATGGGCACATATCCAAATATGCCACCCCCCCATGACTGGGAAGGGATGTAGATCTTCTGAGTCTCCATCATGCATTGCTTTTAGATGCTGAGTCCAGATCTTGTCTCCTTGACTCCGCTTTCCTAGGGTTGCCAACTTCCAGGTGGCTCCCGGAGATCGGTCGAACCAGAACCAACGGGTTGAAATTAAATCAAAAGCGTTTCCGTCTAGACATCAGGAAGAGTTTTCTAACAGAGCGGTTCCTCGGTGGAACAGGCTTCCTTGGGAGGTGGTGAGCTCTCCTTCCCTGGAGGTTTTTAAGCAGAGGTTAGATGGCCATCTGTCAGCAATGCTGATTCTGTGACCTTAGGCAGATCATGAGAGGGAGGGCATCTTGGCCATCTTCTGGGCATGGAGTAGGGGGTCACTGGGGGTGTGGGGGGGAGGTAGTTGTGAAATTCCTGCATTGTGCAGGGGGTTGGACTAGATGACCCTGGTGGTCCCTTCCAACTCTATGATTCTATGATCTCCAGAGGACAGCGATCAGCTTCCCTGGAGAAAATGGCTTCTTTGGGGGGTGGGCTCTGTGGCTCAACACCCCTGCTGACCTTCCTCTCCTCCCCAGAGCCCCCCCCCCCGGGGTCTTGGCCCCACCGGGGGAAATCCAAAGGACTGCCAGAGTAGCGCCCAAGACCCAACCCTTTCATAGGGAAGCCTGCAATGTTTCCCCCCACTCTCCCTAGCCCCAGGGCATGCAAAATCCAGCCTGGACCAGGCCTATATGGGGAATCGTTTTTTTAGGAGGGGGGGGTCCACTCTTGGAAAAGAGGGGCGGGTCTCTAGCAGCCTCGCCAGCCGGGACCACTCCTCCCTGGCTCCAAGCAAGCCGGGAGGGCTTAGATTCCCCCCACCCCACGACAGCTGCCAGTCATCCCCCCCCACTCCAACCCCCCCCCCCCCGAAGGCGTGCTGCACAATCATGGCGATTCCGAAACCGAGTGGAAGGTGGATTTCTCCAGGTTCTAACTGGGGGCGGTGGGGAGTGGGCGTTAATCTGCGCAGAAGCCGGCTCGATCCCTCCCTCCCTCCCTAGTGCCGCAGAGAAACCCAGGGCGAGGCGGCCAGAGCGTGCCAACGTTAGACACCCCCCACCCCGGCTCAAAGCAAGGAGGTGGATCCCGGTTACAAGAAGCGCCCCCTTCCTCTCCGGCCACTCCCTCGCAGGTCTTTTTTTTTGGGGGGGGGGGGCGTCTGCCGGCGTGCGTCTCTCGTCTGCTCGGGTGTTTTGCTCCGGGTATTTTTTTTGCAGTGCGGTACAGTCCTGGGCTGGTTGCAGATTGCGGTAGCGAACAGCTGCAAAGGAGTGCCGGGGGGGGGTGAAGCCCCCCCACGCCTGGTTGTCGGCGGTAGGCTGGCCGCGTGCAGAGGAGGGGAGGGCCGGAGGGAGGGGACCCCCCCTCCCGTGCTGGTATAACCCACCTCCTCGGGATTCTTGCACGCTCTGGAGACCCCCGCCCTAACTCTTTTGAGTTTGCATGGGGGGAAACACACCCGATTGCTAAAATAATAATAATAATAATAATAATAATAATAATAATAATAATAATAATACCACCACCACCCTGGAGCAGATCTCTTTCGCTACTCTCCCTTGCAAAGTGGGGGTGGGCGAAAGTATATTCTCAGCCAGCCCCCTGCGAGCAAGGACGATCCGAATCCGGTCTGCTTTTGCAACCGAAGCGGGGCCCGAGATCGGAATCTCTTTCCCTTTGCAAAAAATAAAAATAAAAATCGCAATCTGCTTTTTTTTAAAATTGCAAAAATAAAGATCGCAATCTATTTTTTTAAATTGCAAAAATAAAAATCGCAATCTGTGTTTTTTTTTTTTTAATTCCGGGAAGAGGGGTTCGCACGCGGATCGCCTTGCGAGGGCCACGCGCTGAATTCTCCCCCCCTTCCGAGGGGCGTGTGTGTGCATAGATGTGCATGCTCGAGAGAAGGGACAGCAATCTCTCTCTCTCTCCAGCAAATGTGCTTTTTTGGGGTTTTTTTTTGCCTCTGGGCTTCGCCTCTCCGCTAAGGGGTGGGTGGGTATAAACCGGAGGGGGGGGGAGGTTGGGAGCGAGTGGGGGGGGGGGGAAAGGAGGGACTGGTAACTCGCTGCCTGTCTGGAAGGGGGCGAGCTGTCTCCGAGCAGGTGATGATGGGCGTTTCGGGATTGACTTGGCCGCCGTCTGCTTGGGTTTCACTTCGCCTGTGATCCTCGGAGCAAATATGCAGAAGTACCGGCTGGGCTAGTCCTGGGGAGCCGCGGAAAGCCCCCCCCCCTCTCCCCCAGCAACGATCCCTACGGACCCGGGAAACGCAGACCCCACCTGGTTTTTTTGGGGGGGGCGGGGGGGAGCCGAGGGACCCCCCCAAAAGCCTCCTCCTCCCCCCCGCGCCTCTCCAAGCGCGCAGAGAAGGAGGCGAAGGTGCCGGCCGGCCGGAGGGACCCCACCGGTGGCTTCCTCCCCCCACCCCTCCCCGAGGGATGGTGGATATTTGGATGGTGGATATTTTCCCAGCCCATCGAGCGGGGCTGGAGCTCCTCGGCGGCACCGCTGAAGCGCAGCGCGGGCGGAGGAGGGCGCGATGAGGACCGAGGCCGGCCTCTGGCTCCTCGGCTTGTGCTACCTGGTGGCCGCGTTGGCGGAGGTGAGTCCAACCTGGGGGTGGGTAGGTGGGTGGCTGGCCGGGTGGGGGAAGGTGCATGCTTAAGCCCTTGCTTTTTTTGCGCGGGGCGTGGGGGGGAGGGGGAGATCGCGCCCCCCGGGAAGGTCCCGCGTAAAAAGGGTTGCAAGTCATGGCCAGCGCGGGGAGGCTGACTTGCGAGGAGACGCGCGGGGCCGTGGATGCCAGGGAGGTTTGGGCGCTCTTTGGGTGCGCGTTTCCCCAAAACTCGACCATGGGGCCCTTTACGCACGGGAGGTTTTGCCTGGGGTTCGCCGCTCTCTAGATGCGCATTTCCCCCCATCCAGATTCTCAAAACTCAACCATAAGCCCCCATGCAGAGTTTTGAGAAGGGGCCATTTATGCCTGGGAGGGTTGGCCACTCTCTAAATGCACATTCCCCCCCATCCGGATTCTCCAAACTCAACAATAAACCCCCATGCAGAGTTTTGGGGATTCGGATGGGGGGAAATGTGCATCTGGAGGGAGGCGAATCCAAGGCTAAAACCCAGCGTTTTCTAGGAGGGAGGGAGGGAGATCTACAATTCTGCAAATATTCTGCAAGGGGGGGGGGAATTGCAAAAATAAAGGCGGGGGGCGGGAGGAGAAAGGGGACACGATCCACTCGCCGCGGAAAGGGCCGCCGCTGTGATCCGGAAGATCTCCCGCTGGCAGATCCTTTGCAAAAAAAAAAATACGATTTTTTTTTGGCACGCCGATCAGGCGACACGCGTGTCGACGGGCGCCCGTCTGGACGCGCTCGGCCCCGGGCGGCCTCTCGGGCGGCGTGACTGCCGCCTGCCGAGGCGTGGAGCCGGTGGGGGGGGGGGAGAGAAAGACAGGGGAGGAGAGGGATTTAATAGCGCGGTTTCCTGTTAATGAGAAACTAGGATGAAACTGCGAAAATAGGAGGAGGAGGAAGCAATTAGGAGCCCTGCTTTTTTTTAATCCCCCCCCCCCACATAATGGGTGTTAGGATCTGGGTTGCGATCCCGGAGGGCGGGGGGAGGATTGTCCACATCCCTCTCCCCCCACTCCAGCCCGGGTCTGAAATTCTCTTTATAAGGTCAAAAGAGAAATCTTGAGTCCCGCTGAGTTCAATGGACGCTTTGCGGCTAGAAGAGTGAGTTGTCTAGGTGCAGCTTTATTTTTGGGGGTGGGAGAGGAAATCATATATTTTTAAAGTGAATTTCGGCCCCCTCCGGCTTCCATTCCTACACGTCAGGGGCTTCTTGAGGAATCCCTCTCGATTTCTCTGCCTCCCTCCCTCTCTCCCCCCACTTGAGGATTTATTACAGGTGGCCATGGCTGGGGAAAGATTTGTGAGAATGGAGTGGTGGAGTGGGGGGTTGGAAAAATGGTGAGCTGAATTTGCTGTGGCTCCGTGGCTCCTGAACTGGAGATCCGGTTCGTTTTTTGGGCCGACGTGGGAAACCTTGGGTTTGCTCAGGATCTGTCATTCTATACCCCCCCCACAGATAGATAGATAGATAGATAGATAGATAGATATGGATTGGGAAAAGATAAGTTGGACGAGGAAAGATTCTCTGGTTCTGGCCAAACTGTCTGTGTTTTTTGCACACACACACACACACATCCCACATTGCCTTTTCCCCATGCGTTGCTTTACTCAGAAGGAAACTCCCCCGAGTTCATTGGGGCTTACGCCTGTGCCAGCTTATGGGTGCTTGGCCACCGGATGGCTGCGAGGGCACCAGGAACACTCCCCCGCCAGACTGCTAGCGTGTTTACTCAGGAGCCAGCCCCCTTGACCTCCCTAAGCATCTTCGCACCAAGTCACACCCCCTGCTCCCTCCCGTGGTATTTATCCCCCACTAAATATGGTACAGCCTGATCTCGTCAGATCTCAGAAGCTAAGCAGGGTCAGCCCTGGTTAGTATTTGGATGGGAGACCACCAAGGAAGACCAGGGTTGCTGTGCAGAGGAAGGCACTGGCAAACCACCTCTGTTAGTCTCTTGCCATGAAAACCCCATAAGGGGTCGCCATAAGTCGGCAGCGACTCAACGGCACTTTACACACACACACACACACACACACACAAATATGCTCTGGATCGTGGGTTTTTTGGGGGGAAAATCGCCAGATTTTGGAAAATTTTCCGGGGTGGAGGGGTAGAGTGGAGGAAGAGAAAGAGGCACAAAATGCATATTTTGGGGGAGCTTCCCTGTAAACAAGGAGGTTCTGGAACTAATCTTGCTTCCTGGAAAAGGATCCGGTTTGGACACCTGCTAGATATGCTGGCTGGAGGCAAAGTTACAAGACAGGGTTGGATGCAATTGCGAGGTTTTTTTTTTTTTTTTAGAGAACCCCCCCCCCCGTTTTTTCCTCTATTTATTTAGCAGTCTGTGGTTGGGTCGGGAAGGTGGATAGTCAGTCCTGAGAGCAAACACTCCTCTCTCTTCCGTGGCCGCAGATTCCTCCGTTCGAAAGGAGAGAAGAGATTGATTGGCTTGGTTTCCCCCCCTTTTTTTAAAGGAAGCCGAGATCCCCCAAGAAGTAATCGAAAGGCTGGCTCACAGCGAGATCCATAGCATCCGCGACCTGCAGCGCCTCCTGGAGATTGACTCCGTAGGTAAATTATTCTCCTGCCTTTCTACTTCTTCTCCTTTTTAAAAAATAATGCCTATGTACATCTATTCCAAATCCAGCGTGGAGCAGCGTGGCTGTGTTCATGTGTCGCACCGGGCGAGGGAAGACCCAGCAGATTCGGACAGGTGTCGGTTTCCTGGGGCGGGCGGGCGAGGGTGTCATAAATGTGTTCCATTCCGCTCTTCATTCATTTCTGCTTTGGGCAGCCTGATGTAACCCAAAGGTCAGCCCTGGGAGGGTGGCCGGCTGAGTCAGGCGTTTTTCAGAGCCGCTAGAACATTTTGGCCGGAACAGGGAGGCACAGCTTCCAGCCCGGCTAACGCTGCGTTTGGAGTTCCCACAGTTCTGATATTTTAAAGGAATGCATCTTACCAATCTATACATCTATCGATCGATCTGTCTGTCTAAACAGGTAGTCCCCCACTTCTGTGCTCCAGCGTGGTGTAGTGGCTAAGAGCTGCAGCGAGCCGGCGTGGTGTAGTGGTTAAGAGCAGTGGTTTGGAGCAGCAGAGGCGAATCTGGTGAACCGGGTTGGTTTCCCCACTCCTACACATGAAGCCAGCTGGGTGACCCTGGGCTAGTCACACTCTGTCAGCCCCACCTACCTCACAGGGTGTCTGTTGTGGGGAGGGGAAGGGAAGGTGATTGTAAGCCAGTTTGATCCTGAAGTGGTAGAGAAAGTCAACAAATAAAATCCATCTCTTCTTCTTCTCCTCCTCCTCCTCGCCAGTTTCAGAGTGCTCAGTTTTTTGAAGTGTTGGTTGGCAGGATTGGTATTGTTTGCAACGTAATGGCTGAATGGAATCTCATTTCCAGGGGCGCGGGACAGCTCCGGAGCGTTGCATAATATTAGCGGTATTGGTTTCTGCGGTACTATAATGTGGGAAACTCGCTTTATCGTGTACAGTGACAATCTTGCGGGGAAGGCCCACTTTACAGAGAGAAAACTGAGGTTGATGCTCAAAGGTGAGATCCTAAGTGGAGCCACACCCTCCTAAGTTGATTGACTGCAGTGGATGTAGGAGGGCATAACTTTGCATAGGACGGCGCTGTAAGTCTCTGGATGAATTGGGTTCTGGGCCCACAGTCTCTGTTCAGTATTTTTCCCATCCTTGGATAAAGGTATTTCTTTAGCTTTGATTGTAGAGGGTTGGGTTTGCACATGCATGTGCACCGTTCAGGTTTTTCTGCATTAGATCGCGGCGCTGTTGTTGGCCGGCAGTCGATTGCGCGTTCCGCCGCAACGCGTTGTGTTTGAATCGGGGAGGGAGGCCTTTCGGTGGTCCAGAGGGGCCCTTTCTCATGTGCTAGGCCCTTGCTGAACATGTGCGCATGAGCCAGCCTAAAGCCGGGTTTGAAATGCCTCAGCTGAAAGACTGGCAAAGCGATGTGACGTCGGCTTGAAATAAACATTCGGGATATTTGTTTGCGCTTAAGATTTCCTTGTCTCATTTTCAGAGCCCAGCGGTCTCATAAAGCTAGATAGCCTTATGTTTTTATTCCCTTCCCTGGTAACCCTGCTAAGATAAGTTGGTTTTGTAGCCGGATGTGACTTTCTATTTTGGTGAGTATTCATATATATAAATATATTTCCAGGAGAATTTCTCTAGCTGGGAAGAATTCCCATCTCACGTTGTTTGTAAATCATGCCACTGTGCTGTTATCTTTAAAATCCATCGCCTTGGGGTCGTTTATAAAAAAAATATTCCAGGCAGTGTCTGTGAATGAAGTCATGTCTCTACAAGATGGTGGGCTTGTAAGAGAAAGGGAATACAAACTCGTCCTTCTGACTTTCGACCAGAAAGTCTTTCAGCTGAGCTTGCAAACGATCAGGGTTTCTCTTGTAAAACAGGCTAGCCCCAGGTTATGTGCTACAAAACCACTACAAACGCTTTGTGCTGTTTAGTAATAATTTTACACGCTGCGATGGACCTGACTCGTTGATAAACTTAATCTGATGCAATTGTCAGCGCTGGATCCCGACGCCACCCAGACGATGCGCAGTGCGCTAGGAGTGGGATTGCTTTTTGTTTATTTCCTTTTTGCAAAAAAAAAAACCATGAAACAAACAAAGAACCTTCAAGGAAAACCGAAGGGGAAAAGTCACAACCCGTCTCGTAGCTGGAGCCAAGAATCTGGCAAGTTGTTACTTGTGTTATTAATAGTGGAGGTGCTTCTTTTAAACAAAGGCATAGTTGTTAGGCTTTGGAGGGAGGGAGAAAGAGATCGCAGGGTTTTTTGGAAGCTTAATGTCAGCTCAAGTCTTGGAAGGATCTGCTGGAGCGTACTCTGCTTTCCGTGGGGCTGTTCAGGAGCCAGTGGCTTCAAGATCGCAGCCTAAAGGCCCAGTCCACCGGGAAGTTGTCCTGCGTAAGCCCCATTGAAACGATCAGGAGTCACATGAAAGTAGGGCCCATTCGTTTCAGCGAGGCTGGCTCAGGTTATGATAGGAATTCACATAATCCTACAACCTTAGCCGAAGCTTAAGTCAACATGAGTCTGGTTAGGGCCTGGATGGGAACTCTGGCAGGTGCTGCTTCCCCCCCCCCCAAGGTGGAAGTCAAGTGGGATACAGCCAGATCTTGGAAGCTAAGCAGGGTCAGCCCTGGTTATTACTTGGGTGGGAGTCCACTAAGGAAGTCCGGGGTTGCTTTGCAGAGGCAGGCAATAGCAAACCACCTCTGCCGTGGCCCGAGTAGGCCGGGCTAGCACAGTCTCGTCAGATCTTGGAAGCTAAACAGGGTCAACCATGGTTAGTACTTGGATGGGATGCCACCAAGGAAGTCTAGGGTTGCTATGCAGAGACAGGCAATGGCAAACCACCTCTGTTTGTCCCTGCCCTGACCTGGATGGCCCAGGCTAGCCTGATCTTGGAAGCTAAGCAGGGTCGGCCCTGGTTAGTACTTGGATGGGATGCCACCAAGGAAGTCTAGGGTTGCTACACAGAGGCAGGCAATGGCAAACAACCTCTGTTCCTTTCTGCCCTGACCTGGATGGCCCAGGCTAGCCTGATCTTGGAAGCTAAGCAGGTTCCGGGTTAGTACTAGGGTGGGAGACCACCAAGGAAGTCTAGGGTTGCTATGCAGAGGCAGGCAGTGACAAGCTGCCTCTGTTTGTCTCTTGCCTTAAAAAACCTACGGGGGGACCATGAGTCAGCTGCGACTTGATGGCACTTTGAACCACGACCAAGCTAGTTTCAGGAGGGTAGTCATGTTAGCCTGTGGTAGAAGAGCTAGATTCGAGTCCAGTGGCACTTTGTGTGCTAAGCTGTTAACTTGTTCAGAATTTTCTACACACATGTGAACCGCTAGACCAACACTGTTTTTGGGATACGGCTTCTCTTTACAATCTAAAGGAAGGTTAGGTGGCATTTATTTATGCAGAAAATTCGGATCCCTGTGTGTGAGATAACTGCCTTTCTTAAACAAATTCTCACGGTCGAAAACTTCGCACCCAGTTTTGATTTTTTTTTGGTACCGATGTTGAGATTTGCAGGGACCATCCATACCCTCTTTTCACATGGATACCTTTGAGTACCACTTCACTGAGTTTGACTTCTGCGAAAACCCAACTGAAATAAATGAGGATTGTGTGAGAGGCACTGCCTGCTGAGTGGAACTCAGCATAATAAGATTGAAGGAAGATGTCATAGAATCATAGAGTTGGAAGGGACCACCAGGGTCATCTAGTCTAACCCCCTGCACAATGCAGGAATTTGACAACTACCTTCCCCCAACACACCCTGTCATCTCAGGGCAAATATTCCATTTTCAGTAACTCTGTTCAGATGTTGCCAAACTGTACTGTGGATTAATGTAATGTCTAAACTGTCGGTCAGTGTTGTTGTTTTTTTTCCACCTGGTGGCAAACTGGAAATGCCATGGTCTCTCGTGAGTTTGCAAGCCATGGTTTGCACTAACCATAGTTTGGAGTGATGTCTGAGTTGACAAACCGTAGTTAACAGCCATTGCTCTGCCTCTGTCATGGAGTTGGGAGTGAAATGAAACTGATGGGAAATGTAAGCAGAAAGGCTACTCTCTAAACCAGGGTTTTTTGCTCATTGGTCATTTGGAAACTTAGCCCAGGGTTTGGATTCTGAAGTTCAGTAGGCACAAACTGTGGCTTAGCAAAGTGTCTCAAATGAAGCGCTGTCTTCTATTCCTCCCACAAACCATCGATATGAGAAGGCCTGTGGTGGATTTCATTTGGAACTGCTGCAGCAATAGAAGAAGAAGATGTCTGGGGTTATTTAAGTGTATGGATTTAGGTTGCTCTGTAGGTCTTAAGCAGGTATTAGAGCCAAGGAGAAGGGCAGAGGGATAAAATCTGATGCAGTGGAGCCAGGGCTGCCGTAGGATGTTCCCAGGTACCACAATCAGCCTCTTAAGAGTCAGCATCAAACGCTTAGGTACCAGCCTCGCTGAGAAGGCCATAGCTCAGTAGCTATTTTTTGCTGTAGAAGGCTTGGGTTCAGTCGCTGGCATCTCCAGTTGAAAGGACGTCAAGTAGCAGTGTCTGGCTAAGAACTTAGAGAGTGGCTGCCAGCCAGAGTTGACAAGAGTGGGCTAGCTTGACCAGCTCTCTTGCAGGGATTGCCTGACTCTGTGGTGGAAACTTGGCTTTGCGGACAGAAGGTCTCAGGTTCAATTCCCCCAGCAATGAAGGAACT
The DNA here is from genome assembly GCF_029931775.1 of Euleptes europaea. Classification (NCBI taxonomy): domain Eukaryota; kingdom Metazoa; phylum Chordata; class Lepidosauria; order Squamata; family Sphaerodactylidae; genus Euleptes; species Euleptes europaea. The sequence goes on from NC_079332.1 coordinate 11,993,263, forward strand.
CAGCTGTTGGAAAGGGCCTCTCTGCCTGAGACCACCGTGGAAAGCTGCTGGTAGTGAGATTGAACCTTTGCCACTATTATTTATCTAGGACGTGGGGCAAAGGGACTGCCGGAAACCCTCAGCCTTCCCCATTTGCCCTGGAAAGTTCTGAACCCCCTCCAAGATTTGTGGAAAACCCATATCTCCTCCATGAAGAATCATTGGGGTGGATCCTAGCCCAATCCTACCACTCCACTGAGCAAAGTTTATTAATCTTTTAATTCATTCCTTAAAAATATTTATACTCAGCCTTTCCTTTTTGGCTTGTTTGACGCCTCCAATCTAAGGAACCTAGTGGGAGGAAGACTTCTTAGTCTGAAATGTAGGGTTGCCAACCTCCAGGTAATAGCTGGAGATCTCCCACTACTACAACTGATCTCCAGCTGATAGAGATCAAGTTCCCCTGGAGAAAATGGCTCCTTTGGCAATTGGACTTTATGGCATTGAAGTCCCTCCCCTCTCCAAACCCTGCCCTCCTCAGGCTCCGCCCCCAAAATCTCCCACCGATGGCGAAGAGGGACCTGGCAACTCTACTGAAAGAAGAAGACGTGGTGGATGGCTGGATCCACCTCACTGACTTAGGCCCACATTTTCCAATATCGCCAACAGAGTGGTCCCATGAGTTTGTCATCGGTGACTGACTCTCCTGGGGGTCATCCACAGAGGGGAATACAGAAGAAGCCCTGCCGTTTCCCTTTCAGCAAAGCAAACAATATATCTGTGATTTGTTGAGTCAAGAGAGTCTCTTCTGTCTTGCTTTCCGACCGGTTTTGACTCTGCATTTTACTGGAGGGATGAATGATAATTCTCATAAAATTAGAAAACCACGCCTCCAGATCATCTGGCATCATTAAAAAACACACTCAACATACTGCTTATCAAGCTTTCTGTCTTTTTTTTTTAGTTAGTTAAAAGGAGGCCAGATTGTTCTTTTACTATCTGGTCTTGTAACACAGTAGGAAGTCCACTGGAATGCTTGGGGCTTTGAGTATGCCCCAGAATCAGACCTCCCTAGAGTAAGCCACAAGTCTTCAAGGCATGCCTAGTCCAGCTCACACCCAGGATATGTGTGATATCTTGCTTTGAAAAGTTTTACATGGGAGTAAGTGACATGTGCGTCAGTGGGAAATAATTTATCTCTTGACTCATTCTAAATTCTTGTGGGGGTGGTTCCAACTTTGTAGATTTTACATCCCACGTTTCTTCCAAAATGGAATTCAAGGCTTTCCCAAGATCCCATGAAACTATCTTATACTAAATCAGACCCTTGGTCCATCAGGGTCAATGTTGTCTACTCAGACTGGCAGCGGCTTCCCAGGATCTCCTGTGGAGGTCTTTCACATCACCTACCTGCCTAGTCCCTTTAACTGGAGATGCTGGGGGTTGAACCTGGGACCTTCTACATGCCAAGTAGATGCTCTACCACTGAACCACGGTGCCTCCTCAGAACATAAGAAGAGCCATGAACACATGAAGCTCTCTTACACTGAATCAGACCCTTGGTCGATCAAAGTCAGTATTGTCTACACAGACCGGCAGCGGCTCCAGGGTCTCAGACAGAGGTCTTTCATATCCCCTACTTGCCTAGTGCCTTTAACTGGAGATGCCGGGGATTGAACCTGGGACCTTCTGCATGTCAATAAGATGCTCTGTCTCTGAGCCACAGCCCTTCCCCTAAGGGGGACGATGCTGTAAGCCAATTTTGAGTCCAAATTGGGGAGAACTCCCATTCAGGCACTGCTAGACCCACACCCAAGTTTGATGTATCTTTCAGCCTTAGTTTGGTTGCAAGAGGGGCGGACCCTGTAAGCCATAATGAGCTCCACAAATTTGTTTTAGAAATATGGAAGGGCAACGGTTTTTGTGTGTGCATGATTTTGAGTGCCTGCATACAGCTGTGGGTGATTGATGTAGTCCATCATAGAAACAGTAATAATGGGAAAACGTTGATATTGCCTGGTGTTGTTATTAACAGATTAGCAATCTTTTCATCTTGGGACAGCGTACATTTTGCTTCAAAGTGCACATGTGTAATAAAAGGACATGTCTGAACGACTGTCACCAATTTCCTTGACATTCTGAAATCAGGTCCTGTGCTTTATTGATCAGAACCAAGAACAAGTGGACAGGGAGAGAAGCTTTTCTCCCTCTCTCATAATACCAGAACGTGGGGTCATCTGCTGAAGCTGGAGGGGGAGAGATTGAAAACAGAGAAAAGGAAGTATTTCTTCACACAACGCAGAGTTAAATTGTGGAACTCGCTGCCCCAGGATGTGGTGATGGCTGCTAACTTGGAAGGCTTTCAGAGGGGAGTAGACATACTCATGGAGGAGAGGGCTATCCATGGCTACTAGTCTAAATGAATACTAGTCATGATGCATACGTATTCTCTCCAGTATCAGAGGAGCATGCCTATTATTAGGTGCTGTGAAACACAGGCAGGATAATGCTGCTGCAGTCGTCTTGTTTGTGGGCTTCCTCAAGGCTATCCATGGCTACTAGTCAAAATGGATAGTAGTCATGATACATACCTATTCTCTCTAGGATCAGAGGAACATGCCTATGATATTAGGTGCTGTGGAACACAGGCAGGATAAATGCTGCTGCAGTTGCCTTGTTTGGGGGCTTCCTAGAGGCACCTGGTTGGCCCCTGTGTGAACAGACTGCTGGACTTGATGGGCCTTGGTCTGATCCAGCATGGCCTTTCTTATGTGGTGATGGCTACCATCTTGGAAGGCTTTAAGAGGGGAGTGGATGTGTTCATGGAGGAGAGGGCTATCCATGGCTACTAGTCATCATGATGCATACCTATTCTCTCCAGGATCAGAGGGGCATGCTTATTCTATTAGGTGCTGTGGAGCACAGGCAGGATAAATGCTGCTGCAGTCGTCTTGTTTGTGGGCTTCCTAGAGGCACCTGGTTGGCCACTGTGTGAACAGACTGCTGGACTTGATGGGCCTTGTTCTGATCCAGCAGGGCTTTTCTTATGTTCTTATGTTAACATTCTGCACCCCAGAATCTCCGTCTTTTGAAAAACGAAGCGCATGTATGTGTCGGAGTCCCTTCATGGTAATAGGTCACTTTTTCATTTGTTTGGAGAGAGGAACTCGTTGGTTTCAGGTCTTTGCGGTTGTTTGTGGGTGCCTTCTGTCGCCTGCGCCAGTTGGTCTCCTGCCCTTCTCCTTTTCCTCCTTGACTGTAAGCCTCACTTGGCCATTGGTGCTGGGTGAACCGTTAGCCCAGGTCACGCGTGCGGGAGAATAAGGTGGTGTTTAGATAGCAGAATGGTAGAAGAGACTGAAGCAGTCCAAACTGCAGGTGGTGAACCTTCCTTTGCATCAGACAAACAGGAAACGCCTGCGTTTTCCAAATTTTCCCCATTAGGCCTCACTCTGGAATGCTGGTGTGCTATTTTGTCATCTTCTTTCTTGGATAAGAAAGAAGGTACCCAGTAATGCCGCCGTGCTGTTGACCTTGTCATTTATTGCTATTTTTTTCTTCTCTTAGTAGACCTAGTCTGAAAAAGTAGCCTTAAAAATCAATCGAGCAAACAAACAAATCTGTGAGTTTGGATGTCACATGCATACATGCCCCTGCGCATGCACATTAGGGGAAAAAAAGCCCTCAACGTTTTTAGCGCCAACCCAGAAAGATGATCAGAAGGAACAGATTGTGTAGCCCTAGGTGCGCTGGAGTTACTTGTGGGAAATCTGGTGGCCTCTTTTGCATGCTACACTGAGTTCCTGGCGGACAGAAGAAGTCATCGATGATGGTTGAAAAGCACCGGTCCCAACACAGATCCCTGAGGGACCCCACTGCTCACATCCCTCCATTGTGAGAACTGACCGTTGATTCCTACTCTCTGCTTCCTATTTTTCATCCAGCTCTCAATCCATAAGAGGATTTGTCCTCTTATCCCATGACTATGAAGTTTGCTTAACAGTCTTTGGTGGGGGACTTTGTGCATAGTTAAATTGTGGAACTCCCTGCCCCAGGATGTGGTAATGACTACCAACTTGGAAGGCTTTAAGAGGGGAGTGGACATGTTCATGGAGGAGAGGAGTATTCATGGTTACTAGTTAAAATGGATACTAGTCATGATGCATGCCTATTCTCTCCAGGAACAGAGGCGCATGCCTATTATATTAGGTGCTGTGGAACACAGGAAGGATGGTGCTGCTGCAGTCGTCTTGCTTGTGGGCTTCCTAGAGGCACCTGGTTGGCCACCGTGTGAACGGACTGCTGGACTTGATGGGCCTTGGTCTGATCCAGCATGGCCTTTCTTACGTTCTTCTTATGTTCTTAAGAAGTCAATGGGAATTTTATATATTTCAGAGACTTGTGCTTTTTGTACATAAACCAGGTCACCTGTACAGCTTCTAGGTTTGCACCGTGCCCACCTTTCTGTTCTTGTTTTTAAGCAGGTGTAGCAACTCTAAGGAGCTCCCTTATACCAACTTAGACCATTGGATTTTCTAGCACACCACTGTTTCCAGGATTGCAGAGATTTTTCCTACCTCAGCTACCTTAGATCTTGCATGTCATTGATCCCCCTGCAACAAATGAGTTGGGATATCCATGTTCTGAACACACACACACACACACAAAGCTGCCTTCTACTGAATCAGACCCTTCAGTCCATCAAGGTCAGTATTGTCTGACTGGCAGCAGCTCTCCAGGGTCTCAGGCAGAGGTTTTTCACATCACCTACTTGTCTAGTCCTTTTTTTAAACTGGAGATGCTGGGGATTGAACCTGGGACCTTCTGCATGCCAAGCAGATGCTCTACCACTGAGCCACGGCCCCTCCCTTCAGATCCAAGTTGAGTTACGTTAGGGGCATCTTTTGGGTGTTTTTTTTTTTAAGGGAATGGGGCAGGGAGACCACAGGGAAAATTACCAATTGAAAGGAGGATTTTTTGGGGTGTGTGTGCTTTTCTACAAACTTCATAGAGGATGGAATTTTAGCGGTATCGGTTTTCTCCACAACAAGGTGCATGTGCCAAAATTACTGCTGCTGTGATTTGACGCAAGGAACCCCTCTTTCTTTTGCATGAGCCCACTCCAGAGAAAGAAAGGGAAAGATATACATCAGCAGTGAACCAATTCAGTTTTGCCAGCCAGAGTTAACAGGATCTTCAGACTGAGAAGGCTGAAGAAGGCTCATTTAAGTTTAGCTGGCTGGGGTTAAACCCAAGTTCTTGTGCATGCTAAAGCATGCGCTGCACCACTGAACTAGGCCCCTTCCCAGAGTCAATGTCATAATACTTGTTAATTTAGCTTACGGCCTAAGTGTCTTGCTTTCCTGTGGCAGATATCGCTGGCCAGCTGAAGGGGTGGGATGGGGGAAATGGTGGGCTTTGTTAAACTGACCTCTTTATCCAGCAGATGGCCTGCCCTTCAGGCCATCTCTGTGAAACAGAAGAGCAGTTTTTGCGCTGGCACGGTGTCGCAGGATACCCTCCTATGCATTTATGCATTAGCCAGTCAGTGTCAGGGTGGACTAAAACAACTGCCCTATGAGGAGTGGTTAAAACGCTTAGGGTTGTTTAGCTTGGAAAGAAGGGGAGACATGATAGAGGTGTACACAATTATGCATGGTTTGGAGAGAGTGGACAGGGAGAAGCTTTGCTCCCTCTCTTGTAATGAGGGGTCATCTGCTGAAGCTGGAGGGTGAGATATTCAAAACTGAGAGATTCAAAATGAAAAGGAAGTCTTTCTTCACACAAGGCATAGTTCAGTTGTGGAACTCCCTGCCCCAGGATGTGGTGATGGCTGCCAACTTGGAAGGCTTTAAGTGGGGAGTGGACCTGTTCGTGGAGGAGAGAGGTATTCATGGCTTCTAATTAAAAAATGGATACTAGTCCTGATGCATACCTATTCTCTGCAGGATTAGAGGAGCATGCCTATTATATTAGGCGCTGTGGAGCACAGGTAGGATAATGCTGCTGCAGTCGTCTTGCTTGTGGGCTTCCTAGAGGCGCCTGGTTGACCCCGTGTGAAGACTGCTGGACTTGATGGGCCTTAGTCTGATCCAGCATGGCCGTTCTTATATTCTTAAAAACACACATCATACAACTCCCCCACAAACCAACCCAATATTTTTAGGCACCTCTACGAACAAAGCAGTACAAATTGCTCGAGATACCCTGTTCTTCATTTGAAAACACTAATGGTGCCGCAGCGCATAAAAAATTCAAGAGGAACAATTTTGTGTGCGGCTGCGAAAAAAGAAAAGAGTTTTTAAATAAAAATTTACAGGGCCGTCTGTAACTCTTTTGCATTTACAGTGAGACAGCTGAATCGGAGCAGCCTGGAAGACAGAAATAAGCGTGCCTTTACATCACAGTGCCTGTGATTATAATCCTCCCCCCCTCCACAGATTAGTTATTTGAAATACTCATAGCCTGCACTCTCAGCAATACAGCCACCGAAGACAGTTCTCTACAGTTAAAAGGGGGGAAAAAACCTACAGTTAAAAGGGAAAAAAAAAACCTCAGTCAATCAATATCATGCAAAGGGCCAGGGTATCAAAATACTTCGCAAAACTCCTACAATAAGCAACAATACCGAAAGCCGGTATAAAAACCTAGCTGCCAGAATCGATAATAAACATTATAGCCTTTAAAAACCAGGGGAGGAAGAAGGTTTGACCACGGACGAGGAAAGGACGGATTAAAAAAACCTCTCTCAGCAAAGAGGGAATAAATGAATTGATGTGGCGACGGCTGAATAGTTGTGGAAGAGGAGGAGGGGGGCTATTCTAAAATCACTGTGCCACTGCAGAGAAGGCCCTGGGTTTGCAGTAGAAGTTGACTGTCCATGGTGCTGATAGGCTAGCTGCTTGTACGTCAGGAGCCTAGCTTTGCCATCGTTTTTAGCATGGTCTGTGCTTTTGAAAATATACCTTACAGAACTTGCACAGCACAGCCAATATATTCAACAATATCTTTGTATTCAGCAGATAAGCACATACACAAATCCACCCGTGTCAACCCTTCACCAATGAACTATGACTCAATCATTAAAAACAATCTTATTCCTAACATAGCATACAACTTATTCTATAGACGGACATTCTCCTCCAGAGGCACATCAAGCCGTTTTGTATAGACATTTTTTTCAATTGATTTATTAGTTTCTTGACTTGCAATTTCCAAGTGCATGTGTTCCTATGCCAGACATTATAAATGTAAATGTAGCTTGCTGCTTACTAATCTTTATGTTCCTGGGCTGTATCCTGGAGGAGAATGTCCATCTTGTTATCTACATCATATGGACTTCCAGCACTAAATTGACTTGTGCAATATATAGGCTTTTATAGCCATCAATACTGTATGTGCAACTATAGAATAAGTTGTATTCTATGCTAAGAATAAGATTGCTTTTAATGATTAAGTAGAGTCAATAGAATATAGATTAAGTAGAGTCAATAGTCTATAGAATCATAGTTCAATGGTGAAGGGTTGACACTGGTGGATTTGTGTATGTGTGTATATGCTGAATACAAAGATATTGTTGAATATATTGGCTGTGCTATGCTAGTTCTATAAGCTAATATTGGGCATAGGAAGGTGTAAGTTCTATTTGTAGATAATTTGAAAATATACCCGCAGATCAACAAAGGACTGAAAGGATTTTCAATCGAATAATGGTATATTTATTTAATTGTTCACGTAATTTCTACCCTGATTTCCTGCCCTCACCAGGTCCACCAGGGCGGCTAACGGATTAAAAAACAACAACGTACGTCATAAAAAAATGTCTTAAAAACCATTAAAGCACATCGTTAAACAAACCCAAGCTAAAATGTGTGTGTATGTGTGGTCACATCACAGCTGATTTATGGCGATCCCGTAGGGTTTTCAAGGCAAGTGATAAGAACATAAGAAAGGCCATGCTGGATCAGACCAAGGTCCGTCAAGTCCAACAGTCTGTTCACACAGTGGCCAACCAGGTTCCAAAGATGTTCGGAGGTGGTTTGCCATTGCTTGCATGTTCTTATGAAGCTGATGGGTAAGGGGTACAGGACAGACAACGGGAAATACGCCTTTACTCAACAGGGAATTGAGTTGTGGAATTCCCTGTGATGGCCATGAGCGTGTACGGCTTTGAAAGGGTGTTATCGACAGATTCATGGAGGAGAGGTCTATCTGGCTACTAGCCATGGTAGCTAAAGGGAGCCCCCATGTTCAGTTAACCTCTGAAACATAGTGCTAGGAGGCAACATCAGGGGAATCATAGAGTTGGAAGGGACCACCAGGGTCATCTAGTCCAATCCCCTGCACAATGCAGGAAATTCACAACTACCTCCTCCCCCACACCCCCAGTGACCCCTATTCCATGCCCAGAAGATGCCCAAGATGCCCTCCCTCTCATGATCTGCCTAAGGTCATAGAATCAGCATTGCTGACAGATGGCCATCTAGCCTCTACTTCAAAACCTCCAGGGAAGGAGAGCTTACCACCTCCCGAGGAAGCCTGTTCCACTGAGGAACCGCTCTAACTTTTTGAAAGCTGTTTTTAATGTCTAGACGGAGGAAGGCCATGGCCTCTGTGCCGTGTTCGTTAGCCCTCCAGGGCAGCTGTTTGGCCACTGTATGAACAGGGGGCCGGAGGAGATGGACCACTGGTGGGATCTACCACGGCTGTTCTGAAGTTCTTACATCATTCTTAGGATCCTTTGCACCGGAGTCCTCGCATTCTTGCTTTGCAGCTTCAGTTGATAGAATCAAGCTATGAGGGTTTGCGTTCTAATTGGGCCTTTGCCTCCACATGCAGTGAGATACTACAGATGACACATTTTCCCAGGAAATATCCATGAATAAGATATTACATCTCTGGAATGTTGACCTCTGATCCTCCTTTTTTCCCCTCTTTTTTCCTTCCTTCCCCCACTGAGAAATCTCTGTGCGTGCATAGCCAGGCACGCTTTAACTATTTTTTGCAGGAGTAAGTCCCAAAGGACTGGAATTAATCCACAGGAATTACTACACGGAGTTATTCCGGGAGGGACAGTGACATAGTGCGCTGCGATGGCTAAGACTGAGCTCCAAATCAAATGTTAACCAAATCCAAATGTTACTAGAGCCATAAACTCACTCTGTAGCCTTTGGGCAAGTCATGGTCCCTCTCAGCATTTCCTCTGGCTCATGGGGATGATATCCTGCCTTGCAGGGTGGTTGTATGGATTACATATATGGGAAGTTGCTTTTCATGCTTTTACTCCAACCTGTTTTTATGCTGAGGGCTGTTTTGTTTTTTGGTGTTTTAATCTGGAGCAAGGGTGGAGTAGTGGTTAGAGCATTTGGACTATGACCAAGGAGACCCCAGGAAGCTTACTCAAGGAGCAAGGGTGGTGTAGTGGTTGGAGCATTTGGACTATGACCAAGGAGACCCTGGGTAGCTTACTCAAGGAGCAAGGGTGGTGTAGTGGTTAGAGCATTTGGGCTATGACCAAGGAGACCCTGCGTAGCTTACCCAAGGAGCAAGGGTGGTGTAGTGGTTAGAACATTTGGACTCTGACCAAGGAGACCCTGGGTTGCTTACCCAAGGAGCGTGGGTGGTGTAGTGGTTAGAGCGTTTGGGCTATTACCATAGAGACCCCAGATAGCTTACCCAAGGTTTACCCCAGGTACCCCCAAGGTAGGTACTGGGCTACCTTGGGTCAGTCACTCTGTCCAGTGGCCTTCCTTCAAGAAGTTCAGGGTGAAGTTCTATGATTCCCCCTTCGCCGATTAACCCTCACAACAATCCTTTGAAGTAGGTGAGGCTGAGAGAGAGAGTCAGTCACCCCAGGTCACTCAGCCAGCATCATAGTAGAGTGGGGATTTGAACCTGGGCCTCCTTGATTCTGGTCTGACCCTCTAACCAAGGGGTACTCAACATTGTTGACCTTGTGGAAACTTGTGGAATTTCAAGAAGTAGCCATGGATAGCCCTCTCCTCCATGAACATGTCCACTCCCCTCTTAAAGCCTTCCAAGGTGGTAGCCATCACCACATAAGAAAGGCCATGCTGGATCAGACCAAGGCCCCTCAAGCACAGCAGTCTGTTCACACAGTGGCCAACTGGGTGCCTCTAGAAAGCCCACAAACAAGGTGACTGCAGCAGCATTGTCCTGCGTGTGTTCCATGGCGCCGAATATAATAGGCCTACTCCTCCGATCCTGGAGAGAATAAGTATGCATTTTGCTACTATCCATTTTGTCTAGTAGCTACGCATAGCCCTCTCCTCCATGAACATGTCCACTCTACTCTTCAAGCCTTCCAAGTTGGCAGCCATCACCACATCCTGGGGCAGGGAGTTCCACTTCCTTCTTCCCCAAAGAGCCACTCGAAGCTTCCCTTCACGTTGGTGGAGAAGGACGATTATGCAGGAGGCATCACCTTTGGGGTCTGTGGACAGCCCCAAACAAAAGCGGCTGCCTCCATTGCCGGAGGATGCCTGGCTTGGAACCTCCCGACTGGTGGATCCAGTTTTCGGTGGGCTGGTTGCCAGGAAAAGAATTATCGACATTGTTTTTCTTCTTCTTAAAAAACAAAACAAAAATGCACCCGGATTGTCTTGAGGACTATTTTTAAAATCCCAAGCAAGAAAGACAATTTAGTCAGGAAGGATCTTAAGTGAGAAAACCAAAGACGCCGGGCATTTGGCGAATGATTGATCATCGCAGGGAGAAGAAAGTAGCAACAATTCCTGAGAAGACAGTATTGCATTAGATCTATTTCTGCACAACCCCCCCCCACACCCGCTTTCCAGACCCATTTATCTTGAACGAGGCTCGATAATGGTAATTTAAAAACCTCTGGGCTCGATGCCCATCTGAGCATTATAGTAAGACCTTGATGGGTCAAACAAAAGGCTCATCTCTCGCTGGCTTCGAGTTATGGATCACGCGAAAGCAAAAACAAACAGATCGCCTGGGTGCAGCGAAAGTGGTGTGAACACACATTCTTGGCCCTGATCACAAATGCCTCGTAGTGGAGCAGATGCAATTATTTATCGCTGCTGCTCCCAGATGGCCATTGCTGTGCACGAGGCTTCATGGCGCGTGAGAACATGTGTCCCTGCCTGCTTGGATCTCTTTTGGGAGAAAGGCAGGATAAAAAGGCAAGAGAGGTGGAGCTGCAGATGAATGGGATATAAGTTCTCTTGATTCCAGTTAGAATCATAGAGTTGGAAGGTGCCGTAGAGGCCATCTAGTCTAACCCCCTGCTCAGTGCAGGATCAGCCTAGAGCATCCCTGACAAGTGTTTGTCCAGCCTCTGCTTGAAGACTGCCATTGAGGGGGAGCTCACCACCTCCCTAGGCAGCCCATTCCACTGTCAAACAAATCTTAGTGTAACCCCCCCCCCCGATATCCAGCTGGTACCTTTCTACCCATAATTTAAACCTATTATTGCGAATAACCCATTATTGCGAGTTGCATGCATTTAGGTGCTAATTTCAGCATGTGCGTACACCAGGCAAAGAGAATCCTCATATAACTTGGCCCAAGCTCGGGGTTTCTCTCTTAAACGGTGTGCTGACTTGTGCAAAGTATCGGCCTGCGCTCAGCGAGCACACCGGCACAATGCCATTTTGATTCTGGTGTGTTGCTGTAAGAGGTAGGAGGGCAGGCGTACAAATTAAGTCAATTTCACTATGATGTCAGGCTTTATCAGGGGCAGGCATGAAGGGTGTTTGTTCCTTAACCCCACAGCAGTCAGGGTCAGTCGTAGCGTCAAAGGAAAACTTCTACTGACCGCTTGCTGGCAATTCCAGGCTTTCCCAAACACGAGCTGTCATTTGGTAACCTAGGCCCATCACAGTAAAAATGTGAATTGTGAACTGCAGTTGCATTTATTAAGTTGGATCTAACTTCATACTTCTCAAAAAAAAAAAAAAAAGGGTGGTGGAGGAGCACCTATATTGGAGTTTTGGTGCTATGCACGTGGTGTAGTGGTTAAGAGCGTTGGTTAGGAGCGTGGTGTAGTGGTTAAGAGCGGTGGTTTGGAGCGGTGGACTGATCTGGAGAACCGGATTCGATTCCCCACTCCTCCACATGAGTGGCGGCGGCTAATCTGGTAAACTGGATTTGTTTCCCCTCTCCTCCACATGAAACCAGCTGGGTGACCTTGGGCTAGTCTCAGCGCCACCCACCTCACAAGGTGTCTGTTGTGGGGAAGGGAAGGTTATTGTAAGCCAGTTTGAGTCTCCCTTATGTGGCATATAAAAGTTGGCATATAAAAACCCACTCTTCTTCTTCTCCTTCTTCTCCTTCTCCTCCTTCTCCTCCTCCTCCTCCTCCTCCTCCTCCTCCTGCTTCTTCTTCTATTGAACAATTCAATAATCTATCTCATTTCCACCTTGACTTTCCTCCAAGGAGCTCCAAGTGTCACACGTGTTTCCATCCATTTTATGTGCACCACAACCATAAGCCCAGACAATGAGAAGCAGGGTTGCCATCCTCCAGGTGGTGGCTGGAGATCTCCTGCTATTACAACTTGAATATTAATACAATAAGGCAGGAGACACTACAATCTCCAGCCTATAGAGATCAGTTCACCTGGAGAAAATGGCCGCTTTGGTTATTGGACTCTTATGGCATTGAAGTCCCTCCCCCTCTCCAACCCCTGCCCTCCTCAGGCTCCGCCCCCAAAATCTCCAGGTATTTCCCAACCCAGAGCTGGCAACCCTAGTGAGAAGCCCAAAGTCATTCTGTGATAACACTGCCAACCTCCAGGTGGGGCTTGGAGATCTCCAGACGGCAAAGATCAGTTCCCTTGGTGAAAATGGCTGCTTTGGAGGGTGGACTCTATGGCATTATACCCCGCTAGTCCCCTCCCCAAACCCCACCCTCTCAAGTCTCCACCCCCAAATCTCCAGGAATTTCTCAACCTGGAGTTGGCAGCCCTACCCAGTGAGGTTCCATGGCTGGGTGGGGGCTTGAACCTGGGTCTGAAACGCTCCCCTCCGCACCACCCTGGCTCTCCGATGGCAGATGACGTAGCGACTGAAAGCTCTTTAAATTGGCCGACAGCTGTAAAATTGTGAGGTTTACCTGAAAAGTATACCCCTGTGGCACCAAGCTAAGGACTGGGTCATTACCTGCATTTTGAAAGGAAAACCGCAATTGTTTTTTCTTTTCTTTTTTAAACCAACCCAACAAATTCCACCCTCCAGGCTGTGTGATCCCTCCTCGAGACTTCTGAAAGAGCACCTGCCCCCCCCCCCCGCCTGTTAGTCTCACTGCACACCTGAGGCATGAAAATGATTTCATGACCGCAGGCTCTGTTGGGTGTGATTCCTCAGTAAAGCAAAAGAAAGGGAAGGGGTTGGTTTATTGACAGAGCCACAGGGCGTGAGCTGCGCTGTTAACACAAGCCAGACGTCAAGCAGGTTTGCAGGCTTGAGGGCGAGCACGTTTGGGAAGCAGGCAGGCAAGCGGGCCAGGAACGGATAGGGCTGATGGAATAGCCTCGCTAAAGGGGGGGGGGACTGGGACGGGCGCTTTTTTCTTCATCGGCAGAGTGTAATTTATTCCCCCCGATTCATAGAATCACAGAGTTGGAAGGGACCACCAGGGTCATCTAGTCCAACCCCCTGCACAATGCAGGAAATTCACAACTACCTCCCCCTCCCCACACCCCAGTGACCCCTACTCCATACCCAGAAGATGCCCAAGATGCCCTCCCTCTCATCATCTGGCTAAGGTCATAGAATCAGCATAGAATCGTAGAGTTGGAAGGGACCACCAGGGTCATCTAGTCCAACCCCCTGCACCATGCAGGAAATTCACAACTACCTCCCCACACCCCACACCCTCAGTGCCCAGAAGATGGCCAAGATGCCCTCCCTCTCATCATCTGCCTAAGGTCACAGAATCAGCACTGCTGACAGATGGCCATCTAACCTCCTCTTAAAAACCTCCAGGGAAGGAGAGTCACCACCTCCCAAGGAAGCCTGTTCCGCTGAGGAACCGCTCTAACCGTTAGAAAATTCTTCCTAATGTCTAGACGGAAACTCTTTTGATTTAATTTCAACCCGTTGGTTCTGGTCCGACCTTCTGGGGCAACAGAAAACAACTTGGCACCATCCTCCATATGACAGCCCTTCAAGTACTTGAAGATGGTTATCATATCACGTCTCAGTCTTCTTTCCAGGCTTCTCCACATACCTCGAGTGAATATTTTTCTGTCCTCTTTGCTTGAGAATATCTGCAATAAGAGTTGGTGCTTGGTAGTACAGTCAGATTAGGGCAGGGGCCTCCGCTGACTGGCTTTCATATCTCTTCATCAGCAGGAAAACAAATCTTTCGCTTGCTCGGGCCAGGTATTTTTATATATATATGATAGGGTAATTGGCTCAGGTTAAACATTGGAAATAACTTCCTGATTATGAGACTGGTTCAGCACTGGAATAAGCCGAATCGGAAGACTGCGGAGTCTTCTTTGGACCAGGACCAAGCGATAAAGCGTTCCCTGGGTTGAACTTGCTTCAGGATGCAGGTGTGTGTGAAAGTCACATGTTTGGACTGCTCCCATTTTTTTTTAAAAAAACAAAACCTGTCTGCCATATAAGCACCAAAAGTAAAACCTTCGGGACAAAGCACAATTTAGTGCCGTCCCTGACCTGGAGAAAACCCAGGCTCGCCCGATCTCGTCAGATCTTGGAAGCTACGCGGGTTCGGCCCTGTTTAGTATTTGGATGGGAGCCCACCAAGGAAGTCCAGGGTCACTATGCAGAGGCTAGGGTTGCCAGGCGGAGCCTGAGGAGGGCATGGTTTGGGGAGGGGCGAGACTTCAATGCCATAGAGTCCAATTGCTTTCTTCAGGTGAACTGATCTCCATCAGCTGGAGATCAGTTGTAATAGCAGGAGATCACCAGCAAATACCTGGAGGTTGGCAACCCTAGCAGAGGCAGGCAATGCCAAACCACTTCTGAATGTCTCTTTGCCTCGAAAACCCTACATTATCTGGACATGTACAGTTCCAATAGGATTTTTTAAAGATGAAAGTTCTATGCATTTGTTTTTCTTAGTCTTTCCGCCTGTTAAGGCGTAGCTGTATCTTGACCCATTTGTGTCTTGGTAACCTCTGTTAATTTACATACAGTCATGCCATTCCGTATTTTCCTCTCACCACTCCCCCACAGAAGGTTTCTTGTCACTTTTCCAATTTTGGGGGCAATTAACATCTTTGCACCCGCTAACAAATTGCCCAGAAGAAGCCTGTGTTCTTTCCAGAATCTTTTACATCCTTTAGTAGAAGTACCCGTGCTACAGGCCTTAAGGATATCCCCTCTAATTTTTTTTCATGTTTAATAATAACGTGATATTGAAGAGAGAGGAGAAAAACCACAAAGAAGTACTCTCACAAGTAATAGAGAAGTACTATAAATATTACAGGGAGTTAAGTAATGATTTGTAAAGTTTATTTTAAAAGAGGAGGAATAATTGAAAGCCTGCAAAAGTAAGAGAATGGGTAGGGTTGCCAGGTCCCTCTTCGCCACCGGCTGGAGGTTTTTGGGGTGGAGCCTGAGGAGAGCGGGGTTTGGGGAGGGGAGGGACTTCAATGCCATAGAGTCCAATTGCCAAAGCGGCCATTTTTCTCCAGGTGAACTGATGATCTCTGTTGGCTGGAGATCAGTTGTAATAGCAGGAGATCTCCAGCTAATACCTGGAGGTTGTACAAGTAAACCAATCAGCACTCAGGCTCCGCACCTGTCACTATATACTATAAAACCAACAGAGAAGTAGCTAACTGAGTGCTAATTGGTTTACTTGTACAGCCATTTATTTCAGCATAGGGTTTGTTTTGTTTTCCAATACCTGGAGGTTGGCAACCCTACAAGTGGGGGACATAGACGGACTTGTGAGGGGAACCCACTGTTTCCTCTTTCCCCGGAAGCCCCCATAAAATTTCCCCCTTTCCTGCTTTTTCCCCTCCACCCCCTTCTATAGGGTTGCCAGCTCCCAGTTGGGAAATACCTGGCCACTGAGGAGTCATTAATGTCTTAAAGCTACAGGAGCTGCTTCTATTATTTTAGGGGTTTTAATGCCCCAGTGCATTTTTAAAAAAAGATTTCAGATTTCTCTGCAAATCTGGGGCTTTTTCTCCCCAGGTTCATAGAAAAATCTGTGTTGCCTGTTCATGACTCCCATCTCTGGATTTAAGTATCCACAGATTTGGCCATGTTGAGAATTAGATATATTGATGATTTAATCTTGTTACCTTTGTAGGGCATGATTCAGATGTAACAACAAACCATTTTTTAATACTTACATAGACAAGCTTGGAGAATCCTTCATAGTTGGATTTGAGCCACGTGCTATGGTTTGTTCTCTTCATTGCAAATCAGGATTTCTAAGCACCGGATTAATCCTGGTTTGTGGAGAAGCCAACACACCATTATTTGTGGTTTGGATGGACCGACAAACTGTGTTTTGCCATGAACTTGGAAGTGTTTAATTATTGAACCGTGCACAGAGGGCAGAGAGAGTGCGTAGGCCTGAGGGTGCTCCAGGCTTATTCGCATAAAAACAAAACATGGTGTGTCAGTTATTCCTGAACCATGTTTAAGATTTTCACCAGTCACTACTTAAGCAAAAATCGTGCTTCTTTGACAAGACGCCCTGAACAACTTATTTAGGCGGGACTATACCACTTTATTTTGGATTGTCTCATCATAGGGTTTTCAAGGTAAAGGTTGGTCAGAAGTGGTGTACCAGTGCCTTCTTCTGCACAGTGCTAACCAGGGTTAGCTGTAGTGGCATGGCCGTTGTCTATGAAAGATCCACCACCAGCGTCACCTTCCACTATTGCTGCTGCCCGGTAGCTAACCTTCAAGGATTCCTCTGCCCCCAATCACCTTGGAACTGCCTGTTTTCTTCTGCAGATGTGGCCATTGATTCCTTAGGGGGGTGGATACATCTTCGTCTGGTGTCTCAGCTGTGACCATTCTGTCTTGAGTGACTCTGCTAGGAGCTTAGTCTCTTGATAAGAGTCTAGACCCCTTACGGTATTGTTCTCAGCTTCCCTGACACTCACAAACCCCCTCACCACATTAAGGTGTGCGTCCAAAAGTGTAAGGATGTGTCACTGGCCACCAAGATTAAGTTAATTCGTGCCATCGTATTCCCTGTTACTATGTACGGGTGTAAAAGCTGGACATTGAAGAAAGCTGATAGGAAGGAAGTAGGTTCCTTTGAAATTTGGTGTTGGAGGAGAGTGTGACAGATACTATGGACTGCCAAAAAACCCCAAATCAGTGGGTTATAGATCAAATAGAGCCTGAACCGACCTTAGAAGCTAAAATGACTAAACTGAGGCTATGGTTCTCGTAGGTTATCCGGGCTGTGTAACCGTGGTCTTGGTACCAAGACCAAGGTTACACAGCCCGGATAACCTACGAGAACCAATGAACTCTGACCGTGAAAGCCTTCGACAATATTTTGAGGCTATGGTGTTTTGGTCACATTATGAGAAGACAAGAGTCACTAGAAAAGACAGTCATGCTAGCAAAAGTTGAGGGCAGCAGGAAAAGAGGAAGACCCAACAAGAGATGGATGGACTCAATAAAGGAAGCCACAGCCCTCAGTTTGCAAGATCTGAGTAAGGCTGTCAAAGATAGGTCATTTTGGAGGGCACTGATTCATAGGGTCACCATGAGTCAGAAGTGACTTGACGGCACTTAACACACACTCACACACACACACACACACACACACACCACTTTATACCAACTTATTTAGGTAGGATTATACTGCAAGAATTCCTGCAGTTGTATGATACTACCAAAGTAAAGCTTCCTTTGTTGCCACGTTTGAAGAAATGACAGGGTTCATCTTATATACAGTCAGCACGTATGTCATATTTTGGCCCAGTGCCTATGGTATTCATTATCATTTATCAAGTTGCATGGTCCTTAAAATGCTATAAATCTTGGAGAGAAGATCTGGGTACACTCGTGATGTTAAGTGAATTTGCCAAAAGTCAAGTTTCAAGTTGCCTCATGGGTCCCTTGATACGTTGCCACTATATTTTTAATTCAGCAGTATAGCATCCACGTTGGGGAATGATTTTGCATCTTATTGCAAGTCCGAACATGATTCCCAAGTGTGTGCAGATCACAAAATCTCATCAGGTTTGCTCTTTTGCAAGCATTAAAGTTACTTATTCTCCTGTCTGCCATGAAATCTTGATGATAAAGAACGGAATAAGAAAGAATCAAAGCTCTGGGTGGTTGAGATGGTGGCTCAGCTAAAGTTTTGTCTTAAATACTTAACAGATCAAATGTTTCTTGTCTGTCTCTTTTCTATCAATACCCAAACCCATATAGAGGTACCATATTTTCCCAAGATTAACCTCCTTGGACATGGGTCTTATGTGCTTAGGGTTTTCAACCTCCAGGTAGCTGCTGAAGATCTGCTATTACAACTGATCTCCAGCCAATACAGATCAGTTCCCCTGGAGAAAATGGCCGCTTTGGCAATTGGACTCTATGGAATTGAAGTCCCTCCCCTCCCAAATCCCACCCTCCTCAGGCTCTGCCCCCAAAACCTCCTGTTGGTAGCGAAGAGGGACCTGGTAACCCTATATGTGCTATCAAGTTGCTTCCGGTGACCCCATGAATTGACGACCTTCAAAAATGTCTGATCATTAAGCTTTCCTCAGGTCTTGCAAACAGAGGTTCCGTGGCTTCTTTTATTGAATCACCCTCCTCGGATACTTGCCACCAATACAGAGCGGTCTATATGTCAATGTGATGACGTCTTTTAGTTTGGCAGTCCTACCCCCTTTTCCGCAAAATGTTTTGCTGCATGTTGTTTGCCGTTACTCTGGGCACTTTTATTGTTCCAACCATTTGCTGGTTGGGGACGAACCACCCCATCTGGTGTTGAAAATAGGGTTGCCAGCTACGGGTTGGGAAATAACCTGGAGATTTTTGGGGCAGAGCCTGAGGAGGGCGGGGTTTGGGGAAGGGAGGGACTTCGATGCCATAGAGTCCAATGAGAAAAGCCGCCATTTTCTCCAGGTGAAGTGAACTCTATCAGCTGGAGATCAGTTGTAATAGCAGGAAATCTCCAGCTACTACCTGGAGGCTGGCAACCCTAGCTGGCAGCTCTGAGTTGGGAAATACCTGGAGATTTTTGGGGCGGGGCTTGGAGAGGGGAGGGATTTCAATGTCATGGAGTCCAATTGCCAAAGCGGCCGTTTTCTCCAGGTGACGTGATCTCTTATTGGCTGGAGATCAGTTGTAATAGTGGGAGATCTCCAGCTACCACCTGGAAGCTGGCAACACTAGTTAAAAATGATGTTGGCTTCCCCACACACCCCAAAATGGAAGGGATCTCTTGAGAACTCCTGGGCTTCCTGCAAACATTCACCCATCTTTTTAATTCGCCTTTGAGCCTCGGAAGTGTGCCGGGGCCAACTTTTCTCAGTTTTTGCTCATGAAAGCCACGTGTGTTCGGAACTCGAACAAGAGCCTACAGACGGCACTCAAGCGACTCGGCCTCTGGAGTCGCCTCTTATGAAACATTTCCATTGTGCCGCAAAGGGCGTTCTGCTGAGCCAAGCATTGGAACGAACCGCTCTTCATGCGCTGGAATCCGGCCGCTTTCTCTCCCCGCCGCCTCCCTGGGCTTTTCGGCCTGCTGCCGGAGAGCTCCGCTGCCCGGCTCGCCTCCCCCATAACAAAGCGATAGCCCCGCGCCGGTTCTGCTCACGATAAGCGAAACGCCAAGTTTTTCTGTCTTTTGCTTTTTCTCATGGCCCTTTCACCCGTGCGGTTGGATTATTTAAAGAACAGGACATGTCTGGATTCGGTCCCAGAGTTTGCACTCGTTTCAGAAGCCGCTCCGAAAGGTTAAGGTTCTCCATAAAGGATTTGTTCTGCAACAGAGAGGCTAGAAAGGAAAACCCGACGGGTTGCTACTTGTTCTTAAATTATTGAGCCTTTTTTAAAAAGTGAGTTTATAGAGGTAGCATTGTTACTGTATGGTAGGGAGAGCGAGCGAGCAGCAATCATCACTGCTTTTTTTAAAGTGCCTAAAGATGCTAGCTGCTGTAGAACAATAATTAAAAACCACACGGCTCTGTCCTCAGGCGCCCAATCTCAGAATCTGCAATATTCAGGTTTGTGTTGTTGGGTGTTTATTTTAAAAGTTTGGATTTGTGTGCATTATATCCTTTGCACAGCTTCTAACATCATTCGCACTGCTTCATGGCATCATTGTCTGGTACTGCCTGGCGTTTACCAGGAAAAAGATTTTGGCCAGACCTGGGGGTCTGTTCTGAAAATCACCTGCTGTGCAAATATGGACAAATCAGCATGACAGACACCTCTGCCTTCTCGTGGTGTAGTGGTGAAGAATGGTAGACTTTAATCTGGAGAACCAGGTTTGATTCCCCTCTCCTCCACATGAGCAGCAGCTGCTAATCTGGTGAACTGGGTTGGTTTCCCCACTCCTCCACATGAAGCCTGCTGGGTGACCTTGGAGTAGTCATAGTTCTCTTAGAGCTCTCTCAGCTCCACCTACTTCACAGGGTGTCTGTTGTGGGGGAAGGGAAGGTGATTGTAAGCTGGTTTGATTCTTCCTTAAGTGGTAGTGAAAGTCGCCATTATAAAACCAACTCTTCTTCTTCTTCCTCTTCCTCCTCTTCTTCCTCTTCCTCCTCTTCTTCCTCCTCCTCCTCCTCCTCTTCCTCTTCTTCTTCCTCTTTCTCTTCTTCTTCCTCTTCCTCCTCCTACCAAAAAGCCCTCCTGAACAATTCTGCATAATTTTGCACATTGCCTTTCATAATTTGCCAGCTTTTCCTCGAATGGAAGAGAAACAAATGACGCAAACAAAATTATCTGTTGCTTGATTGATACCCAGGCCACAGAGTTCAGATTGCCCCGATAGAGAATATTTATTTCATTTACAGGGGTTAACTATCTTAATCTGATTTGGGATTCCTCCACTCATTGCATATGCTAACCGTCTCTGCATTTTTTCTTCATCAGATTTAGTAGTTATGCAATAAGATGTCGCTCTATCCCTGCATTTTATGGCCCCTTGACAATAATTCTCCCCCCATCCTCCTACAATAAAATGAATGAGTAGTGAAGGATCCACTCATGGGGTCTGAAGAAGTAGGCTTCACTCCACAAAAAACAAGTGGCAAGAAAATGTTGTTACTCCTTTAAAACGCTACAAGATTTTTAAAATGTTGAATAAATGTGAAATTGCAAACTTTCCTTAATTTTTTGTTAATGAGCGTGGGGATGAGCAGAGTTCAGGGGAACAGATGCTGTCTGTGTAGAAGGAACTACGTTTAGTCTCGGGTGTCTCGTTAAAAGGAACTTAGTCAAACAGGGCTAGGAAACATAAGAACATAAGAAAGGCCATGCTGGATCTGACCAAGGCCCATCAAGTCCAGCTGTCTGTTCACATAGGTGCCTCTAGAAAGCCCACAAGCAAGACGACTGCAGCAGCATTATCCTGCCAGTGTTCCACATCACCTAATATCATAGGCATGCTCCTCTGATCCCGGAGAGAATAGGTATGCATCATGACTAGTATCCATGAATACCCCTTTCCTCCACAAACATGTCCACTCTTAAAGCCTTCCAAGTTGGCAGCCATCACCACATCCTGGGGCAGGGAGTTCCACAATTTAACTATGCGTTGAGTGAAGAAATACTTCCTTTTATCTGTTTTGAATCTCCCACCCTCCAGCTTCAGCAGATGACCCCGCATTCTAGTATTTCGAGAGAGGAAAAAAAGCTTCTTCCTGTCCACTCTCTCCATACCATGCATAATTTTATAGACCTCTATCACGTCTTCCCTTAACCGCCTTCTTTCCAAGCTAAAGAGCCCTAAGCATTTTAACTGCTCCTCACAAGGCAGTTGCTCTAGTCCCCTGATCGTTTTGGTTGCTCTTCTCTGCACCTTCTCAAGCTCTGCAATGTCCTTTTTGAGGCGTGGTGACCAGAACTGTACACAGTATTTTGAGTGTGGTCTCACCATAGATTTTGTACAAGGGCAGTATGATAGCAGCAGGATATCCCACCTCCCCTTCCAAACTTTGACGTGGCATGCAGGGAAATAAAGAGTGCTGTGGAATCTCGCGCAAAACAGCACTGACGTTTTGCCACCGCTCTGCATAACAGCATGCTACCTGAATGTAATGTACAAGGAGTGATATACAAATACTTGGCCCTCAGATGCCTGCCCTAACAAGTCAACGTGAACGACTCCACGAACGCTGCCAGCCTCTCTTGGGAGGGAGCTCTGTTCCTCACTGTCAGATTTTTTTGTTTTTAAATCTTACACTGCAGATGGAAACTGGAGCAGGGACCCCACTGCAGGTTCTAGTAGGTTTTGAGCCAGGTGTGCTTTCATTCTTACAGAAACGGCGCTCCATACGGTATCGCAGGCTGTAGAGCAGCCTGGTAAATAAGTCCAGAAGAGTTATTAGCCAGTCCAAATGTACCGTAGCCTGCCAGAGATATGTGTGAGCCATCGACTTTCAGAGGTCCCACAAGCAGAAGGGGGCTGTGGCTCAGTGGTAGAGCGTCTGCTTTGCATGCAGAAGGTCGCAGGTTCAATCCCCGGCAGCTCCAGTTAAAGGGACTAGGCAAGTAGTGTTGGAAAATCTGCCCTTCAAGGATGGTGTCACTTGCCTGCACATTAGGAGGGGGAACTGACCACAAAGTCAGATAGATAGACAGGACAGGGGAAGGTCATCTCTAGTTACACCTTGCCCTCATTTCCTGCCCCTTTGACTTTTAGAGGATGTATTGTTAGGGAAACTTCCCTTCTTTCTCTCTTCCTTTTCGCCCATCATCCAAGCCAGATCCAACAAGTAGGTGATGTGAAATACCTCTGCCTGAGACCCCGGAGAGCTGCTGCCGCTCTGAGTGGACAATACTGGTTTTGATGGACTGAGGGTCTGAGTCAGTATTAGGCAGCTTCATGTGCTCAAGAGCCATTTAATTGGAAGTGGTGTGAATGCACTATGCATTTATGTTTGCATTTATTTATTTATATCCTGCAATTCTCCCCGGTTGGGGGCTCAAGGCGGCTCTCAGGACATTGTCCTCTCCGCTTCTGTTTTCTCACAACAGCCCTGTGAGGTAGGCCAGGGTAAGAGTTTGCCCAAGGACACCCAGCAAGCTTCCGTGGTCAAAGTGGGGGATTCGAACCCGGGTCGCCCAGGGTCCTAAATCCTATCCACTATACCACACTATACCACTCTATCCACTATACCATACTGGCTGTCAATGGGGGGGGGGGGAGAATTGGACCATTATGGAGGAGTGTTCAGACAATTCCTTCTAAACACTGCTCAGGGATTAGGTGGTGGCTGCAGGTCTCCCGGAATTATATCTGATCTCCAGACCACAAAGATCAGTTCCCCTGGAGAAAATAGCGGCTTTGGAGGGAGCGTCCTAGGACGTTACATCCCTGCTGAGCTCCCTTCCCCAGACTCTGCCCTCCCCAAGCACTCCCCCCTCCAAATCTCCAGGAATTTCCCAAGTGAGGGTTGGCCTACGCTTGGCCCCTGGCCCTGTATACTGTGCCTGAAATTAAATGGACGCATAGTGTTACAAGAAGTAGAGAGGAGTTTGTATGTTGTTGTGGATATTTTCCAATTGACTTGTAAGCGTTGGTATATGACTATTGGAATGTATTAGGTGGTGTACTATACACCTTTTCACATCTGATATTACATTTTGTTCCTTAAAAGCTGGGCAAATCTCTGCTGGTACTTTATTTGAATACACAATACCGCAGGCTGACTTATTGAGTTGCCATAACCTCCGGGTACTAGCCGGAGATCTCCTGCTGTTACAACTGATCTCCAGCTGATACAGATCAGTTCACCTGGAGAAAATGGCCGCTTTGGCAATTGGACTCTATGGCATTGATGTCCCTCCACTCCCCTCCCCAAACCCCACCCTCCTCAGGCTCCGCTCCTAAAACCTCCTGCCGGTTGCCAAGAGAGCCATGGCAACCCTACAAATTGTGGCAAAATATTACGGGGGAGTTAGTAACAAAGCCCTACACTAGGGTTGCCAACCTCCAGGTAGCAGCTGGAGATCTCCCGCTATTGCAACTGATCTCCAGGCGACAGAGATCAGTTCCCCTGGAGAAAATGGCCGCTTTGGCAATTGGACTCTATGGCATTATATCACACCTACACCCCTCCCCTCCCCAAACCCTGCTGTCAGGCTCCACCCCCCAAATATCTCCAGGTAGCTCCAAACCCAGAGCTGGCAACTGTACCCTACCCCGAGCACAGTTCACTCACTAGGGACGAGCTTTGAAGCTGCAATCAAGGGGTGTGTCGGGTCTTCACATGTGCCTTTTGAAAGTACTCTCAATCGGAGCTTGTGAACTGAGAGGTTCGGGTATATCACTGTATCGAATAGTGAATGGCTGGCCCTGTGCGGATAGCCCAACGCTTGCAACGGGCTCAGCTATCTTATTACCCTGGGTTCTGTAAACCTGGGGGAAACCCTAAGGTTCGTGGGGGGAAAAATCTTACAGAAATAGGAAAACCCTCCCCCCACTCCACAGGGCAATCTTGACGTTTGTGAAGGAAGGAAGAAGATTGCCAGAGTGTGGAGACCCGTTTTGGGATGCTCTGTACAGTGCACAAAAAGACTGGAGCTGATGGTGGCAGTGAGGGCTAGAAAGGGGGATGATATGGTACCCGAGAGCCAGCGTGGCGTACCATACTTTCCATCTAAGATGCTCTCTGGTAGATATTCCCAGATTCCAAGGCACAAACGTCTATGCTCTTGCAACTCTAACTCTATTGACACCATTGATCATATAATTTAGAATGTCCTCTTTATGAATGTCTGCGGGAAAGATTGCTATCTACTTTATTAGCTACCAAAAGGTTTTTGAATAATGATCTTAAATGTCAGTTTCTTTTGAACCATTCGACCCCTGAAATAACTAAGACGGTGGCCCAATATCTCACAGAAGTGCTTAAGATTAAAACTGCTTTTAATTAGTATATCTTATAATATCTTAGTTTATATGGAATTTTATTATATCCATCCAATCTATATTATGCTTTAAGTGTATTTTATATGGATTTATGATTATGACATCGCAATTATGCCAATAAAGGTCTGTGCTTGTGCTTGTGTACCATATCATACCACCGTGGTTAACAGCGGTGGTTTGGAGCGGTGGACTCTAATCTGGAGAACCGGGTTTGATTCCTCACTCCTCCACATGAAGCCAGATGGGTGACCTTGGGCCAGTCACAGCTCTCTCAGCCCCACCTACCCCACAGGGTGACTGTTGTGGGGAAGGGAAGGGAAGGAGATTGTAAGCCGCTTTGATTCTCCCTTAAGTGGTAGAGAAAGTCAGCCTATAAAAACCAACTCTTCTTCATATCTAACCCATTTATGGAAACACAAGGAATTGATTTTATATAATCTTTAAGATATAAATGGTTCTTACTAATCGATTAGAGTGGTACCTGCTCTTGTCGTCCCCTGTTTTGGCCACTTGGGTGCAAAGGTGTGGGGACGATGGACACACAAAGGAAGGAATGCCTTTCCGCTTCTTTGTTCTCCCCAGTTGTATTGCCTGATTTCCCCCCCCCCCAAAAAAAAAGGGAACGGGACTTCTGCTTTCCTTGCAAGACACTGAACCCACGGTCTTCCTTTTTTTGTTCTTCAGGGTACGACGATGCCTCGGAAACAAACTTGATACCGCACGGCGTTCACACCGCAAAACACGCGCAAGATAATCGCCCCAGACCCATTCGTAGGAAAAGAAGTATTGGTGAGAAACCGAAAATTCAGCTTATTGAATGAGAGCAACAAGATTGGTTGGGAGGGATACAGGGAGTGTGGAAGGAACTGTGGTTGGCTCTGAAATAGTTTTGGGTGTGCCTGGGAAATCTTTGGGATTGCACACACCTTCCTGGTCCTCTGCTAAACGCCCACGAAATGAAATGCATCCTCAACAAACCTTAGTTTTTTTCATCAAACCCACAAACTATGGTTTGGTGGTTGCCTTCTTCCAAACCACAACTTAATCCTGGATTCAAAACCATGTTTAGAAGGAGGAGAACAAACTTTGGGGTTCTGGTGAGATGGCATACTAAAGTACTGTAAAAGGGGAAGTATTTCATTTGGTAGTTGGGCTCAGGCGAGGGGAGGGAAGAATTATGGGAGCCCAGGGATTTCCTAGCCTCACTCCTGTAATAACTGACTCTAGTCATTATGTGTAAATCTTGTCATTTTTTAAAAAAAAAGAAGAAAGGGGGAAATGACCTGATAAACTCAAAAGAAAAGAGTTTGTATTTTTTATTCTTTTCCGCAAGTCGCTCATTCTTTGGTGGGTAAGGTATCTGGGAAGGACAGGCCCAAGGAAATTCTTTGCATTCATCTTTCGTGTTTGAGCTTGTTAACAGTACGATACAAGTTATAGGAAATGAGATGCTGTGGATTTAATGTACATTCAGAAAGTGTGTTCTAGTTATATTAGAGTACCACAAGAGAAATGCAGATGTCCTAAATAAATTTTATTCAAGGCCTCTGGAAGTCCAGCGTGCCCATCCACAGAAGAGACTGCTCGTTGTGTCTCTGCACGATTCACGGCTCTACCCTCGTCTCCTAACCAGTCTCCGCTTGGGGGTAGGGGCAGATGATTGGCCTGCGTTTGTGCATGGAATGTGATTGGCCATTCACTCGCTCTTAAGGCAAAGGTACAGCAGGATTACCTGCCCTCAGAGGAGCCTGCCTGTTGCGGTGCTGCATGAGTCACTGTTCCAGGCTTGCCTCCTGTGACACACTTAGCACAGTGATTTGTTCAGACACACAGGGAGCAGAGAGGACTCTTCTGAGATTGTAAATTCTTACTCTTTTATATTCTTAAGTAAAAACCTTGACACTTAGACCTTAGGCAAGGGTTAATTGTTAAATTAGCCTCCGTTTTTAATTTAAGGGAAAGTTTCCCTCAACTATTAGACGTTTGGAAAATATTGACGTGATTTTAACATGAGGAAGGTCTATTTTTAAAAAAAACAAATCACTTTTAAAAAGAAAAGACAAACATCAAGTTTGTTAAATCTTTCAGTAAACACTAGTAAATAGGGTGGTGAATAAGGCCGTTAACTTCATTTTTAAAAGATGAACATGTTGAGATGAGGGAGTCTTAACATTTTAGAAGGCTGTGATTGCATAGAAAATGGTCCTGAATTTCTGGATTTTTAGTTTCTGAAATGCCTTCCTGAAGCATGCCTTTGTAGCCACAGCCTGCAGAGAAAAGGCAGGGAGACGGGCAAGCAATATGACCTCATGTAGGGATGGGCAACTGGGAACACCGGACCTCCAAGCTGACGCTGTGCAGACCACCAACCCGGCAGCGTTACAAAGGAGAATGCATTCTTTTCTTTCCATCATTGCTGATAACTCTAGCAAACCAGTTCACTCAGAAAGGTGAAGACAGGAGTAACATTTTTGAAGCAGTGGGGTCATTCAGGAAACACCCCTGGCTGCTTAATAACGTACCTGTTGCTCTCCAGCACATGTTTTTGAACTCTTTCAGTCCTGGGTTCTGCATGTGCGCAGCAAAAGCCACACCTGTCCCTTCCTCGAAATCAGGGTTGCCAGCCTCCAGGTGGGGCCTGGAGATCTCATAAGAAAGGCCATGCTGGAACAGACCAAAGTCCATCAAGTCCAGCAGTCGGCTCACACAGTGGCCAACCAGGTGCCTCTAGGAAGCCCACAAACAAGACGACTGCAGCAGCATTTATCCTGCCTGTGTTCCACAGCACTTAATATATTCGGCATTCTCCACTGATACTGGAGAGGATAGGTATACATCAAGACTAGTATCCATTTTTACTAGTAGCCATGGATAGCCCTCTCCTCCATGAACATGCCCACTCCCCTCTTCAAGCCTTCCAATTTGGCAGCCATCACCACATCCTGGGGCAGGGAGTTCCACAATTTAACTCTGCATAGTATGTAGAAATAGTTCTTTTTATCTGTTGGAGCAAAAGGGCGGGGTTTGGGGAAGGGAGGGACTTCAATGCCATAGAGTCCAATTGCCAAAGCGGCCATTTTCTCCAGGTGAACTGATCTCTATCGGCTGGAGATCATTTGTAATAGCAGGAGGTCTCCAGCTACTACCTGGAGGTTAAACCCAAAATCACACAGAAACCATATTATCCAATAAATCATAATTATATTCCAATAATTAAATCTACAACCTAGTAGTAGGTATAACAAACACAGTCAGGTAACATATAGAAATATGTTAACTTGACTAGCCTACTTAGGCAGAAGGAGCAGTTTATACCTATGGGGAGTTTATATCTATAGTTGATAGGCTAAAGGAAATATACAACAACTGAAGAAATTAAGGTAGAGGAACTGATGAAGAACAGAAATGGCCATCTTCCTTGCCTGTCTGACATCTGATGAACCTTTATTCTGCTATGAAAAAAATATTAGACATATATATTAGAAATAGATATTTGTATACTTATCTGTATTCACACTTCTGGGGATTTTGATGTGTAACCATCTGTTTTGTATATTTCTATATGTTACCTGACTGTGTTTGTTATACCTACTACTAGGTTGTAGATTTAATTATTGGAATATAATTGTGATTTATTGGATAATATGGTTTCTATGTGATTTTGGGTTTAACTACTGAGTACACAGAAGTGTCTATGTTTTGCCACTACCTGGAGGTTGGCAACCCTAAGTATACACAGAAGTGTCTGTTTTGCCTCTACCTGGAGGTTAGCAACCCTAAGTATAGGCCAGCTCCATGCGTTCATTCTAATACTCTCTAACAATAGTAGACACACCCCACATGCCCAGCTAGTCCCTGCCCAGGAATCGCCTCTTCTAGCAAACAGTTCGTGGCGAGGTACGCATTGGTGGCAGGTTGTTTATCCGGCGTGCTTCGTCCCCTTCGCAGAGGAAGCCATTCCCGCTGTCTGCAAAACCCGCACCGTCATCTACGAGATACCTCGGAGCCAAATCGATCCCACGTCGGCGAACTTTCTGATATGGCCGCCGTGCGTGGAGGTGAAACGCTGCACGGGCTGTTGCAACACCAGCAGTGTGAAGTGTCAGCCGTCGCGGATACACCACAGAAGCGTCAAGGTGAGGGCAGGTGCACCGTGGAATGCCAGAGGGTGGTTCTTGGGTGGTATTTTCCAGTGTCCATGCACATGTCCCGTTTGGTATTGATGCCAGGTTGCTTTTTTTTTTTATCTCTAGCCGTCAAACGGATATCTGTCTGTATTTCGTTAAGGGGATCGATGATTCAGATTTATTAATACAGCATAAGCCAGTAAAACACACATGGGTTATTTATACAAGAAGAGCCCCGTGGCGCAGAGTGGCAAGCTGCAGTACTGCAGGCCAAAGCTCTGCTCACGACCTGAGTTCGATCCTGACGGAAGTTGGTGTCAGGTAGCCGGCTCAAGGTTGACTCAGCCTTCCATCCTTCCGAGGTAGGTAAAATGAATACCCAGCTTGCTGGGGGTAAAGGGAAGATGACGGGGGAAGGCACTGGAAAACCACCCCATAAACAAAGTCTGCCTAGTAAACATCGGGATGTGACATCACCCCGTGGGTCAGGAATGACCTGGTGCTTGCACAGGGGACCTTTACCTTTTTGTATTTATACAAGAGGTAAAAAATTACAGCAGTTCAACTAAAAAACATTCCTAGTTAAAATTTCCAAATAATTTATAATAGACTAAAATTGACCAAATTATGTTTTAATCTAATTGCAATTGCCCAACATTAGGGGGTCGATCTTTATATGCTATGGCACAAAAATTGGTTACCTGTTTTGCCATCTGGGCATTCCCTTCCTAGAGGAGACTCTTCATCTGAGCTGACTGCGATTTGGCTGAGCAGGGGAGCGATTAGCTTACAACGAGCTTCCTCGTAGAAGGAGCACCTGAGCAAAACATGTTCTATAGACTCCAATTCCCCCGACTTATAAGGGCACACCCATTCTGTTATTGGAAGCTTCTTAAATCTGCCTTGTAAAATCGCCGAAGAAGGGGATTGATGCATGCAGCCATATTCTCCCTTGGGCCAGTCACACACACTCAGCCTAACGTACCTCACAGGGTTGTTGTGAGGATAAAATGAAGAGAACAATGTAAGCCAATTTGGGTCTCCACTAGGGAGAATGGCAAGCATGTAAATGAAGCAAATAAATTAATAGATAATAGATATTAAGGAGTATTGCACGAGGATACAAATGTTGAAATGTGGTGTTGGAGGAGAGTGTTACGGATACCGTGGACGGCCAAAAAACAACAACAAATCAGTGGGCTATAGATCAAATCAAACCTGAACTGACCCTAGAAGCTAAAATGACTAAACTGAGGCTATCGTATTTTGGTCACATTATGAGAAGACAAGAGTCACTGGAGAAGACAATCATGATAGGAAAAGTTGAGGGTAGCAGGAAAAGAGGAAGACCCAACAAGAGATGGATGGACTCAATAAAGAAGCCACAGCCCTCAATTTGCAAGATCTGAGCAAGGCTGTCAAAGATAGGACATTTTGGTGGACATTGATTCATAGGGTCGCCATGAGTCGGAAGCGACTTGATGGCACTTAACGCACACACACACACACACAAATATACAGGGATAGTATCTGAGGTCCATATTGACCCACAGTGTTCAGTTTCCCCTATAATTCGACCCCCTCCCAAGGCTCCCCTGATCAGCAGATTCCCAGATAGGTCAGTTGAGTTCCTGTCTAAGAAGCTTCTAATGAGAAAGACGTCTCATTTTTCGCTCCCCACTGCTAAATTTTGCGCCATCGCAATTAAAATATGCAAAAACAGGGTGGGAAAAAAACTGTTAAATTCTTTTATACTTTTAGCAATTTTAAAATGGTAAGCCTGCTTTCATGTTATGCAATAATATTAATATCAGAGTTTTATCAATTTTTGTACTTTGTGTCAATTTTACAGCCTTATCAAGTTAGACAACTTGATGTACTAACTTCTGGCTGGTCAAATAGACCTTATCAATAAACTTGACTTGACCCTTCCCAAGATATAAAGAAACCTGTACTATATGGGTAACATCCTTCATCAACAGAAAGTATTGTTAAATGAGAATTGCCACCATATTCGAGTAATTTGTACCCCAATACTCTGCGGGGTGTTTTCATTTCCTCCCCGTTAACTTCGAATGGGGGTCTGTGACCCTGTTGGAGAAACTCAAATTAAAAATGCTTACACTAACAGTATATGTTGCTCTGAGCATGTTTTATAATAAGGGAATGCATGAAATATGTTATAACTACAGGGATAGTATGGGGGGGCATACAAACTGGTACAATTTGGTGGACCATTCGACATATTTGTATAATCCTCTGGGGTCAGCTGGGACCCCAAATCCGTGGGAGGCCGAAATAACACTGATTAGCAAACAGCCGGGATTAGGGCCTTTCCCACCGACTCCTATAGCCCTGCTCTAGATTTCAAAATGATAGAATGACTCAGGGGACATTTGAATGTTAAAAAAAAATATCCCCGTACAGCTTGTTTCCTTAATTAAATATTATGTAGGCTAAATTGGTCTTTTATTTGTGGAAACATAGTGCTTTTGATCTGATGGGTGGGGGAAATGTGTTTCATATAGGACTCGTGTCCTGGGATTTGTGAGTCTTATGGCTTCGTGCCCCATTTGCTTATTAGGCAAAATCCAATTTTTTCTCTCTGCTGCGGCTGGTTGAACAAACGTTTTACCAAGTGAATGGAGTTTATTCACTGTGTTGGGCTCCGCTCCGTTGTTGATTTATATTGGGAGAAAAACAGCAGAACCTCTTCAGAGATTCAGCAGACTGGTGCATTCTTGAAGGACTTGTGAACTTAGGCAGATCACGAGAGGGAGGGCAGGAAGGGTTGCATCAGCGCTTGGCTCTCATGGCCCTTTCTTACATGCCCAAGGTAATGCTGATTGCCACTTTGGGATCGGGAAGTAATTTCCCTCCAGGCCAGATTGGCCAGGGATCCTAGAGGGTCCCCCCCACCTTCTGGGCATGGAGTAGGGGTCACTGGGGGCGTGGGAGGGAGGTGGTTGTGAATTTCCTGCATTGTATATAGGGTTGCCAGGTCCCTCTTCACCACCGGTGGGAGGTTTTTGGGGTGGAGTCTGAGGAGGGTGGGGTTTGGAGAAGGGAGGGACTTCAATGCCATAGGGTCCAATTGCCAAAGCGGCCATTTTCTCCAGGTGAATTGATCTCTATCGGCTGGAGATCAGTTGTAATAGCAGGAGATATCCAGCTAGTACCTGGAGGTTGACAACCGTATGTGGGGAGGAGGTGGTTTGTGAATTTCCTGCATTTACAGGGGGCTGGACTAGATGGCCCTAGTGGTCCCTTCCATCTCTGTGTTTCTATGACTCTATGACTTTGATGCTGAACGGATCGGGTAAATATACAACATTGTGACGTCAGGACATTGACTGGATTGAACCAGACATTATGGAGGTTGGAAGGGGTGTATCAGAGAAGTCAGTGTGGATCAACACTTGGTTTCTTGTAAACCTTTTTTTGTGTAAACATGGGTGTGGGGCTGTGGGTCAGTGCCAGAGCAGCGGCTTGGCATGCAGAAGGTCCCAGGTTCAATTCCCCGGTCATCTCCAGTTAAAGGACCAGGCAGTAGATGATGTGAAAGACCCTCTGGCTGAGACCCTGGAGAGCCACTGCCAGTCCAGAAGAAAAAGGGATGTTGGTTTTTATACCCCGCTTTTCTCTACCTTTAAGAAGTCTCAAAGCAGCTTACACTTACCTTCCCTTCCTCTCCCCACAACAGACACCTTGTGAGGTAGGTGGGGCTGATAGAGTTTGGAGAGAACTGTGACTAGCCAATTCTTTTGGGGCCTGATTTTTAAAAGATGGGGGAGGATGATAAATCAGTGGTGTTTGGCATGCTTTCGACCCTCCCAGGTTCGGCCCCCACGGCTTCAGATCTTAGGAATCAGGACCAAGAAAGACTTCTTCTCGGAGAGGTGCTTCCAAGTCGACTTAAAGACGAACAAATGGCAGTTTTGTATGTCATAGGATGAAGGCCGTATTCCACATAATTACTTTGTTTGGAAAAAGAAACACTGGATTTCTCCCTACGCTGTTTAGCCAATTGTTTTTGTAAGTCCTCGTAACAGTGGTTTGTGTCAGGAGCCTGGTCTTTGACAATCCGAAAGCCTCACTCACGGGCGCGAAACTAACCACACCGTTTCCCGCATCCCAGTCGGTGCTGGGTTTAATAATGGGAAAAGTTCTGTTCTCTCTTGCCGCTGCTTGTGATAACAACGTCTGACGTTCAATTATTGCAATCCACACCCACCTTTTTAAAATGCTGCTGTGGTCCAAAGGTCTTGAGAAAATCCTCCCTGTTCAAAGTGTTAATTAAAAGATGAGACGTCAGATGGGAGCGGTGTATTCTTTGTCGAGAGGGGTTATCTGCCCTCACCGTCCCACCGCTAGTGTCCACACAGAATCCACCGTTATGTTCTCTTGCCTCAGATGCCTTCCCCTCTTTCTCGAGCTTTGATATAATTAATTGTTTCACAGGCTCTGGGGAAATTCCCATGTTCAGAGATGAATGGCTCGTGTGTATCGTAATCCAGAAGATCCTCTTTTGGGGTCACACAGAAGGTGGGGGGTAGGATCTGTTTTGCCCGTTCCCAGAACGGAGTTGAGAGCTCCCTTGTTCTAGATGGTGAGATCATAGCTTCTCCCTCAATTAGCTCACTTTGACTGGAAATACACCCAGTTAGTCGAGAGGCTGTCGTGTAGGAAGAGAGGGCAGAAGGTCAAACTAAGCATTTGTAAGACTGTTCCATGCCAGGTCTGGAGCAGCGGACCCTGGGTTTTCATGGCGGGATACGTAAGCTGTCCGGCTACCCTTCCTCCAAAGTGTGGTGGCCAGAAAACATTGCCAGATGAGCAGCCTCAACGGCAGAATTATGCTTATTAAGACTTATTATTACCCTGATACACACAACCACTGGTACACACAATCAATATACAATCCACTTCTTTCTTTTGTCCCACACTGTCCCCCCGGCCCATGGTGACTACGGCCAGGGCTTTAAAGAGGGCCAGAAATGTAGAAACGTGCGACTGAGCCAAGTCACAGCTGGTCTAGGAACATTTTTGGGTAATTTTTGTCATGGCTGACGGCTTTAATTCCCTAGTCTCTTTATTTATTCTCTGGAGGCAGCACAGTCAAAATACCCCTTGTCCCATCATACGGTCGCGTATTTTGACATTCCATTTATTTTATTTATTGAGTTTATTTACTGGGGATTTCTCCCTGTAGCTAGCATTATCTAAGGTTAAGAACATAAAAAGGCCATGCTGGATCAGACCAAGGTCCATCAAGTCCAGCTAGGGTTGCCAACAGTCATACTCCCCGCTATTACAACTGATCTCCAGCTGACAGAGATCGGTTTACCTGGAGAAAATAACTGCTTTGGCATTGGATTCTATGGCATTCAGAGATAATCTATGAGCACTGCACTATTGCAGACCCTACTATTAGGCTTGCCAACCTATAGGTGGTGGCTGGAGATCTCCCGTTATTACAACTGATCTCCAGCTGTTAGAAATCAGTTCACCTGGAGAAAATGGCCACTTTGGCCATTGGATTCTATGGCATTGAAGTCCCTCCCCTCCCCAAACCCCGCCCTCCTCAGGCTCTGCCCCTAAAATCTCCAGTGGCAAAGAGGGACCTGGCAACCCTACTGACTGTTCATAAACGTTATGAATGATCCCCTCAGCATGGGCAGTCTTCATTTTGCTTCCATATTCTCTAGCTTTGGTATATGCAATTGAAAATCTAGATTTTTGAGGGTATGAGCTTGCATGTGCCCAAGCTGGAAAATATGCACGTTGTCATAAGTATACAAAATGTACATGGTGCATAATGAGGGGGATCATGCATTCTGCAGTCTTACCTTTTGCACGGTTGGGTCACCAAAATTGTAGCATTCAGCCTAACAAGGCCCTTTGTGGTGATTAAACAGAAGGCGGGAGTATCTTGAGCTACTTAAGAAGTAGCATAGGATAAAAATAATCTGTCCTTTCACTATGCTTCTAGGTCTTATCACTTAGCTTGCAGTCCCGGCTTGTGTGAGACGTCCTTCCACCCCTTGTGAAATATGGTGGCATTAACTGGCCTTGGCAGTAGTCTGGGGTTACTGACAGAATGGATGAATCCCTTTCCATTTGCCAAATGGCCTTTCAGTCATTCGATCGGCTCCAAATCTTTGCTGTTCGCCCCGCTCTTTCTTCGGTGTCGTACCCTGCCATCTATTGTGCATTTTCAGGAGGATGGATGAACGTTTTAAATCCACCCTGCCTCGCAAAAGGCCCCATCTGTTAATTCCTCTCCCCCTAAAGCGTAATCCAGCTATAGCTTCTTGAGTCACTTTGCACAAACATCCTCGGTCCTTCAGCTGTTGCTTTTGTGCCGCGCCGACTTTGTGTTGTCTATTTAAACCCCGACAGAATGCCAGAGCGGTATCCTGGCGCTCTACCCTGACCCTTCCAGCCCTTTCGGAGCGGCCCGGTTCTGCCGGCCGTCATTCCACCCCGCTCTCGTTAATCCCCTTGAGAGCCTCGGAGAAGACCTGCCTTTCGAGAAAAGTGACTCCGGTTCAAAAGACGAATTCCATCATTTGGGAGGCGTTAAGACTGTCGTTCCTTCTCGTGAGAAGTTGAAGGCTTGCGCCCCTCAATTAGTTTGACGCAGGCTTCGACTTTGGATTCACTGACACCCCTTTAGACTCAGCCGCTTTGACCAGATACACCAAACCCTTGACATAGGACGCTCACATGGGGAAATGCTCCACCAGATGATACGGATTAAAAATTAGGGGTCGAGTATCTATGGGGACAGGAGCCCCGTGGCGCAGAGTGGTAAGCTGCAGTACTGCAGTCAAAAGCTCTTCGCACGATCTGAGTTCGATCCCGACGGAAGTCGGTTTCAAGTAGCCAGCTCAAGGTTGACTCAGCCTTCCATCCTTCCGAGGTTGGTAAAATGTGTACCCAGCTTTCTGAGGGTAAAGGGGAGATGATTGGGGAAAGCACTGGCAAACCACCCCGTAAACAAAGTCTGCCTAGGAAACGTCGGGATGTGACATCACCCCATGGGTCAGGAATGACCCGGTGCTTGCACAAGGGACCTTTACCTTTTTATCTACGGGGACAGGCCAACTTGCTGGCAAAGGAACATCTCTGCTTGTAGTTCATTCATGATGCTCAAACACTAGGTTTGGTAATTTTTTTAAAAGCATATTCTGTTCTGCATGCTATCATTACAGAGTCATGATATGGCTAGTTTTCTCAGCGCGTGTTGTGTGTTTACAATACGAAGCATGTCTGTGTGTACAGTGTTAACTCCATTTGAAAAAGACAGGGATAAAGGCAGCGGTTTATTTCTGTCTGAAGCAATTTTCTCCGACGTTGATTCATTTCGATCTCCAAAATAAGTACAGCCGATATGAAAGTTGTCCCATTTATGGCTGGGGTTCCGTCTTTGCCCTTCGATCACAAAGGTCTTAATCTGTGTTTGCTGTTGTAAATGGGATGGAATTAGTCATCCTTGGTGCTAGATGACTCAGATCCATCATACATTTCCTTTCAGGCTTTGCACTTGGTAAGAGTTGGACCGTGCCAAGAAGAGGTTGAGAGGGTTGTTCTCCAACCCGCAGCTGACCTTTTAGAGCAAAGCATTATTATGAGTTGTGGCCTGCCATAAATCTTTCCAGGGTGGAAGACTTGGCGGCCTTGGAAAATGTTGCAAGTTGTGAACATTTCGGAGTCTTTCTCTTTTGGCCCAAGGGCTGCGAGTTTTGCCCCCAGATAGGCTGGATTCTCATGGTCCTTTAGGGATAACTGCACCAGCTAACTGTAAAGCTTGAACCTCTAGGCTGTTTTAGTAAGTGTGGTGTAGTGGTTAAGAGCAGTGGTTTGGAGCGGTGGAGTCTGATCTGGAGAACCGGGTTTGATTCCCCACTCCTCCACATGAGCGGCGGAGGCTAATTTGGTGAACTGGATTTGTTTTCCCACTTCTACACATGAAGCTGGGTGGCCTTGGGCAAGTCACGCTCTCTCAGCCTCACCTACCTCACAGGGTGTCTGTTGTGGGGAGGGGAAGGGAAGGTGATTGTGAGCCGGTTTGGTTCTTGCTTACGTGATAGAGAAAGTCGGCATATAAAAACCAACTTTTCTTCTTCTTCTTGACTGTTTGGCCTTCGGATGCCAGCAAGATGCTAACTCTTATTTGTAAAGAATATATTCTGAGTGGCGGGAGTTAATCCCCCAGATATTTGGCGGTTTATGTGTGCTGTCTGTATTAAAATCATTCGTTTTTGAATACTCCTTGCTTGTGAGCTGAGAGAAGGGATAGTGCCCAACAAAGCTGATGAGGGGGTTGGAGACCATGCCCAATGAAGCTGGGAATCTCTGTGTGGGAGAAGAGATGCTTGTGAGGTAACATGATTTCCGGATGCTGTTTTAGCCCGAATCTGGAAAATGTGGGCAAAATGTGCAGGGAGATCGAGGCGAGTTCTGACGAGTGGAAAAGGCATGCGTAATCAAAAGGAAGCCCTGAAGCAGTTGGCGGGGGTGACTGCAGGGAAACGTCCCTGCATGAAAGGCCTTTAGTGACACAGTCAACATTGCTAGTGCTGCCGGCATCCCTAGACAGGGGCCCTGAATAATCTTTGCACTCTCGGTAAAGATTCCTGGCAGGTCATAGGAAGGAAAAGAATGTTGTGCATTCGTGGCTGTCCGCGTGGCCCCAGTATCTAGAATGGAAGCCCCTTGCATGCACAAAGGCTACATATTACAGCCTGCTGCTGCGAGATTAGTCAGCTAACTTTGTGTTTGCAAAGAAAGGCTGCATCTTTCATCGGGAGGAAGTTATCCAAGGTAGCTGGACAAGCATTTGTAGTAGGAGTGGCGCTTGGCCAAATATTTCTCCGAGGTGGGTTTCCAACATTGCACGATTTCCCTCGTAGGCTTGCTTCATTTTAAATGCCCTGCTTGCATTTGGGGTAGTTTGGGAGGAGAGCTCAGCAGAGCTGAGAACGGAGGAGGGCAGAGAGCTGTTCCTGTTGGCAGCAGAGGATAGGACTCGCAATAATGGGTTTTAAATTGCAGGCGGAGAGGTAGCATCTAGATGTTAGGAAAAAGTTTTTTTACAGTAAGAGTTGTTCGACAGTGGAATCGGTTCCCTGGGGAGGTGGTGAGCTCCCCCTCACTGGCAGTCTTCAAGCAGAGGCTGGACAAAAACATCTCAGGGATGCTCTAGGCTTGTCCTGCATTGGGCAGGGGGTTGGACTAGATGGCCTCTCCGGCGCCTTCCAATTCGATGAGTCTATGATTCTAGAAAACTGTCTGAATACATATAATGCATGTGTGTAGAAACACACTAGAATTATGAAGGTGCAAAAGAATGCTTGTAAAAAATGATCTTGAAATACAGACTGGTTTACAACCAATGGGTGGAAAGTGAAAAGCAGGTCACTGTGGGAATAATTTTGCTTTCCCACTTCAAAGAACAAATAGAAGGGACTGAATACTAAACCATTATCGAAGTCTTACCTTAAGCAATAAAGCAGGTATATAAACGTGTTGTCAATTATGTGTTGATTTTGGCATGTTATGTTAATAGCCAGCTTTTGGAAGCAAGATCATTAGTTGTGACATTTCGTTATGTCAGTCTAAATTTGTTATGAAACTTCTGGAATGTAGTATCAGTTTCCTTCTTTCCTTAAAAAGAAGGTAAACGTAATATAAGCCTGACATTAATGGAACAATGACATTTTTGGGGTAGGCTGGCATAAGATGATGGCCAAAGAAAATGTAAAAAGACGGAACTATTTGTAAGAAGGAACTATTTGAGCCAGCGTGGTGTAGTAGTTAAGAGTGGCGGATTCTAATCTGGTGAACCGGGTTGGTTTCCCCACCCCTACGCATGAAGCCTGCTGGGTGACCTTGGGCTAGTCGCAGTTCTGTCTGAAATCTGTCAGCCCTACCTACCTTATAAGGTGTCTGTTGTGGGGAGGGAAAGGGAAGGTGATTGTGAGCAGGCTTGTTGTTCAGGGCCCAGCATTTTATTCTTCGCGACATCATAACTGAGTCTTTTGTATATTGTTCCCCCCTTCCTCAGGTGGCAAAAGTGGAATATGTTAGAAAAAAGCCAAAATTAAAAGAAGTCCTGGTGAAGCTAGAAGAGCATATGGAGTGCACCTGTACATCGTCAAATTCAGATTATCGAGAAGAAGAAACGGGTACGTCATTTTTTTCCGGGGAGGGGGGACGACACACACTTCGGTATGATGACCCCCGATGTTGGCAGTGGCGCATGGCAAGCGTGACGCTCGTAAAGGGAGAGTGTGAGGCGGCAGTGAGAGAAACTGTCTAAATCACAGCAGCTTTCCATTTAGTAGAAGGTTTACGCTCCACCCTTGCTCCACTAAAATTCGCAACGGCACATGCAGGGCCTCCCTGTTGGTGTCCCACCCTGCACGCGGGGTGTCTCTCGACCACCGATGAGCAAATCAGGAAACACTATCTAAAATCAATTACAATTTTGAGTAATAGTATTTGGCTGCCTAAGAGGGCAACTTATGGGTGATCTTGTTTGAGAGCCAGCAGTGGTTAAGAATGTCGGAGGAGTATCTGGAAGCCCCCTGTTCAAATCCCCTCTTGTGCCATGGAAGCTTGTTGAGCGATCCTTGGCTAGTAACACTCTCTCAGCCTAACCAGCTCGCATTGAAACCCCTCCCCTCCCCAGACCCTGCCCTCCTCAGGCTCCCCCCCCCCAAAAAAAACTCCCATCAGTGGCGAAGAGGGACCTGGCAACCCTAAACACAATGGCAGCGGAGGCTGAGGGGTTGCCAGCTGGAAGTCCCCTGCTGTAGACCTGGCAACTGCAACACAAAGGATAATACCTTCCTAATGCCACAGTCCATTTCAGAAGCCACATGTATGGTATTTCAAGACATTTAAAGGGACGGGAGATCCGATTATGGCTCTTCAGCCTTTTCTCTAGTCTCATTCTAAGTAATAACGCAGCCGGTGCATTTTTTTCCTACTTTTTCTAGTAAATATTGAAAATGATTTAAACTGTAAATATGGAATCTTTGAGATAAATGACTTTTATCAAACCTGCCCTTATGTTGACAGGAAGGCCTAGGGGAAAAGTTAAGAAACGGAAACGAAAAAAATTAAAACAGTCATAGAAAACCCACACACACATATGCACACTACGCTCAGGACAATTTGAGGACCAGGTAAAAACTACCCTCATACTACCAGCAATGGAAAACAGAATAATCACCTTTCACTCTACTGCCTAATCTGCTTTTCAAAATCTTCACCGTAGGGTTGCCACGAAATCAGATATGATTTGCTTCGGTCGTCCTTTTCCACCAATTTTCTCCCTTTAATTCTACACCCATGGCTTCAAGAATCTCACATTCCAGAAGGACTTTCCTTTGCTTGCTTACCCACTCCCCCCGAAATGTATTTGGAAGGGCTAATATTTTTAATTAACTATAATCGTCGGCTCCCTTTCCTTCCCTTGTCGCTTTCTGGAATTGTTGCTGATTTCAAGCTGTTTTGCAGATACCTGAATATATTTAGAAATTAAGGCAACCTGGTGCTTGGTAGGATTTTTTTGGGGGAAGCAGTTTGCATTGTTGTCCCACAGGTTGATGATTATATATACAGCTTCATTAGGGTTGCCAACCTCCAGGTACTAGCTGGAGATCTCCTGCTATTACAAGTGATCTCCAGCCGATAAGAGATCACCTGGAGAAAAGGGCCTCCCCAAACCCCGCCCTCCTCAGGCTCCGCCCCAAAAATCTCCAGATATTTCCCAACCCGGAGCTGGCAATCCTAAGGTTCATACAGCACACAGCATTTTATCTCTGTGTGTGTAAAGTCCTGTCAAGTTGCAGTGGTCTTATGGTGACCCCGTAGGGTTTTCAAGGCAACAGATGTTCAGAGGTAGTTTGTCATTTCCTGCCTCTGTGTAGCGACCCTGGACTTCCTGGGTGGTCTCCCATCCCAAGTACCAATCCGGGCCGACCCTGCTTAGCTTCTGAGATCTGATGAGATCGGGCTAGCCTGGGACATGCATTTTATCTGCCTACTACATTTTCATGCCACTTTTCTTCCAAAGAGCATGGGTTCTCCCCTCCCCATTTATTCTCACAGTAAGCCTGTGAGATAGGGTTGCCAGGTCCATCTTCGCCACCGGCGGGATATTTTTGGGGAGGAGCCTGAGGAGGGCGGGGTTTAGGGAGGGGATGGACTTCAGTGCCATAGAGTCCAATTGCAAAAGCAGCCATTTTTCTCCAGGTGATCTGAGCTCTATCGGCTGGAGATCATTTGTATTAGCAGGAGATCTCCAGCTACTACCTGGCAGTTGGCAACCCTACTGCGAGATATAGTTAAGGCCCACCAAGAATGACCGGGCCAAGGTCATCACCCATTGAGCATTGTGATTGACTGGTGATTTGAACCCAGGTCACCTCGGGCTGAGACTTTCCTA
Organism: Euleptes europaea; assembly: GCF_029931775.1. Taxonomy (NCBI): domain Eukaryota; kingdom Metazoa; phylum Chordata; class Lepidosauria; order Squamata; family Sphaerodactylidae; genus Euleptes; species Euleptes europaea. The sequence continues at coordinate 12,034,885 of NC_079332.1, forward strand.
GTCAGCTCTGGCTCTTGGAATTACAGAGTCAGAGTTAGATAGACAAAAAAAGAAAAAGTAAAGTCTCTGCTCCTAAGGTATTTACAGTCTGTTGAATGTGCGAATCATCCATGGAAGATTCTCGCTTTAACCTCCAAAAGACATGCAGTGTTGGAAGTGAATTAACTAATGGAAAATCACCAGTAGAGGTGCATACTTCAAATGATTTTTATTACGGCATTGCCATTCTGAAAATACTTAATAAAACTATCCACAGGTCAGAATTATACATTAATTTAAAATACAAAATGCAGATCCATCAATTTAGGTTTTACTTAACCCCCTAAGTTAAAATTGGACCTATCTTTGCAGAAATCTTTGAGGGGCGAACTTTTAAGTGCTATTGCACAGAACCTAGCTGTAGCTAAGGTAACCTGTTCTTTTTCTCCCTCCAGAAGAGTATGCAATATTGCTGATCCAGTAGAAGTGCATACAAAAATTATGGGATGTCAAGAAGTGGACTGATGTGGAATGTGCAAAACAAAAAAACCCTCAATTTGTGCAGTTTATCAACGGCACTTTTTACCCTAGTTTGTTTCTAATCTTTCACACACCCCCACTTTGTGAATTTGGGGAGGTCTTAAAATAAAGCGCTTGTCCCCCATCATCAGTGAATGGAGATGTAATGTCGTGTCCTATTTGTGATCAGCAAGTGGTGGCAGCAAATTTCGTGAAACCCGGTTTTCCAATGTGAGCGCGCAACCCAGCGTAGAAAAATTTCTGACTTGGGTTAGGTGCCCTTTATGCATTCCAGCCGGGTCACGGAGGCGGCTTTTCCGAGCCTTCCTCCCACAATGCGGCTGTAACCTTTAAAGCTTGCTCGCCCCATGGGCAAGGCCCCATTTCGCAGGTCCTTCCCACGCCATTTTTGCTTGGCCGGGATTGGGGGAGAGAATCGGGTGAGAAGAGCCTGCAAGATCTGGCTCTTCCGGCTCAAGGGGTTCCACGCCGTTAAATGTCACAGCAATGCGGTGGTATGAAATTTCTGGGCAGTCCACGCCGCTCCTGTAATGGGGGATTTCCTAAGATTTAAAGGGGGGGGGAGCACTTTTCTAACCATAAAATCACAGTATGCTTTTTCTCCCCTTTTCCCTTGCAGATGTAAGGTGAAAATAAGCTAGAAAATACTTCTCTCTGGGACATGGATGTACATTGTTGGTTACATTCCTGAACCTACTATGTATGGTGCTTTATCGACTGTATACTTCGTTTTTTTTTTTGTTCTCCTACGTGGAGGGGTGGGGTGGGGAAACCGGCTTAAAAAAAAAAAAGCAAACCAACTAGGATGCTTCGTGAGAAGAAAAGAGACAATGTACATTTGTTTAATATGACATCCAAGCAAGCGTTGTAGCAACTCTGCGAGACAGTACGAAGTTTCCCTGTCCAAAAAAAAAGAGAGAAGAGAAAGAGAGAAAAGATGACCTGAACGGAGGATGCCACAAAGACTTCAAAAAAACTTGACAAAAACTCAAAAGCGGACGGTGGATTTCCTCTTGGAAGAGCGGTCAATGGTGCTTCCCCCCCCCCACTCCTATTTGTTTTTGTCAAGAAATGTGCCTGCATTCTTGATGAAGACGGATGGACGCTGATGGAGTTCAGGCACACAAACACACAAACACACACAAGAAAGAAAAAAAAAAGCAGGAATGTATCAAATGCCACAGCAGAAACTATAGAAACAGTGCGGTTTTGCTTGGTGGTGTTTTAAAGTCTATACAAAAAAAAAAAATCTTCTGGGGCGCCTTAAGTGGATTTTTTTTTTACACCATAAAAGTTATTATTAAGCTTTCTTTTTACTCTTTTTTGCCTAGCTTTTTATTATCTCTTGGGACTACATTTACCAATAACCCATATAGAAGACCTGCTGTAGCGATGAGAAAGGGACACACAGACAAGTACGGGATTTCTCCTAGCGGGATGCGAACTAATGAGATGTATTGAAATAAAAATGGTATACCTATGCATAATTTTCTAAATGTTTCTTGGTTTATGTCCCTCTCTCTTTTCCTTCCCTCCCCCCCCCCATGTCCATCTCATCCCTCTCGTAAATTTAAAACAGTGATTTTCAACACATGGTCTGAGATGCCCCAGAGTGCTTTTTGAGGGGTTCCTTAAACAAGAAGAACAGTCATGCTGGATAAGCGTCTCCTGGTTGTCCAATGTTACTTATCTCGCCTTATGGGGCACGGGGAAGAGAGTTGGTTGTGGGGTGGGGACATGTTCTAGTCAACAAGTAAGGTTGCCGACCTCCGGGTACTAGCTGGAGGTCTCCTGCTATTGCGACTGATCTCCAGCCGATAGAGATCAGTTCACAGGGAGAAAATGGCCGCTTTGGCAATTGGACTCTACGGCATTGATGTCCCTCCCCTGCCCAAACCCCGCTCTCCTCAGGTTCCACCCCAAAAACCTCCCGCCAGTGGCAAAGACGGATCTGGCAACCCTATTAACAAGGGATACCAGGAAGGCTAAACAGTATGAACCTGTGGGCCTGCAAGAATTAGCATGCCTAGAATGCACACCAGAATCCTTTCCAAATGGGCAACCGTTTTGCGGCAGACGTACAGTGATACCTCAACAGACGGGTCAATGCGGGAAAGGTTTCCTGGGGGTAAGAAGTTTGAAAATCACTGTTTTAAAACCTCCTGAAGGACAGCTGATGTGCGTTAGCAAGTTTAGGTTATATGCAAGCATTACAAAAAAAAAAAGATCTCGTTCCTTCTACCAGTTGCCCCAGTGCAATTTCGTGGTAGCGATTGCTATTCCTTTCGGTAGACAAGATCCCTTTTTTTTTTTTTTGCTATTTCACATGTTTAAGCTGTGTGAGATGTACAAACTCTTGTTATTCGTATTGTATGATGTCACTGTGGCGTGGGGATGACCCTGCCAGAAAGCCTAAAATTCTTTATTTTTGGTATTAAAAAAAGTTATGCTTTATGTGTATTCAACAGAAACAAGTGTTTTTTTGTAAAAGGGGAAGTTTGTATTTTTTAATCTAAAACTAATGGTTTTATACATCGGAGAAAGCCTGCTATGTTTTCTTGAACCAAAGAAAGAAAGACAGAAGCTTGGAAAGAAGGCGGTTAAGGGGAGATATGATAGAGGTCTATAAAATTATGCATGGTTCAGAGAGAGTGGACAGGGAGAATCTTTTCTCCCTCTCCCATAATGCTAGAACATAATGCTAGAACAAGCCCTTGCTCTTCTGGCTGTATTGACTCATTAGCCCATGCCCTTTTGGAATGCCGCTTTTACGAGGAACTTCGATCGCACTATATTTCCCTCCTTTTAATATACAAATCCAATGCCTCTGTGACTGACATAATGCCTTTTTTACTAAGTGATAGGGACCCCAAGGCTACATTGTCAGTGGCAAGATTTGTTTCAGTCCTTATATCCCTCCAACATTAGATATATGCTGCTCAAGATCAATTGATCAAGGAGCTTCTAAGGGATAAAAGGAAAGGATATTGTAAAAGGAAAGAGAACATGGGGTCATCTGCTGAAGCTGGAGGGGGAGAGATTCAAAACAGATAAAAGGACGTATTTCTTCACACAACGCATAGTTAAACTGTGGAACTCCCTGCCCCAGGATGTGGTGATGGCTGCCAACTTGGAAGGCTTGAAGAGGGGAGTGGACATGTTCATGGAGGAGAGGGCTATTCATGGCTATTAGTAAAAATGGTTACTAGTCATGATGCAGACCTATTCTCTCCAGGATCAGAGGAGCATGCCTGCTATATTAGTGCTGTGGAAAACAGGCAGGAGAATAATGCTGCTGTTGTCTTGCTTGTGGGCTTCCTAGAGGCACCTGGTTGGCCCCTGTGTGTGAACAGACTGCTGGACTTGATGGGTTTTGGTTTGGTCCAGCATGGCCTTTCTTAAGAAAGAAAGAAAGAAAGAAAGAAAGAAAGAAAGAAAGAAAGAAAGAAAGAAAGAAAAAGAGAGAGAGAGAGAGAGAGAGAAGGGAAAGAAAAAGAAAGAAAGAAAGAAAAGCTGGGCTGGGTGGTTTATCTTGCGGCCATATTTTTCTAGTAGTTATAGCCATTATAATTTTTGAGTATGTTTAATTAAAGCAGGGCATTTCAAACTTCATCTCCTATATTTTCAAAGGACAAAACAATGTTCATTTTTGCAGTCTGTTCAAAATTCTGTCGGGCAATGGGAGCTTGACATTAACCAGCCACCGTGGAAGTCACAGTTTGGGGATGTGAGATCCTTATTCATGCATTCGTATTAACAGTAACAGAATCAGCCCCTGGCCACACAGAGTTCTGGGGTGAGCTGGAAACCCCCAAATTTGGACTTAAATCCCCCTGTTTGACTTGGTACGGCTCTTGTCAGCCGCTTTTGAAAATATAGGACTATGCAAAATATTTTTCATTGGCCCTGCTGGCTAACTTGCCCTCCTCAAGTAACGTTCGTTTCATGACTGACTTTATAACACGGGAAAGCAGAGAAAGGAAGATGTCTCAGATCAACGGAAACCCCACAAGATATATTATAAATAACCAATTGTTTATCATATAAGGGGATCACACAGGATTGTTGACAATAATCACGACACAAAAATGTCCCTTTGAAATGGTCTGATGGATTTCTGTCAACAGAGCCTAAAATCCACAGAATTAATACAGACTGAACTGAACAGTAGAAGACAGCAGAAGAAGATCATATAGTTTGGTTTTTCTGCAGATGCAGAGATTCAAATCAACCAAGTTTTTTTCTCCATAATTTGTGATTTTGTACTGTAACTATTCTCAACACTCTTTGTGTGTTAGATTCCTTTATATAATTAAAAAAAAACTACACTATGCAGTTTATGGGATGGCACCTTGGGTATGGTCCTCAAATCATTCATTTAAAAACGTGTGCGTTGTCAGGCCCAATGGAAGAGAAGTGCTGTTTTCAAAGCATTATGCTTATGATCGGAAGGGAAATATGGGTTCGTTCCCTATGTTATGAATCTATCTCAGATGACTGCTTCTATGCGTTGCGCCTGTGTCTAATGACATGGGCTGTGAGCCATGTTGGATTGTCACGATTTGGCTGTGAGATAGAGGAAAGATCCTCATGCTAACGGACGGTTCCTTCCAAGAACTAATCGTAGGGACCAATAAATATTTCTTGATGTTCTACATCATGAATGTAGCATGAGCACCATCACAGAAAGATAGGCATGCTGGTCTTTCTCCCATCGATTGACATTTATGGTACCTTTCCAAATGGAAGAGCAACTATGCAACCATGTCCCAAAATGTATACTGTGGATCAGATGCACGCAAATACTAGGTCAAAAAAAGGCAGCATTCTGCAATCCAAATAAAAGCCAGTTTTATATATTCTTGTTTGGCATCATTGACTCTGCCACACCAATTACCATGTTTATGGCAAATGCTGAAGTCCCTCCCAACTATTAGAAGTATTGGCTCAACCTATACATCTTCAGCTTTACCACCGAAATCACAGAAGTGTAGAAACTTGGTTTCTGAACAAAAGGGAGAGCTGAGATATCTCAAAGTAGCAAACATACGCCAGATTGAAGTTTTATTACAGTAAACTCGTAGAAGAGTAAGGTTGCCAACCTCCAGGTACTAGCTGGAGATCTGCTATTACAACTGATCTCCAGCCGATAGAGATCAGTTCACGTGGAGAAAATAGCCGCTTTGGCCATTGGACTCTATGGCATTGAAGTCCCCCCCTCCCCAAACCCTGCCCTCCTCAGGCTCTGCCCCAAAATCCTCCTGCTGGTGGTGAAGAGGGACCTGACAGCCCTAAAGAAGAGTCACGGCTCTTGTAGGAGTTCTCAGACCTTGTAAATTCATAATGTGGGACAAATTATGATAACCTTTTGATTTGGGATAACAAGGGAGTTTGGAAGAAATGCAGTTCTGCATATGGTTTTGAATGGAGTATGTGGAATTTGTCAAGTAAATTAAAACAACTACTCAGATTTACTAAATGTTTTCCAAAGAAACCACCTCCGCTCCCCACACTTCGTATGTATGGATAGAAAATCTTGCAATGAAGAGCCTATTACTGCCTTCAGCCTGTATGTTTAAATGTAGAATGGATATGCTTTTATGTGTCCAGTGTTGAATGATCTGTTGCATTCTCAGAAGTAGAACCTACATCAAAGAAAGAAAAATGGTTTTTCCCTTTGATGTCAATATGGGTAACTTGCAGTTGATTTTCAACTTGTCCCCAGTTTTACCGGATTTGGTTTTCCCCCCTCCCCCATCTCTTTCTGTATAATTTTTTCCTTCCTTCTTTCTTTTGCCTTTCCACCCCATCTCACCTGTGTAACTCAACCTAAGAAAAGCAATCAAAATGAGAAGAGGATTTCTTGGTTCGGTGTATTAAATGTTAAGAAAAACACAATACCCCAGCTGGGGGGAAAAACGTTTTAACTAAAAGTGTCTGTGCTTGTGTTACATCAGGTGTACAGTTTTATGATGTTATGCACCTGAATGTATGTGTCTACATGAAAATGGAAAAGTGTATCAAATTTTAATTTATATATATTTATGTTTGAGTGGGATGGCAATTGTGTGGCATTGATCTTGGCTTTCTTTCCCCTTTTTAAAATATATCTAATGAACAAGATTTCATATATTGATTAAAAAACTTCCAGATGGAAATAGAAAGGTTTCCGCTGGTTAGACATTCATAAGTTCAGACAAGCTTTCTTATTGGCAAGATGTAATGCCCTAGACTCAGCCGAGACACCAGGGAGATACAATAAAATTATTGCAGAAGAATGAAAATGCCCATTTTTGTCCGGATCAAATAGACTCCCTAGCCCACTGTTTTAGCATGTCCACAAAATAATATTGCATGAGATTATGGGGAGGGGCTGTGGCTCAGTAGTAGAGCCTCTGCTTGGCATGCAGAAGGTCCCAGGTTCAATCCCTGGCATCTCCAGTTAAAGGGACTAAGCAAGTAGGTGATGTGAAAGACCTCAGCCTGAGACCCCGGAGAGCTGCCGCCGGTCTGAGTAGACAGTACTGACTTTGATGGACCAAGGGTCTGGTTCAGTATAAGGCAGCTTCATGTGTTCAAATATATCACTCCCTGGATAAAACAGCTAAAGACGCTTTCTAAGAAGCGGATATTGCGTTATCTGCTGTCAAATTGTTTGGTCAATTGTATGAAAGATGTCAAGGAAAAATTAAATTTCATCTCCCATTTTTAAAGTGTGAAGTGGTTGATGGATACCCAGTGGCTGTTAAATCTAGGGAAAGGAATGAAAGAGAAAGGCTCTAGGTTTGGAAAAGATACCAGTGTCACTCAAATGGACATAACTTGTCATGGTTGGCCATGATTCCGCTGTATGGTTGTGAAGAATTCTGATGTTTGGGCATTGAATCCCACTAGGAATGCAGCAGGGTTTGGTGGCAGTGGCCCCCAAAGTGGTATACACCCTTGTGGTGCTCATGTCCCAATACGGGCTCTCCTTCATCTCATTAGACCATAAGATACTTCAGAGGAACCCTGGAGGCATCACCTTTGTGTCAGCAGGGAAATAGCTGTCACCATCCATAGGAGGAAACTTGGCCTGGAACCTCTCAACGTTTTGTGATTGGCCCAAACCTCCATGGGAGCCATTTTGGGGTAGGGACACTATCTGGCCTCAAAAGTCCAAAAAGTGCCCAGAAGTTCCACAAGTTTAGGGACCCCTGCATGAAAGCCGTCTGCTTTACAAAACCTTAAGTCAGTAACTAGTAGGACTGCCAAACAAACAACAACAAATCAGTGGGTTGTAGATCAAATCAAGCCTGACCCGACCCTAGAAGCTAAAATAACTAAACTGAGGCTGTCGTATTTTGGTCACATAATGAGAGGACAAGAGTCACTGGAAAAGACCGTCATGCTTGGAAAAGTTGAAGGCAGCGGGAAAAGAGGAAGACCCAACAAGAGATGGATGGACTCTATAAAGGAAGCCACAGCCCTCAATCTGCAAGACCTGAGCAAGGCTGTTAAAGAGAGGACATTCTGGAGGACATTGATTCATAAGGTTGCCATGGGTCAGAAGTGACTTAACGCACACAGCTGATGGTGGTAGAAAGTGACGTCAAGTCACAGCCAACCTATGGCAACCCCATTAGCGTTTTCAAAGCCAGACACTAACAGAGGGGGTTTGCCATTGCCTGCCTTTGCATAGCAACCCTGGACTTCCTCGGTGGTCTCCCATCCAAGTACTAACCAAGGTTGTCTTTGCTTAGCTTCTGAGAAATGGTGAGATCGGCCAAGCCTGGGCCATCCAGGTCAGGGCCAGCAACAAGTTATTTAAACACATTACCAAATATTCCATGGAGCTGTGAATGTTTGTGGTAAATTATCATTTAGGAGTGGACAGCTGAATATCAGAGAATGGCAAAATTATCAGAATCACAAAGTCCCTTGGCCACTTGCTGGCTTGAGAGCCAGTGTGGTGTAGTGGTTAAGAGCAGTGGTTTGGGGCGGTGGAGTCTGATCTGGAGAACAGGGTTGGATTCCCCCACTCCTCCACATGAGCGGCGGAGGCTAATCTGATGAACTGGGTTTGTTTCCCCACTCCTACACACGAAGCCAGCTGGGTGACCATAGCCAGAGGTGTCATCTCCACCAGCTAGGGTTGCCAACCTCCATGTGGATCAAAAAAGAAAACACAGCATGGCGGCCAAATTGATAAAATGTACTCTGCTAATATAAAGTCATATACCTGTATTAGAATAACAAAAGGTATGAGCAGCAACATACAAATGCAGCTGTCGTATAAATTCAAATCCCACAAAATAACAAGAAGCCAAATGTTATGGCATTAAAGGGGACTAATATTAAGTAGAAACAGTGCAGCACGTACAAAAAGGGACGTCCAATTTCAGCTGTCATAGAAATCCCACGAAATTAACAAGGCACCAAATGTAATGGCGCTTAAAGGGAAAGATACAAATTAGAACAATACAGAACATTCGACATAGCATGGGCAATTAACCAAGGGCACACAAGGATGAAAGTCCATTAAAGAAGCAAAAGGCCGGCTTCTTGGTCCCTTTCGAGCCACCAAGCTCCCTTCTTCAGTTGCTTGAGAAATGAGACTGTCATACGCGCCGTGTGCCGTGTTCTTATTCATAAGAACGACGTTCATAATGTTTTACAATTGCAGGCATTCAATGCCAAGAGCCATTTCAACAAGGGTACTGCTAGTAGCCTTTCTGTCAGCTGATTGCTAGAATGTTTTGGACTGTATGGAATTATACCCCCTGCTGAGGTCCCTCCCCTCACCCCCCCCCACCAAAGTATTAGGAAGTAGGTGATGTGAAAGTCCTCAGCCTGAGACTCTGGACAGCGGCTGCCAGTCTGAGTAGACAATGCTGATGCTTGATGGACCAAAAGGTCTGATTCAGTATAGGGCAGCTTCATATGTTCAGATATATATTCACTGTCACGCCAGGGATGTTTGTGCGTTGTGCAGGTGGTGCCACAACCTACAGAACACCCCCTGCCTTATATTCCACATCTCCAGGAATTTCCAAACCCAGATTTGTCAACCCTACCACCAGCACCAACTCCCTTAAAGCTATATGTTTTATGCCCCACTAATTCTTTCAAGGGGGTGATCTTACTTCAAGCATACATTCTTCGCTTTAAAGACCACAGGCTTCTAGCAGTCATTCCTCTTGCTTTAGACGCATGATTGAACGCCATAAGTGTATTTCCAAAAGGTCATAACAACTGATGAAAATCCAGATTTTGGTCTGAGTACAGACGGATGAGGCTAATCACCGGCGAGTCAAGTCCTGCACATCAAAATAATCGAGTTTCCCGTGGCAGCCAAGCATGCAAAGGCTGTGCAAACTCAGCAAATCCAGACTCGCCTTTTTGGGGAATCGTCAACCAGTCACCAGAGATGGCATTGCACATACTTCCCCAGAACTATTATTCATTCCCACCCACCCCCACCCCCATTTGCCGGCATGCAAAGTAGCCATTTCACATTAATCAAGGGCTGGCCGCGACCCTGCGTTTAGGTTTCAAGGGATACCACCATCTGGATAGATGCCTCTTGCAAAGTGCTGTGGCTCAGTGGTAGAGCATCTGCTTGGCATGCAGAAGCTCCCAGGTTCAATCCCTGGCATCTCCAGTTAAAGGGACTAGGCAAGTAGGTGATGTGAAAGACCTCCGCCTGAGACCTTGGAGATCCACTGCTGGTCTGAGTAGACAATACTGACTTTGATGGACCAAAGGTCTGACTCAGTAGAAGGCAGGTTCATGCGTTCATGTGTCAGGATTTAGGGATCTTTACTGACCCAGGCAGGTGATCTCATCATATAACTCAGCTACTGTTTGTCTGGAATCCAAGCAGCAGAGTGTATCAAGAGGGCGTTCTGTCCTAGGGCTGCTTGGATGGTCCAAGATAGGACTTTGCTATTTGGCTTGGCAAGAAGAAGCTAAGTGGTAATAAACAGCACAGAGGACATGTCTGTCAATTATTATTAGAATCATAGAATCATAGAGTTGGAAGGGACCACCAGGGTCATCTAGTCCAACCCCCTGCACAATGCAGGAAACTCACAACTACCCCCACACCCCAAGTGACCAGAAGATGGCCAAGGTGCCCTCCCTCTCATCATTTGCCTAAGGTCACAGAATCAGCATTGGATAGATGGCCATCTAGCCTCTGCTTCAAAACCTCCAGGAAAGGAGAGCTCATCACCTCCCGAGGAAGCCTGTTCCACTGAGGAATTGCTCTGACTGTTAGAAAGTTCTTCCTAATGTCTAGACAGAAACTCTTTTGATTTAATTTCAACCCATTGGTTCTGGTCCACCCTTCTGGGGCAACAGAAAACAACTCAGCACCCTCCTCTCTATGACAGCCCTTCAAGTACTTGAACATGGTTATCGTATCCCCTCTCAGTCTTCTCCTCTTCAGGCTAAACATACCCAGCTCCTTCAACCTTTCCTCATAGGACTTGGTCTCCAGACCCCTCACCATCTTTGTTGCCCTCCTCTGGACACATTCCAGCTTGTCTACATCTTTCTTAAATCACTACGATGGTGGAGTGAAATCTCCATCTCTGGAGGCCAGCAGCTTAAGGGATCCATATTCTTCAAAGTCACTGCAAGAGGTTGGCTTTGGGGGAGAACACCACAATGGTCTTGTACTAGAGACTCTACTGAGCCATTCATTGGGTGGCCGAGTATGAGATAAAATTTATTGTCTGCGGCCGAAGGCCATCACAATCCACCATACAAAACATTAAAATAACATTAAATAACATTGAAATAACTTTAAAACAATCTGACCCCCAAGAAGCTAGTATTTAAATATGATTAAAAACACGTTTTCTTAACTGCTAAAGCAAAGAGTGACGCTTTGTAGGAAACATCAGTATTGGCGTCTGATAGGAGAAAGAGCAGCTTCTCTGGATCTGAAAAAGATTTAGGCCCTTTAAAAACACTCCGAGAAATTTAAGTCTGGGCTCTGCGTAAAGAGGGCAGAATTAAGGTGTAAAGAATTAGGTCCTCTGGAGCGGCTCCGCAAATACATAGGCGAGAAGCCCATGTTGTTCAGGAGTAACATCCAGCTATGTTGGCATGGTTTGAAACTGGAGGGAGGTAAAAGCTATTCTGAGGTTATGGAAGGGGCTACTGACCAGGTGTGAATCTCTGACATGATCCCTTTTAGGTGGCCTTAGGAAACCTAGCATCTCTCAGCTGATCCAAGTTGACAGTGTCGTGGTGAGAGAAACATGGGAGATGCCCATTTATGCCCGGCTTTCTAGGGCGAAGACGGAAAACAAATGCATTTGCTTTTTGGGAACTCCAAAGATAATGGCACTGCCACCCCCAACCTTTTGAGCATCTTCTTTAAAAAGAAATTTCCTGTTTTATTATTATCGCAATGTCACCGGTGCTACAAAAATAGGTTTACTTCCCGGAATGGTCCAAACAGCCATTTGTCCAAAAAGACAGCTTCCCACAGAGACTTCCACAATGCTCAACCACACCAGCAACACAACAGCATGTAAGAAGGCATTTTGAACATAAAATACGTTACATAACATAATTGTTACCTGGTGACAGGCAGGCCTGGGTTTTTTGATCGAAAGAGGGCGAGGACTCAATAAGCAGCACTCCGACGAGGCAGAGCAGAAATATCCTAAACAAATATAATGGCAAGTCAGATAACCTGCGACAACTGAGTTTGTGTTGCTTCCTAGGGAAGAATGACAATAAATATACTCAGCATATCCCTTCCCTCCTCCTGGCAACCTACATATCCTCTCCCCTTTCCCTGCTTCGTTTTCTCCTTCTCAGCCATTCGCCAACCTACTTTTTATCTGCCTCCCATCTTCAGCTATGTCCATTTACTTCCTTTATACCCTGCCTTTCTCCACAGTGAGGACCAAAGCAGCTTAAATTATTCTCCGCCTGTTTGTCCTCACAGCAACTATCCTATGAGGGGCGGTTAAAATGCTTAGGGCTGTTTAGCTCGGAAAGAAGGCAGTTAAGGGGTCTGATAGAGGTCTATAAAATTATGCATGGTATGGAGAGAGTGGACAGGGAGATGCTTTTCTCCCTCTCTCATAATAGTAGAACCAGGGGTCATCTGCTGAAGCTGGAGGGTGAGAAATTCAAAGCAGATAAAAAGAAGTATTTCTTCACACAAGGCATAGTTCAGTTGTGGAACTCCCTGCCCCAGGATGTGGTGATGGCTGCCAACTTGGAAGGCTTGAAGAGGGGAGTGGATGTGTTCATGGAGGAGAGAGGTATTCATGGCTACTAATTAAAATCAATACTAGTCATGATGCATACCTATTCTCTCTAGGATCAGAGGAGCATGCCAATTAAATTAGGTGCTTTGGAACACAGGCAGGATAAATGCTGCTGCAGTCGTCTTGCTTGTGGGCTTCCTAGAGGCACCTGGTTGGCCACTGTGTGAACGGACTGCTGGACTTGACGGGCCTGGGTCTGATTCAGCGTGGCCTCTCTTATGTTCTTAACCCTGTAGGTGTGCTTGAATGCTAAGGCACCAGGCAGTGAACAGTGTGACATTTCCTATACTACAGCTGTTATTTCTTAACGTTAAGAGAGAACATATTGTAGGACAATTGTGTTTTTCAGTGATTTTGAGCTGTTGATAACACATTGTAAGGCAATTATGTTTTTAAAGTATATCTTGACTCAAAAGAACAAACACCCTCTTGGCTTTTAAAGTGGTAGAGGAGAGGCAATTGCAGAGTAAAGCAGATGGAGAAGAGCCTTCAGCAATGTGTTACAGTGTGTGTATATGTGTGTGAAATAGGGATACCAGGCATAGAGAGCTGGGATGGTTGGGGACTAGGGTTGCCAACTTCCAGGTGGTAGCTGGAGATCTCCTGCTATTACAACTGATCTCCATCCGATAGTGATCAGTTCCCCTGGAGGAAATGGCAGCTTTGGCCATTTGATTCCATGGCGTTGAAGTCCCTCCCCTCTCCAAACCCCGCCCTCATCAGGCTCCGCCCCCCAAAATCTCCAGGTATTTCCCAACCTGGAGGTGGCAACACTAGTGGGGACATGGGGAGCAACCATCAATGACAGCGTGATGTCACTTCTGGGGAAAACCTGGACGTGGCATCATGCCTCTCTAGGCAAAACCCTTGAGTTTCCAGCGATTCCTAGGAAGGACAGGCCATGTTCAGGTCTTCCGTGGAAATGACATCACACTGTTGGCCTGATGGCCATTTAAAATGAACATTCTTCCTCTGTTGCTTTGAGCTGGCAACCCTGGTGTGAAATATCAGGTGTTCACCCATGCTATGGGAACATAGCCTACTGGTCGCTGGGTACGCATGTGAATCTAAGTATACCATTAATGTTCTGCTGACGAGGCTGGAAGGAAGATGGGGGACTGAATGGGAATAAAGGATGAGTGGATGCCGACTTTCTCTACCACCTAAGGCAGAATCAAACCGGCTTACAATCACTTCCCCTTCCCCTCCCCACAACAGACACCCTGTGAGGTAGGTGGGGCTGAGAGAGCTCTAAGACAGCTGCGACTAGCCCAAGGTCACCCAGCTGTCTTTGTGTGTAGGAGTGGGGAAACCAATCCTGTTCTCCAGATGAGCCTCCGCCGCTCATGTGGAGGAGTGGGGAATCGAACCCGGTTCAACCCACCACTCTTAACCACTACACCACGCTGGCTGAAGTTGGGAGTAGGAAGGGCTGAAAGTACAAATGGTCAGGTGAATAGTAAGGGGTGCGTGAAAACCCACTGCGATACATTGCACATTAATAAAGATAATTTTCATAAACCCCAACCGTATTATATTATATATAATTAATAATAATCCATACTAATACAATTATATAGTTTTATATATAATCATAACACCAACACAGTAATACCATCACTTCCACCAATTTGTACATGTAAATGTACCACCAGTTATATGTAAACATTACAAATAATAAATACTGTACATTAATATCAACAGTGCCATATATGTGTACATTTATTTACTTACCTTATTTATACCCCCTTCTCCCCAATGTGTCCCCAAAATGGCTTATATCATTCTTGTCACCTCCATTTTATCCTCACAACAACCCTGTGAGGTAGTCTAGGCTGAGAGGATATGACTGGCCCAAGATCAGCCGCAAGCTTTCAAGGCAGAGTGCGGATTTGAACCTGGGTCTCCGAGACCCTGTGTATATATATGTGTGGGTGCGCTTGTGTGTGTTTATGCACACCTGTATATATCACTGCCTGGAGCCAAAAGAAAAGGTGGGGTATAAAGATATAATCAAGCAAGCAAGCAATAACATGTTAGTAAAAATGCCAACACTAGTTCTAATACATGTACTCCTATTGTCACATAATTTATTTCAAATAAGGTGGTATCAAAAGGGACCTGTGACAAGCCAGTAGTGAAGTGTGCGCGTGGAGGAAGAGTAATGAATGATGAAACAGAATACAAATGATCTCTACAAAAGAGACATCAATTCCACTTAGGGTTGCCAGCTCTGGATTCGGAAATCCCTGGAGATTTGGGGAGGGGTCTCAGCAGGGTATAATGCCATATAGCCCACTCTCCAAATTGGGTTGCCAGGTCCCTCTTTGCCACCGGCGTGAGGTTTTTGGGGCGGAGCCTGAGGAGGGCGGGGTTTGGGGAGGGGAGGGACTTCAATGCCATAGAGTCCAATTGCCAAAGTCCCTCTCCTCCCCAAACCCTGCCCTCTTCAGGCTCCACCCCAGAAATCTCCAGGTATTTCTCAATCCGGAGCTGGCGACCCTAATTGTAATTCCGGAGGATCTCCAGGCCCCACCTGGAGGTTGGCATCCCAAGTTCACCAGAGGAAATGGCTGCTATGGAGGGTGGACTCAATGGCATTTAGGGATGCCAGGTCCCTCTTTGCTACCAGCGGGAGGTTTTTGGGACGGAGCCTGAGGAGGGCGGGGGTTTGGAGAGGGACGTCAATGCCATAGAGTCCAATTGCCAAAGCGGCCATTTTCTCCAGGGGAACTGTTCTCTATCGGCTGAAGATCAGTTGTAATAGCGGGAGATCTCCAGCTACTACCTGGAGGTTGGCAACCCTAATGGCATTATACCTAGGGTTGTAATAGCAGGAGATTACAAGCCACCACCTGGAGGCTGGCAACCGTACCCATATATAATAAAATCAACAAAGGCATCATAATGTTTAAAAGCATACCTTCCTTTCCTGAGTCCTCGCGCGGGCCACTCTTCCCGACGGTCTCCGGCTCGCCTTCGGCCGCCTTGGCTGGCCCAGCCTGAGGCCAGCCGATGTCCTTAGCCCAGCTTCCTCCTCAACCGCTCCTTGAGTCCTCCCTGCCAAGGCCGCAGCTGGTCTCTTTACGGACTAGGGTTGCCAGGTCCCTGTTCGCCATCGGTGGGAGGTTTTAGGAGTGGAACAGGGTTTGGGGAGGGGCTTCAATGCCATAGAGTCCAATTGCCAAAGCGGCCATTTTCTCCAGGGGAACTGGTCTCTATCGGCTGGAGATCAGTTGTAATAGCAGGAGATCTCCTGCCACCACCTGGAGGTTGGCAACCCAGTTGCAGATGCCTGGGGGGGTTGGAGGATCCCAGATTCCTCCCAAAGTCATTGAGAAAGCAATTCCTTTAATTCCTGTTTAATGACCATTGCTACTTGGTGATATATTGCACATAACTGCTGCTGTCTTTCATTATATATTATTCATGACATCATTATTGTTATATATTTTTTCTTTCTTTTTTCCTTTGGTGTCATTGATAGTTGTAACTGCGGTCACGATATGGCTTTTTTACGGCCCTTTTCTTCCATATTTTGTTCATATTCTTAAAAAAAAAACTTTATTAAGAAAAAGAGAAGGCAGTTCCTTCAACAGCAGGTTCAGGCCGCAGACATTCCTTCCTTGGGACCCTCTCCCTTGTCATAAACACTCCATTGCCAGCATGGATTCCCTTCTTTGCAGCTACCTCTCTAGCTGCGAGGTGCATTTTTATCCTGCTCCTCTTCCAAGGCACTTAGGGGGCCGCCGCTCACCGTTATCCATTTTCTCCTCGCAAAACAACCCTGTGAGGTTGAGAGAGCGTGACGGGCCCGAGGTTACCCCAAACGTTTAATGGTTCTCCCTCCATTTCCTCACAATAACCCTGGGAGGTAGGCTGGACTGTAGGAAAATGGCTCATTCCAAGGTCACCCAGTAAGATGCATGGTTCTCCCTCCATTTTTCCTCACAATAACCCTGGGAGGTAGGCTGGGTTGTAGGAAAATGGCCCATTCCAAGGTCACCCAGTAAGTTGCATGGTTCTCCCTCCATTTTTCCTCACAATCACCCTGTGAGGTAGTCTGGGCTGTAGGAAAATGGCTCATGCCAAGGACGCCCAGTAAGTTGCATGGTTCTCCTTCCATTTTTCCCTCACAGTAACCCTGCAAGGAAGGCTGGGCTGTAGGAAAATGGCTCATGCCAAGGACGCCCAGTAAGTTGCATGGTTCTCCCTCCATTTTCCCTCACAGTAACCCTGCGAGGAAGGCTGGGCTGTAGGAAAATGGCTCATGCCAAGGACGCCCAGTAAGTTGCATGGGTCTCCTTCCATTTTTCCCTCACAGTAACCCGGCGAGGAAGGCTGGGCTGTAAGAAAATGGCTCATCCCAAGGTCATCCGGAAAGTTTCACGGTTCTCCATTCCCCCCCCCCCTCAAAACCACCCAGTGAGGTAGGCTGGGCTGAGAGAATGTGGGTTCCAAGAAGGCCATGCAAAAAGCTTCACGGCTTTCCCTCCATTTCCCCAAAAAGCAACCCCATGAGGCAGGCTGGGCTGAGAGAATGGGACTTGTCCTGCGGTCACACGAAAAGCTTCACGTTTCTCCCTCCATTCCCCCCCTCCAACCACCCTGTGAGGTAGGCCGGCTTGAGAGAGCGGCTGGCCCCAGGTCACCCAGCGAATTGCCATCCAGTCACTGTGTTTCCCTTAAAGGCGTCCAGCGGTTGAGCGTTGCAGCAACTGATCCATGTGAGGAGGGGGGGAAAGCCAAATAATTCTGAATAAACCCGTTTAGGGTTGCTTTCATGGCCCCCGCGCTTGTTTCGGGGCAAACGGGGCTGCTATTCCTCGACCGAGCCCGCGACCCGACGCCGGCGTTGCTTTGACTCCGTGAGGCGATGGAGCGGGATATAAACCGTTTGCAAACACAGGAAGGCAAACCACAAAATGCTCGTGTCCTTTTTGCTTCGTGAGGCGATAAAGCGGGGTATAAACAGTTTTCAAATGCGGGAAGAAAAACTCACAAAACGCTCGTGTCCCTTTTTGCTTTCTGAGGAGATAAAGCGGGGTATAAACAATTTTCAAATAAAGGAAGAAAAACAACCAAGCGCTTGTGTCCTTTTTGCTTTGTGAGGCGATAAAGCAAGGGATAAACAGTTTTCAAATGCAGGCACAAAAACAGCAAAACGCTGGCGTTGCTTTGGCTTCGTGAGGCGATAAAGCGGGGTATAAACAGTTTTCAAATGCAGGAAGGAAAACCACAAAACGCTCGTGTCCCTTTTTGCTTTCTGAGGAGATAAAGCGGGGTATAAACCATTTTCAAACGCAGGAAGAAAAACAGCAAAACGCTGGCGTTGCTTTGGCTTCGTGAGGAGATAAAGCGGGGTATAAATAAATAAAAATGAAACGGGCCTGACTGCAATCCTTTCCGCCTCAGCTGATGACAGTCAGCTTACTGACTGGTCCATAGTTAGGGTTGCCCGGTGCCTCTCTGCAACCGGCGGGAGGTTTTTGGGGCGGAGCCTGAGGAAGGCGGGGTTTGGGGAGGGGCTTCAATGCCATAGAGTCCAATGGCCAAAGTGGCCATTTTCTCCAGGCGAACTGATCTCTATCGGCTGGAGATCAGTTGTAATAGCAGGAGATCTCCAGCTGGTACCTGGGGGTTGGCAGCCCTATCCATAACCCACCAGAGTGGGGGAAGGCAACGGCCAAAGCGGCCATTTTCTCCAGGGGAACTGATTTCTATCGCCTGGGGATCAGTTGTAATAGTGGGAGATCTCCGGCCACCACCTGGATTTTGGCAGCCCTATTGCTGGATGACCTTGGGCCAATCACACGTCCTCAGCCTAAGCTACCTCACAGGGGTGTTGTGAAGAGAGGAGATTGAATGTAAGCCACTTTGGGTCTCCACAGCGGAGTAGGGTTGCCAGCCTCCAGGTACTAGCTGGAGATCTCCTGCTATCACAACTGATGTCCAGCCGATAGAGATCAGTTGCCCTGGAGAAAAGGGCCACTTTGGCCATTGGACTCTATGGCATTGAAGTCCCTCCCCTGCCCAAACCCCGCCCTCTTCAGGCTCCGCCCCCAAAACCTCCCATCAGTGGCAAAGAGGGACCTGGCAACCCTACCGCGGAGAAAGGCAGGGTATAAATGAAGCAAGTGCGTTTACGAAGGCAACGCAACAGGGAAATCTGAACTCAGGTCTTTCCGGCCGGAGTCTGATACCCTAGCCCACTGGTTCCCAACCAGGGGTCCGTGGACCCCCAGGGGTCCGCGAGAACTAAATTAAGGTCCGCGAAACAAAGTTATAAACCCCTAATAAACTAATATTTTTAATTAAAACTTCTCTATTATAAAAATATATATTCAAATATTATTCTCAGTTTAATGTTTAACTAACAGTTATGATTAAAGCTTATTTTCAAATTCTTGGGATTTTTATTTTGGACCTTGGGGTCCCCGCACCGAACAAAAAAGTCCTAGTGGTCCCTGGTCAAAAAAAGGTTGGGAACCACTGCCCTAGCCACTGCACCGGACTGCCCGCCATAACCTTCCCCTCCCTGCTAAAAATGCGTCTGGTTCTGCTGTCGCCCTTAGCTGTGGCAGTGAAGTCTACGGTTTTTGTATAAGGAGCGATCGCTTTGAGACAGAGGGAAGGCAGGCATTTGTTTGCCAAGTGAAATTTCTGTTTCCAGAGGAACCAGAGACCAAAGCGCCGAATATTGATGGCACATAGACAACACTAAAGGCATGAAATTCTGATTATATAAAGCACAGACAGCTGCGTGTTCTGATAAAGCAGGCCTTTATTTTCCCATTCATTATCCCGCTGTTTGTGTCTGCTTTCGGGAGGGGGGGGGGACAATTTCTCTAATTTACAGAAACAATTTGGAAAGTCACAATAGACAGCTCCTCAGCTCCCCCCACCCCCCGCCAAACCCTTGCCCCAGCAGATAAATAGGAGGGAAGGAGGGGGGGGGGGAACAGCAACTTCTTTTCCCTGCACTGGATACAGCGTGCAGCCAGGCTCAGCGAAAGCGTATTCTGCTGTTTACCCGAAATACTCCCTGTTTTGCGTTCCCCGTTGCTTAAATATCGCTATCCGCATTTGCTCCCAATTTTTGCCTTTTAGGGGGATGCCTTAGAATCATAGAGTTGGAAGGGACCACCAAGGTCATCTAGTCCAACCCCCTGCACAATGCAGGACATTCACAACTACCTCCTCCCCACACCCCCAGTGACCCCTGCTCCATGCCCAGAAGATGGCCAAGATGCCCTCCCTCTCGTGGTCTGCCTAAGGTCATAGAATTGGCATTGCTGACAGATGGCCATCTAACCACTTCTTAAAAACCTACAGGGAAGGAGAGCTCACCACCTCCCGAGGAAGCCTGTTCCACTGAAGAACCACTCTGACTGTTAGAAAATTCTTCCTAATGTCTGGACGGAAACTCTTTGGATTGGATTTCAACCCGTTGGTTCTGGTCCAACCAACCTGTTGGTTCTGGTCCACCTTATTAAAATGTTAGTGTCAGTTCATCATAAACTCCTAATCTGACAGGTCCCTCCCCTGTTTTAGAAGGAAAATCTCTGAGCAGGGAATGCACCCCTCTTAGGGTTGCAAGGTCCCTCTTCGCCACTGGTGGGAGGTTTTTGGTGCGGAGCCTGAGGAGGGGGGGTGTTGGAGACGGGAGGGACTTCAATGCCATAGAATCCAATTGCCAAAGTGGCCATTTTCTCCAGGTGAACAGATCTCTGTCGGCTAGAGATCAGTTGTAATAGTGGGAGATCTCCAACCACCACCTGGAGGTTGGCAAGCCTATCTGGGCACCCTAACCCAGTCCCTTTCATATAATCAGTGCTAGTCTGGTGGTTGCCAGCTCTGGGTTGGGAAATACCTGGAGATTTAGGGGTGCAGCCTTGAAACGGTGGGGTTTGTGGAAGGGAGGAATCCTGGCAGGATATAATGCCATATAGTACACCTTCCAACATAGCCATTTTCTCCAGGGGGACTGATATCTGTCACCTGGAGATCATTTATGATTTGGGGAGATCTCCAGGCCCCAACTGGAGTTTGGTTAACCCTGGGAAGAAGATGGCTAGGAGCATCATTCCAAGAGCTCTCCTAATCTCCACGGACAGCCTTTTATGGCTAAAGACGGGGTTGTGTATGGATAGGAAATCGAAAGGTTTGCCAGCGATTGGCAGAAGTCCTGGAAATCGTGCTGCAAACTTAAGTTCTTATTCTCCTTGATCCCAGTTGGCAATAATAATTGAAGCAGCATATTTTATAAGCAGCTCTGAAAGATTAGCTTTTGAAAAACCGTAACGGGGATCCGACTGATGCAAACCATCTTGTGGGCTAAGTGGACATACCGAAAGGAAAAGGCGATGCCCGTGGTTTGCATTCACAGTTTTGCTGCGTCATGTTTATTCAGTGATTTGAACAGCCTCGCGTTCTGCTCCCGGTCAATATTATATCATCTCCCTAATCCATGAAACGCTGCTCGGCTCTCAGGTTTCCACGCTGTCAAGAATCGGCGCTTGTGTCAGCTGAGCAAAGTTGGCTTTTCACAAAGTCCCTTCGTTTTGTCGGAATAATGAACCCATCAGAGATGCTTTTGCAGATACTTTTCTGGTGTTTTTTTTTTTTTTAATTCCCTTTCAACTGGCAAATGATATTCATTGCTTCCTCTGAGTGAAAGGGATTCATTTGCATGATTGTCAAACCAAACACATATCTTGTGGCAGAACAGTGAGCAGGGTAGGATTATAACACAAAAGACTGCAATTAATAGATAAAAGGGAAATGTTTCAACCACACCGAGACAGGAAATGCTCAGAGTTTGCTTGGTAATTGCATCAATGCAAAGGAACATAAGAACATAAGAAGGCCATGCTGGATCAGACCAAGGCCCATCAAGTCCATCCGTCTGTTCACACAGTGGCCAACCAGGTGGCTCCAGGAAGCCACAAACAAGACGACTGCAGCAGCAGCATCCTGCCTGTGTTCCACAGCACCTCATAGAACAGGCCTACTCTTCTGATACTAGAGAGAATAGATATGCATCATGACTAGTATTCATGTTGACTAGCAGCCATGGATAGCCCTCTGCTCCATTCCCCTCTTCAAGCCTTCCAAGTTGGCAGCCATCACCACATAAGAACATAAGAAAAGCCGTGCTGGATCAGACCAAGGTCCATCAAGTCCAGCAGCCTGTTCACACAGTGGCCAACCAGGTGCCTCCAGGAAGCCCACAAACAAGACGACTGCAGCAGCATTATCCTGCCTGTGCTCCACAGCACCTAATATAGTAGGCATGCTCCTTTGATACTGGAGAGAACATAAGAAAAGCCGTGCTGGATCAGACCAGGGTCCATCAAGTCCAGCAGCCTGTTCACACAGTGGCCAACCAGGTGCCTCCAGGAAGCCCACAAACAAGACGACTGCAGCAGCATTATCCTGCCTGTGCTCCACAGCACCTAATATAGTAGGCATGCTCCTTTGATACTGGAGAGAACATAAGAAAAGCCGTGCTGGATCAGACCAGGGTCCATCAAGTCCAGCAGCCTGTTCACACAGTGGCCAACCAGGTGCCTCTAGGAAGCCCACAAACAAGACAACTGCAGCAGCATTATCCTGCCTGTCTTCCACAGCACCTAATATCATAGGCATGCTCATCTGATCCTGGAGAGAATAGGTATGCATCATGACTAGAGTTGCCAAGTCCTTCTTCGCTACCGGCAGGAGGTTTTTTGGGGTGGAGCTTGAGGAGGGCGGGGTTTGGGGAGGGGAGGGACTTCAATGCCATAGAGTCCAATTGCCAAAGCAGCCATTTTCTCCAGGTGACCTGATCTCTATTGGCTGGAGATCAGTTGGTATAGCAGGAGATCTCCAGCTAGTACCTGGAGGTTGCCAACCCTAGGTATATGCCAGCCCCTCCCTTTCTCCATTTTTATCCTCACAACCACCCCTGTGAGGTCGGTTAGGCTGAGAGGGCGTGGCCATCCCAACGTTACCCAGTGAGCTTCCCAGATGCCAGTCTCTCGAACCACAACACCACGCCCGCTCTCTGGAGCAACCGGCCTGGTTAGACCGATGCAGGAATCTCTCCATTTGGCAGTAATGCTGTGTTTGCGATCGGCGGCGACAAGGAGGGTCACCGAAACATTAAGATGCCTCGTGGTTCCTTAGCAACCGCTAAAATCTTTGCAGAGGTTGTTCAAATAATGCAGAGGGTTGCGAGCCTTTGAGCACCCAGCGGCAGCCATTTTCTCCTCAATGTTTCCCTTTTGCCTTTTGTGTGTGAGTGTGTGTAAGGGGTCTTTAGTAAACACATCCGAGCCCAGGACGTGTTTCCCATTCGTTGCTTCTTAAATGGCTCCTCTGAAGCACAAACCTTTCTTATGAATGGGAAATCAAAGTGCCGCTCGGAAGAACTTTGACCTGCTTGAATGACAGACGGGAAAGAGGTCATTTGCACTAGCCTTCCATTTAAACGGCAGCCTGAGGTGAGAGATGATCAGGTAGGATGTTCAGAAAGTGTTTTTTCTTTTTTATGTGAAACATCCATCAGTCAATGTGGTTGTATCTGAATCCCCAGCAGCAAACAGGCTATGAGTACCTTTTGTTTATTATTCACTAGTATGACGTAGACCAGGGGTTCCCAACATGGTACTCATGGGCACCACGGCATGGTGTGGTGGTTTGGAGCGGTGGACCCTAACGTGGAGAACCAGGTTTGATTCCCCACTCCTCCACATGAGCGGTGGACGCCAATCAGGTGAACCAGGTTGGTTTCCCCACTCCTACACATGAAGCCTGCTGGGTGACCTTGGGCTACTTACACTCTCTCAGCCCCACCTACCTCACAGGGTGTCTGTTGTGGGGAGGGGGAGGGAAGGGGATTGTAAGCCGGTTTGATTCTTCCTTAAGTGGTAGAGAAAGTTGGCATATAAAAGCCAACTCTTCTTCTTCTTCTTCTTCTTCTTCTTCTTCTTCTTCTTCTTCTTCTTCTTCTTCTTCTTCTTCTTCTTTTCTCTCCTCCTCCTCCTCCTCCTCCTCCTCCTCCTCCTCCTTCTTCTTCTTCTTCTTCTTCTTCTTCTTCTTCTTCTTCTTCTTCTTCTACTTCTTCCAACACCTTTCTTGGTGCCCACCAAGTGTTTTTAGAAAGTGGGTGGGGTAAAGTGGGGCTGTTGCCCAGCAAGGCTTCTGATTTGCCATGAAAGTTCTGATTGGCTGTGCAGATTAAAATATCACAATTTTTCAAGAATCACAAGCCACCTCCAGCCATCTTTAGGAGTGCCAAAGAATGCATCCTACGTTGTCACTTCCCCAGATAATTAAATAAACATGTTGTTTCATGCCCAAAGTCTTTTGCTAAAGAAGTGTGGGCCACACCGTCAGAGGGCAGCGCATAAGTAAGAGAGGGGGAAAGGATTAGCTCAGTGGAAGAGCCTCCGCTTGGCATGCAGAAGGTCCCAGGTTCAATCCCTGCCATCTCCACTTGAAAGGATCAGGTGATGTGAAAGACCTCAGCCTGTCTACAGCTGCTGCCTGTATGAGTACACAATACCGACCTTGAGGGATCAAGGGTTTCATTCAGTATAAGGAAGCTCTCATGAGCTCAGATGATGAGAGGGAGGGCATCTTGGCCATCTTCTGGGCGTGGAGTAGGGGTCACTGGGGGTGTGGGGGGGAGGTAGTTGTGAATTTCCTGCATTGTGCAGGGGGTTGGACTAGATGACCCTGGTGGTCCCTTCCAACTCTATGATTCTATGAAGCGTCACGCGTTCAAGTAACTGTAGATGTTCAAAATCCTCAGTCCGAAAGAAAAAAAAAAAAGCTCTGAAACACTCTAAGGCCAGGCCCAGGTTGGGAAATACCTGGAGGTTTTAGGGGTGGAGCCTGAGGAGGGCAGAGTTTGAGGAGGGGCAGGACTTCAATGGGGTTGAATGCCATAGCGCCCACCTTCCAAAGCAGCCATTTTCTCCAGGGGAACTAATCTCTGTCGCCTGGAGATCAACTCTAATAGCAGATCTCCTGTCACCACCTGGAGGTTAAACAATCACAATAGCACTACTGGCAAAACACACACACACACACAAAGCTATGCCAAGTGAATGTATTACAATGGTGACTCAGCATGCCATCCATTGATATAGGTTATACACCTTTGTGTGGAACATATGTTCCATGAAATATTGTCATAGAATTGCCTGTATTAAAGAAGCTGCTGCGAAATGGGACAACGTACCGGAAGCCCATTATATTGGCAACTATGAACTTTGCACTTTATTGCTATCAATTGATACATAGAAATTAGTACTTGATTGACTTTGTTGTGAGATAATTGTATTTTGCACATGTGTGACAACTATTGGAATGCTTTTGTTGTTACCATTGTAATACATTCACTTCGCATAGCTTTGTGTGTGTTTTTTTTGCCAGTAGTGCTATTGTGATTGTTTGACCATATATTGAGAACTCAATATTTTGTTTGATTGCTATACCACCTGGAGGTTGGCAACCCTACTGTGCCCGCACACTGTCGGATATTATACTTGGGAAATTGACCACGCCTGGATTGGCTTGTCAACGCTGGGTAAAGCAGTGGCAAATGACTGAATCAGCCCAATCGTATCACAATATCCGGTGATGCATAGTTGCAGACTAAAACATATCGGGAAGGGGCGTTCTCCCTATTACTCATCTGGGAGACCAACGGTGCAATTCTAAATGGAGTTACACCTTTCTAAGTCTATTGAAGACAGCGGGCTTAGAAGGATGTAACTCTCTTTAGGATTGCGCTGGAAACCCATGGCAGGAAGCATAAAGACGGCCCCGAGCCACGTCTGACTCGGGTTTCTACAATAAAGTGGCACCGCGCAGCATGAAACGGATTGGGATGTCGATATTTTTTTTTCCAGCAGTTACTAGATCGTAAATCTTTCTTGCACCTCTCTTTGGATCTTCGTTTTTTTGCACAACCTGCACGGAACGTTCCAGGAGCGACGGGCGCTGAACCGCTGTCGGATTTGTCAGAGAGGAGTCGGCAGCAGGGTGGCCAACCTCCAGGCCCTAGCTGGAGATCTCCCACTATTACAACTGATCTCCAGCCGACAGAGATCAGTTCCCCTGGAGACGATGGCCGCTTTGGCCATTGGACTCTATGGCATTGAAGTCCCTCCCCTCCCCAAACCCCGCCCTTTTCTGGCTCCGCCCCCAAAACGTCCTGCCGGTGGCAAAGAGGGACCTGGCAACTCTAGTCCGCAAACCTATTTTGAGCATCAGAATACCCCCTGGGGTTTTGCATATTCATGGCTATTAGTTAAAATGGATACTAGTCATGCTGCATGCCTATTCTCTCTAGTATCAGAGGAGTATGCCTATTATATTAGGTGCTGTGGAGCACAGGCAGGATAAATGCTGCTGCAGTCGTCTTGCTTGTGGGCTTCCCAGAGGCACCTGGTTGGCCACTGTGTGAACAGACTGCTGGACTTGATGGGGCTTGGTCTGATCCAGTAGGGCCTTTCTTATGTTTCTTATGCTTTACTTCTCTGACTTGTACACTGTAGATTCACCCGCTACACTCCTTTAGGCTAAGAAAAACGAGGGCAGGCTTGTCAGCACAGACAGACTGTTACATATATATATCGTAAGCTCTCTCATTAACACGGCCAGAAGAGAAAAAACACTTCGTTCTGGGTATGCCTGCGCCAATGTAATCCTTATATTTAGCTGTCTTTGAACGACGACGTACATAAACCCTCCCTCGAAACATCAGTCTTATCTTTCTGCCTATGTAAGACATTCCAGAATTTCCCTGTCTCGGGACTACACCCTGCCAAACCCCCCCAACCCCGAAATGCCTCCTCCCCTGTTTATTCGGCGGGCCTGGCGATCCAGGGATATTTTTTTATTTACAACAGCATGACCATCATTCCCATGGCAACTCGGTTTCACGTTGTCATTTTTTCCCCCAAAGTCTGCAGACGGTGTGTGTGTGTGTGGGGGGGGATTGCAATTTCCCCGACCAAAGGCAGAGAAGAAGGCCGGAGATGGGACATTTCTATTTCATTTTTGTCAATTGCCGAGGACGACTCGTATAAACATGACATTGGAATCGAGGCGGTTGGGGGGTGGGAGGCCAGCCCTGCATGCTGGCGGTTCTAAAAATACATGCAGTTAAATAAATCCAGCCTTTTAGCGGAATGGGCGCTTGCGTCCCTGATGCCCCATGACTGCTTCACGAAATTGCCTCTGCTGGGTGCTAATTAGCAGCCATGCCGGCAATATCAATGGCCTGGAACCTTCTTTTTTTTTACCAAGAGGGAACTGTTGATTCTGGTAATCCTTTGCTTTTTGAATGTTTATCTGCTTCACAGCGGAGACCTGGGAGCTGCTATTCACGGGTTCATTGAGCGGTACCGCTGCCATCGTTGAAGGCCCGCCATCTCGGTTAGGGTTGCTGCCTCGGGGTGGAGAGATCCCTGGAGATTTTGGGCACTGAGTAGGGTTGCCAGGTCCCTTTTTGCTACCAGCGGGAGGGTTTTTTGGGGGGGGCGGATCCAAAGGAGGACAGGGTTTGGGGAGAGGAGGGACTTCAATGCCATACAGTCCAATTGCCACCGCGGCCATTTTCTCCAGGGGAACTGATCTCTGTTGGCTGGAGATCAGTTGTAATAGCAGGCGATCTCCAGCTAGTACCTAGAGGTTCTGCAAAGAACACAAAACCTATGCTGACAAGAACTAAGTAAATGAGAACAACAGCACGTGGCTCAATCACAATAAATACAACTTCAAACATATATGGTGCAAAAACCTTTGTTCATGTTCATGTAATCCAAAGAATAAACATCCAACCAAATACAACAAAGCAATATTTCAAAATTCCTTTTTGAACTTGAATTCCTTTTGAAATATTGCTTTGTTGTATTTGGTTGGATGTTTATTCTTTGGATTACAGGAACATGAACAAAGGTTTTTGCACCATATATGTTTGAAGTTGTATTTATTGTGATTGAGCCACGTGATGTTGTTCTCATTTACTTAGTACCTGGAGGTTGGCAACCCTAGATGAAGGGATCTTTGACTCTCAAAAGCTTATACCCGGGAAAGCTTGGACATGAATCTAGCTGTTCCGCTGCAGACCAATGTGGCTACCCTCTAAAACTGATCTCTAGATGACAGAGATCATTTCCCCTGGAGAAAACCCCTTCCGCAAAACTACCTTTGGAGGGGAGGCATTATCCTTATTCATATTACCTTGAGTGTATGGCATTATACCCTGCTGAGGGTAGAGAGAGAGATCAGTTCACCTGGAGAAAATTCCCTTCCCCAAACTCTGCCCTCCTCAGGCTCTTCCCTGAAAACCTCCTGCCGGTGGCGAAGAGGAACCTGGCAACCCTACCTTCATCAGATAACAGACCTGACAAAGGGAGATGTGACTCTTGGAAGCCTATACCCCGAAAATCTCGTTGGATCGTCAGGCCCTACCGGGAGGCTGGCAACCCTAAATTGGTCCTGAGATTGCCAGCAGCAATTTTGTGTGCGATTAGCCCTCATTTATCGGGTCTCTGGGATGAATGCATGGAACAGCAGCTGCAGTAACCTATTATAGATAGAGAGGCTCACTGGTAGAACATCGGCTTTGCATGCGGAAGGTCCCAGGTTCAATCCCCAGCATCTTCCGTTTAAAAAATATCAGATAGTAAGTGATGGGAAAGACTTGAAGAGCCATTCATGCCCTCGTGCCCGGATTAGCCCCAAAGATACTGGTACTGGTAAGACTGTGAACCCAATAACAGCTAGAGGTCACCGCTTTCCCGGTACAATAAAGGGCGACAACCTTGTCCCTTTTGATTTACATCCTCGTGACATGACGGCGATTGCATCCTGTTTTGCCCGCCGCAGCTGCCATGAAGGAGAGGGCACCAAAGATTATTTTTCAGACCAAAAATAACTCCTCGGTACTTTCTTTTCTTCGCTTTTCTTTTTTGCAGGCTTCAAAAAAACAACAACCGGGATCCGTTTTCAGCGGGACGTTTTCAGCAGCCAGCCAGCCTCCCCTCCTCCTGCAAGTCGAGGTAGGAGCGGATGGACCATCCAAAACGACCAAGGTGATGTGATCCCTTAATTACTAATCAATTAGCATGCATTCTCCAAGGCTGAGCCGTACCCAAGAGGCCATGCATGTCAAAACATTCCCAGACGAGTGCAGTCCTTGAAGTATCTCGTAAGATTTTAGTCTTTCGATGAAATCAAACTGGAGAATTCAAAGACCTCTCCCCCCTCTTTTCTCTTCCTTCCAAGCTCTCTTCAAATAACAATAATAACTGAAATATGTTACCAAGTGAGTCCTCAGAGACATCTCCGTTTTCCCACATCCTTGCCAAATTGGGATATATACTGTTTGCCTTGGCAGGCCAAGAAACCCGTAATTTCACCATGGTAACCATTTTTAGTTTGGTCTGGAGATTTGCGTGTGCGCGTGTGTGATTATTTTAACTTCGCAGGCTTGACAAAAAAAAATTGCAATTCACCTCCTCAAGTGAAAAGACAAATTAATTCAGAGTCATTCATGTTGGTCTCGAGCCAAAACTCACTTTGTTCCAGAACAGCCCTGTTCGTTTTGATAGGGCTATTTGGGAAAAGATGGTGTATATATATCTGTCTCCTGAATTGACAGAAATTAATATCTTTGTTCATCATTTTTATATGTTAAAGAGTTGGAATGCCATGAGATGGATGGAATGAGTAGTCTGGGGGGATATTTCTAATGAAAATAAATAGTTATATCTATGCATTGCTTCACTCTGGCTAAACTGGCGAATTCCAGAGCAGTAGCTTTGGACTCTGTTGCAGCCAAAATAACAAAGAGACTTGAGATGACTTAAAGACTAACACATTTCCTGAGGTGCAAGCTTTTGGGAACCAGAACTCACTTCACTAGATATACAAAATGTTATAACCCCATATAGGGTTGCCAACCTCCAGGTACTAGCTGGAGATCTCCTGCTAATTCAACTGATCTCCAGGTGACAGAGATCAGTTCCCCTGGAGAAAATGGCCACTTTGGCAATTGGACTCTATGGCATTGAAGTCCCTCCCTTCTCTAAACCCCACCCTCCTCAGTCTCCAAAACCTCCAGTTATTTCCCAACTCAGAGCTGGCAGCCCTATCTATCAGGGATGCCACATAAATCACAATACTTTTAATTGTGCAAATGAAGAAGCAACCGAGGCACCTAATGTCTATTTTCCCCATGCAAAAAAAACAACAACAACATTTGAGGAAAAACTGTTAAAGACAAATTGTGCCTCTCTCCCCTCTTTCCTTTCAGAGGAACTTCTCATGAAGCTGACATTTGGAAAGGGGAACAGAGTGGCGGATTCGACAACCTTCAGAGATGCGCCTTCCAAGTCAGCTTCGATCAATCTTTTGCTATTAAGGGAAAAGGTCATCCGCTGCTTGTAGTCAAGCATTCTCAAGTTTCTCAAAGACTTACTCGGAAAGGGAGCTTCTGAAGTTGATTTTGTGCAAAGTTTTTTTAAAAAAATAGACAGGGAGAGCTGATCAGATGTTTGTCAACGTTCATCTCCGTTCTTTTAGAACTCTTCAGATGTTTTTGTCCGATCGATAGCTTTTGAATTCATCTGAAAGTTTCCCTTGTGGAGAAATTCAGCAGCCCCATAAAAACTAGGGATGTACAAACAACCACTGTTGTTCTGTTCGCCAGTTGCATCCTGTTCGCCAGTTGCAGAGACCTGATTTTTCAACTATCAGTTCGATAGTTCGTCGAGCTGTTCAACAGTGTTCGGCAGGTTGTTTCCCTTATTTCAGTACAATACAATTGGCTTTTCATACATGTGAAAAGGTTCTCCCATGGGCCAGCTGAGGTCTACTGTCTCCTCATCTTTGCTGCAAAGCTGCTCTGCTCGGCAGGCAACAGTTTAGTCACAAATCATATAAAACAGTCATCAGTAAATGCTGTATTTCAATAAAATCCGTTCAGCGTTTGGTTAAGCAGTCCTTATGGCTGCCAGTCAGTTTGAATCAGCAGCACACCTGAGCATGCGCAAGCTTGGGAAAACTCGATGCAAACCGAATCAGATCGCGCACAGTTCATATACTCAATCACCAATAAATGCTGTGTTTCATTAAAATCCTACCCTTCAGCGATTGGTTAAGTAACTAGCGATGCCGATCGATTTGAATCAGCAGTGAATTTGCACATGCACAGTTAGGGGAAAACCTGTTGGGAATACAATGCGTGTTCCATTTCTGTCAAGACAGCTAAAGAGTTAATTTGTTTGTGTCAACAGTTTAGTTAGTCTCAAGAAGATGATGTAATGACATGCGGTTTTATTCTATTGGTTGGCAAATCACCATTAATGTAGCAGCAACCTGACACAAACTGGTTTGAAAGGCATCGGCGGCTGCTCGGCACAAACCGAACAGACCAAGTGATCGGCTCGCATCGGATTGCGACCTTCAAATGCAGTAAGTTCGGCCATTGAAGGTGTTCACAGAGAAATCCACACCATCCCTAATGGAAACATACAAACCCTGGTTTGCAAACCCAGCAAACCCTAGTAAGAGTCGACACACATGACCAAAGCGTGAGAACGGGAGAAGGGGTTGTCAATGGAGAGAGGAAGAAGAAGGGTGTGTTTCGAGGGTCAGCTTCGGATTCATGAAGTACTGTTTATACAAAACCGGCAATGAGTCTACACTGGATGAGAATGCTTGGCAAAAACATGGAGCAATCTGAGCGCTGCCTGGGTTATATTACGATTAAAAAAAGAAATAAACTTTTAAAAGCAAGCAAAAAAAAATTATAACATGTTGCCATTTATGTATCTTACGATTCAGTCTTACGACGTCTGTTCCTATGATGGCTAAGCTGTGACCACAGGCATTTTGTCACAGAGATGGCAGTTGACCATGTTATATAGAGTTATGGGAACAAAGTTCTCGCAGTTTGAAGATTTCCATTTAGTCCTTGATCCTGCAGCTGAACTGCAGCACATTCCAGCTTTCCCTCTAAAATCCCCCCAAAAGTGGGATATAAATAACTCCATGTTTTCAAACCCTTTGCCTTATAAGGAGTCAGAAGACTCGGATAAGCTTTTATTGTGTTCAGAGTTTCCAAGTAGATGGGCGCTGAGCTCCTTCGTGCCCATGGCGCGAGACACAGCATTGGTATCTCTGTGTGCCAATTAGCAGATGGATCCCATCTATATTTAAATTATGAATTTTATGATGGGGGAAAGGGGCAATTTTATGGCAAGAGGAAAAGAGGATTCAGCATCTGTGGACTTGAAAATAAAACCTGCAGACCCTCTTTGTCATGACGTTCGATGCACTGACCACTGGAGCCATAGATGTCTATTATCTACAGATAGACATACATGATAATTCAAGACCATCACGATGCAGGCAAAGCTCGAATTACAAATGTGGCTAAGTGGAAGGGTAGGAGCTAGCATGGTGTAGTGCTTAAGGGCAGTGGACTCTAATCTGAAGAACCGGGTTTGATTCCCCGCTCTTCCACATGAGTGGCAGACTCTAATCTGGAGAACTGGGTTGGTTTCCCCACTCCTCCTCTGAAGCCTGCTGGGTGACCTTGGGCCAGTCACAGTTCTCTCTGAAATCTCTCAGCCCCACCTACCTCACAGGGTGTTTGTTGTGGGGAGAGGAAGGGAATATGATTGTAAGCTGCTTTGATTCTCCCTTAAGCGGTAGAGAAAGTTGGCATAGAAAAACCAACTCTTCTTCTTCTTCTTCTTCTTCTTCTTCTTCTTCTTCTTCTTCTTCTTCTTCTTCTTCTTCTTCTTCTCATCATGTTCCTATGGGAATACTGATTGTTGGCTCCTTTAGGGGGCTGTTCTGAGGTCCCATTCTCACAAATGAGCAATTGAGCCAGGTGGCAAACAGCAGAGGACATGAGCGCCTATCCGAGTCTTGGCTTACGAGTGATCACAGTCGTCGAACTGCGCGTTCATCCGCCGAGCGTGTTCAATATAACATTGAAAAAATCGCTATTGTCTGACTCACAAGGATGTACCATTTTAATCAATCCAAAGGCTTTTAATTGATTACTCTAAGCCACTAATTAACTAAATGTTATGATCTAAGCGACAGTCTTCAAGGGAGGTATACGGTTTTCCTCCGCTCCCCTGCTATCTTCACCGAAGCAGGTGGCCTTGAGCGTTCAATGCTCTTTTACCTCCCTGAACACAAAATATGATGTCCGTCGCCATTAAATTGCTACCTGCAGATATAATATTTACTGCAGTGGAAAATGAGGTACGGATGCAATCCGTTCTCATACGATTAAATTTTATAACCACAGCCTTGCAGCTAACAACCTGGATGATTCTATTACGTCTTGAAAAGAAGGCAGCTTGAAATATTCATCTGTGTGCTCCATTTCCTGATATGCAAGGTGAATGCAGAGAGGCTTTGTCGAAACTATCTCCCCTAAGCAAGAAAGGCCGGTTCAAGGGAGGGAGAAAGATTAAGTAAAATGTCAGAATTACAGCCGGCTGAACTTATTTCCCTCTTCCCTCCCGCCATAATAACAAATCTTCTTAGACTCCATTTCGTGAGGCATTAACCAGTTATAAAAGAGTGAAATTGTCCCATTTGACTTTGCTGCTGCAGAGGGTACATTTCAGAGACAGCTGGGGCAGCGTCCCCGTACGATACCCATACGAAAAGCAAGTATTTCTTGACACAATGCATAGTTAAATTGTGGAACTCTCTGCCCCAGGATGTGGTGATGACTGCCAATTTGGAAGGCTTGAAGAAGGGAGTGGACATGTTCATAGAGGGGTATTCATGGCTACTAGTCAAAATGGATACTAGTCATGATGCATGCCTATTCTCTCCAGGATCAGAGGAGCATGCCTATTATATTAGGTGCTGGGGAACACAGGCAGGATAATGCTGCTGTGGTTGTCTTTCTTGTGGGCTTCCTAGTGGTGCCTGGTTGGCCTCTGTGTCAACAGACTGCTGGACTTGATGGGCCTTGGTCTGATCCAGCAGGGACTTTCTTATGTTCTTATGATCCACAGAGGGCCACACGTTTCAGCCATTCAGCCAATTAAAAACAGCTATTAAAACTCATCACTGTGAGATCTTTCCTGTGTCATTGGGGAAGCCTTCTCAGAAGAATTTAGATCACCTCCCTCAGTAGGTAAATGTGTGGCTTTGAGTCTGCTGACTGTTACGGAGGCTAATTCGGTCCCCGGCGTAACAATTTGTTAACGTGTTTATAAAGATCGGTATCCCGCTGACCGAGCGTTGACCTCCCTTGGAAATGTGGTTGTCTGAAATCTGAAATGAAGGCTCCCTGCCAACGTATATTCTTCTTTGCCAGTCGCCTCTCTCTGCCTGCTGCTCGCGTGAGCTTGATGTCTGTTGGCACAAGTCTTTGCAGAGCTCATCTCTTTCTCCCTTCGGAGGCGAGGGGTGTGTGGACTCGGTCCAGAGGGATATGCAAGCACCTCCCCATCTAGCGAGACCTTTCTGATGAGGCCACTCCAGCTGTTGGGAAGATGACCGCAACACTTGATAACACGGCTTGGGTTTCACATTGCTCCTTCCATCTGGATCTCATGCTGAAGAATCCTGGGAGGCCGTCAGTCGTGGCAAGGCTACCTTATACCCCCAAGCAGATATCTGCCCAACCCTTACTCAAATTGAATCCTGCAATTTTTAGGGAGAATGTGTCCAGCTCTTCTCCCCCACACTTTTAGAGGCCCAATTCACACATAGTGTTGCCAGCTTCCAGGCGGTGGCTGGAGATCTCCCACTGTTACAACTGATTTTCAGGCAACAAGAGATCAGCTTGCCTGGAGAAAATGGCTGCTCTGGAAGAAGACGAAGAGTTGGTTTTTATATGCGGACTTTCTCTACCTTTTATGGAGTCTCAGTCCGGCTTACAATCACCTTCCCTTCCTCTCCCCACAACAGACACCTTGTGGGGTAGGTGGAGCTGGGAGAGTTTGGAGAGAACTGTGACTGGCCCAAGGTCACCCAGCAGGCATCACGTGTAGGAATGGGGAAACAAATCTGGTTCACCAAGTCCACCGCTCACGTGGAGGAGTGGGGAAACAAACCCAATTCACCAGATTAGAGTCCACCACTCTTGTGGAGGAGTAGGGAAATCAACCCAGTTCACCGGATTAGAGTCCGCAGCTCATGTGGAGGAGTAGGGAAGCAAACTTGGTTCTGCAGATTACAGTCCTCTGCTCTTAACCACTACACCATGCTGGCTGGAAGGGGGACTCTATGGCATTATACCCCTCTGAAGCCCCTCCCCTTCCCAAACCCTGCCCTCCTTAGGCTCCACCCCCCAAAAAACCTCCAAGTATTTCTCAACCCAGAGCTGGCAACCCTGTTCACACATCTCTTTACAAGCTGGGCTGAGGGCCTAACAAAATGTGACATGTTACATGAGTCACAATCACACGTTCATCAGGCGATTCACCTTCAAAACCACGCCATTGCTCAGTGTGGATCGGAGCGTTCCAAAGGGGGCCGGAGGGGTTCTTCCTTCACTCCCATGCCATTTTCTCTAGCAAAAACAACTGCAGGGGGTGGAGTGCACCCTTTCCTCGGACTCCGTGTGTTCTTAGTCACATGATCCCAATACAGGTGGAGCCCGAAAATGGCACAGGAGTGAAGGCAGACCCCCCCCCCCGCGCTCTTGGCAATACTCTGAGCCAAACTAGAATGGTTTTAAAGTTGAGTCCTCCGAAGAGTTGGATCAAGGGATGCTCAACCTGAGCCAGTGTGGTGTAGTGGTTAAGAGCGGTGGTTTGGAGCGGTGGAGTCTGATCTGGAGAATCAGGTTTGATTCCCCACTCCTCCACATGAGCAGCGGATGCTAATCTGGTGAACCGGGTTGGTTTCCCCACGCCTACACACGAAACCAGCTGGGTGACCTTGGGCTAGTCACAGTTCTCTTAGAGCTCTCTCAGCCTCACCTACCTCGCAGGGTGTTTGTTGTGGGGAGGGGAAGGGAAGGTGATTGTAAGCCGGTTTGATTCTGGCTTAAGTGGTAGAGACATATAAAACCCAACTCCTCCTCCTCCTCCTCCTCCTCCTCCTCCTCCTCCTCCTCCTCCTCCTCCTCCTCCTCCTCCTCCTCTTCTTCTTCTTCTTCTTCTTCTTCTTCTTCTTCTTCTTCTTCTTCTTCTTCTTCTTCTTCTTCTTCTTCTTGTCACATGTAGGGTTTCCAGGTCCCTCTTCACAACCGGTGGGAGGTTTCTGGGGCTAAGCTTGAGGAGGGTGGGGTTTGGGGAGGGGAGGGACTTCATTGCCATAGAATCCAATTGCCATAGCGGCCATTTTCTCCAGGTGAACTGATCTCTATTGGCTGGAGATCAGTTGTTATAGCAGGGGATCTCCAGCTAGTACCTGGAGGTTGGCAACCCTAGTCTCATCCCACTTAGAGATGACTGAAAAGTCTTGTGTTAGTGGGGATGTGAGAAAACATGGGACATCCTATTTACAATGGTCCATTCACACACACTGTACTGCAGTCAGCAAATTATGAACATGCATGTGTGAACCAGTCTATACAAAGTCAGACATTAGTAGTGCTAAAAATACCAGAGTACTATCTTTGTTATCATTTAGAAGTATTTTCAGGGTCTCACTGGTTTGTGTGATGCAACTTCCCGGCAGTTATAAATACATGGCCAAAGGAAGAAAAGGTATTCAGATGTATTCTTGGCTGGTCGGGTAGCCCTTGACACACCAACAAGGACCTTTTTAAATTTCGAAACATGCTGGGAGGGATTCGGTGGGGTTTGGGGAGCCCAGCATTGTGTCCGTTTGGGGGAAGAGGGCAACCTTCTGCAGAGATTTAACTGGATCTGTCATGTTGGGATCATGTTGGGCGGTGGAGAAGGGGGGGGGGGGAGGAACGAGAATCCAGAAGGCTGGCGAGAGGTTTACATTTCCCTCACAATGCTTTCAAGATCGCTGGGAGAGCGCTCTCACTTCTATTTTGAATGGCAAGACTTAAAGATAGGGCTGACCTATTAAGTCACCGTGGACGCTCCCTGCAAACGGCATGCCGTTTCGGCATTCCAAAGACCGTAACATGAACAGATGCGGAGGGGGGTTGAAGGAAATGCGCGGCTTATGGCGAGGAGAGGTAACTGGTTCGGGTCCAAGCGCTTCATTAAACGCACACCAGGAGCAGGCGGCCAAGAGTTAATTTGCTTACTCAATCTTGTGCCAGCATCATGCTTTGTATAAGTAAAAAAGAAGCACCTCTATGTTAAACTTTCATGGCAGGAAAACGAATAACATAGACTGACCACAATATATGGTACACTAATGATAAAGGTCCCCTGTGCAAGCACTGGGTCATTCCTGACCCATGGGGTGATGTCACATCCCGAAGTTTACTAGACAGACTTTGTTTTATGGGGTGGTTTGAAATTGCCTTCCCCAGTCATCTTCCCTTTACCCCCAGCAAGCTGGGTAGTCATTTTACTGCCCTCGGAAGGATGGAAGGCTGAGTCAACCTTGAGCCGGCTACCTGGAACCAGCTTCCGTTGGGATCGAACTCAGGTCGTGAGCAGAGCTTGGACTGCAGTGCTGCAGATTACCACTCTGCGCCACGGGGCTCCTCTGAAATAACCCTAAGGACCTACTGTCCATTGGGGAAACCGATTGATACGGGATACCCATGTCTTTTATTTTTTTGGCCGTCAAGTTATAGTTGATTTATGGCGACCCCATGGGGTTTTCAAGACAAGAGACGTTCAGAGGTGGTTTGCCGTTGCCTGCCTCTGTGTCACAATCCTAGTATTCCTCTGAGATCTCCCATCCAAATGCTAGCCAGGGTCAGGGCTAGGGTTGCCAGGTCCCTCTTCGCCACCGGTGGGAGGTTTTTGGGGAGGAGCCCGAGGAGGGACCTGGCAACCCTAACCCCAGATCTAGCTTTACTTCCCTTGTCCCGGTTTGCCCCCGATGCTCCCCCCAATTGATTACCACATATATCTGTAGGTCTGGAGTGCAGCCATAGATTATACAAGTTTCAAAGATTCTTTCTTTCCCTCTAATGTTTATGGGGTTTATAAGGCCTTGGGGAACGACTCTTTCAAGAATGCTGTCTTCGAGCCGAACCTCTCTGTAAATGAAATCCCATCAACACTACCTCTCTTTCTTTCTCTTTATCCCTTTGTTCTCAGTAGCCCAAAACACTGGTGGCTTTGTTACCCTTCAAAGAAAAAGCGACTTCTGAGCACTCTTCCTAGTTCCCCAATTAAACAATTTACAGTAGCCAGCATTGCGTTCCTGTCTTCAGCAGCGCATGATCCTGGCAAGGGCTGATCAGCCTTTTTGGAAAGTTCTGCAGCAGCCTGCCTGAGCATTTAAATCCTTTTAACAGCGCCATTAATTCTAATCTGTCGTGATTTTGCTGCCTAATTTATATGTCTGCTAGATGTCTCATCCCTTTAGGAATGCCTTAGAAGCACGGGTTGCCCCCCCCCCACAATGAAGCCATTTCTTTTATTATTAATACTGGTTTGGGGTCTAAAAAGCAGACAGACCTGGATGTCTGAGCCTCCTTAAGACATCCATTATTGGAGGCACATGAACACATGAAGCTGCCTTATACTGAATCAGACCCTTGGTCCATCAAAGTCAGTATTGTCTACTCAGCCTAGTCCCTTTAACTGGAGATGCCAGGGATTGAACTTGGGACCTTGAAGCCAAGGGCATCTTGTGCTAGTGGGTGGAGAGAGTCTGATCTAGAGCCCAACGAAACGTGGTATTGGGGAGGGTCTGTGTTCAGATTCGCCAACGTTTTGTTTAGTTTCAAAAGCCAGCCACAGAGGTGCCAATGTAGATTGGAGTCACGACCATGGGGAACGGCAATTTTTAAAAAATTCTTTGCCTTTGAGCTATTTCATTGATTGGAAAGGGCTTTGGAAAGAGAGCTAGCATGGTGTAGTGGTTAAGAGCAGCAGACTCTAATCTGGAGAACTGGGGTTGATCCCTCCCTCCTCCACATGACCGATGGACTCTAATTTGGAGAACTGGGTTGGTTTCCCAACTCCTCCACCTGAAGCCTGCTGGGTGACCTTGGGCCAGTCACAGTTCTCTCTGAACTCTCTCAGCCCCACCTATCTCACAAGGTGTCTGTTGTGGGGAGGTGAAGGGAAGGAGATTGTAAGCCCTGTGGCACAGCAGGGAAAGTGGTGAGAGGTAGATGGATCGAGAGTGGTTTAGAAGAAGAACTTTAAGTGGCTAAGAAGAAGAAGAAGAGGAAGAAGTGGAAGAGGAAAAGGAGGAGGAGGAGGAAGAAGAGTTGGTTTTTATATGCCCACTTTCTCTACCACTTAAGGGAAACTCAAACCGGCTCACAACCACCTTCCCCTCCCCACAGCAGACACCCTGTGAGGTAGGTGGGGCTGAGAGAGCTCTAAGAGAGCTGTGACTAGCCCAAGGTCACCCAGCTGGCTTCGGGTGAAGGAGTGGGGAAACCAACCCGGTTCTCCAGTTTAGCCACCACTGCTCATGTGGAGGAATGGGGAATCGAACCCGGTTCTCCAGATTAGAGTCCGCCGCTCATGTGGAGGAGTGGGGAATCAAATCCGGTTCTCCAGATCAGACTCCACTGCTCCAAACCACCGCTCTTAACCACTACACCACACCGGTTCTAAAGACATTTCTTAACTCTGGATGCTGAAGGTCGATCCTCAAGGCTTCTCTTTTTGTGGCCACCTGTGAGACTTCAGGCCTCCTCTGATTTTGTAGAGGTGAGGGAAGACCCGGGAACCCTCTCTTTGCATTTACAGCCGCCCGCCCAATGCAAATTAAAGCAATATTTATCCTAAACGTAAACTGATCCATTAGTTTGGTGTTCCTATTTCGAGACATGGGGAGTCATCGTATAAATAGGACACACTTGTCATTTCATTTCACTCAGAATCTTCTGCTGACAGCAGCCAGATGGTCAATGCTGACCACTTGGAAGAGCTCCTTCGTTCTGCAAAGGCATCCCACTTATTTCATATTCAACTGCAACGGAATTCCACTCGCTGCAGCCGATCGAAACCTCCCAATGTTATCAGCCCCCTCTTGGACGCACACCTTAACGTGGTGAGGGGGTTTGTGTGTGTCAGCGCCGCGGAGAGCAATACAATAAGGAGTTTAGACTCTGTCACACAAGGTGGAAGGGAAGGTAGAAGGTGCAAGGTGGAAGAGTCACGCAAGGTGGAAGGGAAGGTGGAAGGTGCAAGGTGGAAGAGTCACGCAAGGTGGAAGGGAAGGTAGAAGGTGCAAGGTGGAAGAGTCACGCAAGGTGGAAGGGAAGGTTGAAGGTGCAAGGTGGAAGAGTCATGCAAGGTGGAAGGGAAGGTGGAAGAGTCGTGCAAGGTGGGAGGGTCACAACGGAGAGACCAGACTAAGAGGCGTCCACCCCCTTCAGGAATCAACGGCCATGTCAGCAGAAGAGAACGGACAATTCTAGTGGCGATGGGGGTGGAGGAATCCTTGAAGGGTAGCTGCTGGACAACAGCAGTAGTAGAAGGTGACACTGGTGGAGAAACAACAGTAGTGCTGCTTCATCTAACCCTGGTTAGGACTGCACAGAGGGTGGCGGTGGTAAACCCAGGGCAGATCCCTGAGGCACTCCACTAGTCACTCCTCTCCAAGTGGATGAGGAACCATTAACAAGCAATGTATGAAATGTAATTATTGAATTGTTTGTAGAATTATGTTATATAGCACTTAGGTGGGGTATTTTGTATATAGAGATAGAGTTAGCATATTGTGTATAGTGTAGGTGCATGACATATGTAATAGAAGCTTTTGCAAAGAATATAGTAGGTTGTTTTTGTTTGGGTATAGTTATTCTGACAACCTAGGTTCTTCTTTTCCTGGTTAATACCTGGAGGTTGGCAACCTTAGGCTTGGTCTAAAATAATTGGGCCTATGGCTTGTGCTTACTGACAAGGCCTGTGTGTGGCTTCTCCCTAGGGTTGCCAGGCCCCTCTTTGCCACCGGCGGAAGGTTTTGGGGGTGGAGCCTGAAGAGGGAGGGGTTTGGGGAGGGGAGGGACCTCAATGCCATAGAGTCCAATTGCCAAAGCGGCCATTTTCTCCAGGGGAACTGATCTCTGTCGGCCGGAGATCAGTTGTAATAGCAGGAGATCTCCAGCTAGTACCTGGAGGTTGACAACCCTACTTCTCCTCCTCCATCCCTCGCTTCAGTTTCCGCCCAGTAACCCTTACCCCTCTGCCAAACCCTTTCAGATGTTACTCTTGGACACAACCAGTCGAAACATGAAGCAGTGCTATTTGCCATGAGTTTTCGGGGAGCTGCCAGGCCGAAGTAGCCATAGCCGAGTCAACGGTTTGACATGAACCAATAGAAACAGCGCTAGGCCAATGGCCACTTGAAAGGCGTTTTGTGCCCTTAGGATAAGGAATAAAGGGATTGGCTCCGATATCCTTCCCCCTTTCCCCCCCAGATCCTAGAGACTTCAATAGAAATGGCAAAAGATCAGCCTCCTTAAAAGCTCAGCAGCCCACATGAAAAAAAAGCATCGTTTAAAAATACGCTGACATATCCCTGAAGTCATTTTAGTGTATTTATTTTTTAAGTCTCTATTTATCCTCTTGTTAAGTCTTGGTTTCTTTCCCCCCCACTCCCTCCCCGATAAGCCTTTGAAAAACCATGCTGCCGTATAATTATGAAAGCAAACTCGGAATATATATTTATTTATTGATGGCTACCTTCTCAAGTCCGCCCAACAGAGCTTACTTAATCGCCGGAGATTTAACGTTCGGCTTCCAACGTTCCATGCTTTAATGACAAATTAAATTAAGATTGGAGATGACCAGGGACGGGGGAAAATAAATTGAAGTTTTCTGTGTGTGTGTCTAGGGGGTGGGGAGGGGTAACTTTTTTGTGGTTGCAAATCTTCCCTCAGCTATGCCAGAGGAAGCATGGGAAAGCATGTGTCAAGGGACTCCAGTTCATAGCTGTATAAGCCTTTCGCCACTAAAACACATTTCCTTGCCTTTCTCTCTCTCTCGTCCCAACAAATGGCATGTGTCCATCTTAGCTGGATTCTCACATTCATTGTGAAATCTGGCTAACTTTCCTAATCATGACAACTTGTATTGATGGAATAGAGCTGCGGACATGAAAATTGATCAATTGAACTTACGGAGGTTATCGAAGAAGAAGAAGTTTTTATATGCCGACTTTCTCTACCACTTAAGGAAGAATCAGACTGGCTTACCATCACCTTCCTCTTCCCACAAGAGACACCCTGTGAGGTAGGTGGGGCTGAGAGAGCTCTAAGAGAGCTGTGACTAGCCCAAGGTCATCCAGCTGGCTTCATGTGGAGGAGTGGGGAAACCAACCTGGTTCACCAGATTAGAGTCGGCTGCTCATGTGGAGGAGTGGGGAATCAAACCTGGTTCTCCATATTAGAGTCCACCACTCCAAACCACCACTCTTAACCACTACACCACACTAGCAGCGATGGTTCTTCTTCTTTTTCTTCTTCTTCTTCTCCTCCTCCTCCTCCTTCTCCTTCTTCTCCTTCTCCTTCTTCTTCCTTTTCTTCTTCTTCTTCTTCTTCTCC
This sequence comes from Euleptes europaea, assembly GCF_029931775.1. NCBI lineage: Eukaryota > Metazoa > Chordata > Lepidosauria > Squamata > Sphaerodactylidae > Euleptes > Euleptes europaea. The sequence goes on from NC_079332.1 coordinate 12,077,296, forward strand.
TCCTCCTCCTCCTCCTCCTCCTCCTTCTCCTTCTCCTTCTCCTTCTCCTTCTCCTTGCATCATATAGAATGCTGATGTATTGACAGATAATATTGAAAAACAACAACAATTCAACGCGAGGGAGTGGGAAATTGCACAAATATGTCATTTTTAGCCTGCCTCGGCTTCTCAGCCACTGAAGCTCTTGATGACAATGTTTCCACCAGCATCATAAATCTCTCTGTTAGGAAACAATGTTTGATATTTGGTCGAAAGTTTTGCTTTGGTGCGGTTCCTTCCATTTGCTGCCAGCAGTCATCCCCCCCCAGCCATTCTGAACAGATCCCGTCCCCACAGACGCATGTAGGATCATGTCTGACTGCGTACAAAACCATCGAAAGAGGCCTGGGAGGGGAAGGGAAGAGCCCCAGCCCCTTAATTAAAAAAAACAAACCTATCTGATTGTATATTACCATAATTACAAAACCATCCCGAGCGCTTTGACGGGGCCCTCCCCGGAGTCGACGGGTGAACGTGAACGAGGCATTGTTTCATAATGATAAATTAATTAATGTTTGCACAGCGCCTTGAATGTGAAAAAAAAAAGACATCAGTTCTAAGAGCTCGACACCACGGCTGTAGAGGTAGACCCTTCTCTCTCTCTCCCCCTGTTCTTAGTCTGAGGACTCGAACAATAAAACCATACAACTTAAATGAGACCAATCTCTAAAAACACCTCCCTTCGACTCTTCTCTGCAGCCTCCAAAAAACGAGCAAGAAAATAAGTACGCTGAGGGTCAGAGTCCTCGAACCTTTTGCTCCAAAGTTGCTTGGGAAAATGCGGACCATTTGTTAAAACATGGTATTATCCATTTTAACCTAAGAGAGAGCCAGTGTGGTGTAGTGGTTAAGAGCGGTAGTTTGAAGCGTCGGACTCTGGTCTGGAGAACTGGGTTTGATTCCCCACTCCTTCACATGAGTGGCGGACGCTAATCTGGTGAACCAGGTCGGTTTCCCCCACTCCTACACATGAAGCCAGCAGGGTGACCTTGGGCTAGTCACAGCTCTCTCAGCCCCACCTACCTCACAGGGTGTCTGTTGTGGGGAGGGGAAGGGAAGGTGATTGTAAGCCGGTTTGATTCTTCCTTGAGTGGTGGAGAAAGGTGACATAAAAAAACAACTCTTCTTCTTCTTCTTCTTCTTCTTCTTCTTCTTCTTCTTCTTCTTCTTCTTCTTCTTCTTCTTCTTCTTCTTCTTGACATGTAAGTACAATACAAAAGGATATGTACCAAGGAGTCCACTGACTGAAGAGGGCAGGGACACAGCCTGTCTAAAAAAAGGATCCTTAGCAGAAGGCCCAGCAAAACGATTGAAAAGAGGCACCTAAATCTTGAATGCATAAAGATGCTACATGCTTTGGACTAATCAGAGAAGCCAAGTAGGAAGGAAGATTACCCTTAGATAACAGGCCCAGGGCAAGCAGAGAACATGTCCTCCGAGCATCAAAATGAGGGCAGCTCTTATCTCTGGCATAGATTGAAGTAGACCCTTAAATGTTCCAAAGCAAAGTTCAGTTCTAGTTCAGTTGCCGGGTGCTTCACTCCCCTGTAAGGTTGCCCTAGAATAGATCTGCAAGGTTTTGTGGGGTCGCCCATCCCACCAATTCTGGCTGTGTGGTTTGCAGCAGCGAATGAAAACACACACAGAACGGTTCATCAGTTGCGCAGAAGTGATAGGAGTGCACTTCTGGGAGTGTCGTTTATTTTTTCGAACATTTCTACCTGCTGCCTTCTCTGGGGAGTCAAGGCAGCTTCCCCAGAATGCCAAATACGATAAAATCGCAAAACCCTCAAAACCTTAGCAAATCAAAAGAGGGGCAGTGGGTTTTCCTGGAGTCTTCCTGGGAATTTCATGGGAACTTCCATGGAATGGAACAGAAGTCACGTAGGAGTGCTTCTTATCTAGTGGTATTTAGCGAAAACTTTGGCTATATGTCTTCATTCACTCTTCTTCTTTCTCCGGCTAGCCTTCAGATGGAGTAAAGCTTTTGCCTTTTTTAAAACACATACACACACACAATCTTCCTGATCAAATCCTGCCCTTTGAGACCTCGGGATTCTCTTCCTTTCAACTACCGAATTCTCTCAAACTTTAAGCTGGATTCCTGAGACCAATTGGAGTGTAGTTTCTTTTGTTCCGCATTCCCGGATTGCTGAAAAGTGCCTTCCATGGGTTTCGTAGTCTCCCCCCTTCCTTTTAAAGCCTTTAAGACCTACGGCGCGGTCTGAATGCCCCGAACGCAGAGTACCTCTTTACAAGAGAGGATCGGTTTAACAGATCTTCTCAGTTGGACACTGGGTGGACCTCTTTGCCGTCTCTGGTTTCAAGGAGGAATTCCCGAGGAATGGCTGTCTATTATGATCATCTAAAGCAAGACTAAACAAAACAAAACAAAAAAAAACCCTAGTGTGACCCCCCTTGGCTCTGATACCTCCAGAATAAAGTCTTCAAAAGCCACTAGGCATCTATACCTAGTTGACATGGGGGGGGGGGAAGAGCAGGTAAAATTCTCATCCGCTTCCTCCAACCTGTGGCGGCCGTTGCCTGTTTGACACGTTGCGTGTGTCGACACATTTCTTTGAAATTATCATACCAGAGCATTACCCCGGCCTTGCGTGTTTATTTAGGAGAAAAGAATCACGGTTAACGTTAGTTAAAAATGTCGCTTCTGCTCATGGGATAAAAAAAACCCAAACCCCGGCTCATTCATCATATAACCACTTCAGAATGCTAAGGCTTGCTTGCGATGGGTTGAGAACAGGACAAAACAGACGGCCCTTTTCATATCCGGGGCCCCACGCCAATAAACGCATTCTATAACTCTATTTACTAGGGATGACAGAGTTCAGAATACAGGGAGCAAAGTTGACAGACGAAGTGGAACTGAATTGTTATGTCTTCCTGTTCTGCAACTCTTCCTTTCAGCCCCGGAGAAAGGATTCGCGGAGATTTGGGCCTTTCAAAGAGCGACCTATCCGTTGCTGGGCTTGATTCAAAATGCTGCTTATTACCTTTAGATCCCTAAATGATATGGGGTCAGGGCGCATAAAGAGCTGCTCACTGCTACAGTTATCTGCTTGACAACACAAGTTTGTTTACCAAGGCCTTTGCTTGCTTGTCTAGGGTTGCCAGGTCCCCCCAGCAACCTGCAGGGGACTCACCTTCCTGGAGGGGTCCTCAGTGGCAATGTGGTAATGTCACCGTTGGGACTCAGAGCCTAGTGGTGATTGTGAAAAGTGCCATCGAGTCACAGCCGATGTGCGGTGACCCAGTAGGGTTTCCAAGACAAGAGACATTCAGAGGTGGTTTGGCCATTGCCTGCCTCTCTGTAGTAACCCTGGACTTTCTTGGTGGTCTCCCATCCAAGTATTTACCGGGGCCAACTCTGCTTAGCTTCCATGATCTGACAAGATTGGGCTAGCCTGGGCCATCCAGATCAGGGCTCTCAAAGTCTAGGGCAATCATGACAAGCTTAAAAACGCAGCATTGTAGGTCAAGATGTGTGAAGCTAAGGGCAACTGCCCCTATTTCACCCTCTTCCAAAAAGGGGATTCCACCTTAGCAATCTCTTTTAGTGCTCCTTCATTCCTACATTTAAAGTACCTCCAGATATAAGGTTTAGGAGTGTTGAATCCCTGCAACCATCACGAACCAGAAATCCCTTCTTCCATGAGGTGCACGTGCTTCTGATCTGGAGAAAGACTTGCCACTGAGGTCATTTCTGAAAGTGACCCTGATGCTTGCAAATATCATCAGGAAGTTCTTCCTTACTGTCAAACCCCGGATGGTTTTGAACCTCTAATTTCTTGTCCTCGCTGTTGGAGACCAGGAGAAGAAGAAGAAGAAGAGTTGGTTTTTATATGCTGACTTTCTCTGCCACTTAAGAGAGAATAAAACCGGCTTACAATCACCTTACTTTCCCCTCCCACAACAGACACCCTGAGAGAGTGTGACTAGCCCAAGGTCAACCAGCTGGCTTTGTGTGTAGGAGTGGGGAAACCAACCTGGTTCACCAGATTAGCATCCGCCGCTCTTGTGGATAGGGTTGCCAGGTCCCTCTTTGCCACCAGCGGGTTTTTTTGGGGGGCGGGTCCTGAGGAAGGCGGGGTTTGGGGAGGGGAGGGACTTCAATGCCATAGAGTTCAATTGCCAAAGCGGCCATTTTTCTCCAGGTGATCTGATCTCTATCGGCTGGAGATCAGTTGTATTAGCAGGAGATCTCCTGCTACTACCTGGCAGTTGGCAACCCTACTTGTGGAGGAGTGGGGAATCAAACCTGGTTCTCCAGATCAGACTCCACCACTCCAAATCACCACTCTTGACCACTACACCACAACTTCGCTCCATCCTCCTTTTGGCAACGATCTCAGCATCTGGCTCCTACAGACTCTTCTCCAAAATAAAATCCTTCAGCCTTTCTTCAAAGGTAACACCATTCAGGCCTCTAATCATTTTGGTTGCCCTTTTGGGGTGGGTGGGAATCTTCTCAGCTTCTCCATATTTTTCTCGAACGGCATCAAACAGACACGAACATTTCATTTGAACGGCTGACATTTCGGTGGTTCCAAATGTCCGCGTACCCGTGGCATTGGTTGGGTTCTCTCGAAACAGTGCCTTTTTGTGTGTTTGAAACACAGCCACTCGGAATGTAAAGCCATTAATTATAGGAAATCGAGTTCATCCTGGGGGCTGTGCGTCTGCTCGAAGAAATAAAAGGGAAACCTGGCCTACTGAAGCGATCCGACTGTTCGATGACATGGTTTGGCATCTTGGGACGGACCCTTTCTTCATGCAGATTTCCATGCTAGGTAAAATGCAGTCGAAAATAAAGGTCCCTGGTTTAAGTTTTTTTCCTCTCTCACTTCTGGGAACAATCAGACAGAAAGCCCGCCAGATACATTTGGTTCGGCGTGACAATCCCAGCTCTCCGACAACCCCGTCAAGCCCTTTGATTTCGAGAATTGCAGACTTCCAGGAGGACGAATTAGACTGTCTTGTTCCTTTGCAGGTAATTGCAACGGCAATTATCGCTGTAATTGCAAGTGCGGCGTGGCAATCTTTGAGCTGTGTGCCGAATTCCTTGCCAACGTAGGGATCTGCCCGAGAAAAGGAGTGATTCATTGAAAGCGACCGCCGAGTTGAGTCAGATGACTTGTGCGATAACTCTTTTGCCAAAGAGGTTTGCTTTGTACTCTCTCCATCACCCTGGCAAGGGGTGCCAGACCCAAACCCAACTAGAGACAATGGGAAGGCTGAAGTCGGTAGAAAGAGAGGCTTTTCCACCAATGGATTCTTGGATCAAAAGCAAGGATTTCATTGGTAATGACTGGGAGGAGAGAAGCACAGGATCTTGGGAGGATGAAGTATATGGATGTATAAACAGGCCTTTTTTTCCTCCCCTTGACAAAATGGTGAAAGGGTGAGAATTTTTTTCATCATGTACCTCCCTGTGTCTTAAAATTGTTCACAGAATGAGACCATCAGATGGGAAGGGGCTGTGGCTCAGTGGAAGAGCATCTGCTTGGCATGCGGAAGGTCCCAGGTTCAATCCCTGGCATTTCCAGTTAAAGGGACTAGGCAAGTAGGTGGTGTGAAAGACCTCTGCCTGAGACCCTGGAGAGCTGCTGCTGGTCTGAGTAGACAATACTGACTTTGATGGACCAAGTCTATCAGGCAGCTTCATGTGTTCATAACTTGACTGAGTGGCAATTAAGAAAAAGAAGAGTTGGTTTTTATACCCCACTTTTTTCTACCGAAAGGAGTCTCAAAAGCAGTTTACAATCAGCTCCCCCCACCCCAACAGGGACCTTGTGAAATAGGTGGGGCTGAGGGAGTTTGGAGAAAACGATGACTAGCCCAAGGTCACCTAGCAGGCTGCATGTGGAGGAGTGGGGAATCAAACCCAGTTCTCCAGATTAGAGTCTACCGCTCAAACCACCGAGACAGCTTAGAATTAAAATAATAAAATAGAAGAAGTGTTGGTTTTTATACCCCGATTTTCTCTACCTTTTTAAAAAGGAGTCTCAAAGTGGCTTACCTTCCTCTCCCCACAACAGGCACCTCGTGAGGTAAGTGGGGCTGTGACCGGCCCAAGGTCACCCAGCAGGCTCCAGGTGGAGAAGTGGGGAAACCCACCCGGTTCACCAGATTAGAGTCTGTTGCTCATGTGGAGAAGTGGGGAATCAAACCCAGTTCTCCAGATTAGAGTCTGCCACTACACCACACTGGCTCTCAATAGACTCTCAATACTCCGCAGTAGGTGTAAAATATACTGCACAGTTTGTGGCTTGTATGGCCTAGAAGGCTGTTTTGTTTTTAATGTAATTTTTAGTGCATTGCTGTGTTAAAGATCTATTTTGTTTCATTCCTTTTCATTCACAGTTCAAAGTTTCTTCTGCGGGGGGGGGAGAAACCCCCTAAATGTGATTTAAATTTTTCTTTCCTAGAAATTCAGTGGCAACCGGATTGTGCGGAACTCCCTTGAGCAATTTCCAGATGGTTATCAAAAACTCACTTCGGCTCCTTTCAAAATTCCTTGGAGAGTCCTCCTGAAGAACAACACCCAAATTTCCTTCAAATTTACCTCTCTTAAATTCCAGATTCCTGGAAGACCAATCACAAATTTTTGGGATTTTTTTTTTAAACGAAGAGACATTGGGCCAACAATGAATTGCTGTTCCAACCTGTGGGTTGTCTTTACTATGAAATATGAACATGGATTTGCCAGTCTCGCGAAGACTAATCCGATTCCTAATACTCTTGGAATTCGTTCATATATGATATGCAAATTTCACTGGATAAAAAGAGAAAACCACAGATCTTTGTACTCCTCTCAGACTAAGCCTTTTCAACATTTTATGGGCTGACCCACCACCCCCACATACTTGGATTTCAGCAGACCTAGTCCCATTGACGGCAGTGGGATCAAGTAATCAGGTTATTCCCAGTTTAAATCATTCACACAGGCCTAGGCGACTTTAAGAGGGGATTAGACAGGTTCATGGAGGATAGGTCTATCAGGGGCTATTAGCCATGGTGACTAAAGGAAACCTCCATGTCCAGAGGCAGTAAACCTCTAAATACCACTGCCAAGAAAAAGCATCAGGGGAAGGCCTCAGCCTCTATGCCCTCCAGAGGAACTGGTTAGCCACTATGTGAAGCTGGATGCTGGACTAGATGGACTACTGGTCTGATCCAGCAGGGCTCCAGATGTTCTTATGAAGGCCTCAGCCTCTATGCCCTATTGTTGTCCTTCTGGAACTGGATGGCCACTGTGTGAAACTGGATGCTGGACTAGATGGACCACTTGTCTGATCCAGCAGGGCTCTTCAGATGTTCTTATGAAGGCCTCGGCCTTTATGCCCCGTTGTAGGCCCTCTAGAGGAACTGTTTGGCCATTATTTTGACCTAACAGAGTCTTGCATGTGTGAATGAATCATCACAAATCAATCACCTCATATCCCTTGATGGTCACTCATGGAGACCCTTCCAACATCTGGCTGAGATTCATCCAGTGCTGAGGAACCAAAATGGGTGAACTAAGATTCGGCACATAGTGAAAGGACTCACAGAGCTATGGAAAACTCATTGGACCAGGAACTGGGGTTGCCAGCTCTGGGTTGGGAAATTCTTGGGGATTTGGGGACAGAGTCTGGGGAGGGCAGGGTTTGGGGAGGGACCTCAGTGGGGCAGAAGGCCATAGAGTCCACCCTCCAAAGCAGCCATTTTTCTCCAGGGGAGCTGATCTCTGTCTTCTGGAGACCAGTTGTCATGCTGGGGGATCTCCAGGCCCCACCAGGAGGCTGGCAACCCTACCAGGAACATATACTTTAAAAACACATATATTCCTGTATTATACAAGCTAGAGCCTTTGTTACACAGCAGGAACTTGGACCTTTGCCATAACATTTACTTAACTAATTGCGATTAACATGTATGTCCTTGTGTCGTAGTTAATGATTCCCCTATCTCGTTTACAAGCTCTTCATGGGGGAAAAAGGTGATGGGAATCCAATTGGTCGGTAAAAGGCGACCGGGTTTTATTTGCTTAGCCACTGGCTTTGGTGGTCGTAACCGAGAGGCTTATGAGACAGGCATTTAGGAATTCCCCGGATGCCTTCGTTGGCTCGTTAAAGGGATGGATGTTTGTATTTGATAAATGAGAGGATGATGGGATGCAATTAGCATGGCAGGTTGAATGGTGTGGGGTTTCGTTATCTGCAAATGATAAAAGGGAGGGAGCCAGGAATTCCTCGGGCAGGTTAAAGCCATGGGCTTTTGGCAATGAGTAACTATTTTGTCCGTGATGCAACCTCGGGCTATTAGTGCCCTCTCTTCCCCACACGGCGATAAACACACTCGCTTAGCTGGAATTCCACCTCAGATTTATGGCTTAAGGGAAGCTGAAGGGGAAGGGGGCTTCTCATCCCATCCTCTCAGGGAGGTGCCATGGCTCAGTGGCAGAGCCTCTGCTTGGCATGCAGAAGGTCCCGGGTACAATCCCTAGAATCTCCAGTTAGAAGAACTGAGTGGATCAGGCATGCAGAAGGTTCCAGGTTTAATCCCTTGTACCCTCAGTTAGAAGAACTGAGTAGATCAGGCATGCAGAAGGTCTCAGGTTCAATCCCTGGTACCCTCAGTTAGAAGAACTGAGTGGATCATGCAAGCAGAAGGTCCCAGGTTTAATCCCTTGTACCCTCAGTTAGAAGAACTGAGTAGATCAGGCATTCAGAAGGTCCCAGGTACAATCCCTGGTACCCTCAGTTAGAAGAACTGAGTAGATCAGGCATGCAGAAGGTCCCAGGTCCAATCCCTGGTACCCTCAGTTAGAAGAACTGAGTAGATCAGGCATTCAGAAGGTCCCAGGTCCAATCCCTTGTACCCTCAGTTAGAAGAACTGAGTGGATCAGGCATGCAGAAGGTCCCAGGTCCAATCCCTGGTACCCTCAGTTAGAAGAACTGAGTGGATCAGGCATGCAGAAGGTCCCAGGTTCAGTCCCTGGTACCCTCAGTTAGAAGAATCGAGTAGATTTGAGTCCAGGAACACCTTAGAGAACAACATGATCTTCGGGGTATGAACTAGGCTGAGGGAGAACAAGTGTTCCATGGTCCCCTCATTGAGCTTGCTGGCCCAGCCTGACCTAGTACGATCCGCTAACTGTTATACTGCTCTGTCCCCATCTTTTAAAGCTTTTCACATTCTCAGCTGGAGAATGAGGTATTTTGACTCTTTCCCTTGATTGTACATTCCCAAAAAAGACACAGATTTCTCCTGTTCCTCAATAGGGAAGCTTGGTATTTATGTCCTATGTCTGGCGGAGGACAGAAATAGGGATGTTTAACAGCTCTTCCGTTCTGTGTGTGTGTATTTTGACATCTTTCTGTAGGGTTGTGACATTACGGAGGAAGGGATAGCGTTAGAGTCTCTTGGCAACGTTCCGCATACACCTGACTCATTTGCATTTGGAATTATAGTGGAGAGAAATGTGCCACCTTGTTATTTACTAAGAGCGATGCTGTTTAACAGGCCAGGAAGAAATTCAACAGGTGAAGGGGTGGGGTATTGCTAGATTAGAACAGATACAAGCAAGGGAACTACAAGGGGTTGTGGGGAGGATCTCATTCCCCCTCCACTATTCTTCTTTCCCTTCTCTCAAAGCCCCCACATCTCTCCCATTTTCCTGTGTCCTTCTCTTGGTCTACTGGACTAGACCAAGTTGCATGGTGGGGAAACTACCAAGAAACCCCTTGAATGGCCGATGAGAAGGCATTCATTTCTTAAAGCTACAGGTGCTGCTTCTATTCTTTTGGGTTTTTTTTTTTAAATGGCCCAAGAATTCTTTTAAAGATTTCAGATTTTTCTGCTAACCTGGAGTTTTCCTCAGGTTTGACTTGTCTGTCCATGGCCCTAATCTTTGGATTTAAGTATCTACAGATAGGGCCATGTTGAAAATTCGATATATTGATGCAATGGGAGGAACAGTTTATGTGTGCTGTGCTGAGTTCCTTGGAGGAAGGGGAAGGGATAAACATCAAATAAACAGCATACAAAAAGAATCCAACAGTATTTATAAAAAAATAATCCAGGAGGGAAATCTAATTCTAAGGATTCTTATTTTACCTCAAACAAACAAACAAACAAACAAACAAACAAACAAACAAAAAACCACGTACTCTATCCTTTTTTTAATGGAAACACGTTTCCAAATGTTTGGAATGAAATATTTGATGGGATTTTTAAAAATTAAAAATCTAGAGACACCTTTTTCACACATAGTAAGTACCTTTTTTTAAAAGGCTGCTCTTTGTGTTAAAAATGGAATACTTGCCATTTTTATCCATTCAGTCGTAGGTTAGAATACTAAAAGCTGGAGTTTCACTCATGCTGAAGGCTTTTTTTTTTTAATGTACCAGATTTATTTGAAAACTTGCCCGTTCGTGTCTGCCCACCTGGTTTTCCCCTTTGATATCCCTAACATTATCATAACTTTCAGTTGTCTTTTCACGTCCGTCAAAAATCACTTCCTTGAAATTACTTTCCTTTCTACCTCCTCCCCTGCTGTTTGGCTTTATCATTTGTTGGAGATTTAAGGTGAAAACATTTCTTTGGGCTGACAGGGTGGGAGGTTGAAATTACCATGCCAGAAGAAAACTGCAGGTTACATAAATAATACACCAGTGTGTGTCACGCGGAGCTACTTAAAGGCATTCAACTAGGCTGTGTAAGCTTTTAAATTCTCTCGTATCAAAGCAGATGGTATATTTTAAGACCTTCTTCGGACGTACACATTTTAAGACCTCTGAGATCCTTTTTGTTGTGAAGATGAAGGTCTTTCAATACCTTTTTTTTCTTTCTTTGATGGCTTGGTTTAGCTCTCCCCCGCTTCTGTTGCTCCTGAGCACATCCCCAGCCTGAGGCTAAAGCATATATTTTGTTCACGGAAGAGAGAAGCTGGCATATTTCCTCCCTTTTTGAGTGAGCGAAAGGTGAACTCAAATATACCGGATTAGTGTGAGAGAGAAACACTGAAAAACAGCTGGTGTCAAGAGAAGATGACCACAGGTTGGGAATCAGGGGCCAGAGGGATACCAAGGAGGAATCTTGCCTCTATGTTGCTACCACCAATCTCTGGCCAAAGGATGGAACTGCACCAAAATCATGAATGGGATGTCCCAGAGCATCAAAATCACTGAGTTTGGCTTGCAACGTTCATACCAGGAATAGGAGATTCCTGAAATTCTCCTTGTCTCAGTTTCTCCCTGACTTGTGGAATTCTGAAATGCACGATGTTGTTTCCGATGGGCAATCGATGCTTCTAGGATTCTCCACTAGCCTGTTTTCAAAAAAACATTTCTGAATTATGAAATGGGGTTGTGCATGTGCCGTTTTCCATAGCGTTAAGTTCCTTCAGTTCCTTGGCGTCGTGCAACAGCTTTTGGTGTTATATCAATAAAAGGTAAAGGTCCCCTGTGCAAGCACCGGGTCATTCCTGACCCATGGGCTGACGTCACATCCCGACGTTTTCTAGGCAGACTTTGTTTGCGGGGTGGTTTGCCAGTGCCTTCCCCAGTCATCTTCCCTTTACCCCCAGCAAGCTGGGTACTCATTTGACCGACCTCGCAAGGACGGAAGGCTAAGTAACCAGAGTAAAAAACAAAACAACCAAAACAAACATGAACCAAAGTCATATGACTTTCACACTTTGACACTTCCGATGCACTTTCAAGGTACTTTAGCGATCGTTCGCAAGTGTGTTTCACCATTTCACACAGTAAAATCCAGTTGCAAAGTGGATTGAAAATGTGTTATTCAGTGTGTGTGAAAGACTGTGTGTGCAAAGTACTGTCAAGTCACAATCGACGTATGGTGACCCCGCAGGGTTTTCAAGGCAAGCGATGTTCATAGGTGGTCATTGCCTGCCTCTATATATCAACCCTGGAGGTCTCCCATCCAATTACTAACCGGCGTAACCCTGTTTAGCTTCTGAGATCACACATGATCAGGCTAGCCTGGGCCATCAAGATCATGGCGCCTTTACTGGGAATAATTCCAACTCATATCTTACCAAAGTATAAAGAGTTGTACCAGTCTACGATGACAGTGGCAAGACTGGTATTCGCAATGAAATGGAAAGACAAGGATATACCCGACTTAAGGATGTGGATTAAAAAAATGTATGAATATGCATCGATGTCAAGACTTTCAGCCATGCTGCAAAATGAGATGATTGAACGCAAACAAAGATGGCAGCCCTTTTTACGATAAATATTGATGATTTTAAGCATGTTTTTTTTGTTAGCGTTATTAGAGTCATTAAGATTAAGTTCTATTTTGTTAGATGATCAGTAAAAATAGATAAAATAAACAAAGACAGGCAACAGGCACAATGAAGGGAAATATGAATAGAAGTATAAAAAACAAAACTAGGGAACTGACACAGGAATGAAATTTAGGTTCTAATTACGTTTATGATGAGATGACAAAGAGAGTCCGTGCGCTTGTGAAAAGTAATGAATGTTATCCCATTTCTTTTTTTATTATTATTAAGAGAGCCAGCATGGTGTAGTGGTTAAGAGTGGTGGTTTGGAGCGGTGGAGTCTGATCTGGAGAACCGGGTTGGATTACCCCAGTCCTCCACATGAGCGGCGGAGGCTAATCTGGTGAACTGGATTTGTTTCCCCACTCCTACACATGAAGCCAGCTGGGTGACCTTGGGCTAGCTGCAGTTCTCTTAGAGCTCTCTCAGCCCCACCTACCTGACAGGGTGTTTGTTGTGGGGAGGGGAAGGGAAGGTGATTGTAAGCTGGTTTGATTCTCCCTTAAGTGGTAGAGAAAGTTGGCATATAAAAACCAACTCTTCTTCTTCTTGACTGTTTGGCCTTTGGATGCCAGCAAGATGCTAACTAAGAATACTGGAATGATAACAAGCCAGCGTGGTGTAGTGGTTAAGAGAGGTGGTTTGGTGCGGTGGAGTCTGATCTGGAGAGCCATGTTTGAGTCCCCACTCCTCCACATGAGCAGCGGAGGCTAATCTGGTGAACTGGCTTTGTTTCCCCACTCCTACACATGAAGCCAGCTGGGTGACCTTGGGCTAGTCGCACTCTCTCAGCCCCACCTACCTCACAGGGTGCCTGTTGTGGGGAGGGGAAGGAAAGGTGATTGTAAGCGGGTTTGATTCTTCCTTAAGAGGCAGAGAAAGTCGGCGTATAAAAAGCAGCTCTTCTTCTTCTTCTACAAATGTGACAGGAAAAATGCACTCTGTCTCTACAAGTTTCTAGGGTCCGTTTCTCTACTGGTGTGAACAGCAAGGTGACTTTGCCACGGTTTCCCCTCTGATCGATGTCTCCCTCCCCCAGAACTTGACAAGAACCGTGCCTGACAGCCGGTCAATCCTATCTTCATCGTCCTGGCTTTCAAGTTCTTTCGCAGCCCCCAGGGAGAAAAATCTATAGCTTTTACTCCCCAAGATCATTTACTGTTTATGCGGGAAAGCTTCCTTTTATATGGGATGACTTTAAAAATATATATATCGGCGTGGCGGCTATTGATTGCTGTTTTATTGGACAAGATGACTCAGCAGAACCTTTATTTCCGAGAGGGGGAAAGTGACCTGCGGAATCATGTTCTTTTGACAAACGTTAATTATAACATTTCTGTCCAGCGTTGAAGCCATTTCTGTGTCTTTTAGCATGTAAAGCCAACGTGGTGTAGTGGTTAAGAGCGGTGATTTGAAGCGGGGGACTCTGATCTGGAGAACTGGGTTTGATTCCCCACTCCTCCACATGAGCGCCGGAGGCTAATCTGGTGTACTGGATTTGTTTCCTCACTCCTCCACACAAAGCCAGCTGGGTGACCTTGGGCTGGTCACACTCTCTCAGCCCCACCTACCTCACTGGGTGTCTGTTGTGGGAAGGGGAAGGTGATTGTAAGCCGGTCTTCTTCTTCTTCTTCTTCTTCTTCTTCTTCTTCTTCTTCTTCTTCTTCTTCTTCTTCTTCTTCTTCTTCTTCTTCTTCTTCTCCTCCTCCTCCTCCTCCTCCTCCTCCTCCTCCTCCTCCTCCTCCTCCTCCTCCTCCTCCTCCTCCTCCTCCTCCTCGATATAATGACTCAGATTAATAAATGTATCCTGAATCATCTGCGGAATTGTCAGAAAGGCTACGGCGGCTGAGGACCTGCAAGGTGCTCAACGCAAGTCAGGCATCGCTGTGATTCCTCTTTTATCTTTTGCGGAAGTTTATTTTAAAGAAATAACTGAGGCGGTCAGCTGCCTCCTCTGACAACCTCCAATTGCCCTTTTAAAAATCTTTTTTTGCAATCTGTTCTCTGGAGCAGATGTAAATATATGCATCCTTCCTGAGCGTACCTGGAGGAAAACGTGATCCTGTGCCAGGCCAAGGCACCTTCTCTGCACCTGTGTGGGCTTGCGTTTGGGAAATATCTAATTAGAACGGGATATGCCTCAAGACACTTCAGTGTGGCTATGAGCCCGTGGCATGCCAACTTCTCTTCTTCCTTACACATGAAATAAGTCAGAAACAAACAAACAAAAGAGGCAGATTTGGATAGTACCTCTCTCTGTTTGCTTCTTTCTAAGGAACTGGGCCAGTAGTCCCCTTTCTTGGGGGGCCAAATCTGGGGTAGGCAATTCCTGGAGGTTTGGGGGTGGAGCCAAGGTGGGATTTGGGGAGGGGAGGGACTTCAACAGGGAGTAATGCCAAAGAGTTCACCCTTCAAAGCAGCCGTTTCCTTCAGGCTGTACCAAGCTGTGGGGTTGACAGAAGTTGCTACATGTCAGGGTTTCATTCAGGTGTAGCCTGAAACTCCTTTGGCCTCTTTCCTGGAATACCAGCTGCTCGGTGTGTAACAAACAGGCCAGCCATCCAGCACTTACCCTGGTCCAGTAGTTTCCTGTTTCTGGATTTGTTTGGAAAAGAAATAATTTGCCGTACAGGTGGACTGGAGAACTTGGAAGTCACTATTTTGTTTTAATAAATCATAAAAACTGATATTTTTGGTTTTAGATGCTCAAAGAGCTGGGGTCATGATAGAGGGTCCCCCAAAGATGTGTCTGAATTAAAACCCAGATCTTTTCAGGTGCAAAGTAAAACAAGCCAATGTGGTGTAGTGGTTAAGAGTGGTGGTTTGGAGAGGGGGAGTCTGATCTGGAGAACCGCGTTTGATTCCCCACTCCTCCCCATGAGCTGCGGATGCTAATCTGGTGAACTGGATTTCCCCCCCCCCACTCCTACACATGAAGCCCGTTGGGTGACCTTGGGCTAGTAACAGCTCCCTTAGAGCTCTCTCAGCCCCACCTACCTCACAGGGTGTCTCTTAAGTGGTAGAGAAAGTCGGCATATAAAAACCAAGTTTCTTCTTCTTCTCCTCCTCCTCCTCCTCCTCCTCCTTCAGCAAAGTCAGCCAGATTTAGCACCATACTGAGAAGGGGACTGATGGAGCTGAAAGCATGGGACAGGAAGTCACAAGATGTCACAATTGTGTGACTGGAAGAGGGGGAGACAAGGGTTATAATCTCACCGGTGTCAAGGTCAGCACCACGGACAGTGACCTTCCCTCATTGCTGCCCATTGTTTGACCATTCCCTACTTCTAAGACCATGTCTTCTGCAAAGCATGTCTGAAAGCCTAGAACATGTCGTTCTTTTTCTTTCCAGCAGTTTTTAAAAAGAAAGCTGAGCATTGAGACTTATATAATTATTTACACCCCCCTATAGGCTCAGAGCCCTGACCTGGATGGCCCAGGCTAGTTTGATCTTGTCAGATCTCAGAAGCTAAGCAGGGTCATCCCTGGTTAGTATTTGGATGGGAGACCACCAAGGAAGTCCAGGGTTGCTGTGCAGAGGAAGGCACTGGCAAACCACCTCTGTTAGTCTCTTGCCATGAAAACCCCCAAAAGGGGTCACCATAAGTCGGCTGCGACTTGAAGGCACTTTACACACACACACACACACACACACAAGCTGTTTCAAGGAGCCCCGTGGCGCAGAGTGGTAAGCTGCAGTAAAGGTAAAGGTCCCCTGTTCAAGCACCGGGTCATTCCTGACCCATGGGGTGACGTCACATCCCGATGTTTCCTAGGCAGATTTTGTTTGCGGGGTGGTTTGCCAGTGCCTTCCCCAGTCATCTTCCCTTTACCCCCAGCGAGCTGGGTACTCATTTGACCAACCTTGGAAGGATGGAAGGCTGAATCAACCTTGAGCCGGTGACCTGGAACCGACTTCCGTCGGGATCGAACTCAGGTCGTGAGCAGAGCTTTCGACTGCAGTACTGCAGCTTGCCACTCTGCCCCACGGTACAGTACTGCAGTACTGCAGTCAAAAGCTCTGCTCATGACCTGAGCCGGCTCAAGGTTGACTCAGCCTTCCATCCTTCCAAGGTCGGTCAAATGAGTACCCAGCTTGCTGGGGGTAAAGGGAAGACGACTGGGGAAGGCACTGGCGAACCACCCCGCAAACAAAGTCTGCCTAGGAAATGTCGGGATGTGACGTCACCCCATGGGTCAGGAATGACCCAGAGCTTGCACAGGGAACCTTTACCTTTTATATAGTAGCTGTGGCGAAACACAGGCAGGAGGATGCTGCAGTCGTCTTGCTTGTGGGCTTCCTAGAGGCACCTGGTTGGCCACGGTGTGAACAGACTGCTGGACTGGATGAGCCGAACTGTCGTGAATGACAGAGATAGAGGTGGTAAGAAAGATGCGTCTGAAGAGCATCGCGGCTACTGACAGATGAGCGTCCACCTGGAATGCCGCGAGCCAGAAGCGCCGTGAAAGGTTCAGTGCCTGACACTGCAGTCCTAAGTAGAGTTAAGCCTTTCTCCACTGAAGCCAATGGGCTTAGAAAAGCACAACGGTGTTAAGGACTGCACTGTGTAGCGTTTGGAAATCTGCCGGGAACTGAGACATGGGCTGCGTATATCTAGAGCGCAGCTTGCTTTCCTGTATCTCGGATCCTCATCGGAGGGACCGTTTCAGGCAGCCCTGATCAAAATAAACTTTGGATTAATTCCTTTGACTCAGCACCGGAGGCATCTTTCACTATAGCGAGATTGAAAAAAAATACATATTGGTGCCCCCCCCCCCCACAAAGCATTAAGAGTGCCAGGTGCACGGATCAATTTTCATTCGACCAGGTGGAGAAGATTTGATATTTTGGTGGGCTGCACATGTGGAAGGGAAAAAGAAACCTGGACGTTTTGAGCGCGTAGGTGCAGAGCAACGTGAGGTCAGAGTTTTGTCTTTCACTCTTGAGTCTCTTCCCCCCACCTCTCCCACCCCGGCTTTACCTTCCCGTTGACAGCATTTGATTTGAACCAAATTACCTTCTGCAGATCAAGAGGTGCTGAAATGCTTTTTCGGTATCGAGGGTGGAATTCTTTGCAAAGTTCTGCTGTTTGGCCCCCTTTGAAGTCCGGGGGGCTGCAGAAGAACACGCCGCTTGGTGGGGACAGTCCGGGAAGAGAAGAAAGAGGAGGTCTTGTTGACAACTGGGCAGCTGAAATGGAGGAGAGGTGAAAATTTGGCTTGCACCACGGCCTCTGTGCCAGGGAGTAATAGTTGGTGTAAGTTTTATGTGTGATTGTTTATAGGCTACTGCCAATTCCGGGTTGGGAAATTCCTGGAGATTTGGCAATGGAAGAAGAAGAAGAAGAGTTGGTTTTTATATGCCGACTTTCTCTACCACTTAAGGAAGAATCAAACTGGCTTACAATCACCTTTCCTTCCTTTTCCCACAACAGACACCCTAAGAGGTAGGTGGGGCTGAGAGAGTGTGACTAGCCCAAGGTCACCCAGCTGGCTTCATGTGGAGGAGTGTGGAAACGAACCCAATTCTCCAGATTAGCCTCCACCGCTCATGTGGAGGAGTGGGGAATCAAACCTAGTTCTCCAGATCAGAGTCCACCGCTCCAAATGACTGTTCTTAACCACTACACCATGCTGGCTCTCATGGAGCCAGGAAAGGACAGAGTATGGGGAGAGACCTTAGTTAGGTAATATGCCACAGAGTACACCCTCCAAGGCAGCCATTTTTTCCAGGGGAACTGATCTCTATCAGCTAGAGATCACTTGTAATCCTGGGAGAACTCCAGACCCCACCTGGAGGTTGGCAACCCTACCTTTCATAGACCTGGGCAGTATCTACACACCATTCTCTATTGCTATTGCGCCTCCTCTATGCATCAGCACTTATTCACAACCAGACCATGTTGTCTGCACGGGATCATCCAGCTGTGAACTATAAGTGCGCAATAGCCAACAAGGCATGGATGCAACCACAATCGTTACCTGGAGGGGAGAGCTTTGGCAGTCCCATCAAACTGCGGCCGTGGGTTTTCTAGTGGAAGAAAATAATTGTATAAATTGCAAGTGTCCCCTCCGGTGAACCAAGAAACTCTATTCGCTCGCGGTGGACATGAAGGTTGAAGCTAAAAGCCGAATCTGTTTCCAGGCCATTTTAAATCAGCCGAGCTGTCATCGGGTCCAAAATTGCCTCCGCTAAACCCGCGCAGGCTGCAAGTTTCAGTCCGCAGTGGGCTGGATGAATCAACGTTCCTTCCTGTCCTTCGATTTGCTGATGATATCGCCAGGCCCAGGTGTGATCCCTTTTAATTTCCTGTAGGAACGATGAATCACTGGCTTGTATTCGAGACCCAAAATAGACGCAGATTTAAACCAGGTGGGGGAAAAAATATTTTCGGTGAAGAAACCGAAAATGTGACGCCATTCCCACAATGTATATTTTTTAAAATTTAGCCTCTCCGTTTGGCTGAGCCAACTTGATACCTTCCCCACCCCGTAACGGCCCTCCCATGTCTTCTGTTTTTGTATGAATCACTGGCGGGTTCACTTTCCAAACAACGGCGAGAGACAAATGTAGCAGGATATTCGGGCACACGTAGAACTTGCTAACCTTTAAGACAGCGGTTCTCAAACTTGTTGAGTAATGGGGCACTTTCAGGAGAGAAATGCGTCACAGAGCACTTTTTCACCTAGCACCTATATACTACACCGAATGACAGTAGTATTTTTCTTTCCGATCTCTTCACGGAGCACGAGGAGATGTTTCACGGAGCACAATTTGGGAACTGCTGTGGGATAGCGGCGGGACACAAATGTGTGCCTGTGTGCTTTGTGCTGTGAAGTGGCTTCTGACTTATTCTGACCCTATAAACAAATAACTTCTGCAACACCCTATCATCACAGCCTTGCTCAGATCTTGCAAATTGAGGGCCATGGCTTCCTTTATTGAACCAATCCCTCTCATGTTTGGATCTTCCTCTTTTCCTGCTGCCTTCAACTTTTCCTGGTGTTATCGTCTTTTCCACCAAGTCGTGTCTTTGTTTAAAAATGTAAACTAGTGATATCCATGGAATTTATAATTTGCAGGTTATATTTCCCCTTTACATAGGGCTGCCAGCTATGGGTTGGGAAATACCTGGAGATTTTGAGTTTGGAGCCTGGGGAAGGCACAAGGTTGCCAACCTCCAGGTAGTGGCTGGAAGTCTCCCGCTATTACAACTGATCTCCAGGCAACAGAGATCAGTTCACCTGGAGAAAAATGGCTGCTTTGGCAATTAAACTCTGGCATTGAAGTCCCTCCCCTCCCCAAACCTCGCCCTCCTCAGGCTCCACCCCCAAAATCTCCAGGTATTTCCCAACCCGGAGCTGGCAACCCTAGTAAGCCAGAGTTTGAGAAGGGACTTCAATGGGATATAATGATATAGAGTCCACCTTCCAAACCGGCCATTTTCTCCAGGGGAACTAATCTCTGTCAGTTGGGGAGCAGCTGTAATAGTGGGAGATCTCCAGCTGCCACCTGGAAGTCGGCAACCCTATCTTTACAGATGTGACGATCGGTTACATATACAAACAAAAATCCAAATGAACCTACAAAAAAACGACAGCATTAAAAAATAAATAAAAAGGAGAACAGAGGCCGGTGACCAAAATATTCATCACTATTCAGAGGGGGGAAGGGAAGACCCACTCGAGAATCACTAATATTTTGGTATATGTTAGTGATGTCTAGGGTTGCCAGGTCCCTTTTTGCCACTGATGGGAGGTTTTTGGGGCAGAGCCTGAGGAGGGCAGGGTTTGGGGAGGGGAGGAACTTCAATGCTATAGAGTCCACTTGCCATTTTCTCCAGGTGAACCGATCTCCGTCGGCTGGAGATCAGTTGTAATAGCAGGAGATCTCCAGCTAGTACCTGGCGGCTGGCAACCCAAGCGATGTCACAAGAATAGTTTGCAGATCTCAGGAAAGAGAGAGGAGGAGGAGGAAGAAACAGAAGAGGTTATGAGGCAGGTTTGTCTTTTCCTTGTTTCCTGTCAGGGTGAACAAACTTCTTTTTTGGCCCGCAACACAAAGACAAAATGTGTCTTTTCATCCGTCCCCGCTCCCCGCAAGCCTCCTAATGAGCTCATGGTGGATTAGTGGGGACAGATGTTCGTTCCACCAGAAATCAGGATGATAGGTAAAAATTGCGCCCCTCAAGGATCGCGTATGACAAAAGCAACCCAGGAGCAGGTGGGCAGCTCCGGTTGTTTGGGTTCGGGAGAGAGACGGGAGAGAACGGCCATCGCTCTTGGGAGAGGCTTTCCCAGGCAGCGGATGCCAGACCCTGATCAATTGTGACAGCGGGAACCCATTCAGTATACGTGCTATCCACACAGAGCCAGCTGGTGGAGATATGGCCCCACGAATACAAGGGGGGAAAAGCTTTCAAATTCTGCAACCAAAAAGCAGAATTTTGCAATGTCTTTTTAGAAGACAGTGCACAAGAGTGACCTTGATAGACCGTGGGTCTGACTTAATATAAGGCAGCCTTGTTTAGGAAGGAGTTAGAGCTCAACCATGCGTGCTTTGTGTGCACAAGGTCCCAGGTTCAATCCTTGGCATCTCCAGTTCAAAGAATCAGGTCACAGGTGATGGGAAACACCTCAATATGAGAGCATGGAGGGGAGCTGCCAGTCAGAGTAGACAATACTGACCTGGGCAGAAGGCTGTTATGGGTGCCCATTGATGAGGAAAGCAGGATATAAATGAAGAAGAAGAAGAAGGGTTGGTTTTTATATGCCGACTTTCTCGACCACTTAAGGAAGAACCAAAACAGCTTTACTATTCTTCTTCTTCTTCTTCTTCTTCTTCTTCTTCTTCTTCTTCTTCTTCTTCTTCTTCTTCTTCTTCCTCTTCCTCTTCCTCTTCCTCTTCCTCTTCCTCTTCCTCTTCCTCCTCCTCCTCCTCCTCCTCCTCCTCCTCCTCCTCCTCCTCCTCCTCCTCCTCCTCTCCCCAGGCTCCACCCAGAAAATCTCCTGGTATTTTCCAACCCAGATTTGGCAGCTCGAGTTGTTTAGTAGCCTCCATCAGATGCCGCAGTGGAATTCAAGAGAGATGGCCGTTTATGGAGCAGCTCTGGAATCTCCTGGCTGCATTAATGGCTTGGGTTACCCCCACCCCCCGAGAATCATCAGCTTCTTTTTCCAAGTGGCTGCATACCAGGCCACCGGAGCTAAATATGCAAAGGTCTCCCTGGGCAAGCTGTAGGTGGTCCGGTCGCTGAGCTAAATGCGTGGCCCATACAGAGAGAGGCCTGCTAAAAGAGTGGAGCTAATCTCCCGAGCTGTTAGGAAGATAATTGGTTAGTGATCTTCTCGGGAAGGGTCAAACACATTACTGCTGAGCATGCTCCCGCACTTAGGATGTTAGCAATCATTCTGCACTCCATGCTCTCACTCTAGATAATTTATATCATCATCACTGAAGGAAAAAAAAAATCCCTTTGCCTTGTGAGGCTGCCAACCTCCAGGTGGTGCCTGGCGATCTCCCGCTATTACAACTGATCTCCAGGCGACAGAGATCATAGAATCATAGAATCGGAAGGGACCACTAGGGTCATCTAGACCAACCCCCTGCACAATGCAGGAAATTCACAACTGCCTCCCCCCCACCCCCCAGTGACCCCATGCCCGGAAGATGGCCAAAATTAGGGTTGCCAACTGCCAGGTAGTAGCTGGAGATCTCCTGCTAATACAACTGATCTCCAGCTGATAGAGATCAGATCACCTGGAGAAAAATGGTCGCTTTGGCAATTCAACTATATGGCATTGAAGTCCCTCCCCTCCCCAAACCCCGCCCTCCTCAGGCTTCACCCCAAAAACCTCTCACCGGTGGCAAAGAGGGACCTGGCAACTCTAGTCAAAATGCCCTCCTTCTCATTATCTGCCTTAGAATCAGCATTGCTGACAGATGGCCATCTAGCCTCTGCTTAGATCAGTTCCCCTGGAGAAAATGGCCGCTTTGGAAGGTGGACTCTGTGGCATCATACCCCATTGACGTTCCTCCCCTCCCCAAACCTCACCCTTCTCAGGCTCCACCCCCAAAATCTCCAGGTATTTCCCAACCTGGAGCTGGCAACCCTATTCATTTGGGAGATTTGTTTTGAAAGTTAGACTCCAAGCCGTGTGCATTTTGTGACTGAGTTAGTTCTCAAATTCCTTTTTTTTTGCTCGTACTGGGACAAAGGGACCCTCTCAGATGAAGGCAGTGTCATGTGTTAGGGCCAATCCCTCCCAAACACAAATTGTAGGAGCAGTTTTGAAACAGATTCTGGAACGGATCGGTACCCCTTTCAGTTCCTCCTCCCCCCACCCTTTCTCCTCTGGAAAGCTGACACGGCGAGTCGCTGGATTACTCTCGTGCCAACCTTTTTCGGACCCTGCCAAGCCTGGCGAATGCCATTTTGCTTACATAACTTGCAAGGCCCCTGGGGATGACCTCCCCTCCTGACTTATTCATTTTTCTTTCCCCCTCTGCTGGTGGCCAACTGCACCAGTTTTTCCAGGCTCTGGGGGATGCCTTGCATATTATTTATGCTCAAAATAACAAAAATCGCCTCCTTGGACATTTCCTCTTTGGCAGTGCGCATCCCAAGACTTTTTTAAAAAATAAATAAAAAGGTCGATGCATCCCACTGCAAACAATTCAATTTTGCCTGTATTATCCTAGAAGATGAAGAAGGGTTGGTTTTTATATGCTGACTTTCTCTACCACTTAAGGAAGAATCAAACAGGCTTACAATCACCTTCCCTTCCCCTCCCCACAACAGTCACCCTGTGAGGTAGGTGGGGCTAAGAGAGCTCTAAGAGAGCTGTGACTAGCCCAAGGTCACCCAGCTGGCTTCATGTGGAAAAGTGGGGAAACCAGCCTGGTTCACTAGATTAGTCTCCGCCACTCATGTGGAGGAGTGGGGAAATCAACCCTATTGCCAGCTCCGGATTGGGAAATACCTGGAGATTTTGGGGATGGAGTTTGAGGAGGGTGGGGTTGAGAGAGGGGAGGGGCTTCAAAGCCATAGAGTCCAATTGCCAAAGCGGTCTGTTCTACAACATTTGTATCATTTTTTATGCATTAATGTTGAGCTGTATCAACTTCTGATGTTATTATACAGAAAGGTTTAGTCAGACAGTTGGGCGTTTGAAAAAGAGAGATGTTTATTCCGTTTATGTTTAATACACAAATCTGAAAACGTTGAAAGTTTCTTTGTTGTTACTTAAAGAGCCCACGTGCTAAAATATTTGATAGTCTATACTGTAATAGCACAGGTTTATTGTTATTTGTGCTACCTGGAGGTTGGCAACCCTATGCAACCCCCCTCCTTTCCCTGTCCCTTTCCTTCCCCGCTCCAGGCCAGAGGGAGTCAACTGTTGCTTTAAGAGGGGAGCCCTTTCCCGGATGGGAAAAGGCCATTTGTCTTTCTCAGCTCCACAGTTTCCTTCGTGAGTTCATTTAAAACACCACCAGACATTACAGGAACGGGACTCAGCTGGAGGCCTATCTGCGTCTTCAGTCGTTGGCTTTCATGTAGGTGGCACCAGCACAGCACAAAACCCCCCCCCCCACTGTTCCCATAGCAATTTCCACAGCACAGTTTGCCATAATATCGCATAGTCCTTCCACCTGTTTTTTTTCTCCCTGAAACTGAGAGCTCTGACATGTCTGGGTAGGAAACTGGAGGCCGACTTCGAGTTTCTTGTCTCTGCTGTCGCAACCCTCTTTTCAGATTTGCTTGACTACGGTTAGGTAACCTGGGCAGGCGACTGCGACGCCGTTTAAAAATCCTTTGCAACCATTAAGTTCTTTAAGAAGGCGGATGGAGCCAATTTTATTGGGGAAAACGCTCTAGAACCGGGAGGCATTTCTGCACACCTACGGGGCAACTTCTGTGCACCTCATCAACTTCATTGCCAGCTACTTTGAATATAAAAGCAACACAGCTACTTAAAGACTTTAAGATTCGTTGCAACTTTTCCCTTTGCTATTCAGCAAGCATAGTCTTTGTTGCCCACATCTCCCGACTTTGGGATAAGTTGATTTGTATACAGTATGTGTATATGTATGTATGTTTAGGCTTATAAGAACTCACTGCTCACTTTGTATATATATATTTTTGGCACTGTTCGCCATGTTGATAAAGTTATAGGAAATTTTGCTTAATTGAGCAAATATTGTTTATTTGTAGAACCTCCAGGTACTAGCTGGAGATCTATTACAACTGATCTATTACAACTCCTCCTATTACAACTGATAGGAATCAGTTCACCTGGAGAAAATGGCTGTTTTGGCAACTGGACTATGGCATTGAAGTCCCTCCCCTCCCCAAACCCCGCCCTTCTCAAGCTCTGCCCCCAAAACCTCCCACCGGTGGTGAAAAGGGACCTGGCAACCCTACCCTCGTGACCATTTCTGATATTGGCTAGCCGATCTCGTCAGATCTTAAAAGCAAAGCGAAGCCCAAGACAGTATTTGGACGGGAGACCTCCGAGGAAGTCCAGGCAGGGTTGCTACACAGCGGCAGGCAACGGCAAACCACCTCTGTATGTCTCTTCCCTGAGCTGGATGGCCCAGGCTAGCCCAATCTCATCAGATCTAAGAAGCTAAGCAGGGTCAGCCCTGGTCAGTATTTGGATGGGAGACCTCCAAGGAAGTCCAGGGTTGTTACATAGAGGCAAGCAATGGCCAACCCCCTCTGAATGTCTCTTGCCTTGAAAACCCTACAGGGGGTCACCATAGGATGGATGAGACTTGATGGCACTTTGCACCACTACCATGGCCTGGATTCTTTTTATGAAGGAAAAACACAAGACCTGATCCCAATTTTTTTAGAATCCTGACTGATTGGGCCATAGGGTTGCCAGCGTCCAGGTGGAGCCTGGAGATCTCCCAGAATAACAGCTCACCTCTAGACTACAAAGATCGGTTCTCTAGAAGAAAATGCTGCTTTGGAGGGTGGACTCTATGGTGATATGATACAAAGTTATATGTCGCTGAGGTCCCTCTCCTCGCTTAAAACGCCCCTCTCCAAGCTCTACCCTCACATCTCCAGGAATTTCCCAACCTGGAGTTGGCAACCCTATTTGGCTTTGATCAGAAGATCCTGGCTAGGTTTGCCAACCTCCAGGTGGTGGCTGGAGATCTCCTGCTATCTCAACTGATCTCCAGGCGACAAAGATCAGTTCCCCTGGAGAAAATGGCCACTCCAGTTCCCCTGGGGAAGATGGACTCTATAGCATAATACCCCATTGAAGTCACTCCCCTCCTCCCTATTTTCAAATTATTTAAAATTACTGACAACATGCAAGCCGAAATACTTAAACCGTTTAACGTCTCTCTCTCTCTCTGTGTTTTGTGTCTTTGCGTCTTATAAATATGTATTTTATGCACACAGAGTTAATATTGAGAATGATGTTATCAGAATAACCTCCTCAACACCACTTTTGACCAAGATGGCATTTTAGAAAGTTGGCATTTTTTTTTAAAAAAGTACACTTTCTAAAAATAAAAAGGGAATAATTAATCTTAGTCCACAAATAGTTTTTCCAGTTGTCCTTTTAACCCTTGTGACTCCAAAAGAAAACCTGCCAGGGCATAATAAACTGACAATCTTTTTGAATCATTTAATAACACGATTGAATGATAGGTATCTTTTAAAAAAAAAAAAAGACGGACAAACGGTGCAGTGATTTTTCTTGGCACCTTGAGTGCCGTCAAGTTTTATTGGAATCAGAGTCTTGTGGATATATCTGGTCACAGATTTATAAAATTCCATCCCGCAATGTAAGCTCAATGCCATTTTTAAAAATAACATCAAAGATGTGGAAGCCAGTATAAACATGTGAAACCCTTATGGTTTATATGTACTTGTTCTGAAAAAGTGTGTGTGTGTGTGTGTGTATACACAAACCTTAAATTATAGTTTAAATAATGTTTCTACAGTGACCCTTCAAAGGCTTTTATAATGTTCAGATGGATAGCTCCTACAGTTTAAGAAGTAGAATCATAGAATCATAATAGAGTTGGAAGGGACCACCTGGGTCATCTAGTCCAACCCCCTGCACAATGCAGGAAATTCACAACTACCTCCCCCCCACACCCCCAGTGACCCCCTACTCCAGGCCCAGAAGAAGGCCAAGATGCCCTCCCTCTCATGATCTGCCAAAGGTCATAGAATCAGCATTGCTGTCAGATGGCCATGTAGCCTCTGCTTAAAAACCTCCAGGGAAGGAGAGCTTACCACCTCCCGATTAACTACATTACCTCCTTCCATTACTCTCATGGAGTATTGATTCTCATTTTTGAGACTGCAAAGTCACGCCCTAAGCTGGTTGGGCCAGGCTAGCCCTATCTTGTTAGATCTCGGAAGCTAAGCAGGGTCGCCCCGATTAGTACTTGGATGGGAGACCACCAAGGAAGTCCAGGGTTGCTACATGGAGGCAGGCAATGGCATTCCACCTCTTACTTTGAAAACCCTATGGGGTCACCATAATTCGGCCATGACTTGATGGCAGTTTGCACTGCCACCACCAACTAGAGTTGCCAACCTCCAGGTACTAGCTGGAGATCTCCTGCTATTACAACTGATCTCCAGCCGATAGAAATCAGATCATCTGGAGAAAATGGCTGCTTTGGCAATTGGAGTTTATGGCATTGAAGTCCCTCCCCTCCCCAGGGACCTGGCAACGCTACCACTAACCTCACTACTATAACCCTCCGTGTACCCCACACAATCTAGTATCGGGGGCACATGCCCCCAGTGGCTGGCCACAACCCAGAAGTCTAGCTACAGTGTTTGCTGTGCTTGCTGCAGTTTCCGAACACTCTTCAAGGGTAGCCGCAAGTAGGGTGCCTTTCAAGATCTCCTCTTCCTTTCAGTTCCAAAAAAGACATATCAGGGTGTCCAAATTCACTGAAAACAGTTAGCTGGGAGGGCTTTTGCACTGACCTACTGGACGGGGTACACCACTAAGCCGTTCCAGGTGTGTTGACACTCAGCGGTGAAATGGACTGTGTTGAACTCCTGACTTGCTTCAGCTCCCTGGCTCAGGTTCTTGTTGGAACCGAGGGCAACTTGAGCCGGGGTCATTATGCAGACCAAATCTGGAGTTTTCCAAGGTGGGTTTGTGCGTGAGGCTCTGCTTTGGGCCTAATGAGAAGCTTAGCAGGGCAAGGTAAATAAACAGGGAAGAGGAGGCCATTTGCTAAAATGCTAAAAAGGTGGGCAGATGTACTTGGCCAGTTTTTTTCTTTTTAGATTAAAGGGGTTTTGATTTGCCACATCCTAAGCATTTTGACCCCGATATGTTGATCTACATGTTGGTTACACGAGTCTCGAAATAGACGCCTCCCTGGTTCGCTTTTAGTCCTTCAAGCAGTATGGGAGTTTCCTCTTTCTACACAGATAAACAGATTTGAGTACTTTATGAACTCATGAAGCGGCCTGATACTGAATCAGACCCTTGGTCCATCAAGGTCAGCACTGCCTACTCAGATTGGCAGTGGCTCTCCAGGGTCTCAGGCACAGATAGATGATCTGTCTTTCACAGATAGATGATCTGCCTAGTCCCTTTAACTGGAGATGCCGGGGATTGAACCCGGGACCTTCTGCATGCCAAGCAGATGCTCTACCATTGAGCCACAGCCACAGCTGTATTTGCATTAGCCTCCCTTCCCCCAGTTGGAATTCCCCCAGTAATCTCAATTCCAGATGCTGACGTACCTGGTAGTATTAGAAAACAAAATACATAGTGCAAACTATCTGGTAATTATTTAATACTGAAATAGCAGCCCTAATAGCCCAGACTAGTGTGATCTTGAAAACTCCAAGAGGTAGAACTTCATGGGGTCTCCATGAGTCGGTTGTGACAGGATGGGACATACACAAGATGTAGATGTTGCAAGGATGTAGCACAAAGCAGGGATGCTTGAACACCCATCTGTCATGAACAGCGGTGTTTGCCAGTTGAGAACAGGACAATTTTTCGTCAATTGGTTCGGCTGCTCATGAATAGTTGGGGGCAGTTTGTTGACTACGTTTCATTCATGCGAACAGTACGGCTACAATTGGCATTGTTTCACACAGCTGCGTTTTCACACAGCCTTACGGGAGTCCTACTTTCCACATCCAAATGTTTAAAGATAGGAGCTGAATGCTTCATCAGTAGCTAGGGTTGCCAGGTCCTTCTTCACCACTGGCAGGTTTTTGGGGCGGAGCCTGAGAAGGGCGGGGTTTGGGGAGGGACTTCAATACCATAGATTCACATTGCCAAAGTGGCCATTTTATCCAGGTGAACTGATAGGGTTGCCAGCCTCCAGGTACTAGCTGGAGATTTCCTGCTATTACAACTGATCTCCAGCTGATAGAGATCAGTTCACCTGGAGAAAATGGCTGCTTTGGCAATTGGACACTATGGCATTGAAGTCCCTCCCCAAACCCTGCCTTCTTCAGGCTCTGCCCCAAAAACCTCCAGGTATTTCCCAACCCGGAGCTGACAACCCTATGAACTGATCTTTATTGGCTGGAGATCAGTTGTAATAGCAGGAGATCTCCAGCTAGTACCTGGAGGTTGGCAGCCCTAACAGTAGCAGTACTTAGGATTACCTGTTCCAATCCAAAAAAGAGCTTGTTGACGATTGAAAACCAAAGGAAATGGATTCGCTTCCACGGATTACCCTTTCTCGTCATTTCTAAATATTTTATTTGTCACAGGCCAGATCAGGCCAGGATACTAGCCCGCGGAAGTTGGAACCATTTGCAATTTGTTCAGCTCTCTTCCCCCCTCCAATGGCTCTCTTTTCTCTCTCTTGAGCACACGAAACTGGCTAGTCAGCGGGGGTATTAAATCAAATGGTAAGAGATGAAAAATGCTCCTTTCCCCGTTTTATCTGAAGCCAAAAAGGATATTGCTTTACATTTTTGCAAAATAAGGCCGCATAGCTTCCAAGTGCCCCTAAGCGTTGAGATTGCCTTCTCCCCCCTCAGCGCTCATTAATTTGAGATTCTACTTGATTAGGCGAAGACCGAACACGATCCGAAACATCCCCTTTCATTCTTTCATGCTGGTATCTTGGCAGGGCGATCCTCTGTTACCCGTCTTAAAAACACATACATACACAGACAACAGGTTTCCCCTCCTCCTTCTCTCTGCCTAAATTCATATGGACTACTAAATAGCCTGAAGGGGTCCTTTGTTGTTTGTGTAAAATACACAAGATGGATGAATGGAATAGCAGTCCGTAGCCCATGGGATACTGATAATCCTATATAATTGCCCACTTGGGATGGAGGGCCGGCCGGCAAAAGAAAGCTTAAAGCCCCTTTGTTTCGCCTTGGCGATGCCTCTCTTCTCCAGGAGACCATCAAAGATCTTGTCTTTTCAAGAGCCGGCCCCGTGAAATTCAATCCACGCCCCCCCTCTCCTCCTCATTAATTTTGCTAAATCGATTAGTCAATTGGAAGGAAGGGGGCCCCTCCCGAACCGGCTTGTCCCCCTCTTTCCGAGGTGAGATGTTTTGCTTGTTGGGACATCCTTTTAAGTGCGCGAGAACTGGATTAGGCAGGCCACAAATGGATTACTCTTTGTAGGCATTAGGAAGAAAGGCCCCAAGGAAGGCAAACACGGATGACGGGTTCCAACAGCGGGCCACTAAAAGGTGCTTAGCACAAACATCCATAAAGCTGTCAAGGGAACCGGAGAAGTATACACCCTTGAGCAAGATGATAGAAGCCACACCGAAACAAAATAAAAGACTGCAGGGGCCAAACACGCACACGGTACTAATTGTAACACATCAAGGCGGGTTTACACAGGCAAAGGGCTTCGCTCTGGGCCACGAAAGTCGCTGCGTGACCTTGGGCTGGTGGCTCTCACTTTGCCTAGCCGACCTCGCAGGGTCATTGTAAGGATCGAGTGGGGAGGAGCCACGCATGTCGTCCGGAAGGGCAGGAGAATCATAGATCATGGAGTTGGGAGGGGGTCATTCAGGCTATCTAGTCCAACCCCCTGCTCAATGCAGGATCAGCCTCGAGCATCCCTGACAAGTTCTTGTTCAGCCTCTGCTTAAAGACTGCCAGTGAGGGGGAGATCACCGCCTCCCTAGGTAGCTGATTCCACTGCCGAACAACTCTCAGTATAAAAAACATTTTCCTAATATCCAGCCGGTACCTCTTCACCTACAATTTAAACCCATTATCACGAGTCCTATCCTCTGCTGCCAGCAGGTGACCAACAGAGGGCAAGGCAGGATAAATGAGGGCATCTAGTAACCACGGGCTGCGTGGGGACATGCCACCTCTCATAAAATATCACTACCCTAAACCCAGAATGCCCTGACCTGGATGGCCCAGAACTGTAGTATTGTCAAAGGGTGGCATTAGGGTTGCCAAGTACCCCTTGCCACGGCAGGGGATGGGGAGTAGGGTTGCCAGATCCAGGATGGAAAAGTCCTGGTGATTTGAGGATGGAACCTGGAGAAGACAGGGACTTCAGTGGGGTACAACGCCGTAGAGTCCACCCTCCAAAGCAGCCATTCTCTCCAGGAGAACAAATCTTTGTAGTCTGGAGTGAACTGTGATCCCAGGGGATCCCCAGGTCCCACCTGGAGGCTGGCAGCCCTTGGTGAGATAGATAGCCCTCTATCCTACTCTTTGATTTTGATGTCCAGGGAATCTCTTCTGGTGAGGAGCATTCCATCTCTCCCCCCCCCCCAAATAGGATCTTCAGGCTTTGAGGTCCAACACACGCCCCCCCATTTCACGGAGTGACCTCTTCATCTTCCTGGAGAGCAGGGAGCACATGCTGTCCTTTGAGGCTGTATAATTAACACTTTGATACTTAGCCACCGAGCGTTCAAAGAGCAGAAAATTTTTACGACCCGACTTTCGTCCACAAGCCGCGAGGATCAACCTCTGCATAAAAGAGCCATTCTTTGCAGTGGCCTGAGTACGAGGAAGAGGCTCCGTATTGAGGAAAGTCCAGGCGGATTTTTTCCCCACCGGAGCTGTTCTTTCAAAGATGCCTGGAAGACTCCTCGTGGGAGCAAAGCATCCAACAGTGAGCTGGCTAAATTCATACTGTCCAAGATACTTATCAATCACATTTTTTTTTAGCCTGCAGCCTTCTTCTAAGGAGCTGTGGGTGCTATGGATGGTTCTCGTACATTGCATTCACATGCTTTGGACTCTAATCTGGAGAACAGGGTTCGATTCCCCACTCCTTCACATGAGCGGCGGAGGCTAATCTGGTGAGCCGAGTTGGTTTCCCCATTGCTACACATGAAGCCAGCTGGCTGACCTTGGGCTAGTCACAGCTCTCTTAGAGCTCTCTCAGCCCCACCTACCTCACAAGGAGTCTGTTGCGGGGAGGGGAAGGGAAGACGGTTGTAAGCCAGTTTGATTTTTCCTTAAGTGGTAGAGAAAGTCAGCATATAAAAACCAACTCTCCTCCTCCTCCTCCTCCTCCTCCTCCTCCTCCTCCTCCTCCTCCTCCTCCTCCTCCTCCTCCTCCTCCTCCTCTTCTTCTTCTTCTTCTTCTTCTTCTTCTTCTTCTTCTTCTTCTTCTTCTTCTTCTTCTTCTTCTTCTTCTTCTGGTTTCCTCATCAATGGGCACCCAAAACAGTTCAGTACAGGAGTCCCTAATGTTGTGCCTATGGGTGCCATGGAGCCTGCCAACACCGTTCCTGGTGCCCACAAGTCTTTCTAGAAAGGGGGGCAGGTAGGGATTCATTTTATTGCTGCAGCTCCAATAAAGCAGATTTGAACCCTTGTCTTGCTGGTGTGGACTCCAGAATTTACAGTTTTTCCCTCCTCCATTTTCTCACTAGAACAACCCTGTGAGGTAGGCCAGGCTGAGAGTTTGTGATAGGCCCCACATCAAGCTTCTATTGGTAGAAGTGGGGATTCAAATCTGGGTCACTCAGGGTCCTAGTCCAACACTGTAACAACTATGCCACACCAGCTCTCCACCTCATCCTCACAACAATCCTATGAGATTGATAAGACAGAGGGTGTGAGGGGCCATGGTTCAGTAGAAGAGTATCTGCTTTTCATGGAGAAGGTCCTGGTTTCAATCTCTAGCAGCTCCTGTTAAAAGGATGAGGTCAGGTTAAAGGTCTTCCTGAGACCTGGAGATCCACTGCCAATCAGAGAAGACGATACTGACCTGAATATACCCAATGGGCTGACTTAACAGAAACTTTATGAATTCCATGTGTCATGTGACATGGTCATGTGACTGGAGTAAGGTCACCCAGTGAATGTCATGGCACAGTGTCCATTTGAATCCAACTCACAGACAACTTATGGTGACCTCGTAGGGTTCTCAGGGCAGCACATGCTCAGAGGTGGTTGGCCATTTCCTGCCTCTGCTTAGCATCCCTGGACTTCCTTGGTGGTCTCCCATCCAAGGACTAACCAGGGCTGACCCTGCTTAGCTTCTGAGATCTGATGAGATCGGGCTAGCCAGGTCAAGGTTGACGTGACATTAAAGCACCATAAAATTGTAGGTCTGAGCTCAGAGAAGTTTAAAAGCTCTAAAACAGCAGCCAGCACTAGAAAAACCAGCAGTGCGGCAATAAAACTTAGAGAAGCAGCTGAGATAAAAAGCGGAAGTCATAAAAGCAGCCAGCTGCTAAATATACTGTTGCATCAACTGGAAATTATGGACGAAGAGCTGAAGCCCGGAGAGGGTAATTCCCCCCCACAGACATTCAATGCCAGGGGGGGCAGGGGGAGGAGGATTTAAATCCAGGTCTCAAAGCGCCACATCCACACCACCCTTTGAGTAGCATTCAGCTGCTCGCTCGGAGAAAAACTCTTCTGTAGAAGAACGGAATCCAGACGAAAATTCAGAAGGCAAGTCTGGCTGCAGTTACTAGGCCTGAAGGTCAACCCCCCCCCCCAAAGCAGCAAAGGTAAGCACTCCAAACCAAACTTTGTTTTTTTTAAAGAACCCTGAAACACGATGAATATTGAATTTAGTTCCTCAGTATGAAAGATGTCCCATCGTCTCGGTATGAAAGATGTCCCTTAGTCTCCTGCCGAAGTTGACGTCACTGTTTTGTCTAGATCCATGCCGCAACCTCGACACAAACCCAAACGACCTTTCATGGGGAACCCCCACCCCACCCCTTCCAACCACCAGAGGTTCTTGAGAGCCCGTAGAGACTTCCCATCCATCTGTATCTATGATTTTCCTGTTTGAACTTCCGTCTTTAATACATATGGCTGGTTCGTTTTGACAGACGTATGGATAACGGCGGCTCTCGGTGGTTACGTAACTTTCCATGGGACCTAAATGGCTCTTTTGCAACCAATGAATATTATTTTTGCACCGTGTGAGTATGAGACAGGAGAGGATGAGCCTGCTCTCTAACCCTGTTCCAGAACACGACAAGCTTTCTCTTTCAGATTTGTTTACTGGCAACTCAGGGGTCATGTAATTACATTAATACTTATTATAATTTCAATATTCAGATGGCTGGAGGGAAGGTCGCATTGTATAGCCAGGTCTCATCAGATCTTGGAAGTAAGCATGGTTGGTACTTGGATGTGAGACCACCAAAGAAGACTCTGCAGAGGAAGGCAATGGCCAGCCACCTCTGCTTGACTTGAAAGCCCCTTGCTGGGGACACCATGAGTCGGTTGTGACTTGATGGCACACAGTTATTATAAGTAGTATTATTAGGCCATATTCTGTCGTCATGGGAGGGAAGGTGGCATGGTATAGCCTGACCTTGTCAGATCTGGGAAGCTAAGCAGGGTTGGCACTTGGATGGGAGACCACCTAGGAAGACTGCAGAGGAAGGCAATGGCAAACCACCTCTGCTTCTCACTTGCATGCCCCTTGCTGGGGTTGCCATTAGTTGGTTGTGACTTGATGGCACATACATACATATTCACATTGCTGTCATCCTTATCACAACCTTGTGAGGCAGGCTGTTGCTTAGTTGGGAGGGGTCTGAGAAGGAGTAGCTTGCTTAAGAAGAAGAAGAGTTGGTTTTTATATGCCAACTTTCTCTACCACTTAAGGAAGAATCAAACTGGCTTACAATCACCTTCTCTTCTCCTCCCCACAACAAACAACCTGTGAGGTAGGTGGGGGTGAGAGAGTGTGACTAGCCCAAGGTCACCCAGCTGGCTTCATGTGGAGGAGTGGGGAAACAAATTCAGTTCACCAGATGAGCATCCACCGCTCATGTGGAGGAGTGGGGAATCAAACCCGGTTCTCCAGATCAGACTCCACCACTCCAACCACCGTTCTTAACCACTACACCACTCTGGCTCTGCCCATTGGCAGAGGAGAGATGATGAACAAAGGCAATGGATGTAAGGCAAGCTCTGTGGAAAGTTCTTTGAGCACTCTCGAGTACACACCATATGAACCCGGGGATTTGTTCTCATCCAGTGCAGCCAGGTATTTCTCAACCTCTCTGTCCATGTGAACCAGCAGCCTGGACATTGTGTCCTGCCTACTACCACCTTTCGATGGGCGTGTCTCTTCTTTAGGGGGAAAAAACTAATCATTTTGATTTTGGAGTTAAAAGCAGACATTTCTGTAGAGTAGCAATATTTCCTGGAAAAACATTTTATGCCAACATTCACTTAAAAAAACACAAAGTCATGTTCTCTTGCCTTGTTCCTGGTGGAAGTCTATTTCATTGCTGTATCAGTCATATGGATGATCCCAGCCAATCAGGGACAATGTTGTGAACAGGAGGAGATCCAATTTGGTTATATGATGATGCCACTTGGAGGCCAATAAGAGTCAAAGAAATGCTTTCAAGGTGGACGAATCAGCATGTTTGCCCCCTGTGAATGAGGAATAACGTTACTGGGATGATACCACGATGCTACATAGCCAATCAGGGCCAGTGAATGAACACATGAACACATGAAGCTGCCTTCTACTGAATCTGACCCTTGGTCCATCAAAGTCAGTATTCTCTACTCAGACCGGAAGCGGCTCTCCAGGGTCTCAGGCAGGGGTCTTTCACATCACCTACTTTCCCGGTCCCTTTAACTGGAGAAGCCGGGGACTGAACCTGGGACCTTCTGCATGCCAAGCAGATGCTCTACCACTGAGCCACTGAGAGAGAAAGAGAGAGGGGGGAAGAGAGGGAGGGAGGAAGGAAGCAATGGAAATAATACTGGCAGACTTTTTCAATGACAGTTGAAAAACTGTCAAAAGACAAAGTGGATTTTGTACACTCAGAAGTACACTCCAAAGTTGCGAAGTTTTAGCTCAGCGTTATAAAAGAAACAAATGATAACGAATAAACCACAGAATGCCTGACTCTGTATTTTACCCCCACCCCCATTTGCACACGGGGACAATGCATACATTTTCTGACAAAAACATCCTAGCCCAAGAAATCCTTTATAAATCCTGCCAAAACGTTGTCCCCTTGCCTACTGGAGCCTAAGATGCCTGAAAACTCCCCCCCCCCTTCGACCCTCCATCCAAACCCTCCCTCCCAGAAGTTGTGAGAGGTCAAATCCTGGTAGACTCCAGTTCCCAGAATCCAGATCCTTTGGCAGAAATTTTAAAAAGCGCATCTTAGGACTTTTCTCAGAGCTTTTGCCTCTTCACTTGACCCCCCTCCCTCACCGGCAAGTGTCAGATCAAATAGAGAGTCACTGGATGGTAGAAATGCCCAGCAGGCATAGAAATTTATCTACAAGCCAGGTGTGTTGCCCAGGCAGAACCCACCCGCCTTGTTCTCCGCTGATAACTCCAAATCCCGCAAAGAAGCATTCTTTCCCTTAGGGGAGAAGTGATTCATTCTTTCGGTGAGGTCAGCTCTCCTCTAAGCTCTGCCTCCCGAGAGCTGCCAGTTCGGTTGAATTCCAAACAGGGATTGTTTCAAAACCGGGGAGGGGGACAGATTCAGGAGGAGCTAAACAAATAATAATAATCACGCAAGGCCCATGACTGATTTGGGCTGACGGATGATTTTGGATTCCTCGTCCCCGTTTTTCGTTTCGTTTCTCCCTTTTGCAAAACAAACGGATGGTTCTTTTCACGCCGTTTTCTGTTGTTCTCAAACAAATCCCCCCAAGCATCGTTTTCAACAGTATTTATGCATCATATAAATCATCACCATTAATTATAGCATGTTATATGTATAAACGGCATGCAGTATACATATAATTGCTATATAAACTGCATAGTTGTGATTTATTGGGGAAATGTGTATACTACCTCTCCAGAGACAAACACTGTAAAAAGTGATCACTAAGAAAATTAGCCACTGCAAAACCAAGTGTGAAGAAAAAGAAGAGTTGTTTTTTATATGCTGACTTTCTCTACCACTTTCCTCTGTCCCAAGAAGACTTCCGTGGCGGAAAAGCTCTCTTCCTCCAGAGGAAATCTTCTTACACCGAAGGAAGAATCTACATAGCTGAGCAGTGCGGTTTGATATACCCAACTGAATTTCATTAGTATGGTTGGGAAAAGACAAGGCCGAAATTTCATCCCAGGTGGGAAGATCCCATGAAATTTTTGAATCGAAACCTGCCAGTTTTTCGAATCTGAATTTTTGAATCAAACCCTGTAGGCTTGCTTTAAGCTATTGTTAATATTATTTTTATCTTCCAAATATTGTCAACATTACTCTTCGACTCTAAATATTGTGGCATCTGTGCCTTGTTTTAAGGTCGAATAATTGTGGGTATATTATTGCCATAGACAGCACACAGTTCTGTTGTTATATATTCTTTTTTCCTGTGTATTTAACACTTGTACTTTGGTAATCGTTTGTAAGAGATTATTTCTGCCCTGTGGAATACATATTTTTATCTTTTGAAATTCAGTGGCAATTGTACTTCTTTTAAAAAAAGAATATATATGTGGCATAACTATTGACTTATGTTAGATATAACATAGGTCAATAGTTACAGTTCCATCCTAGCTGCCCCCCTCCTATTTTAGTAATATTATACACTTTTTATTTAAATTCCTTCTTTTTATGTGGTGGCTAAGATCTCCCCCATTATATCCTGGCCTGTCCTTTATACACTGAGCCCCGGAACAAGTTTTTGGTAAACATTCTCTCAGCGTCACAATTATCATCTGATGTTGATAGATTAATCTATTTGTTATCAGATATGGACCCATATTTCCCCCCAAAATGGCACTGTATGGCCTGGCAGCCAAGAAAATCAGAAGCAAATCATGAAGACTGTAAATCTGGATAGAGCTGAATGGGTGTATTTTAATTTCTTATTTTTTTTGTATTTTTTAAATGATTTTGATTCCGTACATCTGCTCACGACCTGAGTTCGATCCCGACAGAAGTGGGTTTCAGGTGGCCGACAGAAGTGGGTTTCAGGTTGACTCAGCCTTCCATCCTTCCGAGGTCGGTAAAACGAGCACCCAGCTTGCTGGGGGTAAAGGGAAGATGACTGGGGAAGGCACTGGCAAACCACCCCCATAAACACAGTCTGCTTAGTAAAACGTCGGCTGTGACATCACCCCATGGGTCAGGAATGACCCGGTGCTTGCACAGGGGACCTTTACCTTTTTTATACTGTTTTAGATTGTAATGGCCTATGGCTTATACAATAAACTTGACTTGACTTAAATCCCTTCTTCCTTAATCAGATTAATTGTTCTCCTTCCCTTCCTTTACTCTGCCCCTCGGTTAGTTCCCATGCTACTGTGTTGTTTTAAGGGTGCCGACAGAACAGAATTTTAATAATTACTGGGAGTTTTTAATTGTATTTGTCTATGATTGGAATTGTTGTAAGCTTCCTTGAGCCCCAGTTGGTCAGAGTGGGGCAGGAAAGAAACCAAATAAATAACTGCACAATTATTTGTATAATATTCACAGGTTTATTGTTTCAGGTGGGCAGCCATGTTCATATGCAGTAGAACCATTAGATTCAAGTCCAGTAGCACTTTAGAGACCAACAAGATTTTTGGGGTATAAGCCTTTGAGAGTCAAAGCTCCTTTCATCCTATTGGAGGTCCTAAGCTATTGTTCCTTTTCTCTTTTTTGTTACTAGGACTTCTTCTCTTCATGAACACCCAGTTCATAGAACCCGTTCACCACAGACAAATTGACAATGTTCCTCATGACTGCAGGATAGCAAGAATTTCCACGTAGCCGAGGGGGACGACGACGACGTTGTTCTCTCAATAGCCAGGTCTGTGAGTTTGGTTGGTCTTTCCTATTCCTGTGTTTTACTTGAGAAACCACACTGTGAGGCATATTGAGTCAGAGCCCTCAAAGCAAAAGGAAGTTATTACAGAGAAGGTAAGAAAAAGAAGTCTTCTGTCAGGTTTTTAAAAAGACTACATTTCTAGAGGAGAAATCGTGTGGAAAGTTAACGAAATCTTGGCCGGCAACTGGAATTCCATCCGAGAGAAAACAGAGGCAACGAACGATGCCTTTCATTCTTCTTGGAATATCTTGTCCTGCTGTCGAAGATGTGGTAGGGAAGCTATTTGCTCACCTGAGTTTGTCCAATGACTCTGGGTTGACAAAAAATTCCCAAGTCTTGGTTGATGGTAGAAAATGCTATCAAGTCGCAGCCAACTCGCAGTGAACCTGTAGGATTTTCAAGGACAGAGGTGGTTTGCCATTGCTTCCCTCTGCGTAGAGACTCTGGACTTCCTTGGCAGTCCCCCATCCAAGTGCTAACCAGGGCTGACCCTGCTTAGCTTCCAAGATCTGATGAGATCAGGCTAGCCTCATAAACGCAATATCTGCAAATCATAATAAAACAAACCATAATAAAACGAGGTATGCCTGTACTCCCCAAATCTCGTTGGTCTTGTGCTATTGATCTTGAATCTAGCTCTTCTTCTGCAGGCCAACATGGCTACTCTCCTGAAACTATCTCCAGGGAACCTGGAACACCTCCAGGGAACCCCCATAAGTGCACCCTCAGTTTAGAAAAGATGAACGATGCGCAGAAATCGAGAATCAGAGGACATAACCGGCCTTATTTATCATGTTACGTCCCTGCAGAGGAAATAGTTGGCAATCCATCCATATGGCATAAGATGGCCTACTAGGGAAACAGAGACTGACTGAAGAGAAAGATGAACAGTCAGAGGCGTCGTTTGTCCCTTCCAGACACAACATAACCGTGCGTCTGTGGTGCTGGAGACAAGAGAGAAGCCTCTTTTTTCACTCACCAGTGACCACTGTTTGTTTTTCCTGATGCTACCGGAAGGCTGACTCCAGGCCTTGGCAGGGTATCTATGCTGTGGCCATTCTGAAAGCCTTCGGTCTGTTGTTGACTGGCTTTTTTTTTTTTTTTTAGATCAGCAAATAACACGTGCACACAACCAAACTTTTACCTTGTGCGGCCTTGGCCGCCAACCCTTTCGGGACAGCAGGATATGAAGTGGATGTCTGCGGCCACGGATGTGGCTTGCGGGCTAAATAAAAGCAAATGCAAGGCAAATGCCCCCAACAGACACATGGAGAGACGCATGAACACACATGAGCCATTTTTTCCTTGCGCCGCAACTCTAGCTCGCTGTTCATGGGTGGCACATGGATGTATGGCAGCCAATGACACATGCAAAGAAGATCTGTGAGCCATGAGGTCATAGCGTTCTCACATTTCTATCCCACCACTTTTCTTGCTGCGCACAATTATCAGGCTCGTCGTTCTCCAATATGGCTCGGTTGACTTTGATCTAGCCTTTCGCTTTGCATTCTTTGATCCACTTTGGCTTACATTGTCTGCAACCTGACCTGCTGCCTTTTCTGTCTAATCCTCCCCCTCCCCCCCCAATTTCTTTCAAGCTGTATCAACCACTCTCTCTTTCTTTCATCTTTCTTTTGTACAAGCGTATACAAAGGCCGCAACAAAGAAACTACAGTGTCGGAACAACATGTCCAAGAACCTTAGAAGTTATTTGGTTAAAATGCAAGGCTTCAGCGGAATTCTTTCCCTGGCCATTTTTTTTTAATGCTGTCATTTTAAGCCAAGGCTGTTACAGGAGGTATGGGCAGACCTTTTCAAAACACACAGCAGCGTATAAAAATTATGTAGGAACAGATGCACCAAAATGAACGAAGGGTTTCAGAGACGCAACTTGAGTTTTTTTTTATCCCTAAATGATGATAAAAACTACTAATATCTTCAGAAAACAAAACCTTCAAAT
Source organism: Euleptes europaea (assembly GCF_029931775.1). Classification (NCBI taxonomy): domain Eukaryota; kingdom Metazoa; phylum Chordata; class Lepidosauria; order Squamata; family Sphaerodactylidae; genus Euleptes; species Euleptes europaea. The sequence continues at coordinate 12,117,807 of NC_079332.1, forward strand.
AAAAATGAAAAGCCAGCTTCCTCCTGTCTGTTGGCCCACGGGCTGCTCACTGGTTGAGTAAAGAAATCCTTCCTTTCGTCCATTCTGAATCTACTGCTTATCGCTTCCATTGGATCCTCCCGAGCTCTAGTATTTTGGGAGAAGGAGAAATAGCTCTCTCTGTACGCTCTCTCTACCTGGTGCATAATTTCATAAACCTCTTTCACGTCCTCCCTTAGACATTCCTTTTCTAAACTGAAAAGGCCCGGACTCTCCAGCCTTTCCTTACAGGAAATGTGCTCCAACCCCTTACTGCCCATTCCTGAGAATTGGCGTACGGGAACGGCGAAGAGAAGCCACAGGCAAGCCATCTCCTAACGCCGTTCGCCATATGCCATTAAACAAAAAAAGCCGTTTTACGGCTTTTTGTTGTTTAACAGGGCCTTTCGACCTATTGAAAACAGTGAGGCTGCGCCTGCTAAAAAGCCTGCTAAAAAGCAGGTGCAGCAACGCTGTTCCCAGCGCCGGCGTAAAGTGGCGAATGGGGACAGGAAGCTGCTGACTGGCGGCTCCTCCCCCTCGCCCCGGGAATGCCCCGGGAATGCCCCCCCATGCTGGCGCGGCAATTCTACTCCATGGCTGGCGGAACTGCCCTCGCTGCCAGTGTAAGTGCATCCTAATGCGTGATTAGATGCAGTTATGCTGGCGGCGAGGTTATGCCGCCTCCTATGAGGACTTCCCCCCCCCCCTCATGAATGCACAGTTAATCATCTTGGTTGCTCTCTTCTGTACTTTTCCCAGTTACAATAGATTCTTGAAGGCAGAGTGATAGTGCTAACTGTGTACATGGGTTCATGTAGAATAGGGTAAGAAATAATCTCTACTCTGTCACTTTTTAAGTCGCCATGTGGATGTCTCATTGTTCCGATTTTTCGATTCCCACCACCTGCCTATCGTTGTCCGCTGTGACTTTCTCTTTCCTGGATGGCCTGGGTGATCATATAACCAGTCAGGGATCACATAGCCAGTCAGGGATCACATGGGGAAACAGTTGATGTCAGGACATTATGTAGCCAATCAGATTTGGCCACGGGGCAATACACCACTCAGAATAACAGCGGGCAACTGAGAGTCAGGGCTTTTTGGGTGAGTCACATGAGTCATCCCACCCAATCAGTAACCACACGGAGAGATTATCTTGCCCTGTGTCACAACTGGTTGTGTTAACACCACTGAGGGAATGTGAAGATAACTGTAAGGGAGAGCAAGAGAAGGAAAAATACACAAACAGGCTAACATTCTTTTCCCCAAGGTATGCTGAAAAAAATGCACAAAAACGAGAGACGCTTTTCAACATGCTGAGAACATGAGTCATTTGGGCTCAGTCCTGCTACTAAATAATGCCACTAAAAAGCTTCATAAGTGAGTCCAAGCAGACAGATCAAATGGGATTTTTTTGGGGGGAAGATGGACTCCCCTTGTACCAGCAACATAACCATTCTCTGTTGGTTGTTTTCCATTTTTAATCAGTCTTTCCACAAGGATGGCCCCAGTAGGTCTGGAGAATTGGAACATCTGTTCAAATAACTCAGATGTTACAGTTCTGTGTGGCGTTTTCCAGTTCATGTACTTTTACACAGCTGGCAAAATGGGGGGGGGGGTTTCTCTCCTATGAACTGCGTGATACCTTTTCTTCTAGCTTGATAAAAAATAGGTCACTTGAGCATCTTCTGTCATGGATGTATATATCAGTGTGGATGGATACACTGAAAAACCACAGCAGACACTAAAGTAGCTTGTAATAAAATAAGAGGAATAAGAAGAAGAAGAAGAGGAGTAGGAGTTGGTTTTTATACCCTGATTTTCTCTATCTTTAAGGAGTCTCAAACCAGCTTACAACTACCTTCCCTTCCTCTCCCCACAACGGACAAGGTAGGTGAGGCAGAGAGAGTTTGGAAAGAACTCTTTTAAATTGGCCCAAGGTCACCCAGCAGGCTTCACATAGAGGAGTGGGGAATCGAACCTTTTTCTCCAGATTAGAGTCCACTGCTCATGTGGAGGAGTGGGGAATCAAACCTGCTTCTCCCGATTAGAGTCCACCGCTCTTAACCACTACAACACAGTGTTCACACATCTGGGGAGCTGTTTGTAGCCCCCAAAGCAAAAGCCATAGGTCTGTTTCAGTGAGGACAGATTTCTTGCATGGGTGCCGAGCGTCATTTGGGATTTATAAGAGTCCTTCTTGACACAGCATGGAATTGAATTAAGGAAGACGAGGCAAAGGATGAAGGCAGATGTAACATCTGCAGGGTGGCAGGGCTGTCTTGTAAGCATTGCATCTTTTTTCTCCAGGGTTGAACTCTGAACAAAAGGAAATTGGGTTCTGTCAGTTTGTAACAGAACTCAGTGAGTTGTAGCACCGATTGGCTGGTGCCTGTGGCATCACCAAGCCATCTCCCAGGAATCTCCAGAGCAATTTTGTGAACCTCAAAAACAAAATAACAAGGTGATGATAAATGGGCAGACATAGACGTGGCATTTTAATTCGGGGGCAGACCACCTGAAGCCAAAGAGAAGGGGGAAAGTCTGACCGCTGACCCAGAGCCCATTTGTTGATTTGCAAGTTCGAATTGTGTCTCTGGGCAGCTCAACGGCCAGCGGCAAGAGTTCTCTCTCTTTCAATTTAGGTCCGTCATCAACCTAAGGATAGAGGTACAGTGTGATGTCAAGTCACTGCCAGCTCATGGCGACCACATGAAGTTCTACCTCATGGGGTTCTCACGGCGGCGGAAGAGTAGCGGCCATCCGCCGCTGCATTCTTCTGCACAGCAGCTCCTGGTCTTCCTTGGTGGTCTCCCATCCAAATACTGACCATGGTCAGTACTTAGCTTCCAAGCTCTCATGAGATCTGGCTAATCTGTGCTATTAGGGCTGCCGACCAGGAGGGCTTTTTCAAAAGGGAAGTGGTCCCTAGACTTCCACAGGGCTGAGGATCAGCACTGAGGATCAGCCAGAGATACAAGGGGCCTGGAAGCCCCCCCTCGACACACAAACAGCCGAGCACGAGGAAATGCAATGGGGGTGAGAAATGTGGTAGAGATCCAGTCGGTGTGGAGGTTGCTCCCATTTCTTTTTCCAGCTCGGCCCCAGAGCTGACTTTAGATCAGCCGGCGAGCATAGGGACCTCTCCAGGTAAATAGAGACCTGCGTTCGGTACCTTGAAGCTGAGAGCCATCAATGGTTTTATTTAAGGGGTTCGTGTTTACCCTGCTGAGATGATGCGTTATTTATAGCTGTTGCTGCTGTTGCTTCTTCCTCCTCCTTTAAAAAACAAAACAAAAAAACCAACACTCATCTATAATTGATGGATAAATCGGCCATCGTCCCTTTTTGGGCATTCCGCCCCTTTAATGTGGTGGAGCTGACGAGACGCCTTTGATCCAGTTGCTCATGATTCAGACACGCAGGCACCATGGGAGGTCCCATCCTCATGCCTCTGAGGGTCTTTTCTTCACACACAGAGCACCCAACCTATCTTAGAGCCAGTGTGGTGTGGTGGTTAAGAGCTGTGGTTTGGAGCGGTGGACTCTGATCTGGAGAATCAGGTTGGTCTCTCCACTTCTACACATGAAGCCTGCTGGGTGACCTTGGGCTAGTCCCAGCCCTCTTAGGGCACTCTCAGCCCCACCTATTTCACAGGGTGTCTGTTGTGGGGAGGGGAAAGGAAGATGATTGTAAGCCGGTTTGATTCTTCCTTAAGTGGTAGTGAAAGTCGGCATATAAAAGCCAACTCTTCTTCTTCTTCTTCTTTCCTTCTTCTTCTTCTTCTTCTTCTTCTTCTTCTTCTTCTTCCTCCTCCTCCTCCTCCTCCTCCTCCTCCACTTCCTCCACATCCTCCTCATCCTCCTCCATATCCTTCATGTACCTCTCTGACTCCTCGCCATGTTGATCAAGCAGCTGTTGCCGAGAAGCGCTAGGTCAGAAGGGAACCCAGAATGTCATTGCAGTGCAATGACATCAACGGTTTTACAAAGGCATAACCTACTCCGCTTTGGGTCAGTTTTGAAGAAGAAGAAGAAGAAGAAGAAGAAGAAGTTGGTTTTTATATGCCAGCTTTCTCTCCCTCTTAAGGGAGAATCAAACCGGCTTACAATCACCTTCCATTCCCCTCCCCTCCCCACAACAGACACCCTGTGAGATAGGTGGGGCTTAGAGAGCTCTAAGAGAACTGTGGCTAGCCCAAGGTCACCCAGCTGGCTTTGTGTGTAGGAGCGGGGAAACAGTTCATAAGATTAGCCTCCGCTGCTTATGTGGAGGAGTGGGGAATCAAACCTGGTTCACCAGATCAGAGTCCACCGCTCCAAACCACCACTCTTAATCACTATACCACACTGGCTCTCATGGTGTACCCTGCTGTTCAGATTTCTTCACATCAATCTCATAGCCTGCAAAACAACAACAACAACCCACCAATTGAAGCATCTTCCATCCTTAACCTTGTCTACAACTTGCCTTAAACCAGGCCATTTTATTTATTTTGAATTATTTTCGATTTATATCTCGCCCTATGACCCTGGCCAAGGCCAGACTCATTCCATATGGCTTAGGAAATCATGCGTCACAAAAATTGTCAAGGGTTTCTTCTGTTCACCAGGGTCTTTCCTTATCCTTAGTGGCGTTGTTGGATTCTATTTCGTTCGGTTTTCAGATCGGCAGGGATCCTTGGAAGAGAAATTTTTGTCGCCGCCTGGATCCCCGCTGTTTGTCTGGAAAAAAGTCCGCATCATGTCGATGAATTATCCGAGCTTTCCGCAGAAACATCTCTCATTGCCAACATCACAGTAATGGATTGTTCAGGGACTCTCCCATGTCGCCTCCCGTGACAGTGTGATTTACCCCACACGGCCGACTGAACTTATGATACAAATAAGCGACCTCCAATGGGAAGAGCCAAGAACAAGGAGTGCGACAGCCCTGTCACAGTGAAATCAAGCACCAGAATCAACACTTCTGTTAAGCTGCTCTTTCAAAGCGTTCTGTCAGAGAGCTTCATCCATATCGCGGGGCTTGGTGTGTGCCAGAACAGATGTTTGTTCTGCAATATTAAATTATTCTCCGCCAGACGTCTTTTGAGATTTCAGGGAGGAGTTGCTCGGGACTTCTCTTGGGTCATCAGACAATCCTGACCGTCAGCTTTTTTCCCACTGAAAACAGCGGTCCAGGGGTTTGTTGGAGTAAGAGTTCTTCAGATCTCATTCTCAACCTTGGGGGGTGCGCAGGGAGCTCACTTTCTGCTTTGATTTCTTCTCCCCTGTGTAGAAGAAGAAGAAGAAGAAGAAGAAGAAGAAGAAGAGTAGTAGTAGTAGTAGTAGTAGTAGTTGGTTTTTATATGCTGACTTTCTCTACCTTTTAAGAAGGATCAAGGTGGCTTACAATCACCTTCCCTTCCCCTCCCCACAACAGACACCCCATGAGGTAGGTGGAGCTGAGAGAGTTTGGAGAGAATTGTGACTAGCCCAAGGTCACCCAGCTGGCTGAATGGGTAGGAGTGGGGAAACCAACCCGGTTCACCAGATTAGATTCCGCCACTCATGTGAAGGAGTGGGGAATCAAACCCAGTTGTCCAGATTGGAGTCCACCACTCTTAACCACCACACAACGCTGATAGGACATTGGGGTTTGTCTGAAGCACTTTTGAAGCCTCTCCCTTCATGCGACAATGTGTTGGCTTGCAAGAAGTTTGGAGGAGCCAGTCGAAGAGCAAGTGGGCATCTCAAAAGCATGTCAGCTGTTGGATCTCAAGTATGGCACCAGACAATGTCCTCCTATTTTGTGGCAATTGACTGTAACCCACAAATTGCCTCTTGAAGTCTAGACATCCCCATTATTGATGGCCGGTGAACCAAATTTGCAGTCTTTCAAAAACAACTGTGGGCAACGTAAGATTCTTTTCATGAATGGTTTTAAACAATGGATATGGAAACACAACATAACGCCGATGATGGGAGTCAATCTCTGCCCTTCATGTTTTAATTCTGGGGTCTTGAATTCTGTCTCCATGCCACGCAGATAGCTAAAAGGTTAGATGACGACTATAGTGCTTTCTTAGACACCCTCCCCAAAGTGAATGATCATAACACCCCACAAAACCAGTAGCCACACACAATGGAAATCACCTGTTAGTTGTAGGAACAAAAATCTCGATTGATTATATTTAAGGAACAGGAGCAGACCAAAAAAAAAACACCCCTCCACGTTGACTTGAATTACATTTTTACAACAGCTCTTTATTGACCTCCAAATAAAACTTAATGTTGTGGTGGGACTGTGGGGGGGGGGGGGAGGAAGAGTCAGGACTTGCCTTTGTTGGAGAAACAACTAAATTCTTGTTCAGTTTATACTTGTTCCAGGAAAGGGAGTAGGTAATGTGAAGCCAGTAAAGATTATTATTCTGAAGTGGTGTGGGGATGGAGATTGCAAACTGACTTATGGCAACCCCATATGGTTTTCACGGAAGTCCAGGGTTGCTTTGCAGATGCTGGCCATGTCAGACCACCTCCGAACGTCTCTTGCCTTGAAAACCCCATGGGGTCACCATCGGTCGACTGTGACTTGACAACACTTCCCAACACCCATCCTTCTTCTTAGAGGCATGATCTCATTGGGCCTTCCATCCATGCTGAAAGATGGGCCCATTCAGGAAGGCCTTAGGACGGACGGACAGCCCAAGAGAACCAGCGTGGTGTAGTGGTTAAGAGCGGTGGTTTGGAACAGTGGACTCTGATCTGGAGAACCGGGTTTGATTCCCCACTCCTCCACACGAGCGGTAGACGCTAATCTGGTGAACTGGATTCTTCTTCTCCTTCTCCTTCTTTTATCTACATTTTGTAGATTTAAAAAAAATGATACACAATCTTCCCAGGCTTTCTTGGGAAACAATACCAGTAAAGCCCCCGAGGATAATGATTGTTTGGATCAGATGGTAAAGATCAACAGGTTGATAAATAAGGAAAAGTTGGAAATTCTGGGTCTAAATTTTGGCATCCAAGCAATCTCACTAATACCTCATTCTTTGCTGGCAGGGTGGGGCTGAACCTTCATGACTAGAAGTACATTATTCATGGTTTCCATTTACAGAGTTTACATGCACAAATGTAAAATGGTTTCCATTTACAGCATGATGTGGTCGTTTCGGGTGCTTCGACGCTGGGGCTTAATGGACTTCTCTGTCTGGCTGTCAGTAGCTTGCATTAATCTTAATTTCTTCTCAGGTAATGGAAAGCGTGGAGACGGAAAGAAATCCTAGAGTTCCTCCAGGTAGTAGATGTACAGCACGCCTCAGGGAATAGTAGTTTGACTATGTTGCAGACAATGCAGTAGTAACTTTCCCCGCTGTAAACCCTCAAACCGAATGATTGACACAATTCTGAACAGGCTGTTTCTTGTGGTTTTCACAGCGTAGTTTAACGTAAAGAAGTTTGGTCTTATAACACACTTCAGGCTGTTTTACACTGTACTAGGTATCAGGGTTGGATGAATGCATCTGCCATGTTAAGAAGGTGTCCAGAGGAGGGCAACAAAGATAGTGAGGGGTCTGGAGACCAAGTCCTATGAGGAAAGGTTGAAGAAGCTGGGTATGTTTAGCCTGGAGAGGAGAAGACTGAGAGATGATATGATAACATTCTTCAAGTACCTGAAGGGCTGTCATAGAGAGGATGGTGTGGAATTGTTTTCTGTTGCTCCAGAAGGTCGGACCAGAACCAACAGGTTGAAATTAAATCAGAAGAGTTTCCGTCTAGACATTAGGAAGGATTTTCTAACGGTTAGAGTGGTTCCTCAGTGGAACAGGCTTCCTTGGGAGGTGGTGAGCTCTCCTTCTCTGGAGGTTTTTAAGAAGCTAGATGGTCATCTGTCAGCAATGCTGATTCTCTGACCTTAGGCAGATCATGAGAGGGAGGGCACCTTGGCCATCTTCTGGGCATGAAGTATGAGTCACTGGGGGTGTGGGGTGGAGTTAGCTGTGAATTTCCTGCATTGAGCAGGGGGTTGGACTAGATAACTCTGGTGGTCCCTTCCAACTCTATGATTCTATGTTCCCTTCTTCATCTTCCTGATTATCCACTGCAAATTTTGTGAACTCCTTCTGTGTGAATTCCCTAACAATTTATCTGTCCCATTATGATACCCAGCCTCTTTTAGGTGTGTATTGAGATCTTCTTGATATACGTGGTCCCCATGTCATCTGAATAGGGACAACCAACGTATTTACTTACTTACATATAGTGCATTAACTTATTTATTCACATCACCTATGACCTTATCTTTTCAGCTGGAGATGCCGGGGATCAAACCTGAGACCTTCAGCATGCAAAGCAGAGGCTCTTCCCCTTAGCTACCGCCCTTCCCCTGTGCTGAGCTAGATAGACATGGCTGAACGAAATAGGTCAATGGTCATACAATTTCTGACAGCCAACCCTTCTGCTTCGCAGCAGGCCAGCTGGGCCTGAGATAAACAGCGATCCAGAAATAAAACAAAAGCTAGACAGATTGTGGAATAATTTCACTTCTCTCTTCATGTTGGCACTGTTCTAAAGCTAGGCAATATATCCCAGAATGTGCTGGAACAGGACTGATGTGACAAACAAGTAGCAAAAAAGAATGGATCCATAATTCACCAAGGCGTCTACTCTGTAAACTAGCAAGCAAGAATTGGCCAGTGGCTTCTCCACGGGGAGCTGCAAGTATGTAAAGGCTTATTATTTTTTTCCAGTTGGCAATAGTTGGTGAAGGAAAGAGCGGCCAAGTCTCTGCCGACTTATGGTGACCCCATAAGGTTTTCAAGGCAAGAGACGTTTAGAGATGGTTTGCCATCGCCTGCCTCTGTGGAGAGACCCTGTATTTTCTAGGTGGTCTCCCATCCAAGTACTAACCAGGGCCGACCCTGCTTAGCTTCTGAGATCTGACAAGATCGGGTTAGCCTGGACCATCCAGGTCAGGGCAGAGATGAACAGAGGTGGTTTGCCATTGCCCGCTTTTGTGAAACAACACTGGACTTCCTTGGTGGTCTCTCATCCTAGTACTAACCAGGGCCGACTAGGGTTGCTTGCCAGGTCCCTCTTCATCACTGGTGGGAGGTTTTTGGGGCAGAGCCTGAGGAGGGCAGGGTTTGGGAAGGGGAGCACTTCAATGCCATAGGGTCCAATTGCCAAAGCAGCCATTTTCTCCAGGGGAACTGATCTCTGTCGGCTGGAGATCAGTTGTAATAGCAGGAGATCGCCAGCTAGTACCTGGAGGTTGACAACCTGCTTAGCTTCTGAGATCTGATGAGATTGGGCCAACCTGGGCCCTCTAGGTCAGGTCAAGAGAGAAACGATAAAATCATAAAACTAAAGTCAGGAAATAAATCAGCAAGAATCCAAGCAAGAAAACTAGCAATATAACGACCATAAAGAGGTGCAGAAGAGCATTAAGACAGCACAGCAGCAGAGATGTGGACAAATACATAATTTGATGTAGGATTACGGCTTGAGACTCGGGATGTTTCATTTGGGAAATTAAGATCAAGGACATAGGGGTTATTGCAATGGAAAATGAAATTGCTCCCCCAAATGAATTCATAACAAATGAAATTGTTAAAATCCAGGATACTCCCATTACTTGCATTTCCTTCCTCTTTCTGTTACCTTGAGATTGATTGAGGCTCCTTTTTGAATTCCTCCTTGAGTAACGCCTCATGAACGAAACCCACTCTTCAAGGTCAACGGTCTTCAAAAGATAGACAATATTTATATGGAAGGAGACAGGCAGAGAGAGCGCTTGCTTTAGTCTAATGGTTATTCAAGGTTATTCAAGCTGAACCTGACTTCCCCCACCGGATGGACCGGTGGCCTTTGTATGCTGAGCTGATTAAAACTGCGCTCCACCTAAACATTGTCAAAGGCTTGTTCTTCCTGCAGGTCAGCAAGGCCATGGAACATAGAAGGCCAGAGTGCCGTTTTAACTTTAGTATTACAGAAGAAAACATTTCAAAATGAGGAGGCTGCAGACTCAGGTCTTCCCTTTAGGGCAGGGATGCCAATGGTAGATAGTGACGTTGAATTGCAGCCAACTGGGGTTGCCAACTTCCAGGTTCTAGCTGGAATAGCAGATCTTCTGCTATTACAACTGATCTCCAGACTGCAGAGATCAGTTCCCCTGGAGAAAATGGCTGCTTTGGCAATCTGACTCAATGCCATTGAAGACCCTCCCCTCCCCCAAACCCCACCTGCCTCAGGCTCCGCCCCAAAAACCTCCAACCGGTGGCGAAGAGGGACCTGGCAAACCTACAGGCAACTGATGGTGGCACCGTAGGGTTTTCAAGACAAGAGATGAACAGAGATGCTTTGCCATTGCCTGCTTCTGTGTAGCGACCCCGCTCTTCAATCCCATCTCCCACCCAAATACTAATTTTAAGAGGGGAGTGGACATGTTCTTAGAGGAGAGGGTTATCCATGGCTACTAGTCAAAATGGATACTAGTCATGATGCATTCCTAGTCTCTCCAGGATCAGAGGAGCATGACCATTATATTAGGTGCTATGGAACACAGGCAGGGTAATGCTGCTGCAATCGTCTTGTTTGGGGGCTTCCTAGAGGTACCTGGTTGGCCACTGTGTGAACAGACCGCTGGACTTGATGGGCCTTGGTCTGATCCAGTAGGGCTTTTCTTATGTTCTTATGAGCACACCTATTCTATTAGGTGCTGTGGAGCACCAGCAGGAGAATGCTGCTGCAGCCGTCTTGCTTGTGGGCTTCCTAGAGGCACCTGGTTGGCCACTGTGTGAAAAGGCTGCTGGACTTGATGGGCCTTGTTCTGACCCAGCATGGCCTTTCTTATGTTCTTATAACCAGGGCCAGGGTTGCCAACCTCCAGGTGCTAGCTGGAGATCTCCTGCTATTACAACTGATCTCCAGCTGATAGAGATCAGTTCACCTGGAGACAATAGCTGCTTTGGCAACTGGACTCTAGGGCATAGAGGTCCCTCCCCTCCCCTAAAACCCCGCCCTCCTCAGGCTCTGCCTCAAAAACCTCCTGCTGGTGCTGAAGAGGGACCTGGCAACCCTAACCAGGGCTGACGTTGCTTAGCCTCCAAGCTCTGACAAGCGTGGGCTAGCCTGGCCCATCCAGGTCAGGGCGACAAGAGTTTGGCGGTGGAAAGTGCAGTCAAGTTGCAGCCAACTTACAATGACCCCCATAGGAATTCAAGAATTTCAGAGGTGGTTTGCCATTGCCTTCCTCTGCATAGCAACCCTGGACCTCCTTGGTGGTCCCCCATCCAAGTACTAACTAGGGCCGACCCTGCTTAGCTTCTGAGCCTGGACCAGAGTGGGCTCGGTTGGACCACCCAGGTCAGGGATGGGGAGACCAGAGGGACAAAATGTTGGGAGCCCTGATCACTCTGGGGACGCCAGGAAACTGGGCAAGTCATGTGATTCATTAGGTCTGCATTGTGTTAGGGAGGGTGCAGATGGGGTGTGTCCGTCTGCAGGGAAGGAAGAGGGAGTTTACCCTTCACCCTCCACTCAGCTTTGCTGTTTGACACTGGCTCCCTAGCTTTGCTCTTAAAATTTTGAAGGGGGCAGCAGCCTTTTAAAACCATATATTTGCTTCTTAAAAACGTTAAGCGCACACCAGCTGGTTTTAAATACTGGAGGTCGAACCCCCTCTCCCTTCCCTGCACGGCCCCGAGGCAAATTGAGGCAGCAAGAGCTTGCAGTTAGCATTTTATGAACAGAACAAAACGTGTGATCTTTGTCTCCTCTGTTCAAGTACTGAATTTCTCATCAGAGTCTGAAGTGCTGAACTGATTTTGTTTCTCAGGGTACCCTAATGCACCTTCATTGTTTCATTTTTTAAAATTTCCAAATCTTGTGCAGAGAGACCTGCGCATGTGCGGTGCTATGCAGCTTCCATGGCTCTCACTTCATTCCTGACTTTCTCCCTTCCCTTCTACGTGACAGATTTGCAACAAGCGCCTCAATAATGCTGTGCAAAACCAGTCTTGATATGATGCATGTACAATTGACAAGATTCCTTTGGAGTGGCACATGCACATTGGTAGCACAACACACCAAAACAATTTCAATACAATCATGCATCAAGATTGCTTTTGTGCCGTGTTTTATCAGTGCACGGGTTTGCATTGTTTACATGGATGGGGAGACATGAAGGACCTCAAATAAAAGCCACATGGCTCAGTCTGGAATTCATTTTAGAAATTCTCCTGGTGGATGAGCAATTCTGGAATCAGTTTCAGAGACCCTTCTAGGAACACAGCTAGGGTTGCCAACCTCCAGGTGAGGCCTGGATATCTCCCAGAATTAGAACTTATCTCCAGGTGAAAGAGGTCAGCTCCTCTGGACACAATGGCTGATCTGGAGGGTGGGCTCAGTGACATTAAACTTCACCAAGGTCTAACCCCTCCCCAAACCCCTCTCTCCCCAGGCTCCACCCCCCCCAAATCTCCCAGTATTTCCCAACCCAGAGTTAGCAACCCAAAACACAGCAGAAAGCGAATTTGGGATCTATGAAGGAACAGGAGTGGACAATTCCCCCATCCCTGGTAACCACACTACAGCTGTTGGGTCTCAAACCATTGCTGGTCCCTATTCTATAGCATCACATGAACACATGAAGCTGCCTTCTACTACATCAGACCCTTGGTCCATCAAAGTCAGTATTGTCTACTCAGACCAGCAGCAGCTCTCCAGGGTCTCAGGCAGAGGTCTTTCCCATCACCTACTTGCCTAGTCCCGTTAACTGGAGATGCCGGGGATTGAACCTGGGACCTTCTGCATGCCAAGCAGATGCGCCACCAATCCAAAGATTAATAGGTCATCGAACCCCTCATGAATCCTTCAGCCTCCAAGAAGGCAAACAATTAGCTAGGGAGAATGCTAATTTCTCTTTTTCAGAAGAATACACAGGAACCCCATCCCAATGCCTTCAAGTGAAACTTGACAGGAAACTCGGAATTGGCAGGAGTTAATCCGACCCGTACCAAAATTATTATTTTGTTATTGCCGAGCAAGGGAGGGAACAGGATGTGGTAGGAAAGGCCTGGCGGGTAAAAACCTGACTGATGGATTAACAACTTGGCCAGCTTTTACCTGTCTTTTTTTTGTCTTTCGGAGGCAGCATTTCCAGCAAGTCCACGCTTGCCTCATGAGATGACTTTTCTCTTTACATAGCAGAAAGGAAGACAATTACAAAAACCTTGGGCTCAGACTTCAGTTTCTTCTGTTTCTTCCAGCTAGGGTTATTTCATTTCAAGCAACATGACCGTTCAATAGAGGTGGGGCTTTTCCACACACCCCCCCCCCAACTCACCCGTGGTCATTGTGGAGATGAAATACGGCGTTAGGCTTTGGAGTCACGACTGGAAAAATGGCATGAGACGTCACTTTGAGTCCGGAGGGGCAAAACCTGGAATGCAAAAGGTGGAGGGGGGAGAGAGGAGGAAGCAAGAACGTAAATCTACGAAGGAGGCATGGGAGGTCTTCTCTCAAACACCAAAAACTCCTGTCAGAAATTGGACAAGAATGGTTGGCCTGCCGAACAGAATGGCCTTTGGGATCTCTGTGTATGTGCGCGCCAAGTCACAGCTGACTTACGGCGACCCTGTAGGGTTGTAAGGGCAAGAGACGTTTGGAGGTGGTTCGCCATTGCCTGCCTCCACGGCGCATAGTTAAACCGTGGAACTCCCTGCCCCAGGATGTGGTGATGGGTGGCTGCCAACCTGGAAGGCTTGAAGAGGGGAGTGGACATGTCCATGGAGGAGAGGGGTACCCATGGCTACTACTCAAAATGGCTACTAGTCATGATGCATGCCTGTTCTCTCCAGGACCAGAGGAGCATGCCTATTATATTAGGTGCTGTGGATCACAGGCAGGATAGTGCTGCTGCAGTCGTCTTGCTTGTGGGCTTCCTAGATGCACCTGGTTGGCCGCTGTGTGAACAGACCGCTGGACTTGATGGGCCTTGGTCTGATCCAGCAGGGCTTTTCTAATGTTCTTATGTGGTGATGGCTGCCAACTTGGAAGGCTTTAAGAGGGGAGTGGGCATGTTCATGGAGGAGAGGGCTATCCATGGCTACTAGTCAATATGGATACTAGTCATGATGCATACCTATTCTCTCTAGTATCATTGCCTGCCTCCGTGTGAGGTCTGAGGGAACTGTGACTGGCCCAAGGTCACCCAGCAGGCTTCATGTGGAGGAGTGGGCAATCGAACCCGGTTCTCCAGATTAGACTCCACTGTTCTTAACCACTATGCCACTTTCCCCTTATTATTGTCCCTGTTCATAGAAAGAAAGAGAAAATATCATGAGGGGAACAGACAAGAAAGCTTACCCCACGGACTTTGAGAGGTATCCGCCAAATGGAATCTGATTTACAGGTAGCCTCTGGTTGTTGAGGGAGGCAAAACCTGGATTGCAGAAGGCAAAAAAAGAAGAAGCAAGAACGTAAATCTATGAAGGAGGAGTGGGAGGTTTTTCTTTCAAACAGGAATACAGAATAAAACTGCTGCTATCATAACTGCCCTTGTACAAATCTATGGTGAGACCACACTTGGAATACTGTGTACCATTCTGGTCACCGCACCTAAAAAAGGATATTTCAGAGCTGGAGAAGGTGCAGAAAAGAGCAACCAAAATGAGCGGGGGGGGGGGGGGGCTAGAGCAACTGCCCAGTGAGGAGCGGATAAAGCGTTTAGGGCTGTTTCGCTTGGAAAGGAGGCGGTTAAGGGGAGACATGATAGCGGTCTGTAAAATTATGCATGGTATGGAGAGGGTGGATGGGGAGAGGTTTTTCTCCCTCTCTCGTCATACCAGAATGTGCGGTCATCTGCTGAAGCTGGAGGGTGACCGGTTCAAGCAGATAAAAGGAAGCATTTCTTCACCCAGCGTACCGTTCAACTGTGGAACTCCCTGCCCCAGGATGTGGCGACGGCTGCCAACTTGGAAGGCTTGAAGAGGGGAGCGGGCATGTTCACGGAGGAGAGGGCTATCCATGGCTACCAGTCCAAATGGCTACTATCGTGATGCATGCCTGTTCTCTCCAGGATCAGAGGGGCGTGCCTATGATATTAGGTGCTGTGGAAAACAGAATGGATGCTGCTGCAGTCGTCTTGCTTGTGGGCTCCCTAGAGGCACCTGTGTGAGCAGACTGCTGGACTTGATGGGCTTTGGTCTGATCCAGCAAGGCTTTTCTAATGTTCTTGCGGGTTATCCGGGCTGTGTGACCGTGGTCTTGGTATTTTCTTTCCTGACGTTTAGCCAGCAGCTGTGGCAGGCTCCTTCAGAGGAGTAACACTGAAGGACAGTGTCTCTCAGTGTCAAGTGTGTAGGAAGAGTAATATATAGTCAGAAAGGGGTTGGGTTTGAGCTGAATCATTGTCCTGCAAGAAGTATCAAAGGTAATGTGCAATGGTTCCATATTAATATTAATGGTTCAGGATACAATAGATATTAATGGTTCAGGATACAATACCACACCCTCATTAGCACATTATCTTGATACTTACAGGACAAAGGTTAGCACATTACCTTTGATACTTTTTGCAGGGCAATGATTCAGCTCAAACCCAACCCCTTTCTGACTATATATTACTCTTCCTACACATTTTACACTGAGAGACATTTGGACTGGTAGCCATGGATAGCCCTCTCCTCCGTGAACGTGCCCGCTCCCCTCTTCAAGCCTTCCAAGATGGCAGCCGTCGCCACATCCTGGGGCAGGGAGTTCCACAGTTGATGCCGGCCACAGCTGCTGGCGAAACGTCAGGGAAGAAAATACCAAGACCCCGGTCACCCAGCCCGGATAACCTACAAGAACCCATGAACTCTCGACCGTGAAAGCCTTCGACAATATTTTCTTATGTAAAAACTCCTCTCCGCCATTGAACGAGAATGGCCGGCCCGCAGGACGGAGCGGCCTCTTCGAAGAGGACGGAAGGAGGCCTTTGCAAGAAATGGCAGTTTATCCTTCGGGTCCCCCCCCTCACGCGCAAATAGCTTTCCCACGGGGAGATTAAGCCGTCCGACCGGCCCCCGGCCCCGTTCTGCCGGTGAACTTGACGTGACCGTCCCCCCACCCCTCACATCTAAAATCCAGCCATGACGCCCTCTTCTCCTTCATTCCCGGTGGGTCGCCGCGTTAGTCTGTCTGCAGTAGTAGAAAAGGGCCAGAGTCCGGCAGCACCTTAAAGACTAACAAGAATATTTTCTGTAATAGAAAAGGCCCATCCATCAGCACCTTAAAGACTCACAAGAATATTTTCTGTCAGGGTGTGAGCTTCCGTGAGCCACAGCTCGCTTCTTCAGAAAGCTCACACCCTGCCAGAAAATATTCTTGTGAGTCTTTAGGGTGCTGCCGGACTCTGGCCCTTTTCTTCTCCTTCACGTTCACGTTGGCCCGGCTCCTTTCCAAAGGGTTCGTTGTTTGACCGCGGAAGCAAAGGGGACGGGAGACGGGCTCCGAACCCGTCTGACTAGTTCGGCGTCGGCGTCGGCGGCGTCCCCCCCCGCCCTCGCCCTCTTTCCCGCTCTTTTTCTCGGTGGCGTTTCAGCTTGGGAGCAGAGAGGCTGAGGCGAAGCGGCCGCAGCGACGGCCTGGAAAAACAGGCCGCGCGGTTGCCAGGGAGGGAGAACGCACTGGGGACCAAGTCCCTCAAAAAGAAAAAGGAAAAAGGATAAAATCAAAGATAGGCAGTGCTGCCAATCTCCAGGAGGATTAAAAAGGATAAAATCAAAGATAGGCCGGGTTGCCAATCTCCAGTCAGTTGCCAATCTCCAGGCCGTGTTGCCAATCTCCAGGCACCACAAAGATCGGCCGTGTTGCCGATCTCCAGGAGGATTAAAAAGCATAAAATCAAAGATAGGCCGTGTTGCCAATCTCCAGGCAACACAAAGATCGGAAGTGTTGCCAATCTCCAGGCAACACAAAGATCGGCAGTGTTGCCAGTCTCCAGGCAACACAAAGATCGGCAGTGTTGCCAGTCTCCAGGCAACACAAAGATCGGCAGTGTTGCCAATCTCCAGGCAACACAAAGATCGGCAGTGTTGCCAGTCTCCAGGCAACACAAAGATCGGCAGTGTTGCCAATCTCCAGGAGGATTAAAAAGGATAAAATCAAAGATAGGCAGTGTTGCCAATCTCCAGGTGGTGCCTGGAGATAGGGTTGCCAACCTCCAGGCAGTGGCTGGAGATCTCTCGCTATTACAACTGATCTCCAGCCGACAGAGATCAGTTCCCCTGGAGAAAAGGGCCGCTTTGGCAATTGGACTCAATGGCACTGAAGTCCCTCCCCTCCCCAAACCCCACCATACTCAGACTTCACCCCCAACATCTCCAGGTATTTCCCAACCTGGAGCTGGCAACCGTACCTGGAGATCTCCCGCTATTATTATTATTATCATCATCATCTACAGTCAAAGACCAGCATAACAGTAATAACATCACAGAAGGAAATATAATAAATAAAATCAAAATACAGTATATGAGACATCATTAAATTACATTGAAGTTAAATTAAATTATCCTTTCAAAATTTAAGATTGATCTGAAATCAGAATTAGTATCCGCCCTTTGTTTGTTGCTTTCACCATAGCATGTCTCATCCTTGTTGCCACAAAACAGAATTTTGCAGCAAGTCTGGTGACTTTCGGGTCTTTATCCGAGAGAAGATACTTAACATAAAATTCCCTGCACGGCCAGGTAACTTTCTTTATAGTGGCTGATCCTGATGCTCCTGATGGGCAAGCTCAGTTCCCCTGGATAAAACAGCTGCTTTGGAGTGGTGGCTTTATGGCATTATACCCACTGCAGAAAGTAATATTGTACCCACTTTCAGGCTGATGTCTGTCCTCCCATAGGCTCAAGATGGTATCCCCTCATCACACACACACACACCCCTGGAGAAAATTTTGGAGGGTGAGCTCTTCTTCCCTGGAGGTTTTTAAGAAGAGGATAGATGGCCATCTGTCAGCAATGCTGATTCTATCACCTTAACCCAATGATGAGAGGGAAGGCATCTTGGCCATCTTCTGGGCCTGGAGTAGGGTCACTGGGAGTGTGGGGGAGGAGGTAGTGGTGAATTTCCTGCATTGTGCAGGGGGTTGGATTAGATGACCCTGGTGGTCCCTCCCAACTCTATGATTCTATGAACTCTGTGGCGTTGTGCCCCACTGAGGTCCCTGTCCTCCCCAGGCTCCATCCCCAAATCTCCAGGAGTTTCCAAATCTCCAGGAGTGCAATAATTTTAGGGGAGGCTCAGTGGCAGAGCATCTGCTTGGCATGCAGAAGGTCCCAGGTTCAATCCCCGGCATCTCCCGTTAAAGGGGACTAGGCAAGTCGGTTATGTTTAAGTGCTCCTCCTGAGACCCTGGAGAGCTGCTGCTAGTCTGAGCAGACAATACTGACTTTGATGGACCAAGGGTCTGATTCAGTATAAGCTAGCATCATGAGTTCATGTGTTCCCGATCTGGATCTGGCAACCTTACCCCCCCCCCAATCCCCCACCAGTGGCCAGGGGTGACCTGGCAACCCTAAATCCCTGGGAGCATGAACTGTCAGAGCTGAGGTTGGCCAGGCTGTCCCAAGCCCATTGCTGCTATTGTATGGAAAGAGAGAGAGAGAGAGAGGAAAAAAAACCCATACAAAGCCACGTGAAAATTTCCCCCTTCAGCTTGGATTTTATTACCAATCTGAAACTCAGAGCCGGGTCAGCAGGAGTTCATGCGAGGCTGCGGATCATCTGCGTAACCTGGAGTCCAGTTTGTTATGTGAGACTTGGATCGTTGGTGGATTGGCAGGGGGAAGTCCTCTGGGATCCTGACTGAGTCTGTGTGCATTCCATTCAGCGATTTTCCTCCACCGATTTTAGTAGGAAATGTTTCTGCTATGGGTAGCTTGGTTTCAGCCCGCTATCGAAAGCCGCCAAGGCATCAAGGTGGACCTACGCAGTTACACAAGGGAAGGTGTCGGAGTTTTTAAGGCCAGAAACAGAAAGGACTAGGGTTGTGCATATCGATATACCCGAACCCAAGATAAACCCAAAATTACCTGTTTTGGCAATATTCAGATTTTGGGGTTGACGAACAACAAAACCTGGGAATCTGCCCAAAGCCGAATACGCAATCCCCCCAAAAGCCAAATAATTATTCGCCTTCTGCGGAGCCTCCATTTTGTGGCCCTTGTTGCATTTAAAGTAGGTTTGCCAGGTCCCTCTTCGCCACCAGCGGGAGGTTTTTGGGGTGGAGCCTGAGGAGGGCGGGGTTTGGGGAGGGACTTCAATGCCATAGAGTCCAATGGCCAAAGTGGCCATTTTCTCCAGGGGAACTGATTTCTATCGGCTGGAGATCAGTTGTAATAGCAGGAGATCTCCTGCCTCCACCTGGAGGTTGGCAGCCCTAGTTTAGCTAGCCCCTTTCTTGGTAATCCTGCCCTCTGGCTGGTTTCCAGGGCTGCAGGAGGGAGGGAGCAGGCATCTGGGAGTTTCCCATGTGGCCAATGACAGCAATGCATTTTGCATTGCTGCAAAGCCAGCTGGTGCAGTGTGCCTGAATTGCAGCAGAGGATAACCTAGAGAGGGAGGGGCGGGGGGAGGAGGGCCAGGAATTCTCAGTGGCCAATAGGAACCCAGTTAAGGAAGAACAGTGTTCTTTCACCAATCGCAGAAGGTGTTTTTGGGCTGGAACTATTTCCAGACTTTTCTGTAAGGTTGCCAGGTTGGGAAACACCTGGTGATTTTGGAGGCGGAGCCTGAGGAGGGCGGGGTCTGGAGAGAGGAAGGACTTCAATACCATGGAGTCCAATGCAGCCATTTCCTCCAGGTGAACTGATCTCTGTTGCCTGGAGAGCAGTAGTAATAGCTCCAGCCACCTCCTGGAGGTTGGCGACCCTACTTTTCTGTGCTTGGCCAAAGACTATAACAGCAGGTCTGGTTCCCTGACCAGGCCATTCCTCACAGAGGTTTGAGAGAGTCTGGTGGCAAAGCTTGGCTTTAGCTCTTGCTGCCTGATTCTCCCTCTGCGTCCTGGTGCCTCATCCTCACCTGCCGGATTTCAACCTGCCGCTTGGATCGGATTCCTTCCTTCCTGCCTGCTGCCTGGAGGAGAAGACACCGAAGGGTTTGAGATATCGTCGTTTTCCTGTTGTATTGGGGGCTCATTTTCTAAATTTTGCTAGAAGCCAGCAGGCCTTGGCCTGTTGGTTGTTGTTGTTGTTGTTGGTGGGATGTTTGCTAGTTTGAGCTGTTTATTTATTATTTTGGGTGGGAGGACTGCTTCCATTTCTCCACTGCTTGCTGTTTCACAGTTCCTCTGTTTGCATTGGGGTTTTTTTTTCTCTGCCTCAGACCTTGCTGGCTTTTGCCTGAAAGGAGGGGTGATTTGATTGTTTTTTTGGGGGGGACACTGCTTTCTTGTTGTCGTCACCGTTCTCATTGGGCGAAAATGCATGGTCGCTTTAGCCTCCTTTATTCCCTGTTTCAGCCAGGATCGAACGCGAAACACATGTGTTCGATCCTGGCTGAATCCTGGCTGAAACAGAGAATAAAGGAGGCTAGAGCAACCATGCGTTTTCACCCATTGGTGCCTTTAGAGAGGTTTTTTTGTGGTCGTTTGGTGCCTTCTCGTGTTCTTTGGTCTGCAAATGGTTTTGGTGGATTTATTGAGCCTAGTCCACTCTCTTGGACGGTTTGTTGTCTTGGGAGGTAGAGTTCCCAACTTTGCAGGGTAGCTTAAAGGGACTCTCTTTGCAAATATCCCAAAGGTTGGTGAAGATTGGGCCGGGGGGTCCAATTTTAGGGAGTCTGTAGCCCCCATTCCCCATAGAAACCCATTGTAAACATTTCTATGGAGGAGGGGGGGGCTACCCCTTTGGGCCCCCATACAATTGGGTCCCTTGACCCAATCTTCACCAAGGTTGGGTGAAAGGAAAATATATATGTCTATGTATAAATACTGAAAGTATAATTTATTAGAAGCACTATATAAAAGTTAAAATTATTTAAAAGCATTAAAATATCAACCTCAGGTAATGCCATTGTGCTAACTATAACCACATACCAAACGCGTTTCGGCCTATTTGGTATGTGGTTATAGTTATCAACCTCAGGAAATGCCATTGTGCTATTTTAATGCTTTTAAAATATAGCGCTTCTAATAAACTATACTTTCAGTATCTATACTTAGACTTATATATATTTTCCTTTCACCCAACCTTGGGTACCCAGCTTTTGTTTTTAGGTTGGGTTTTATTCCCCTCCTTTTTCTTCCAATCTTCACCAAGCCTCAAGATTCATGCAACGAGAGTCCCTTCAAGCTACCCTGAAAATTTGAAAACTCCACCTCTAAAAACTCCCCCACATGAGCTTCGAAAAGAGTTTTCCATAGACTGTAATGGGCCCGATTTTTGGGGGTAAACCCGGAAATGAGCCAAATACCCATATTTACCAGTATGGGTATTTGGCTTATTTCGGGTTTACCAAAAAAAAAATCAAGCCGAATGAACCCGAAATTTACCGATTCTTTTTTGCACAACCCTAGAAAGGACTGCTTTAGCAACTGTGGGCACTCCCATGTTCCTCTTCGCCGTCTTAATCTTTCTGAATCGGTCTTTGGGTTGGGTGGGATGAGCCAGTTTTGTAGATACTACAAGAAGACAGCCAACAATCACAAATGGAAGCTAAGCAGACATTCTCCCCATTTAACAGCTTGTTAAACTTTATTGGCGAGGAGGGAGAACAAAGAAACTCATGCGGATGCTTTCGGGGGGGGGAATGCAGATTATTGCCATGTTGACACTCGGTGGTGTTCATATCTACAAAAATTACTTCTCTGTACCAGTTGGTGCAATGTTTTCTCTCCCCCGTCGCCACATTTTCACTTTGAGCTGAAGAATTTCCATTCTAAATAATGTATATTGGAACATACAGACCATCTGTGTCTGGAATGCCTATGGAAAGCATTATAAATAAAGATATTTTTTAAAAAAACACTTCTTGGAGCAAATACCAGGTTTTGCAAAGGTAAATACATGACATATGTTCCTACAATGTCCCCCCACCAGTGGTCCCATCTTTGCCCATTCAAACTTCTCCTTCAAGGAACATCAAGACATTGAAGATCACCTTATGGTTACTAACATCCGGGTGGGGACTTGAGAATTCCCAGAATCACAACTGGTCTCCAAATAGGGTTGCCAACCTCCAGGTACTAGCTGGAGATTTCCTGCTATTACAACTGATCTCTAGCCAATAGAGATCAGTTCACCTGGAGAAAATGGCCGCTTTGGCAATTGGACTCTGTGGCATTGGAGTCCCTCCCCTCCCCAAACCCTGCCCTCCTCAGGCTCCGCCCCAAAAACCTCCCGCTGGTGGCGAAGAGGGACCAGGCAACCCTATCTCCAGACGACAGAGATCAGTTCCTCTGGAGAAAATGGCTTCTATGGAGGGTGGACTCTGTGGCATTTTATCCCATTGTGGTTCCTCCCCTCCCCAGGCTCCACCCCCAAAATCTCCAGGATTTTCCCACCCTAGAGTTGGCAACCCTACCACTGATAGCCTCTTTCCATAAGCTGTGTCTAGATCAGTGTTTCCCAATCTGTGGGCCGGGACCCAAAAGTAGCCAGCGAAATTTCCGAAAGAGGGTTGTGGGCCAAACCCCTTTCCATTGCTCTCTTTTGTATTTTGGAAACCAAGATTTGACCCTGGAAACAGTCTCTTCCATTCCATCCATGCCAGTGTGGTGTAGTGGTTAAGAGCGGTGGTTTGGAGCGGTAGAGTCTGCTCTGGAGAACTGGGTTTGATTCCCCACTCCTCCACATGAGCGGCGGAGGCTACTCTGGTGAACTGGATTGGTTTCCCCACTCCTCCACACGAAGCCAGCTGGGTGACCTTGGGCTAGTCACAGTTCTCTTAGAGCTCTCTCAGCCCCACCTACCTCACAGGGGGTCTGTTGTGGGAAGGGGAAGTGATTGCGAGCCAGTTTGAGTCTCCCTTAAGTGTTAGAGAAAGTTGGCATATAAAAACGAGCTCTTTTTCTTCTTCGTCTTCACTGCTTATATATGTTGATCAAGTAAAGCAACCCATCCTCGGGTCAAAGGCTTCGCAGTCAGTACAGTTAAATTTTGCCTCAATCAAGCTTCTAATTGCTGCATCTGCTGACAGAGCTGTTATAGCCCGTACGGTCCATAAAGCCCGGAGGTAAAAAAATATATATTTGCCTCTCCGATAATTGTTCCTCTGTTTCGAGAATTTGCATTTAAATATCTTACTTCTTTATTTACTCCGTAAGGGGCAGAGCGTGGAATTTTAAAGTGCTTTAAAACTGTGGGTTTAATTGACCGCATAATAGCGATTAACCAAATGTGTGCAATTAGAGGCTTAAAACGCACTTATTAAGTAATAGATGCGCCCTACTACTGGGGGACTTTCGGAAGTGGTAAACATCCATCAAAAAGTTAACTCAGCAGCATGAAATCCACCCCCCTTATATTTCCGGGAGATGTTTTATGGGTGGGACCTTGCTACACATCTCTGCCCGTCAGGAACGCATGAACACGTGAAGCTGTCTTCTACTGAATCAGACCCTCGGTCCATCAAAGCCAGTATTGTCTACTCAGACTGGCAGCAGCTCTTCAGGGGCTCAGGCAGGGGTCTTTCATGTCACCTACCTTCCTAGTCCCTTTAACTGGAGATGCTGGGGATTGAACTTGGGACCTTCTGCATGCCAAGCAGATTCTCTACCACTGAGCCACGGCCACTGCCTTCAGAAGACAGAAAGGCAATGCTTGCTTTGCCAGAAACTTAACCGGTCCTGGGGGATTTTTGCCTTCCTCTGGCCATAGAGCAGGGGTCACTGGGGGAGTGGGGGGGGGAGGTATATGTGAATTTCCTCCATTGGGTAAGAGGTTGGACTAGATGACCCTTGGGATCCCTTCTGGCTCTATGTTTCTGTGTTTCTATATTTCTAACCCCTTCACCTTTTTGGAGGACCCACTTGGGTACTGCATTTAGATAGCTACGAGAAGCCAAACTGGTGGAGCTGGGGGAAATGGTGCTTATAGAGTTCATTAAAGGTGCTCTCCCTTTCTCCCCATTGTTTGAGAATTACAGCTAGCTGAATTGGTCCTGAGTCCCACAGATTGTCCACTTGACAAGATTGTGGGAAGCTGGATTGAAGTTCCAACCAAAAGTAACCATGGGGATACAGCGCCTCAGTATTCATGGTAGATTTGAGACCAACAAAATTTTTGGAGACCAACAAGATTTTCAGATAGACGTTTGATGAAGAAAGCTTTGACTCTTGAAAGCTCGTACCCCGAAAATCTCGTTGGTCTCCAAGGTTCTACTGGACCCGAATCTAGCTGTTCTACTGCAGACCAACATGGTACCTTCTGAAACTATCAATATCCATGGTGTTTTGAAAAGTCCAGAAGAAGACAGATCCCTGCCTTGGAGGAAGTTACAATCTAAAATCGGACAGAAGGAAGATAACAAAATTTAGGAATTTGCCAACCTCCAGATGAGGCCTGGAGACCTTTCAGAGTTTAGGAAATGAGCTACAGATGCGCCCAAGGTATCACATGAACACATGAATCTGTCTGATAATGAATCAGACCCTTGGTCCATCTAGGTCAGTATTGTCTACTGAGACTGGCAGAACTCTCCAGGGTCTCAGGCAGAGGTCTTTCCCATCACCTACTGCCTGGTTATTAACTGGAGATGCCAAGGATTGAACCTAGGACTTTCTCCAGGTCTCAAGCAGAGGTCCTTTACATCACCTGGTCCTATTAACTGGAGACACCAAGGACTGAATCTGCAACCCTCTGCACACAAAACTCTGGGACTGTCATGGCTCTTCCCCTTGTGAAGAAGCTTGGTTGTTCTTATGAGGTCTCTAGAAAGAGGTCTCTGAGATGCTGTGCACACCACACCATTTGATAGATGCGTGTTTAATGAAATTCCCAGTGCTGGGTTGGCTTTCCATTGATGAGAACGAAAGGGAATCGTGCAAAATACGAATTTTCAGCCTGTACTGAATTTCCTAGTTATTGTGGTCTTCAGTCTACCCTAAGAACATAACTTTATACTTGCTTTAAAAAAAAAAATCAGCTTAATGATAGTCGTCAACTCCTCTCAAACAGTTTTTTGCATTAACACTTCTTAGCGTCTGGAAATTTCAAATCCTGGCATCAAAGGGTTATAGAATCACTTCCTCTGTTTCTGGAAATAGCCCTGACCCGCCTTTCGCACGGTTTTCTTTTTTTGGTCTCTTGGAAACAGAACTCCATTGAACGAGGTACTATTCCCCTCTATTTACTCCTTGGTGAAGTTGGAGGGTGTTTTACGTTTTTTTTCCTATTTAATTTTAGGCTCCATGTTTACCGAACAAGGAAAAGGACATCTTGTTAATACAGCTTACTGTATACAGAGAAGGCATACCAAGGGTAGAATCCTGTGTCGGTGAAGAAGGCTGACCCTCATGGGAGTCAGAAACTTGCTTTGCTGTAACATTAAAGAGGAACCACTTGACAAGGGTGTGACCCCTCCAATGAGGGAGATCCCAATCTGCTGTGGGTTTGTGACATTAGTACAACCCATCATCACGAATAGTACATGGCCTCAAAATAATTTCATGGCTTGCATTCGACTAACAATATTCCTCAAAAAAAGAGAGAAGAAGTAGAACTTTAGTGAGGAACATCAAAATTATAATTTAAAGGGCTTATGCTCCTAAACTCTGAAGCCAGAAGTCTTGGAAAACATAGGTCTTTTATGCATGGCTGTTTCACTCACCGTCACCCCTCCAATGACTTCAGGTCTTTGTGTTGATTACGCACGCCGTTTCAGACCGTCAGAAGTCGCCTCACTCTCCCCCTGCCTTTCCCCGTGTTTTCAGAGACCTGTTTTATCTCAAATTTGAAAACACGGGCAAAAAGCGGGGAAAGGCCGGGGGAGAGCAAGGCGACCTCTGATCTCCAGCTACTACCTGCAGGTTGGCATCCGTAGATGTAATTCTGGAAGGTCTCCAGGCCCTAGGGCTGCCAGGTCCCCCTCTCCTCCGGCAGGAGGCTATAGGGCTGAGGTTGGGATTGCGCGTGTGTGTGCCGACGCGCGTGCGCGTCACTTCCGGCTTAGAACCGGAAGTGCCACTCAAACTAAGAGGAAAAGGCCCCTTGCGAGGTGGCATATTTGCCCGCTGACCCTCAGATGGTTGGTGGGCAGAGGGTTAAATTACCGGGGGTTTGCCCGCCACCACCGGACACTTGGCCACCCTACTAGGGCCCATCTGGAGGTTGGGAACCCTAGCCAAAAAAAAAATGGTACGGTGGCTTCTTCTGGACAGGTTCCACAGAAGGCATTTCCAGGGACAGAGAGAAAAAGGAAAGCGTGGTCACCACTGGAAAACTTGAAACACCCTCTGGACCGTTCCGCCGCTGCCGTTGACATACTTTTGAGTTTACCGAGCAGCATTCAAACTTTCCCCCAGCGTCCTGGACCAAAGAAAGGTGTGCCAGTTCCTTTGCGGTATAACCTTAGACTGCTCAACGCTAATGGGGGGGGGGGAGATAATATATCTTTCTGCACTTTCATGTGCCTGGCCCCACCGCCATTCCATCCAAAGGTCAGCTGGTTTGATGTGTGCAGACAGATATTTCTGCCGTGTGCCTCTTGGGTGGGACGTTTCCTCTTTTAAATTTCCAGCCACTTGATTTAAGGGAGAGAGGGAAACACACGCGGGCAAACACAAACAGAAGATTGTGTTTTCTTGGGATGGGTTTGAAAGGCCTGATTAGAATATGCTGACCCCAGGAATACGATGGGCTAAAGAAATCTGATGCCTTTGAGGCTTGTGACCTGGATGGTCATGGGGGTACTTGGTTGGAGGACAGAGCCAGGCCAATCTGGGCTGCATATAAAAATGGTAGCAGTATGGTTGCCAGCCTCCAGGTGAAGCCTGGAGATCTCCTGGAATTACAGCTGATCTGTAGATGACAGGGATCAGTTCCCCTGGAGAAAATGGCTGCTTTGGAAGGAGCCCCGTGGCGCAGAGTGATAAGCTGCAGTACTGCAGTCCAAGCTCTGCTCACGACCTGAGTTCGATCCCAACGGAAGTTGGTTTCAGGTGGCCGGCTCAAGGTTGACTCAGCCTGCCATCCTTCCGAGGTCAATCAAATGAGGACCCAGCTTGCTGGGGGTAAAGGGAAGACGACTGGGGAAGGCACTGGCAAAACACCCCGTAAACAAAGTCTGCCTAGGAAACGTCGGGATGTGATGTCACCCCATGGGTCAAGAATGACCTGGTGCTTGCACAGGGGAACTTTACCTTTACCTTTTTGGAAGGTGCAGTCTATGTAGGGTTGCCAACCTCCAGGTACTAGCTGGAGTTCTCCTGCTATTACAAGTGATCTCCAGTCAATAGAGATCTGTTCGCCTGGAGAAAATGGCCGCTTTGGCAATTGGACTCTATGGCGTTGAAGTCCCTCCCCTCCCCAAACCCCACCCTCCTCAGGCTCTGCCCCAAAAACCTCCTGCCGGTAGCAAAAATGGACCTGGCGACCCTAATTCTATGGCATTATACCCTTCTGGGGTCCCTCCCCACAAAGTTCTGCCCTCCCTAGGCTTCACTCCCAAATCTCCAGGAATGTCCCAAACCAGAGTTGGGAACCCTAGGTAGAACCCAACCGCTCCTTCAGAAGTGAGGCTATCTCCTTTTCTTTTTGTTGCTGCTCCCGAACTTGTCTTTCCTGCTTTTGAAATCAGCTGGTGCATCAAGGCCTATTGAAAGATGCCTTAGTTTCCCCCAACGCATTCCTGAGCTCTTCGAGAGGCAGCTCTCGGGTACGACGTTTCCTGTGGCTTTGTAAAAATATAGAAGCGCTTGAAAAAATATTTGTCATCTTTCCACTCTGGTGGTCTGCAATTTGGGCCAAGGGGAGTTTTCTCGCCGTCTGCCTCCTCCTGTTCATTTCTCGTATTGTTCGGTGATAGCACGGGTCATGGGTGGAATGGAGCAACTCTGTTTGAAAAAATTGAAGCCATCCATCAAACCCACACTTCGGACAAACCGTTTTTCCACTCCAAATTGACAAGTGTTCTGAAAGTCATAACGTGGTGAATGGCATCACTAGGCCAGCATCACGAACCCCCCTAGGATGTTGACATTCAAGCAGGACAAAATAGGATATCTGGTATCCATAGAGTTGCCAACCTCCAGGTACTGTTGAATAATTAATTTGGAAAAATCCTTACGGAAAATATATCTCAACACGCAGCCACTGAAATGATTTTCTTTTTGGTTCTTGTAGGTTATCCGGGCTGTGTAACCGTGGTCTTGGAATTTTCTTTCCTGACGTTTCGCCAGCAACTGTGGCAGGCATCTTCAGAGTAGTAACACTGAAGGACAGTGTCTCTCAGTGTCAAGGGTGTAGGAAGAGTAATATATAGTCAGAAAGGGGTTGGGTTTGAGCTGAGTATTGTCCTGCAAAAGTATTGTCCTGTAAGTATCAAGATAATGTGCTAATGAGGGTATGGTATGTTAATATGGAACCATTGTATCCTGAAGTGATCTGTTAATGTGTGTAATCCAAAACTAATCTGTATGGCTATTGTTGAATGTTGTCTTTGTCTGGAGGTTTTTCAGGGCAGGAAGCCAAGCCTTATTCATTCTAAAACTCTCCTCTTTTCTGTTAAAGTTGTGCTGATGTTTATGAATTTCAATGGCTTCTCTGTGCAATCTGACAAAATAGTTGGTAGAATTGTCCAGTCTTTCAGTGTCTTGGAATAAGACCCTGTGTCCTGTTTGTGTCAGTCCATGTTCATCGGGACCACAAAACGCAGCATACAAACAAGGATAAAAGAACATGAAAGATACTGCAGACTTGGCCAACCTGAGAAATCAGCAGTGGCTGAACATGGACTGACACAAACAGGACACAGGGTCTTATTCCAAGACACTGAAAGACTGGACAATTCCACCAACTATTTTGTCAGATTGCACAGAGAAGCCATTGAAATTCATAAACATCAGCACAACTTTAACAGAAAAGAGGAGAGTTTAAGAATGAATAAGGCTTGGCTTCCTGCCCTGAAAAACCTCCAGACAAAGACAACATTCAACAATAGCCATACAGATTAGTTTTGGATTACACACATTAACAGATCACTTCAGGATACAATGGTTCCATATTAACATACCATACCCTCATTAGCACATTATCTTGATACTTACAGGACAATACTTTTGCAGGACAATACTCAGCTCAAACCCAACCCCTTTCTGACTATATATTACTCTTCCTACACCCTTGA
Organism: Euleptes europaea; assembly: GCF_029931775.1. Lineage (NCBI taxonomy): Eukaryota > Metazoa > Chordata > Lepidosauria > Squamata > Sphaerodactylidae > Euleptes > Euleptes europaea. The sequence goes on from NC_079332.1 coordinate 12,147,143, forward strand.
CACTGAGAGACACTGTCCTTCAGTGTTACTACTCTGAAGATGCCTGCCACAGTTGCTGGCGAAATGTCAGGAAAGAAAATTCCAAGACCACGGTTACACAGCCCGGATAACCTACAAGAACCAATGAACTCTGACCGTGAAAGCCTTCGACGATTTTCTTTTTGTATTTCAATACACCCAATTTTACAAGGTTACAACTTATACTGCTAGTGAAATAAAACACACAGAAAATTTCTACAACTTGAGCTTCTGTTGTACACAAGAATTATGCCCACTAAGTGTGTCTCCAAAACATTGTCACTACAAAACTACCAAACACCAAGGAAATGGAACTATTTAATTTTCCTGTCGGCTGCCGCAGTCCGCCGCGCCGTGTCAAGGATGCACTCGCTGCACCGGTCAGCTGACCGTGGTTTTCCAGTCATGCAGCGTCCTCCGGAGCTTCTACGTTGCTATTAACTCTTGCTTGTACGGCAACTGCTGACAAGATGTATATTGCTCACAGAGGATTGTTTGTTCCTTCCAGTACAATCCACCAGGCGCAGTTGCGCCGCAATGTAGGCGCAATTGCGCCACAACGTGACAAGATCCCGGGTTTTTAAGTCTTGTTTCGCGGGTATAATTTTTTTCTGCTTCTTCAGACTTTATATATCTTGCATCTATAATAACAACAATAATTATTGCCATCCTTAAAAATATACAACTTTCTCCCATTACTCCCTAGGACAATATCACTATAATCTTACCTGACCGCAATTTCGCAGTTCTTAGCAAAAGACTTTTAGTCAACTTGAATTACAATCCCTCCATTCCTAAATTTATACAACAAGGACCTTTGACAGATGTTCTCAATATGTTGTTACATGTCATTAGGTAAGTATCCTTTCAAAACTTAACAATACAGCCTAAACTTAACAATAAAGCCTAATGTTGTTGTTATGTGTTATTACCACTTTCTTTATATACAGGTTCAATGTATGGCAAACTTTCACAAAAAAGTTTTAACAAAACATACTAGTTTTAGATTTAGCATCAAGTTTAGCATCAAGATACATTGATGCTAAAATTTAGCATCAAGATATATACAAATTCTAACGGACTATAAACAGGATTTTACAACTTTCAGAAGTCGTTTGGACTCAATTGAAGAATCTTATGTTTCATATTTAATATTGTTTAGGTTGTTTATAAGTTTTTGTTTGCACTTCACTGTTGTCTTCACTGTATTGTAATACACATTTGATATTTTCACGTATAGAGCCGAGTACTGTTTCCTTTCAAACTATTACCTTACAGTACTGGTGAATTTTTGTATTAGACTATTACCTGGAGGGTGGCAACCCTGCTCCACCCCAAAATCTCCCAAGTATTTCCCAACAAGGAGCTGGCAGCCCTACCGAGTAGAGATGAGAAGCCTGAAAACGTTTCCTAGCTCAAAGAGATAGCTGTGATCCCACAAAGCAATCTAGATTATGTGTTCCATGCATTTTGATAAGAATCATTCAACTCTGCCGCTTTGGCATTGGGAGAGTCAAGTGGCATATTTCCGGCTTTAAATTTATAGTCAAACTCACTCGAGGGCTTTTTTTAACAAAACCAATCAAATGGATGCCTTTTTTTTTAAAAAAAAGATAAAGATTGCCTTTGCCAAAATATGTGCAAGAACGTCTTCCACGGCGGATAATATTTTTCCTCAACAGGTTTGGGCATTGTAGAGGGCCTAGCTGTGTCAGCTTCCTTTGCTCTTAAAAAAAAAAAGACAAGAAAAAAGGGCTCCATTATCTACTGTGGAAAAACAAGCCGGGTAAAAAGATCCTGGAAGGCAGCCACGCCTGCCTGTTCTTTACAATGTAAAGGTTTCCCAGGTCCCTCCTCGCTACCGGCGGGAGGTTTTTGGAGCAGAGCCAGAGGAGGGTGGGGTTTGGGGAGGGGAGGGACTTCAATGCCATAGAGTCCAATTGCCAAAGCGACCATTTTCTCCAGGTGAACTGATTTCTATTGGCTGGAGATCAGTTGTAATAGTAGGAGATCTCCAGCTACCACCTGGAGGTTGACAACCCTAATGATATAGCATTAGCTAGGGTTAGGGTTGCCAACTCCGGGTGGGAAAATACCTGGATTGTGGGGGTGAAGCATAGGGAGGACAGGGTTTTGGGTGGAGGGACCTCAGCAGGGTACAATGGCATAGCGTTAGAGTTGCCAACCTCCAGGTACTAGAAAATTAATAAACTTGGACCGCAAACAATTAGTTATTCAACCCTATGCAGTCACTATGGCAAAAATAAATTTTTATATGAGAGAAGTAACCTTATTTCCTTTAGTGCGGTAAATGTATATGAAAATCACTTTTATGTTTATGTGAAGCAACAACACAATATATAATTCTAAGTATTTATACATAATTTGCTTTATGGTGTTATTCTCTCATATAAAAATTTCTTTTTGGCATAGTGACTGCATAGGGTTGAATAACCTCCAGGTACTAGCTGGAGAGCTCCTGCTATTACAACTGATCTCAGCCGAGAGAGATCAGTTCACCTGGAGAAAATGGCTGCACTGGCAATTGGACTCTATGGCATTGAAGTCCCTCCCCTCCTCAAACCCTGCCCTCCTCAGGTTCTGCCCCCAAAATCTCCAGGTATTTCCCAACCTGGAGCTGGCAACCCTACATAGAGTCCACCTTCCAAAGCGGCAATTTTTTCCAGGGGAACGGATCTCTTTCATCTGTGGATCAGTGGCTTCCCTAAATTTCCTGGCTCCAAGGGGGGTAATAGTGGTCCCCAAATTTTTGTCTCCCCTCATCCCCTTTTGGGGGCCCTCGTGCACCAAAGAATGACCAAAAATAGCAGCTCCCTCACCTCTTATTCTATTGCTTTGTTTCCTATCATATTCAAATACAGACATGAATAAAACTTTGGAACAATGGGCTGATTCTGTCATTTTTCTGTCCTTAATCTTGAGTCCGTGCAAAGGTTTTTCATTCCCGAGGCTGTGTCAAGGGCAGCCGTAACAAGAGCTTCATTCAAACATTTGTTAAAAAAAATGTTTTTTGGGGAGGGGGCGGATAATACCCATTTAAGTATCTTATTTTTGTGTCTCGATCTCCCTTACATCACGAAGTTAAACACAAGATTAATTTGCGGAAAGATCGTACATGTGTAGGAAGTCGGATCTGATAGTGGCTATTAAAAGCTATTATGCGTAATTGGTTCGAGATAAGGATAACAGCCAAGAATCTTGTCCCTCTCTTCCTCCCTGTAGGGGGGAAAAGCCACACAAAGGGAACCCTCTTTCGCACATCACTCCCCGTATATCAGTGCAATTTGAGAAAATCAGGCCTGCTTCTGATTTTGCATTTGTAAGAAAAGAAAATTGCCTGCTCGGAACAAAAAAGACAAAAAGATGTGCTTCTAGGTCTTTAAGTGGCAGAGACATGATCAGAGGACCGTTTCTGTCCCTGCCTTTGGAATTCCCCGGGGAGATTCGCCTGGAGCCATCCCTGGGGACATTCAGGCGCCAAGCTAAGTCCATCCTTTCTAACCCCCCAAACCCCTTTTACTATTAACAAAAATAGGATGTGTTTCCGACAACTTGATTTTATCTTGCCAGGTTTTCTTTCTATCTTTTTTGGTGCGGCTTTCTCTTCTCGCCATGTTCCTGATGTACACTCACTGTCCACTTTATTTGGTCTACGCCATTGTCTTCAGCGGACCGAGATAAGAGTAATGCTGCCTAGGATTGCGCTGATATTGTCTTTCACCCTCCTAAAACGTCTCCCTTCTCTTGAATGCTTTCACAACTTCTCATATGGAACAGAGATTGCCCATCCACTTGGCAGCCATAGGCGGTTGTCTAGGGTGCCAAATGAATGGAGGGGTGTTAACTAGATTCATATGGTGGTAATAAAAAGGAGGGTCATTTTTCACCAGGTGTATGGTTTTTCTTTCCAGCTTCCATCTGTTTGGAAGAGGAGGAGTGGGGGCCTCAGTTGTAAGTTTGAGGAATGTCAGCATTGTCTAGGGTTACCATTTGCCCATTTATGGTGGGAGACCTCCAGGTACATGTGAACACATGAAGCTGTCTTATACTGAATCAGACCCTTAGTCCATCAAAGTCAGTATTGTCTACTCAGACCAGCAGCGGCTCTCCAGGGTCTCAGGAAGAGGTCTTTGACATCACCTACCTGACTAGTCCCTTTAACTGGGGATGCTGGGGATTGAACCTGGGACCTTCTGCATGCCAAGCAGATGCTCTACCACTGAGCCGCACCCCTCCCAGGTAATTGAGGCCCTTGCCCACCGATGCTCACCTGATCAGCTAGTGGGGCCAAAGAGGGGGTTGTGATCATCCAGGGGGAAAAAATTAAAAGAAAAACAAGGCCTCGTCAACTTACAGGAAGTTCTCTTCTTCTATATCCCTTCTTCTATATCTTCTGAATATCTCTTCTTCTATATGACAGATTAAATCTGGCTGTTCAAGATTTATTACTGTCCACCTGCTAGATAACTGAAGCTTTTTGTTATACACAACCGTTCCGCATACCCCCCGTGGCTGTGTACACATTGCCTTCCTGGTTCTAGATCTGTACATTACTTCCTTAAATTCTCATTATTGGACTGGCGGTCATGCTCTAGATGCATTTGGGAGCCGCTGAACTAGCTTTCCAGTTTGGGAAGCCCTTAAACGGCCTTTTTGCAGCCAAATGGTGATTTCATCACAAAGGCATGGTTTAATTTCACACATCAGATAACATGACCCCCCACCAAGCAAAACATGTTAGCGGAGGAATTAACAAAGGTCGAAGGCACCGGAGAAACCTAATCAGTCATTAATCCAAATAATTAGATATTAACATCAGGCCTTGGGTGTTGGGAGAAGAGGGTGTTTAATATACAGAAGCTGCTCTTGAGCTGACTTTTCTGCCGGAAGACAGGTAGCATTTGACTTCAGTGGAATGTCTCCTGAAGCCGAGCGCTGCAATCTTTTTGACGGATATCTGTGTCCGCCCCCTGCAACTTTTCAGATGGGTCCGGATGATCAGACAGGGACTTCATCAAGGCGGCGGCTCTGACGTGCGGCCCACAAATCCATCTCCTGAGGCGCACGGCAATATTTCTCCGTAAATTACCTTCTCGGGGAGAATGGTCATTGCCAGGAGAGGTCAATGGCAGGTGTTCCATCCTCTGAAGCAATATAGATGGAAATGTATCTCCCCCTCCCCTCTCTCCTTCTGACTATGGATGGGGCAGGTTTTGACATATGACGTCTTCTCTGACTTTCTGACCTGAGCTTCCACTTAACAAATACTTGAGATTCGTGGGGGTTAAACCTGTTGTTCGTTCCAAAAGAGGTATTTTTTTTAAAAAAACAAACCATACTTCAGCATTGAGACCCAGTAGGGTTGCCAACCTCCAGGAGTGTGTGTGTTAAGTGCCGTCAAGTTGCTTCCGACTCATGGCGACCCTATGAATGAAAGTCCTCCAAAATGTCCTATCTTTGACAGCCTTGCTCAGATCTTGCAAATTGAGGGCTGTGGCTTGGTTTATTGAGTCCATCCATCTCTTGTTGGGTCTTCCTCTTTTCCTGCTGCCCTCAACTTTTCCTAGCCTGACTGTTTTTTCCAGTGACTCTTGTCGTCTCATGATGTGACCAAAATACTATAGCCTCAGTTAACCTTCAGGTACTGCTAAATAAATTCACACAATTCACTATAAGGTATAGCATATAACATGTGCTGGAAATGTATTCCTCAAATTCACAATTCCAAAAAGAGCTGTTGTGCTCTTTTATTGGATAACAGCTCTTTTTGGAATTGTGAATTTGAGGAATATATTTCCAGCACATGTTATATGCTATACCTTATAGTGAATTGTGTGGATTTATTTAGTATATACCTATACTGAGTTTGTACTACTTCTATTGGTATAATATAGATTCTTGAAACAGTAGAGTTTGGGCGCATTCTGCCAGACCAATCCAGTGAAACAAAGTTCTACAACGTCCTTCACAAATAGCTGTTGAAACCAAGAGTAAAACAAAAAGACCTATCGATAACTTTGTCTGGAGAATGCACCCAATTAAATGCAACTCCGTCTGCATTCCGAACCGCGGCGTTCATTTATGACCAGTTTCTATGATTTGTTACTGCTTTAACTGCCTGTTTAAAACAGCTGCCTGCCAAGCCAAGCTGCCATACAACCAGAAGAGGGGTGTATGGGCGTAGAACCTATAAAGACGTAAAAAGAGCCATGCTGGATCAGACCTAAGGACCATCGAGTCCAGCATTCTGTTCACAGAGTGGCAACCAGCTGCCTGTAGGAAGACCACAAGCAGGATGATAGGTCTATCCATGGCTACTGGTCAAAATGGATTCTAGTCACGTTGCATACCTACTCTCAAAAATATCAGAGGAGCATGCTTATTATCTTAGGTGCTGTGGAGCACAGGCAGGATAATGCTGCTGCAGTCGTCTTGCTTGTGGCCTTCCTAGAGGCACCTGGTTGGCCACTGTGTGAACAGACTGCTGGACTTGATGGGCCTTGGCCTGACCCAGCATGGCCTTTCCGATGTTCTTATGTTCAGGATGACTGCGACAGTGTTACAAAGAGGCATAGTGCCTCTGGTACTGGAGGGAGTAGATCTGCATCAGGACTAGCAGCCATCTCGGCTAGTAGCCACTGATATCCTCATCCTCCATGAATTGGTTCACTCCCCTTTTAAAGCCTTCCAAGCTGGCAGCTGTCGCCGCACCTCTGGATTATGTGAGAACGTACATGCGAAGAAGCTGATTGCGCTGGAGGCCAAGTCAAAGCACCCGCCGAACGGCCACAGGCAGGTCAACAAACAGGCAAACAGTCAGTTGAAAAATTAGCTCCCTGTTTGCCACTGGCAAACAGGATGTGAGCCACTCGGGAGGGGGGGTTTCGAGCATCCCTGCTTCTATGGATATCCACAGAGGGATAGAAGCCTTTTTGAAGATGAGGCATCATCAGTATAAATGCCCATCTCTCCAGTCACTTTGTGTGCGAATTCATGGCCACACTAGCCTTTCTGTTACCATGTGTGTACCTAGGGATGACTCCAAATTTTTGTGGGCGGACGGAAAAGAGGCTTCCTCCAGCTCGAGCTCACCACTTCTGCCGCGTCTTTGATCCTTAACCAAGGGCCCTTTCTCGTCTCCTGAGTATTGGCAGAGCTGTAGGGAAAGTTGACTAGGAATTGCGTTGAAGTGTGATAGCCGTAACCTGGAAACTCCAGGCTAGCCCGATCTCATCAGGTCTCACAAGCTAAGCAGGGTTGGCCCTGGTTAGTATGTGGATGGGAGACCACCAAGGAAAGTCTGAGGTCGTGACACAGAGGTAGGTAATTACAAACCACCTCTGAATGTCTCTTTCCCTGAAAACCCCACGGGGTCGCAATAAGTGTGCTGGGAGACAAACTGCTAAATGTCCAGAGCCATGCAACTTCCTGACCTGCCTGGCTGACATCTTCCTTTTTCAAATGGTGGAGGAAGTTACAAGGGGCTACATGGTGTAATGGTTAAGAGTGGAGGACTCTAATCTGGAGAATCGGGTATGATTCCCCACTCCTCCACATGAGCGGCGGACTCTAATCTGGTGAACCGGGTTGGTTTCCCCACTCCTCCGGATGAAGCCAGCTGGGTGACCTTGGGCCAGTCACAGTTCTCTCCGAACTCGCTCAGCTCCACCTCCCTCACAAGGTGTCTGTTGGGAGAGGAAGAGAAGGTGATTGTAAGCCAGTCTGAGACTCCTTAAAGGTAGAGAAAACCAGGGTATAAAAACCAACTCTTCTGCTTCTGCTGCTTCTTCTTCTCCTGCTTCTTCTTCTTTTCTTCTTCACATTAACCAACAGACAAGAGTTGGTTGGTGGGGAGAAGGTGGTGGGGACCTTAGTGGGAAGTGAGCATGTCCTCCTAGAATTCCTTTTGCTATAGGGGGGGGGGCAAGGAAGTTTGTCGCTAGACTTGTATGTTAGATTTTAGTAGGGCAGACTTTAATGATCTCAGATGCACAGTGAGAGTCATTGCATGGGCAACAATGCTGGAAGGGAAAGGTGGGCTCTCCTAAAACAAGAGTTATTGCAAACGCAAGCCATCACTGTTCCATCAACGGAAACATGGTAGGGGATCCAAGAAGCCAATGTGGATGAACAGGGAACTCCATGGTGAGCTAAGGAAGAAAAGGGAAAAGATCAAGAAATGGAGGGAAGGGTATACCTCTAAAGAAGAATATCTGTGGGTTGCTAGCCCAAAGAGAGGCCAAAGCTCACAGTGAGCTGAGGCTGGCCAGGGAGCTTCTTCAGATATGAGAGGAACAAACGCAAGGTACAAGAGGTGAAAATGGAGAAACTCTGCCAGAGAGAAAGCAGAAAGGCTCAATGCCAATTTTGCCTTCAGTTTTTCCACTGAAGAGGAGAACAAACTCATCTAGAGATGGTAGTAGGCAAGTAGGCTTGTCAGCCTCCAGGTACTAGCTGGAGATCTCCTGTTATTACAACTGATCTCCAGCCAATAGAGATCAGTTCACCTGGAGAAAATGGCCTCTTTGGCAATTGGACTCTATGGCATTGAAGTCCCTCCCCTCCACAAACCCCGCCCTCCTCAAGCCCAGACCCCAAAACCTCCCACCAGTGGCGAAGAGGGACTTGGCAAAGGTATAGGCAAGGCATGGTGTCCGGGTTGCTGGTTAACATAGACAGGTTGTTGAGAGGCACAAGGCTGCATTAGAGTGGTCTACCTGCTCGAAAAGTCTGCTTATCCAAAAAATACGCACACGGCTGATAAAGTTTTGCTCTCTCTTCCCCCTCCTTCCCCTAACATTAGGCAATCTTCCTCCCAACTCACCCTGATCCACTCCCTCCAAGACACCAAGCTCTGTTGGAGATGTTTCTTGTCAAGAAAAGATCTGGATCAAAGCACGTCAAGCTGACGTCTGGGGGATTGTAGAAAGGGCTCCGGAGTTGCCGAAGACAGGAAAGCGTCCTGTATTGTTCAGGGGCGCAGGTTCGCCCGGACCATCTGGTGTGTTAATTCCAGACTTGTTGATTGAAAGGACGGTGTCATGTTGGCATCCTTTTAGAAGAAAGTTGATAAAGCCGGCGCTACTACAATAAGAGCATGTAGAGTATGTTCACCGCTATACCTAGGTCTAAACTCGGCGCAGTCTCTCCTGTATTTTGATTTTCTGACAATCCCACGATACAGATGATTATTTATGTTGGCTAGACTGAATGCTGTTCCATCAGGGGAGTTAATGGGTCATTTAAAGAGGGTACCTTATTGTGAGAGCCTGTGTCAATGTAGTTCTGGCCAAATAGACACTCTTCGGCATTCCTTGCTTAGCTGCGTCCTGCTCAACGACGCTAGAGACAGATGGATAAAGCCTTTTATCTGGGAATCTGTGATTTGGAAAATTTGAGGGTTCTTTTAGCAGGGGTGGAGTTTAATACTACATTGGCAGTTGCCAAGTTTTTTTCCTAGTCAATTATGATTAAAAATACTAATTTTCTTATTGATTATCTAGCCCTGGAGGATAGGGCTATCCATGGCTACTCGTCAAAATGAATACTAGACAAGATGTATACTTATTCTCTCTAGAATCAGAGGAGCATGCCTTTGATATTGGGTGCTATGGGACACAGACAGGCTGCTGCTGCGGTCGTCTTGTTTGTGGGCTTCCTAGAAGCGCCTGGTTGGCCACTATGTGAACAGACTGCTGGACTAGATGGGCCTCGGTCTGACCCAGCAGGGCTTTTCTTATGTTCTTATGACACTGCCTTCCTCTATGTAGCAACCCTGGACTTCCTTGGTGGTCTCCCATCCAAATACTTACCAGGGCCAACCCTGCTTAACTTTCAAGATCTAATGAGATCAGGCTAGCCTGGGCCATCCAGGTCAGGGCCCCATGACATATGATATTGATTCAGCCTAGCACGTAGGATAAGAAACCGATCACCAGCGCATGAGTTATATGAGGAGCTGGAAGAAACCAGACAGGCAAGTGACCACCGTGCTTCCACTCCACCAGCAACCATCAAACTGGAAGTGACTCCAGCCCAGAAGGGGAGCCATCTTCTCCTGCCCAGATATCTCATCCTGTGCAGAAGGAAGCCTGCTGAGTTATAGTGAAATAATCTCTTTTAGGACATACATACATATGTGCTGTCAAGTCGCAAACGACTTACGGTGAACCCCAGCGAGGGGCTACCAAGGCAAGTGAGAAGCAGAGGTGGTTGGACATCGCCTTCCTCTGCAGAGCCTTCCCTTGTGGCCTCCCTTCCAAGTATTGACTCTGCTTAGCTTCCATCTGGTCCTCAGGTACTTTGGGTGAAGCTGACATGGCTTGTTGAAAACTTGAACCTACTGTGGTTTATCTATGGTGGTTTGTTTTCTTGCATAGGATTTTGGCTGATGAAGCTCAAAGCGAAACTTGTTACAGTAAATGATCTAGACGACATGTCCGGATTGTCCAGCTTTTGGACAGCTTTGATGTTTATCTCCAGATCAAGTTATTATTTCATTCTGAAAGGAAGAATAAGGAGAATTATTATTCCAACTATTTTCGAGACCTTACTTACCTTTATACATAACACATTGTACTCAGCATTGCTGTTGTTCAATTAGGATTCTGGACTGGAGAAAATTATCTGTGCTTGTTTGTGTGTTGTGTTTTGTAATTTTGTATTTTTGTATATTGTATATGTACATTCACTTTTTTCACCTCTTGCACTAATATATTTGTGATTTGCATATTTATATTGTGCTGTTTTTTTGGTTTGGTAGCTTCCATTTTATGGCAGCCTCAGCAAGGTGCTTTCAAGGCAAGTGAGAAGCAGAGGTGGTTGGCCATCGCCTTCCTCTGCAGAGACTTCCTTGGTGGTCTCCCATTCAAGTACTGACCCTGTTTCGCTTCTGAGATCTCATGTGATGGGGCAATACCATGCTGCTTTTCCTCCCCATTTACGATGTGCAGACACACCTACTGTTCAGGCAATGGGGCAAATCCAAATGGATGCAGGAAGAGAGACCAAAAATGTTCTGTGTCACTTCCTGACAGAGCCTGGCAAGACGCTTCTTGCCATATGGTGGTCAGCCATATGTTGAACTAATTTAAAAAAATGTTTTAGTGGTGTTGTTAAATGTTGGCAAGGATGAACAGTTCCCAGATTATGGTATCTCTTCTCCCCCCACACCCGAACCGAATGGGAGAACATCCACAGAATTCATCCACTTTTCCCTATGAGCTCAGATGAGTTTTGTTCATGGCAATTTAAATATCTGGCTTGGAGCCCGCTGAAGCTCATATTTTTCATTTCATGGGAGAGAAGGCAATGCCCTAATGGAAGGGGTCTGCTAGATCCTTATGATCCTCTTTGGCAAGCTTGGGAGAGGGGCGGTGGGCTGGGCATGTGACATGTTTTGAAACGACAGTACAAACTCTCAAAATGACAGTGGAGGAAGAAGGAGGAGGAGGAGTTGTTGGTTTTTATATGCTGACTTTCTCTACCACTTAAGGAAGAACCAAATAGGCTTACAATCGCCTTCCCTTCCCCTCCTCACACCAGACACCCTGTGAGGTAGGTGGGGCTGAGAGAACTCTAAGAGAACTGTGACTAGCCCAAGGTCACCCAGCTGGCTTCATGTGCAGGAGTGGGGAAACCAACCCGGTTCACCAGATTAGCGTCCTCTGCTCATGAGGAGGAGTGGGGAATCAAACCCGGTTCTCCAAATTATAGTCCGCTGCTCCAAACCACCACTCTTAACCACTCCACCATGCTGGCAACCCTGCTCTGCGAGCAGATCTCTGGAGAGAGGCCATGTATATACAATCAACAAATCATAGAGGGCTGTAGTTCTATCAACAGATACCAACATCTCCTTGCATAGTTCAGTTCAGTTTCATTTATTTACAGTCATTTGACCAGCAGATAAAAAGCCTTAACATTAATCAATATAGAACCAAAATCACAATCTTGTTACGCCAACCAGAGATCTCCTCACTCTAGTGGCTATATAACAGAACTTTGCCACTATGTAGGAAATAATGACCTCTTTATCCTCGAATGAATAATTAACAATAAAATCATCCGAATGTCTAAAAACTGGTCAACAAAGGTAAAATCAGCCTATTTCTGACATCCCGATAAAATTCACAATACAATAAAATATGGGTAATTGTTAGGGCTGCCGAACTCCAGGTACTAGCTGGAGATCTCCTGCTATCACAACTGATCTCCAGCCAACAGAGATCGGTTCACCCGGAGAAAATGGCCGCTTTGGCAATTGGACTCTATGGCATTGAAGTCCCTCCCCTCTCTTAACCCTGCCCTCCTCAGGCTCCACCCCAAAAATCTCCCAACCTGGAGCTGGCAACCCTAGTAATTGTCTCAATTACATCAGAATTACAAGGACATAACAAGTGTCCACAGGTAAATGCGGGAATCTTCCACTAAGCAAAGCTGACGGAAAGGCATTAAAACGAGCTCCTCATCGAAATTTAGCAAAAGTAATAGATGTTAGACAAGGAGCGATAGAAAATCCCTCCCAATTCTTTAGTAATCTATATGGTCTTGGAAGAAGGGTCGTTTCATTCTGCAACTCAATATCTATAAGTTGTTGACTAGCCATGTTTTTTGCTCTGCTCAAGCCTATTTCTAATAAATAGGGTTGCCAATCTCCAGGAACTAGCTGGAGATCACCTGCTATTACAACTGATCTCCAGCCGATAGAGATCAGTTCCCCTGGAGAAAAGGGCCGCTTTGGCAATTGGACTCTATGGCATTGAAGTCCCTCCCCAAACCCTGCCCTTTTCAGGCTCCACCCCAAAATCCTCCCACCAGTGGTGAAGAGGGACCTGGCAGCCCTACTGATAAATTATCAGGGGCTAGACCTGTTGAGAGAAGTTGGTTCATCTCCTTGCATAAAATAACCTGCATCTGGTAGAAGAGCCTAAGAAGAAAGGGTGTCCTCCCTTAAAAATTGCCTGCACCTGTACAGGGAACCTTGCCTCCTGACTGAAGGAAATATGGCTCCCCCATTACCCAGCATGCAAAGCTCAAGCTTCGGATGCAGCATCCGTGGAAAACGTGACCTTTCCTTCTCTTACCTTCTTTCCAAATGGCTCAACTTCTTTAATTCACCAAGATTAGTTCCCCAAACCCAATAGCAAGCTTGCTGGTCCCCCCACCTTTAAACTAGGTACATCTATCCGTTTCTACCAGGAGGTTAAACGTGGTCGTCCCACAGTTTGGCAGTGGCCATTGAAGTGGCTCGGATCCTTTCCCTATCTTTCCAGAAAAATCTTTTCTTCTAAACCTTTAACTCTGCTGCCACCATGAGGGAAGAGGGGACCCTCTTTGGCATCTTTTTTTTTAAAAAGTTTCATAGCCCAGATAACATTTTTTTCTTACGTGAACTCTCGCTGGGTGAAATCTGAGGGAAAAACCCAACATAAATAGTCCAGTCAATTAATTTTGGCTCCCTGGTCCCAGCAGCTGTGTGGGTAACAGCGGAAAGAATCCTACTTCTTGGGGGTCTCAAAATGGTTATCGTAACAGTTATGAGAGACAATTGAGGTTATACAAACAAATGAGAAAGTGCCAAAAGAGAAAAGTGCCAAAGAGAAAGTGCCAAAGCAGGACTACAGCTGAACATCAAGAAAACAAAAGTAATGACTACAGGAGAATCACACAACTTTAAGGCTGACAATGAGGAAATTGAAATTGTTCAAGACTTTCTATTCCTTGGCTCCACCATCAACCAAAAGAGAGACTGCAGCCAAGAAATCAGAAGGAGATTGAGACTGGGAAGGGCAGCCATGAAGGAGCTAGAAAATATTTTGAAGCATAAGGATGTGTCACTGGCCACCAAGACTAGATTAATTCATGCCATCGTATTCCCTATCACTATGTATGGGTGTGAAAGCTGGACAGTGAAGAAAGCTGATAGGAAGAAAATAGATTCCTTTGAAATGTGGTGTTGGAGGAGAGGGTTACGGATCCCGTGGACTGCCAAAAACACAAGTCAGTGGGTTATAGATCAAATCAAGCCTGAACTGACCCTAGAAGCTAAAATGACTAAACTGCGGCTATCATATTTTGGTCACGTCATGAGACGACAAGAGTCACTGGAAAAGACAGTCATGCTAGGAAAAGTTGAGGGCAGCAGGAAAAGAGGAAGACCCAACAAGAGATGGATTGACTCAACAAAGGAAGCCACAGCCTTCAATTTGCAAGATCTGAGCAAGGCTGTCAAAGATAGGACATTTTGGAGGACTTTCATTCATAGGGTCGCCTTGAGTCGGAAGCGACGTGAACGGCACTTAACACACACACACAAACAAACGAATCTCTTTTTTGGGGGTTTTGACAGTTCGTACTCTGCTCTCTGGGAAAGGGAAGCCCCTCTAAATTCCTGGGGAAGTTCTCAGCCTCTCAGTAAACATCTCAAGCTGTTGGTAATCTGACTGAAATGAGTTCCTCTACGGGCAACATGTGTGCTTCCTCTGGGTTGTGTGGCGGAGGAAGTCCCTTCATCCGCTTTGCCTGCCGATTCCGACGGATATTCCAAGAAGCCTGTCTTTTCCCTCTCCCACCATGGCATTTCGGAACATTTATTTTAATTGGGAGATTCCTCTGCAAACCTAAGCACATTTTTTTTTGCTGTATTTGGGGAAGGCCCTGCCAAGGATCTAGGGCTGCCGGGCAGAGCCTGGCAACCTCTGGGAGGGAGGTGGGTGGGTGGGGAAATGATGCGGGAGGTAGCATCATCGGTGTGATGATGTCACGTCTGGGGAATACCCAGAAGCGATAGTGGTAGTAGGAATAATCAACGGAGGTGACCTCACTGTACGGGCTACGTCGGTAGGGTTGCCAGGTCCCTCTTTGCCTTCGGCGGGAGGTTTTAGGGGCAAAGCCTGACGAGGGTGGGGTTTGGGGAGGGGAGGGACCTCAATGCCATAAAGTCCAATTGCCAAAGCGGCCATTTTCTCCAGGGGAACTGATCTCTATCAGCTGGAGATCAGTTGTAATAGCAGGAGACCTCCAGCTACTACCTGGCGGTTGGCAGCCCTAAGGGGAACTGATCTTTGTAGTGCATCGTTGAGCTGAAATTCCGGGGGATTCCCCGGTCCCACCTGGAGGCTGGCATCCCTAGCCGAGTTTGACTGTTATAAGAGAGAAAATGAAATTGGGCAGACTGGAAATTGGGCAGACTGTTCGACAACAGCGGCTCCAAGGATTTGTTGGCTGCTGTGAATAATGTTGCCTTCTACTTCCCCCTTGCTGCAGAAGGGGGCAACTACATCCAGCTAACACTGGTTCTCTTGGCCCAGCCGGAATCAACCGGGGGTCTTCTACCACCAAGGCTGCTAGAAACACTGCTCTACAGACCCCCACTAGATGGTCGCCACATGCGAGAGCTGGCTCATACGCCTCATTCAGTTGTTCGGATGTGGAAATTCAACAGCAGTCAACAGCAGCTTGAGGGTGCCACTGTGTGGAGCCGCTTCTATGCGCAAGCATCGCCCCCTGTCTCTGTAAGGGCATCACATGAGATTCCCCCCCACCCCATGACCAGGTGAATCACAGCAACATGATCGGTTTCTTCTGGAGGGTCTGCCTTCCGGTGGCTACCGGCAATGACCCCTCAAGGGGAGAGTAATGTGCCTCTATGTGCAAACCATGCACATATATTTACACACTCCTCTACATGAGCGGCAGACTCTAATCTGGAGAACGGGGTTCGATTCTCACTCCTCCATGTGGGTGGCAAATTCTAATCTGGAGGACCGGGTTCAATTCCCCACTCCTCCACATGAAGGTCACTGGGGATGTGGGGGAGGTAGTTGTTAGTTTCCTGCATTGTGCAGGGGGCTGGACTAGATGACCCTGGTGGTCCCTTCCAACTCTATGATTCTGTGAAGCAACCTGGGTGACCCTGAGCCAGGCACAGTTCTTCCCAAACTCTCTCAGCCCCGCCTGCCTCACAAGGTGTGTGTTGTGGGGAGAGGAAGGGAAGGCGATTGTCAGCCGGTTTGATTCTCCTTAAAAGGTATAGGAAATGGGCGTATAAAACCCAACTCTTCTTCTTCTTGAAGTGGGCCCTACTTCAGCCCGCTGAAAACGAGGCAATGGATTTGGCCATGCTTGTATAAACAAAACAAACGATTCAATTTGTTTCGGGTTACCCAGCGCCTTGCTCCTAACAGGAGAGGATTTGCGAATTTCTATCACAAACACGGCGCAACCAACACCCAATTACATCTCAATCAACGTTAAAAGGCAACTGACATTTCCCTTTGATTTATGGATTAACCTTTACATCTAATCCAGGCTCACATTTATTTTGTATTCATCAGTTCCGGGTATTGCAGCAACCCTGGAGTTCATTGGGAGGAACTGGCTAAATTAATAGCTTTCGTCGTCGTCCCCCTTCCCCAACCCTGGCAAAAAAAAAAAAAAAGCTAATGAAAAGTCTGTTTTACACCGTTGATGGATGCTCATATTTACACAAATAAACTGCGCCATTAAACAGGACAAATACCACAGAGATTCTGGGGACTTTCTTTGGAGATTTAGCAAAATATGAGCGGCATCCAGGAATACTCTTTTCTTAATGCAAACGCACTACTCTTTATTCATCTAAGCAAAGTGCATTCCGGTTTGATTGTTGGTTGTTGTTTTGGCAGGGAGACAAAACTAGCACCCTATCCTATTCTTAGATGGTGTTTTACTCGGGGGTTGTAGGGTTGCCAACTCCAGTTTGGGAAATTCCTGGAGATTTGGAGGTGGAGCCTGAGGAGAGACCCCAGCACAGCATAATGCTGTACAGTCTACCTTCCAAAACAGCCATTTCCTCCAGTAGTCTGCAAATCAGTTGTTATTCTGGAGGATCTCCAGTCCCCACCTGGAGGCTGGCAACCCTAGGGTGTAAGTTTTATTTCTTTTATGGGAATTAACTTCCAAGGAAGTGTGCTTAGGATTGCCAGCGCAGACAGATCTCTATCGCCTTGAATGGGACGTTCCGTTTTCAGGCATCTTTTCTTGCCTCTGATTCTCTCTCGGTTTCCAAATTCCGCTTTTGTTCTCGTTGGATCCCTGAACGGTATTGTTGATAGATTTCCCTGATCGAAGGGGGAACGTCTGAGGAGACACAGCTCTTTGCGTGACAGCCCTGCTTCTAATTAAAAGAAATTTGGAGGTTATGCAAAACAGAACTCCTTGCAAGAGCAGAGTTGCTTGGCAAATGAGATACCATGACACTATGCCAAACCTGAGCTGCTAGACCTTGGTGCTTGAAGACGTAATTTCCTGCATGGTTTGTATCATATGTTGCAAGAAAGAGAGCTTAAAGGGACACAGTGGTGGCAGCTCTGCATTGGGTTGCCACCAGCAAAGGGCTCTTTGCCACCAGCGGGAGGTTTTTGGGTTGGACCCTGAGGAGGGCGGGGTTTGGGGAGGGGAGGGACTTCAATGCCATAGAGTCCAATTGCCAAAGCAGCCATTTTCTCCAGGTGAACTGATCTCTATCGGCTGGAGATCAGTTGTAATAGCAGGAAATCGCCAGCTACTACTTGGAGGTTGGCAACCCGCGCTCCGCACCTTTTATGCGTGCATTGGGGCAAGCAGCTGTCTCTCAGCTTAGCCATCTGCAGTATGGGGAAGGATAAAAGCGGCCTACCTTACAGGCTCGTTGTCCAGAGTACTGAGAAAAGTCAGGCGTTCTGCACACCGCGAAGTAATATTATTCAAGTCAGGTGTAACCAAAAGCTCAAACTGCGGCTAGCTTAGATCCCATATTTGTGGAACTACTTCTTCTTCTTTTTAAGCTGCCATAGAGAACCAAAGGAGCCATTCCGTCTCTAGAAACGTGCGTTAGGCCTCGGCTGTTTCTTGCAGCAAACAGAATGTTTACATGCCTCTTTTTTTGCTTCAGACCTTCCATTGGTTGTCACGCCGAGGAGTAAAACAATTCCACATGTTTTTCGGTCAAGTTCTTGGTTCATGCCGACACGGCAGAGATACTGCTGGAGCCTTCGCTCCCACGGTCCTCTGACTTCTTCTGCTTGGCCATGTGTGCAGTGCTGGTTATTTAAAGCAGGTCTTCTTAAACCTTTTCCACTCGCGACCCTTTTTCGCCCCAAGAACTTTTTTTACGTGACCCCAGGTATATAGGTATATAAAATAGGTACTACAAATCAAACATTTACTGATAATAAATCATAAACCTTTTACTGTTGCCAAATTTTTCACTACTCCCACATTCCGTTATGCGACCCCATATGGGGTCGCGACCCACAGTTTAAGAAGCTTTGATTTAAAGGAAGACTCTGAAAGATCTGAGACACCGTGAACTTTACAAGTAGATCAGCTTAATCTTAAACCTTTCTCTATTGGCCAAAGAGGTTTTAGGAAGGTTGCCGGGCTAGAGAGCCAGTGTGGTGTAGTCAATGGCTAAGAGTAGTGGTTTGGAGCGGTGGTGTCTGATCTGGAGAACCGGGTTTGATTCCCCACTCTTCCACATGAACGGAGGCTAATCTGGTGAACTGGATTTGCTTCCCTACTCCTACGCACTGGGTGACCTTGGGCTAGTCACAGCTCTCTCAGCCCCACCTACCTCACAGGGTGTCTGTTGTGGGGAGGGGAAGGGAAGGGGATTGCAAGCCGGTTTGATTCTCCCTAAAGTGGTAGAGAAAGTAGGCATATAAAAGCCAACTCTTCTCCTTCTCCTTCTCCTTCTTCTCCTTCTAAGCCGGTTTGATTCTCCCTTAAGTGGTAAAGAAAGTCGGCATATAAAAACCAACTCTTCTTCTTCTTGAATAAAAATACTTATAGTTTCGTATAATTCTTGCAGCATTCAGTTCATTTCACGTACATTATCATAATAATCCTTCCAACAACCCACTTTGGTAGGTCAATATTATTCATCCCATAGGGGTTTGAGAGAGAATGGCTTGTCCAGTGAGTTTGTGCAGGAGATTGATTAGGGTTGCCAACTCTGAGTCTGGAAATTCCTGGACATTTCAAGATGAAGACTAGAGAGGGTGGGAGTTGGGGAAAGGGAGGAACCTCAGCTGGGTATCATGCCATAGAATCTACCCTCCAAAGCCACCATACATATTCCCCATGGGAACTGATCTCTGCAATCTGGAGATCAGTTATAATTCTGGGAGATCTTCAGGATCTGCCTGGAGGTCAGCTCGGGTTGCCAACCTCCAGGTACTAGCTGGAGATCTTCTGCTATTACAGCTGATCTCCAGCTGATAGAGATCAGTTCCCCTGGATAAATTTTGCCGCTTTGGCAATTGGACTCTATGGCATTGAAGTCCCTCCCCTCCCCAAACCCCGCCCTCCTCAGGCTCCACCCCAAAAATCTCCCACCAGTGGTGAAAAGGGACTTGCCGACCCTAAGGTCAACAACCCTAAATCTGAGGTTGCCATCAACCCTCAGAAGCTCAGCTCCTTCTCTTAACTCCATGTGTGTGTGATTCCAGCTCCCATTCAATACAGTAGGCCTTGCTTCTGAGTAAACACAACCAGAATTGAGCTGCTATTGTTATAAGGAGCTGTTGCTTTGCATTCATTTTGTGGCAGCTATATTGGCAGTTGCTAGCTGAGAAGGGAAAGCATTTCTTACCAGTGGTTTTTTGTGGTAGGGTTGCCAGGTCTTCCTGGGCACTGGTGGGTGATGGGGGGTAGGGTTACCAGATCCAGGCTGGGAAACTCCTGGAGATTTGACAAGCCTGGGGAGGGCAGGGACCTCAGTGGGTAGAATGACATAGAATCCACCTTCCAAAGCAGCCATTTTCTCCAGGGGAACTGATCTCTGTAGTCTGGAGATGAGCTCTAATTCTGGGGGATCCCCAGGTCCCACCTGGAGGCTGGAACCCCCATTTTGTGGGTCTAGGAAAGGCAAATAACCTGGGAAGTTAATTAAGAGCTACATCTCGATTTCATTCCTTTCAGGAGGAACAGAAGACGACCCAGGGTTAAACCGGGGCTCATTGTGTTGCAAGAACCTATTTTTAATGGCAAGGGTACATGACCTACCGTTGTTTACTATTAATCTCATCCCACAAGTTTCACGCCAGTGAATTCACAGTTTATTTTAATTCCCCCCCCCTTGCTTTCCCGAAGTAGCCTCAAGCTAAAGGAGAAATAATTGCATGGGGGAAAAAAAAGAGGCGCGTACGAGAGCTGCTAATTTATAAGCCGCAGTATCGCCGCCAAGCAGGCGTTTCGTTCAGTTCAAAGGAAATAGTTACTTAGAACAACAAAGGAAACCATGTTTTCATAATGTACATGAAATGCGTTTGGTATTTGGAGGGACGTTAAAAGTTATCATTTGGCAAATATTAGCCTTCGTTTTTTAATTTTCGTCGGGAGCAAAACACAGCTGTAGGTAATATACGTTGGTTGCTTTCTTTTTAGGAAACTCCCCCCCCCCCAAAAAAAACAGCAGCACACACTTTCTTGTGTCTTAATAAATTGTGGGATTGAATGCTTTAGATGAATTAGCCACGGCAAACTTGGGCAAGTATGTGAAAAGTTGAAGCGCTCGTCGAATATGAAAACCTGTTAGGATACTGCAAATGATCTTGGACTCCTTGGAAGGCATGGGTTTTCAAGGCAAGAGACGTGGTTCGCCATTGCCTGCCTTGGCATAGCAACCCTGGGCTTCCTTGGAGGTCTCCCATCCAAACACTTGCCAGGGTCGACCCTGCTTAGCTCCTTAGATCCGACGAGATCAGGCTAGCCTGGGCCATCCAGGTCAGGGTTGTTGTTACATACCAGTCCATTATTTGGATATTTGTGTGGATATTTATACCCCGCTTTTCTAACCTCTGGGAACCCAAAGTGACTGACAGTTTCACCTCCCTCATCCTTCATTTTAGCCTCGCCGCCACCTTGTGAAGTATGGTGAGCTGGGAATGTGTCACTGGCCCAAAGTCGCCAAGCAATTTTTTGTATGGCCGAGCAGGGATTCAGACCTGGCTGTTCCAGACCTTACTCTGATACTCTAACCCAGAGGTGTCAAACATACACCCCGAGGGCTGGATTGGACCCCTTGAGAGCTCTTATCTGGCCCGCGAGCCAACTGAGGCAGCCACCCCCTCATTCCCAATCTGGGCTGGCGAGGCATGGTCCGGCCCAACCAAGTGCCATTTATATCATATCCATAGATGACTGGGGAAGACACTGGCAAACCACCCCATAAACGTAGTCTGCCTAGTAAACGTTGGGATGTGATGTCACCCCATGTGTCAGGAATGACCCGGTGCTTGCACAAGGGACTACCTTTACCTTTACCTACTGGCCCTCGTAACAAATGAGTTCGACACCCCTGCTCTAACTTCTACACTACCTTGGACAAGCACACCTCTGCAAACAGAAGCAAGAGAGTCCAGTTCCAGGCAAACTCTGGAAGCCGCCCCCCCCCACTCAATTCTCCTTCCCTGTGAAAAGGTAATTTGCGTAAATGTACCCACGACCAATGTATGGCAGTGCCTCACAACGGCATTAATGGAAACCTGGTGATCCGTAAACCCTTGAGTAGTAGGCATTTCCTCGGGGGGCGTTGCAATATTCATGTTAATATCAGCGATTGATCTGAGGATTTGCAAGAACGGCATAAAGTATTTAATTATAATTACGTTGGGAATGGCTTTGTAATGGTGACGACATTTTGAATAAGGTCACGTCTAGCCCTAACCCTCTTTATGTTGTCCTATATTAAATGCCATTCATTTTTTAAGGGCTGGGAACCTTTGGGAAGTCGTCAGACTACAATACACCAGGTAAATTGAAAAAATGTCCCTTGGTTTTTTAGGCATATGATTGATCTCCTTTGCAAACCAAACGTTAGCATAGTGCGACGGTACCCAAATGCCATTCATCAACTGCTGAGAAAACTGGATGCCGTATTCTAGCCCGGAAATTAAGTGGGGGGTCAAAATAATAGGTATATTAACATATATTAATTTTATTTGCTGTAGATTGACATCGGCTTTTGATGTTAACCTTTACAAGTAGAACAGACCCCCTTGTTGAGATTTTTTTTTCATTTGCTTGCCTTTCCAAAAGTCAGGGAGCAAATTTGACATTACACTGTGGGGTAGACTTTATTATAACTAGAATGCCTTCCTTAATTGGAAACATTTCCAGCATTGCAGGATTCACTGGAAAAGACGAGACTCTTTCAGTCGCAAGGAGTTTCATTCTGCAAAATGCATTTTGGCATCCCACTGTAAAAGGCACATAAAGTGCAGGAGCGAAAGTAAGCCAGTATGGGTCAGTAGGCATTTTGGCCAACTGGTACCTTTCCATCTTCTGCGTCCTCAAGAGAAATAATACCTGTAATAATTTAAAACTACTTTTCTACACCTAGTGAAGTTCATGCTTTCCACGTTTTTGTGTTATATGTTGTATAACAGATTTGTAACCAGATGCTCATTTATTTGTCCTATTGACCTATTGTAAGAAGTATTACATTGGCTATACTCCTATATTCATTTGCAAAATTATTTGTATGAGTTTAATACAAATGAAATAGTTTATTGTCAGAGTTTCTTTTTACAGAGCTATAGTTTAATATATTTGGCACCAATATATCTAATCTGCAATATTATGCACACAAAGTGATATTATTTCTTATTTTGAGCCATAGTAGTTGCAACCTCCAGGTACTAGCTGGAGATCTCCTGCTATTACAACTGATCTCCATTCGATAGAGATCAGTTCACCTGGAGAAAAAGGCCTCTTTGGCAATTGGACTCGATGGCATTGAAGTCCCTCTGCTCCCCAAACCCCACCCTGCTCAGGCTCCACCCCCAGAATCTCTAGCTATTTTCCAACCTGGTGCTGGCAACCCTATCTAGGACATCTTCCACCCCATAAGTGCCCACGAGGCAGCTCTTAGCAGTTCCTCCACTCGGGGCAGTGAGAACTTTGTTTGGATTTTCTCAGGTACAAAAATTTCAGCCCCAATGGCCAAAATGATCTCAAACAATAATCAAGAAGTGTGCTATGGACTCCACATTAGAAGTACAAATCACGTGTATTTAACCAACATATATATGGTCAATTTCATCATTCAAATTCAAGAATCCAATTCAAGAATGATGAAATTGACCATATATATATTGGTTAAATACACGTGTTTGTATTTATAATGCGGAGTCTATAGCACACTTCTTGATTATTGTTTGAGATCATTTTGGCCATTGGGGCTGCAATTTTTTTTTACTAGTATTGAAAGCAGCTCAAGTTTGCTTTGGTTGTAACTGGATTTTCTCAGGGGCTACTCCTAGGCTTCAGCCCTGGGCTTCCTGGTGACATAAAAAAGCCCCCCCCCTTACAATGATCTTGGAGGCTTTCTAAAGGAGAGCTTTTCTTGGGTGCTTTTGATGACTCATGCGTAAAGGTTGGCGACCATGCCTGACCATCAGACTCCTAAAGAGATACATTAAAAAAAGGTAAAGGTCCCCTGTGCAAGTACCGGGTCATTCCTGACCCATGGGGTGACGTCACATCCCAACGTTTCCTAGGCAAACTTTGTTTACAGGGTGGTTTGCCAGTGCCTTCCCCAGCCATCCTCCCTTTACCCCCAGCAAGCTGGGTACTCCTTTTACTGACCTCGGAAGGATGGAAGGCTGAGTCCACCTTGAGCCGGCGACCTGAAACCGACTTCCGTTGGGATCGAACTCAGGTCGTGAGCAGAGATTGGACTGCAGTAGTGCAGCTTACCACTCTGCGCCACAGCGTTCCTGCTAAAGAGATACATTAGGACAGGAAAAAGAAAGTTGTCTCTCTATGTCAGGCATCCTTAGCCTTTTTGAGCATGAGAGCACCTTTGAAATTCTGACATGGTGTGTACAGCCGCAGAATGGCTGCCACAAGAAGTGGATCCAGCCACATAACAGCTGGCGCAGCCTGGCTTTAGTCTAGGGTTGCCAGGTGGGTGGTTTCAGCCGGCAATTGCCCGCCAATCCACCCAGCTACCCCGCGAGACGCAATTACGTCGCTTCCGGGTTTACCCCTGGAAGCGCCACTTCTCCGCGGCCACTTTAGCACTCAAACCGAGTGTGGCCAACCCGGCCCCGGCCGCTAAAACCTCCCGCCAATGGAGAGGGGGGACCTGGCAACCCTACTTCCGTCATGCAGTGAAGATCTTTGTGCTGTCGTGGCAGCTGCTGCCAAAGAAACATTTAAAAACATCTGTCCAGCCAATCAAATCTTCAGTGGTCAATTAGTATTGTTGGGCAGATGTCCCGCCTGGCCCTGCCCTCTTTCTCAAAAACACTTGGTGGCTTCCAGGCAAGGTGTCCATGGGCACCCATAGAACTGATGGGAACCACGTTGGGAACCCCTGCTCTACATTATAGAGAAGGTGGAATATCTTATAGTATCTTTACTCAGGGAGAGCTCTTTCCTTTTTGGCGAATGCTGCAAATTAACTAGAAACTGTCTTGATGTCATTTATTCAGGAGGCAGTTTGGGCTGGTTGTGTTTTGAGTGCAAGCCACCAATGTCCCCGTGTCTGTCAAACCACACAGAATAAGTTGGGTTGAGCAAAAACATTCCTTCTTTTATTTCTTTTTTTTTATATTGGTTCATATTTTCAGTTTGCTTTTCACAGTTGGTTTTAAAGATGCATTTCCGTTGCGTGAGGTTTTTTTTTTTTTAAGGATTTTATATGCAACATATTCACTATTTGTACATACTGTGTACCTCATGTATCCATTATAATATATGTATAATGTACAGCGGTGATTTATGAATGCACAGATATTACATTTGATGGATGGAAAATTCAGTGCAAGGAAGCAGGAAATAGTATTAAAAAAATCATGGCTAGATTTACACAGGAGAGACGTGAACTTAAAACAATTCCAGAGGGTGAACAGCATGAAATTCAGAATTATCCCTAACTATCAGTATTGCTAAACATGTCTTTGTGAAGGAAGGAAGGAATCTTGGTGACACACATATATTATTCATGTATATAGAAATACTTTCAGTTCTATATATTCTTTATCATTATACTCTTGTAAAGAAAGACAGCGTTATTCCCATTTTGCAGATAGAAAAATGGAGGCTGGAAATTTCACATCCGGTTCCCCTCGTGACTTCTTTGCGGAACTGGGAGAAAAGGTGATTCTGTCAAATGAATGACCCTGGAATGGCATTGAATTTTTATTGTACTGGCAAGAATATAAACAAGAGATTGGATGTTGGCTGCCATTTTAGAGATCACTGGAAGGAGAGACCAGACTGTTTCGAATGTATGACTTTGTCGCCAAGCAAGGAGACGGGAATCCTAAATTTGGCCTGTGTGTTTTCAACAGATAAACTGCCTCTTGACATGAATAAATTGAAGAAATTCAGACTTGCTCGCCGCCTTGGGTTTAAAAAAGTCTAGTTATTACAGGCTTGGTTTTCCTGTGTTTGGTCCGAGGGATCTGAACCCATCTGGCAATGTAAATGCAGTGGTTGAACCTCTTTTTGTGCCCTTGGAAGCATTTAGAACGAAAGCAGCAAATAACGAGTAAAAGGGTATTTATCTTCATAGGTGCAGATCTGTGGTTTGGTTGTGCGTTCATATGCAAATGTCTTATTGCAGAAGGAGCAACTGAAAACCATCTTTACTTAATCACTGGAGGTTTTCCACATGGGTGCAAATTCTACATTCTTTATTTCTCCCTCCCCACTAGAGCTTGGGGGCACCCAAGGAAGTCGATAGGCGACCGATTCTGGACAGACAAAAGGAAAGCACGCTTTTACTCAATGAGCGATTAACTTGTGGCGTTTGCTGCCAGTGGTGATGGTCAGAGGCGTATATGGCTTTAAAAGGGGTTAGACAGATTCACGGTAGAGAGGCCCATCAATCGCTACTAGCCGTGGTGTCTTAAGGGAATCTCCATATTCAGAGGAAATACACCTTTGACTATCAGGTGGCAACATCAGTGGACTCTAGTCTCAGGGTTGCAGAGAACAGCTCCCCTGGAGAAAATGGTTGCTTTGGAAGGTGGACTTTATGGCATTATACCGCACTAAGGTCCCTCCCCTCCTCAAGCCCCACCCTCCCCAGGATCCACCCCCAAAATCTCCAGGTATTTCCCCACCCAGAGTTGGCAATCCTGTTCCATAAGTAACCCTATTCCATACACAACTTTAAAGCTATGAAAATAATTCTCTGCTGTGGGAGTTTTGGCTTGGGAAAATGGGGTGGGAGGGAAGGCTGGATCCCCTGCTTCTCCTATGCTGCAGTTCCGAGTCAAATGGGACTCCTGCAGGCTTTAGAAGTGACGTTACCCACAGCTGTTGTGTGGCTGCCAGGAAAGCAAATCGGTTCCTGAAACCCAAACCTAACTCGCACACACACAAATGTATTGTATAGTTTGGCCCGCAGTCTGAAGCTCTCGCTGGAAGCTCAGAGAAAAACGTGACATCAAAATGGGAGCTATTTATGTAGTAGTGTGATGCAGGGGGAACCTGAGAGGCCCAGGTTCAAATCCCTGTCCAGTCAGGAAGCTCGCTGGATAACCTTGGGCCAGTCACTCTTTCTCTGCCTTACCTACCTCAACAGGTGGTTGAGAGGGTAAAATGGAGAAAGGGTGGACTTTGTCAGTCACCCTGAGATTGTTGGGCGGGATCCAAATGTAGCAGATAGATGCTATCTGTGTTCGTCAGTTTTAGAAGACAAATTTCCCGTTCCTTATGAATATACCCACGGCAGAGATTTTTAAAAACACGCCTTGGCTGAAACAGGTACCGATGCAGGTGAAATCCCTTTGTGGGCCCAATCGACAGTAATTCCCGAAGGAAGAGTCGTGCGAGGGACCGGTTTTTGACCAACCGGAAATACTGAGACGGGGAAACAGGTGGTATAGCTGAAATGTCAGGAAAAGGAGGGGAAAGGAGAGACCCTTCATTTTCTAATACCATCGATCCTTGCCAGTTCCTAAAACAGCGAGGGATGAGTGGTTAGGCCCCTTGCCTCCTCTTATGAGAAGGGTCTCAGAAAAGCAGATGGAATTCATTAAACCACGTACAGCGACTTCCGGATGAAAACAAAAACTACACGGTAGCTCCTGTTGGGTCGCAAAGCCGACTTTACATTGTCCAAAACTGGAGGTTGATGTGCGGAGAATCCAAGAAGGGGAGTTTGTTGTCTTGCGCGTGATACGGAGACCTCAGCGCAGGCAGAGGGTCCGGGGCGGACAGAATGTAATCAATGCTAAATTTAATTTCGGAGTCAGATTTTCCTACCGAGGAGCTGTTTAGACTCTCTCGGCTGGCGCCGGCGCTCGGAAAAAACTCGCCGGGCTCCAGCGCTTTGGGCCGAGGTTCCATTTTCTCACCGGAAGAACAAGACACGCCGGATAAGCCCGAATCTGCCGAGGGAAACGCAGGCAGAGCGTTCTGCTCCCCAGCAGATCTTTTTCCTCTGGCTTCTCGCTTCACGTTTCTCCGTCGCCGCCTCCTCCTATAATTCCCGTTTTCGAAGAGATCCAACATGGACTCGCAACCTGATGCGAAGCTCCAGTAATTCCCTTTCCCCTTTTCATTGCCTTCTGTTCGTGGAACCTGCATTTAATTTTTTTGGGGGGGAAAAGCATTTCTGTCAGTTTCTTAATGAAACAAAACCACAGTCTATCCGCAAAACCCATGATATTTGACCTCTCACCATTTCCCTCTGTTCTAGAGCCGAGGTGCCCAACGTGGTGCCGGCAGGTGCCAACGTGCCCACCAACACCTTTTCTGGTACCCACCAAGAGTTTGAGAAAGTGGGTGGGACCAGGGGAGGCTTTTGCCTAGCAAGGCTTCTCATTGGCCTTTTGATTTGATCGGTCATGCGGATTTCTAAAATCTCATACTTGAGATCAAACCCAGTTAGTTAATAAGTTAATGTATTATGACACTCTATAAGGGGGCAGTACTAGATATATTAATGCTGCACAATATCTATGGATTTATCTATTTATCTATTTTTCTTTTTCTCTTTCTTATTCCCTTGCCCTTCTTTCCTTCCGTATCCCATTTATTATTAAAAATCAATAAAAGTATTTATTAAAAAAAAATGTTGGGAACCCCTGCTCTAGAAGCATTTGTTCTGTGATGCCAAACTGTTCCCGTTTGGTGTCGAAGGATGTTCACTCTGCATGTGCCCAGAAGCTAGGATTGCCAACCGCCAGGTACTAGCTGGAGATCTCCTGCTATTACAACTGATCTCCAGCCGATAGACGTCAGTTCACCTGGAGAAAATGGCCGCTTTGGCCATTGGACTCTATGAAGTCCCTCGAAGAAGAAGAGGAGGAGGAGGAGGAGGAGTTGGTTTTTATATGCTGACTTTCTCTACCACCTAAGGAAGACTCAAACCGGCGTGCAATCCCCTTCCCCTCCCCACAACAGACACCCTGTGAGGTAGGTGGGGCTGAGAGAGCTCTAACAGAGCTGTGTGTGGCCCCAGGTCACCCAGCTGGCTTCGTGTGGAGGAGTGGGGAAACAAATCCAGTTCACCAGATTAGCCTCCGCCGCTCGTGTGGAGGAGTGGGAAATTGAACCCGGTTCTCCAGATCAGACTCCACCGCTCCAAACCACCTCTCTTAACCATTACACTACTCTGGCTACAACCACTACACCCAACCCCACCCTCCTCAGGCTCTGCCCCAAAAACCTCCCGCTGGGACCTGGCAACCCTACCAGAAGCCCTCTGGTCTGTATTATTACTTGAGATGTTCTGAGGCTGAGCCCTGGCCCTCAGAATAGGCACTGCAGCTGAAGCAGGGCTGAAATGAAACTCTGTCTGCAGTTGTGAGCATGTCTGTGTTTGTGTGCGTGTGGCAGATGCTGCTGTTTCGACATCTGGGTCCATTTAAATGCACCGCTGGTGTAAACATATATGACAAGGCATTGAAAAGCAGGCCCTCTAATTATAGAACTGGTAGGTAAATAGCCCCCTACCCTGTGCTACGTACTAACACACATCAGATGACAACAATATATTCTCCTCTTTCTGTTTTTCCCCCCTTTCTTTAACCTTTTCCGGGAACAGCCTAGAGGCCGAGGAGGTATTTTAAAACCATTTTAAAACTGCGCGCCTTCTTTGTTTCCATTCGAGGGCAGTGGTTTCAGACTGCGCCCCAAGGAACTCTGGGGCCATTTATTCATGGAAGGTTTTGCATTGGATTTGCCGCTCTTGAGATGCACTTTTCCCCCATCCATATTCTCAAAACTCAACAATAAGCCGCCATGCAGAGTTTTGAGGATTCAGATGGGGAAAACGGGCATCTATAGAGTGACAAATCTAATGCAAAACCTTCCATGAATAAATGGCCTGGGTGTTCTTGGAGAACTGGCAGAGGGGAGGCCTTCATTGACTTGGCTGGGGTGAGAACGTGGGACTAGCCCAAGCTCACCCAATGAGCTTCCTGGTAGAGTGGAGACTCGAACCTGGGTCTCCCAAATCCTAGTCTGAGGGTCTAACCACTACACTCCCCTGGTTCCCACACTGATGTTCCATCTATCATGCACATATGTACAAAAGAACACAGGTAGCTGCCTTCTACTGAGTCAGATCCCTGGTCTATCAAGGTTTAGAGTTAGGATCAGTACTTTCCTACTCTGACTGGCAGCTGCCCTCCAGGTTCTCAGATAAAGGTCTTTCACATCTAGGGTTGCCAGCTCTGGGTTGGGAAATACCTGGAGATTTTGGGGGCGGAGCCTGAGGAGGGCGGGGTTTGGAGAGGGGAGGGACTTCAATGCCACTGAGTCCAATTGCCAAAGTGGCCCATTTTCTCCAGGGGAACTGATTTCTATCACCTGGAGATCAGTTGTAGTAGCAGGAGATCTCCATCCACCGCCTGGAGGTTGGCAACCCTATTCACATCACCTACATGATCCATTTTAATTGGAGATGCCCGGGGTTGCACCTGGGACCTTCCGCATGCAAAGCAGGTACTCCACCACTGAGCTATGGATTCGCCCCTCATGAAATTGTATCGTGAACATATTTGGGCCATTCGGTATAAAGGAAGGCGCAAAATCCAAATACACTTCCAGGAAGTGGCACTCTTTTGGAAGCCCGGTTCCCAACGTGAGTGCTGACTCTCTTATCCGGGGCAGGGTATACGTGTCCCAATTGCCCTCAGTGGGGCCGGCGACCCAACCTTACCTTAACGAAGCAACTGTTCAGAGAAAGGTTGTGTCGGATCGAGTTCTGCCACGCTCGCTGGTTGGTCCTGTAGTACGGGAACTTCTTCATGATGAAGTCGTAGATGCCCGAAAGGGTCACTTTGTTTGAGGGGCTCTGCTGAATGGCCATGGCGATTAAAGCGATATAGCTAAGAGACAAAGAGGATGGCTATCATAAAAACATCTGAACATCGAGAAAACTAAAGTAATGACTACAGGAGAATCACACAACTTTAAGGTTGACAATGAGGAAACTGAAATTGTTCAAGACTTTCTACTCCTTGGCTCCACCATCAACCAAAAGGGAGACTGCAGCCAAGAAATCAGAAGGAGGTTGAGACTGGGAAGGGCAGCCATGAAGGAGCTAGAAAAGATTTTGAAGTGTAAGGATGTGTCACTGGCCACCAAGACTAGATTAATTCATGCCATCGTATTCCCTATCACTATGTATGGGTGTGAAAGCTGGACAGTGAAGAAAGCTGATAGGAAGAAAATTCCTTTGAAATGTGGTGTTGGGGTAGAGTGTTACGGATTCCTTGGACTGCCAAAAAAACTTATCAGTGGGTTATAGATCAAATCAAGCCTGAACTGACCCTAGAAGCTAAAATGACTAAACTGAGGCTATCGTATTTTGGTCACGTCATGAGATGACAAGAGTCACTGGAAAAGACAGTCATGCTAGGAAAAGTTGAGGGCAGCAGGAAAAGAGGAAGACCCAACAAGAGATTTGATTGACCCAATAAAGGAAGCCACAGCCCTCAGTGTGCAAGATCTGAGCAAGGCTGTCAAAGATAGGACATTTTGGAGGACTTTGATCCATAAGTCGGAAGCGATGGCACTTAACACACACACACACATCATAAAAACATCCATATGCAGAAATCTGTGACCCCCCCACACCATGTGTGTGTGTGTGTGGGGGCGGACTTGGCTCAGCTTGTTTTTGGCTACCGCTGGCTCTCCAGGGCAGTTTCTTCAGGACATTTCTGGTAAGTTAGGACATGCAGGTTTATTGAAGTGTTGGGCCTGCGTTTCCAAGACCCTTTAAAGAGTCCATACCCAGCTCTTTAAAACCTCACACGTCTTGTTTGACCCTGAGAGAGGCCGGTCTGTCCCCACAGATGACTTGAGAGGGGATTGAACCAGCGTCTGAAAGAGACGTCCATCACTGGATATTAGCTGCAAGGGCGAGGGGAAACCTCCATGTTCAGATGCAACATACCCCTGAAAATCGATTGCTTGGGGGTGCCGGCAGAGGAAAAAGGTCGTCGCCTTCCCAAGTTGCCCGTGGAGTCCCAGAGGCGCCTGGTTTTCCAGTGCTGGAAACAGGTCATTATTATCACCCCCCAGTCTATATCTCCAAGATGAATCTCCCCCATTCCACTTTTACCCCCCTTTTTTAAAAAAGTGGGGAATCCTCATCATGGATTTACCCACTAAAGTCTCCTGTGTCCGGCAAAGTCCCCACTGAGTTCATAGCCAAGGAGAACAGGGAATTATCTTTCTAGCTCATGGCAAAAGGGCTTAACAATTCAAAGTTAGCTCTGGCCATTGGGCAGCGCTGTCCTTGAAACAATCCTTCTCTTGGAGACGGCTGTTTCATGTCTTGAGTTTCACCAAGAGGGTTCATTCTAGGTATCCAAACTGAGTGTGGGTCCGAATGCACATAACCCCCCTCTTCCTGCTAAGGGTAGTGGAATCCAGTGGCTATAGCATGTTGAAGTCACACATCGCTTGGAGAATTGACTCTTCCCAGTCCAAAAAACTGGGGATACTTTTTTTTTGAGGGGATGAAGGCATGTAAAATAATAACCGCTACATGGAAATTATGTATAATTTGAGCGCTCGATAATTTGAAAAGGAAAGTTGACGTTACAATTGAGACCTCATTTCTCCCTGATCCTGAATTTTGGTGTGACGCTTATTAATTTGAGATGTTGTCTATTGGACGGGCGGGCAACAGATCCAGTCACGATCCTTGAAGCGTCACGAAAAGTGTTCCCTTTTCAAAACATTCTTCTGTCCGCACACACAGAAATGCATGCTCTGTTCTTGCATCTGAAACCAAACAGGCTGTTCTCCCATTCCACTCAGAAAGAAGAGCAATGAGATTTAAAAATAAAAATAACAATGGACAAGCATAAATGTTTTGTAACTTTTTAATGGAAAGAGGGTCTTGTGAATTACCCTGCATTATGCAAGACCACCCCAGTATTGCCAGCTAGTGATCTGGCTATCACTAGCTAGTAACTACACTAGGTAGTATCTTATAGCTCAGCCCTCTATATGTTTAGTCCAAAATATCAATGACTTAGAGGGATAGGAAGTATTTCTCCATCTTGTCCTGAGGGATGCACCTATAATCAATTTAATTGGCAAATCAGTCAACTAAAACTTGAGTTGACTAACCTTATTTTTTTTAAATAATGTATTCAAACTTTTACTGTTGAGCATGATAATATAATAGAGAATGCCAATACACAAGAAAGAAAAGGTGATATCTTAATAATGCAAGTTTGGTTTGGGTTCCATAAATTATAATATTAAATGCCTCTCAAAAAAGAACCCATACTGAGGTTCTCGTAATGTGCAAATTTAGGGTACAATCCTATGCACGCTCACCTGAGAGGACGAACCCTTGAACATAGAAGGATTTACTTCTGAGTTGACATGCATACAGCTGCACAGTCACAGTCCAGTCCTAAACACAGTTAAACCTTTCTAAGTCCCTTGAGTCAGTGGGCTTGGTAGGGTATAACTCTGCCTAGGATGGCACAGTTAGTTAACCCATTGCCGGTTTAAAGGGAGTGAGGTACTAAACAGTTTGTAATTGGTTGAAAGGTTATTTATGGCGAAACCAGATCCACTGAAGTCACCAAGTGTCCGGTTAGTAATCAGTTCAGAAGCTGAAAAACACAATCTTTAGGTTTCTGCAGAGACGAAGCATCTCTCAACTTCTGCCGGGAGAAGGACCAGATGACAGTGAATCTTCCCGTTCCCCCTGAATGCCAGGATATGAACTTGGTGGGGAAACACAATTACTGATAATACTTTTGGGATGTACTATGCAGTTAATATCTACCATTTAAACAACCCTGTTCAGTAGCTAAACCCATGGCGACCCCATCAACCTGTGTGGGCATAGAGTCTCCCAGGTCAAGATCCAATATGGTTATCTGTAGGTCTTTTTTTAGTTTTTTTTTAAACAAATAGCACCAGTGGATGATTTCCCCAAAACATCTGGGCAACCTGGACCCCAAAAAATACATGCCAAGGGCGGTTGCAATTCGTCCCCGTCACTGACAACCCGATGCAAGAAAGAGACTCGGAAAAGTTCACCTTACCTGTATGCCGGTCGGGTGAATTTCTTCTCCTCATCCGAGCTGCAAGTTGGGTAATCGTCCCCGTCATAGTTAAAGCAGTTGTAGGGATATTGAGTGTTGTCAAACATGTTGCTGGTCTTTTTGCAGCTCCTATGAAGTGGGAGAGAGGGAGAGGGAGACACGCTTCCCTAGGATAGCCTCCTCCCCCTCCCTATTCCCCTCCCTCCTTTTCCTCAGCCTTCTGTCTCTCTCTCTTGTACACTCAGCCGCCTTCTCCAGTACAGAGACGGCAGGCCTTCCATGCTCGAATCCTGCCTCCCTGAATAGTTGGGGAGGTTTCGTTCCGTTCCTTTCTCCCTTTCCAAGGAGAAGGCGGCGACGAGCCGATTCGAACCAACGTGGTGAAGATCTTTCCTGAACCCTTGAACTTGGGCGTGTACAGCCAGCGGGGAAGTGTTCCAGCTCCCTGGGTGGTCTCGAACGGGCAAGCGCTCCCATCTACATATACAACATGATAAAAAAAAAAGCAACTCAGCCCCCACCAGGTTAATAACTCATGCTTTGAGACTTCTTGTAAATTAAACCCGGAAGACCGGAATTCCTCTGTTTCAAATATAAGAGGGCAGACTTGGCCGCGTGCTTATATTATTTGGGGAAATCCGTCCTGCCACAAACAAACACCTTTGAGACTACAAGATGCGGGGCCCATCCTGTGATTTTGTTTTTTTAAAAAAAAACACCAAACCTATAACGGACGTAAATTATATTTCCGTGACTGAAGGAAAATGTACGTTCAAAGAGGGCAGAACAGAAGAATTCGAGGGACTACTGTCGAGCACGGAAGAAAAAGGAAAATAGCTTCAGGCAGCCGAGCTCCCTGTGTGGGCTTTGATCTGCCGGATGAATTAGTCTAATAGCCTCGTGTGTTGGGATCCAATCCTGTAACCATTTGATAGTCTCTCTCCCCCCCCCCCCCAAAGCTTTGGAGTGGTTTCCAACAAGCAGTGTAAACCCAAAGACGGATCATTCAACGGTTTCATTAGGGAGAAAGGAGGGGGAGTAACTCGAAAGGTGTGCGCCACGCGATAATTAAACTATTTGAAGACAGCAAGTTCCCCGAGAAGTAGCCCTGGAAGGAAACGTTGGATGATGAACAGGCATAAATGGGTGTTTGTTTGGTTTTGAAATGGTACAGAAACTGGTGGGAACATCAGTTTGGTGGTGCTTTTCGTTGTGTTAAAGAAAGGGGATACATGCTGCTCTCGTCTGAAGCAGGAATTCCCCTGATCTGGAAGTCCCACCTTTTCTTCTGCACCCTTGGATTTGTGAAGGACCAAAACTACGTAAGCATCGATGAAGTTGTTGGGCAGTAGATTTGGGACGGAAGAAAGGAAATGTTTCTTTACACAATGAGGGATTAAAATGTGGAATTGGCTGCCAGTGGATGGAGGGCTACAAGCATAAGCAGAGACAGCTTTAAAAGGGGATCATGGAAAGGATCACCAGTGGCTACAAACATGGTGTTATCTCCACATTCAGAAGCAGTCAATGTCTCAATACCGATGCAGGGAGGCAACACCGGGGGAAGGCCTCAGCCTCTATGCTTTATTTGTTGGATGCTGGACTAGATGGACCCTCACTGGTCTGATCCAGCAGGGCTTTTCTAATGTTCTTCTCAGGGGAAGGCCTCGGCCTCTGTGCCTTGTAGTTGGCCCCATGTGAGACAAGATGGTGGACTGGATGGACCACTGGTCTGATCCAGCAGAGCTTTTTTGATGTTCTTATCAACGAAAGGCCTCGGCCTCTATGCCCTGTTGTTGGCCCTGCAGAGGAACTGGTTGGCCACTGTGTGAGACAGGATGGTGGACTGGATGGACCTAGGGTTGCCAGGTCCCTCTTCTCCTCCAGCAAGAGGCTTTTGTGTGTAAGCGCTGGCAGAGGGGTCCATTGCTGGGGGTTTGCCCGCCACCAGCGGGCACCTGGCAACCCTAGATGGACCACTGGTCTGATCCAGTCACTCTTCCCAGAGTGAAGAGTGACTGGATCAGCGTTGGGCCCTTCCTGGGAAGAGTGACTGTGGGGGGCTCTGGAGGGGAGGGGCTTCACAAATTAAGAGAAATCAGCAGGGGAAGAACAAGGCTGTGCAACAGAGCAGCTCCAGGCTATAATTGACAGGTGGGAGGAGACGACCAAGGGGTGGAGCAGTAGAAAAGGGGAAGAGGGTCGCGTTGTTGCTTATGCTTATCTTTTTGTATATATTGGAATTTTTTGTATGTATGTTATCACTTTGTCTTTGTATGTTGTCTATGCACTTAGTGTTAAGTAATACATTGTTTGAATATATTGAATAGTACTGCTTCCTTTTCTAGTAACCTCCGCCGGGGGGACTGGAGTTCTCCCAGAATTACAACTGGCCTCCAGGCTCCAGAGATCAGGTCTCCTGGAGAAAATGGCCGCTTCCGAGATTGGACTGTATGACATCACATCCCTGCTGAGCCCCTTCCCTAAACTCTGCCCTCCCCTGGCCCCAAATCTCCATGAATTTTCCATGTTGGCAACCTTAGGTAGAGCCAGAGAGAAGAAAACCACAGGCAGCTGTACTTGGCACGTACCAAATAAACACTTTTGTAGGGACTTCTCTGGCTGGCAATGAGTTTGCTGCTCCATGGACTGGTATCTTTAATGTTCACCTCCTCCTCAGGAAGGGCCACAGTAAGACACAGAATATAAAATTGTTAGAAGAAGTTTTTATATGCTGACTTTCCCTACCACTTAAGGCAGAATCATACCGGCTTACAACCACTGTCCCCCTACCCACAACAGACACCCTGTGAGGTTGGTGGCGCTGAGAGAGTTCTAAGAGAACCATGACTAGCCCAAGGTCACCCAGTTGGCTTCCTGTGGAGGAGTAGGGAAACCAACCCGGTTCACCAGATTAGCGTCCGCCGCTCATGTGGAGGAGTGGGGAAACAAATCCAGTTCTCCAGATCAGAGTCCACCACTCCAAACCACCACCGCTCTTTACACCATGCTACAAAAAAGACAATGGACCCCTATCCCCCAGATCCTTCAAAATGTACAAACCAACCATCCTCCTTTTGAATCCCAAAAGGAATCAACACAGTAGAATCTATCCGCCATGCCTTTGAAATTCAAGATGGCATCCTATATTTTAATCTGCATTTTAAGGCCGCCTGTGTGATATTTCATTCCCAGCTGAGTATTTATGGACCATTTATATATTCAGCCCCCCAAACAATGTTTACAAAAGAGACACTGGAAAGACCTTTAACTATGTGATTAGCAGGTGTCCCAATTATGGCAGGAAAGTAACCGGAGCGATAGCTTTGCCGGACCATCTGGGCGGCCACCATAATTCTACTAGAGTCACTGTAATTCATCTGCGATGTTATCATAAAAGCATAATTTTACAGGGCTGTTTATTTTTCTTATAGCTCCTATTCCCCCGAATGCAAAGCTGTAAACTATTCGATGGGGAAGATTAAGCAAATGATTAAAACGTCATGTAAGATTTGCTCCTTTCGAAGAAGTAAATAAAAGAACCAAAATAATTTTTTTAAAAAAACTTTCACACTGGAAAACCGGGGTGGGGGGGGATATTTTATCATGATGACAAGGAGATTTAAAACACCATTGTGCATGGTCCCTTCAGCAAAAAAGAAAGAAAGAAGAGGAGGAGGAAGAAGTTGGTTTTTATATGCTGACTTTCTCTACCACTTAAGGAAGAATCAAACAGGCTAACAATCACCTTCCCTTCCCCTCCTCACAACAGACACCCTGTGAGGTTGTGAATTTCCTGCATTGTGCAGGGGGTTGGATTCGATGACCCTGGTGGTCCCTTCCAACTCTATGATTCTAGGTAGGTGGGGTTGAGAGAGCTCTAAGAGAGCTGTGACTAGCCCAAGGTCACCCAGCTGGCTTCATGTGTGTGGGGAAACCAACCTGGTTCTCCAGATCAGTGTCCGCCACTCATGTGGAGGAGAGGGGGATCAAATCCGGTTCTCCAGATTAGAGTCCACCGCTCCAAACCACCACTCGTAACCACTACACCACGCAAGAAAGAAAGAAAGAAAGAAAGAAAGAAAGAAAGAAAGAGAAAGAAAGAAAGGTTATTCAGAGCAATCTATTTTTTGCAAGGCGCCCCCATTAAAAAAAACATGGGGGGGGGAAAAATCTTCCCTATCCCAAGAATTGGGATTGCAGATCTAGGAGAGAGATGATCAACCTCTGTTCAGCTTGACTCATAATTGTAAGCATGACCTGCGATTGCGAATGCTCAAAAGAAGAGTGTTTTTTTTAAAAAAAAGTTCTAAAATAAGCTTGCATTTTTGGGAGGGGGGGTTGCAAGTGTGTTCTTGTACAGCCACTTGGTAATTATAGCAGGGAGGTTTGGAAGGGAAGGTCGCGTTTAGATTGCACATGCCCTGCTTGCCACCGGAGCTGACACCTTAAAAAAAATATATCTGGAAATTCCCATCAAATTGATCGCTCCAGACAGGAGCCAGGGTATTATTTTATAAATTATATCCCCCGATTCTAGTCACTTTCAGCAGTCGAGGACGTGTTTCTTAAAGGGATTAGAATAATTGACTTCTCAGTGCGTGTTGACAGCATTCGGAAACCAACACTGCAGTTTTAAGCAGTGTTATACTCTTCTACGTCCATGGACTTAGATTTAGGATAGGGCTTCGTTTAAGTTAGGAGCCCCGTGGTGCAGAGTGGTAAGCTGCAGTACCGCAGTCAAAGCTCTGCTCATGACCTGAGTTCGATCCTGACAGAAGTCGGTTTCAGGTCGCCGGCTCAAGGTCA
Organism: Euleptes europaea; assembly: GCF_029931775.1. Lineage (NCBI taxonomy): Eukaryota > Metazoa > Chordata > Lepidosauria > Squamata > Sphaerodactylidae > Euleptes > Euleptes europaea. The sequence continues at coordinate 12,185,509 of NC_079332.1, forward strand.
ACTCCGCTTTCCATCCTTCTGAGGTTCGTAAAATGAGTACCCAGCTTGCAGGGGGTAAAGTGTAGACTGCAGGGGAAGGCGATGGCAAACCACCCCATGAACATAGTCTGCCTAGTATCTTATGGCTTAAGGCAGTTTACAACAAAATAGAAAGGCTTGGCTTCTGTGCACTCTCCTTGTTGGCACAGGGTAAAAGATCAGGCAATATGCCTTCTGAAGCAAAGGGTGAATGACATAGAACGTCAGGCAGATCTCGGGAGATCACCGTTTTTCCTATCACCTGAAAAATCTAGGTACATAGTCTCCCACGCAGCATATCTTTCCCAATTAGAACTTATCAATCATAGGAAAGCTTTCACCCTCGCTAGGTGCCAGGTCTTACCATCGGCGATATTGGAAGGAAGATATAAGAAGGTCCCGATAGCAGAAAGGCTTTGCCCTTGTGGGTCAGGGGATATAGAAACTTCAGAACATGTCTTGATCCGCCGTTCGTTCTACCGAGAAGTCCGCACAAGGGCTCTTTCCCCTTGGCTTAACCCTTTCCCTGACCAACCGGACGGGTTTCTGGCTAAGAAGCTCCTAACTGATGAAGAATCACAGCTTACACTCCTGACAGCTAAATTCTGCGCTGCAGCTATTAAAATACGTCGTAGCCTGACAGGATAAGAGTCACAGAAATACTTTATTACTCAAAATATTAAGGGGGTCACACCAAGTTATACGATGTTTATATAAATTTTATTCAAAAATGTAATTTTTAGGCTTAGATTATTTGTAGAAGCAGTAGTAGCTGTTGCTGTGGTTTTCTTATTATCTGTTGTGGCTGTCGTTGGTTTTTTCTGCTGGTCAGTGACTGTATTAATAAATTATTATTATTATTGGTTCTTGTAGGTTATCCGGGCTGTGTAACCGTGGTCTTGGAACAGCCCGGATAACCTACAAGAACCAATGAACTCTGACCGTGAAAGCCTTCGACAATATTATTATTATTATTAGTCTGTCTAGTAAATGTTGGGATGTGACATCATCCCATGGGTCAGTATTGACCCGGTGATTGCCCGGGGACTACCTTTACCTTTTACCTGTTTAGGTTTGCGTCTAACTCTACTCCTATCGAATTGAATTCTAATCTTGTTGGAGGTTCAGGGTGGTGCAGAGGTTAGAGTACTGGACTGGTATGTGGGAGAGCCAGGTTCGAATCGCTGCTCTGCCGTGGAAGCTCACTGGTTGACCTTGGGCCAATCACTCACTCTCTACACAAGGCTGTAGTTGCCAAGAAGAAATGGAGGAGGACGAGAATCCTGTAAGATGCTTTGGTTGCAGAGGAAAAGCAGGGTATAAATATCTTTTTAAAAACCGCACGCAAAATAAGTCACCTTTCCTTTGAATTACCCCTCCTGGTATACCCCCGAAGGACATTAAGATCTTCCAATGAGAACTTACTGGTGGTCCCTGGCTAGGGTTGCCAGGTGCCTGGTGGTGGCGATTTGCCCCTCTGCCCACCGACCACCTGAGGGTCGGCCAACAAATGTGCACGCTCACGTACACACCGCGCGCACGTCACGTCCGGTTTACAACCGGAAGTGCTACCTCACGAGGGGCCTTATATCACTCAAACTCTTAGTTTGAGTGGTAAAGGGCCGCTTTACCGGTCAAACTAAGAGGTATAAGGCCCCTCGCGAGGCGGCACTTCCGGTTGTAAACCAGAAGTGACACGCATGCACGTCGGGGCACACACACTCGCGCACACAACCCCAGCCTCACCCCATAGCCTCCCACCGGAGAAGAGGGGGCACCTGGCAGCCCTATCCCTGGCCTTAAGAGTGTGCGGATGTCCTCGACAAGAGCCAGGTGTCAGGTTCTGGCTAAAGTCACCTGAAGAAGGGCTCTGTTCTTGGTTCACAAACTCTGTGTATAGTTTCTCATCCTGTTATCCTGTTATCCACTCAGTCTGCAATCCACAGCTGTTGTGTTGTCCACCTTACCCTGGGAACTGTTATCTCGGAATTGTTTCACTTTGTTTTACTTTCTCTGGTTGGAGTGCTTTTAACCATGTATTCTCCCCATGTCATGCCATTAGCAGCCTTCTTCTTTCTTTCTTTCTTTCTTTCTTTCTTTCTTTCTTTCTTTCTTTCTTTCTTTCTTTCTTTCTTTCTTTCTTTCTTTCTTTCTTTCTTTCTTTCTTTCTTTCATTTTTTAAATTATTTTTTAGGGAAAGAAGGGGAAAGGGAAAAGTTTGCATCTGTTTGCAATAAATGACATTGTCTCAATCATTGGTATACACACATAGATTATACTTAGTACCTAGATTATGTTATACTTATTGTAGTTATTACTGCTGATTCAAAATGTTAATTTCTATTCTATTTTTACTCGATAAAAAGTAGTCATGTATATTTTTGTGCATAATAAACAGCCGGTAATATTACTAAGATAATATTTAAGATAAACCGTGGTCAATTTCTCTAAAAATAGTCATCTTTAAAGTATGTATACACATAAATAACTTTTACTGACATGAAAAGGAGAAAGATTATGTTAGAATTAAATATTTGAAGATATATAAGTATACCATGGTAACCATTTCTCGTTAAATTGCTCAACATTTTGTGTGTCGTCTAAATTCATAAAGTAAGTCATCTTAGCCATATTTGCATATTCCAGCATCTTTTCTTTCCATTCATCTATTTCTGGTAAAACCACTTGTTTCCATCAGCAGCCTTCTTAGTTCTGTAGACAGTCAGTCCTTTTGTTTACCTTATTGCTCCTAATAAAGGATTATTGCTTCAGAGCTACCTGCTTGAATGAATCTGCTTTTGAGGGATGCTGGAGGTAAACGCCTCCATTGAATGAAAGAAAACATAAACGCTTTTAATTTGGAATCCTTTTGCCTCTGTCTTGATTTCAAAGGTCACAGTTAATGGGCTCTGGTATAGTTGGTTGAGATCCCGCTTTATAAATACAGTTTCCGATTGCTCAGCTAATTTCCCCGTTTAAAGAGCAATTCGGGTAACATTACTTAGGAGTCAGTGCGCCATTATGTTAGGGTTTTGGAGTTTATTGTTTGGTTTTATTAATGATTATATATATATTGAATGTTTTGTGTTTTTAAATGATGCTACCCACCCTACGCTGGCTTGCTGGGGAGAGTGGGTTATAAGTCTAAAAAATAAATAAATAAAATAAACATTTGTCTCTGTTTTATCTGGCATACTAGCTTCAAATAAAATTTATTATATATAATAAAATAAATAAAACGAAAACATCATAAGGAAAGTAACAGTTGGATGATCACAATATTTACTGCCGGAACAAAGCTTTGGTGGTCTGTATGTCAGGGATGCCAGATTAGATTTCTTCTTCCTTTATGGGGTCTTGGCTCAGTGGTAGCGCCTCTACTTTGCATGCAGAAGGTCCCAGATTCAATCCCCGGCATCTCCAGTAAAAAAAGCCCAAACCCACCAGGTAGTAGGTGATGGGAACGACCTCAATCAAATATTCTGGATAGCCACGGCAGTATTGACCTTGATGGACCAGTGTTTTGATTCAGTGTTCAGAGCCCCGCTCGCAACTGCAAATCTGTCATCTGTCAAGCCATTCATCAAAACGAAATTGACTTGTATTGCTTTTACTTTTTTTTTTTGAAAGCCTCGTTTGGAAAGCTCCTTGTGAACAAAAGTCAGTGCTTAATTGCCCCCCCCAACCCCTTCTCTCTCCTTCAGTTTCTTGGGCCATAATTACTCCTCCTCTGTAATAATGTAGGAGATCAAAGGTTTATGCTTATGCTGACCGGTAATAGGATCCATTAGCGCATGTTAGCAGAATTCAGTGACCCAGGGACCCATAAAGCAAAATCTTGCCATGCTTATGCAGAAGAAGGAGGAGGAGAAGGAGATGGAGATGGAGATGGAATTGTGTTTTTTACCCAGCTTTTCTCTACCTTTTGAACACATGAAGCTGCCTTCTAGTGAATCAGACCCTCGGTCCATCCAAGTCAGTATTGTCTACTCAGACCGGCAGCGGCTCTCCAGGGTCACAGGCAGAGGTCTTTCACATCACCTCCTTGCCTAGTCCCTTTAACTGGAGATGCCGGGGATTGAATCTGGGACCTTCTGCAGGCCAAGCAGATGCTGTGCCACTGAGGCACAGCCCCTCCCAGTAAAGATGATATAATGAGTCTCAAAGCAGCTTACAGTCTCCTTCCCCTTCCCAGAACAAGTAATCTGTGAGGTAGGTAGGACTGAGAGAGCTCTAAGAGAGCTGTGACTAGCCCAGGGTCACCCAGCAGGCTTCATGTGGAGGAGCGGGGAATTGAGCCCAGTTCTCCAGATTAACTGCCTTATACTGAATCAAGACCATGAGTCCATCAAGGTCACTATTGTCTGCTCAGACTGGCAGCTGCTTTTCAGGCGGAGGTCTTTCACATCACCCTGCTACCTGATTCTGTTAATTAAAGATGCCAGGGATTGAACCTGGGACCTTTTGCGCGCAAAGCAGAGGCTCTGCCTCTGAGCCACGGCTCTTCCCGAGGACACAACAAGCAGCGTTAGACTGACTTGGTCCATCAAAGTCAGCATTGTCTACTCAGACTGGCAGCAGCTCTCCAGGGTCTCAGGTGGAGGTCTGCCCTATCCCCTATTACCCTTTTAACTGGAGATGCCGAGGATTGAACCTGGGACCTTTTGCATGCCAAGTAGACTCTCTACCGCTGTGCCGTTTTGCCCCACCACTTCTAACCACTACACCACCATTACATGAAGCATTCAGCTAAAACTTAACATGAAACAAATATCTAAATCAAACCATACATTCAGGGCAATTCAGTGCCAACTCTTTCATGCTTTTCATAGTCTTCATGGTGTGATAGTTTCATTCTTTTTTTTTTTTCTTGATAGGTTCAATTTGTCCCATTCTTAGCCTTGGTTTTCTCAGTTCCTTTGGCCCGTGTACACATTTAATGTTTATATGCAATTTATATAGTACTTATGTTTCAAATCACTTATTCAGGCAAAACGCTGACTTATTGATACACAAACGATGCTTGAATAATGTGTACATTTTTAGGGGGGAAATGCAGTGTGAAGAGACAGAAAATGGCACGGGAACAAAAAAATCACACAGAGGAGAAAGGAATTTGAAACACGGATTCGGGACTTCTGCAACAGCAGGTCTGAGAATTTCGAAAGCACCCCTGCGTTTAAAAAAATAAGCACTAAATGCAGAGCTAAAATTATTCTGCTGGAGCCAAGGATGAACATAACAGTTCTGACGGAATGGACCAAGAGTCTATTGAGTAGTTTCCAAGGATGTCTAGCCAACTGTGTGAAGGTTGCCCAGAGCCTACCCAGACTGGTTTCCCCATTCCCAAGAACTTCAGTCTGCCGGCAATTACGTACCTCCCAGTTAGTTACAGAAAAGCCGAGGAAATGCCCAGCTAATCGGGAAATGAACCGTATCTCCCTCCCCGAATGCCACAGAATTCAAAGCGGACGAGGCAGAGAAAGGAGCCGTCCGCGTTCGCTTATCGATGACGAAATCTCCGCAATGCGAACGGACAGACAGGGTGGTTCCTTCGTGGGCTTCCTCGGGAGGCGGCGGGCTCTCCTTCTTTGGAGGTTTTGAAGCAGAGGCTAGATGGCCATCTGACAGCAAGGCGGATTGTGTGAACTTAGGCAGATCATGAGAGGCAGGGCAGGAAGGGACAAGCCAGTGCTCAGCTCTCGTGGCCCTTCCTTACATGCCCAGGGTAATGTCGATTGCCACCTTGGGGGCCAGGAAGGAATTTCCCTCTAGACCAGATTGGCCAGGGGTCCTGCAGGTTTTTTGCCTTCCTCTGGGCATAGAGCAGGGGTCACTGCGGGAGGTAGTGGGGGTGGGAGGTAGCTGTGAATTTCCTGCATTGTGCAGGCGATCAGACTAGATGACCCTTGATGTGCCTTCCAGCTCTATGTTTCTAGGCATCTATGTTTCCCAGTCCATTCATGCCCACTGGAGGTACCAGATTTTAGAGTATGCATGCACAACTGGCCTATGATGAGAGTTTGGGAAACTTATGCCCCCTTGGTGAGATTCGCTTGACTTCCAAACCTACAAGCAGAGGTCTGCTCCAGTAAGCGCACAATGTATCTTGCATCTGTTTTCCCAGAGTAAATTGCACAGGCTGGTGTAGTGTGGTGCGTTTTGTGCACACCTCTATGTAGCCAGCTGATGAGTGGTGCATTGCTATGAACAGTCTGTACTTAAGAACATCAGAAAAACCCTGCTGGATCAGACCAAGGCCCATCAAGTCCAGCAGTCTGTTCACACATTGGCCAACCAGGTGTCTCTAGGATGCCCACAAGACGACTGCAGCAGCACCATCCTGCCTGTGTTTCTCAGCACCTAATATATTCGGCATGCTCCTGTGATCCTGGAGAGAATAGGTCTGCATCATGACTAGCCATGAATACTCTTCTCTTCCATGAACATGTCCACTCCCTTCTTCAAGCCTTCCAAGTTGGCAGCCATCACCATATCATGGGGCAGAGAGTTGCACAATTTAACTATGTGTTGTGTAAAGAAATATTTCCTTTTATCAATTTTGAATCTTTTACCCTCCAACATCAGCAGATGACCCCTCATCCTAGTATTATGAGAGAGAGAGAGAGAGAGAAAAGCCTCTCCTTGTCCACTCTCTCCAAACCATGCAAAATTTTATAGACCTTTAGTTTATTTTAGTTTATTTTAGTTTAGTTTAGTTGTGCAAGTAATAAAAACTCCTTCTGGAGGCAACCACTAACAAAAAGAAAATGCATGAATTCTTGTCAGCAGAGGTGTGGACACTAGAAGACTGGGACTAGAGAAAAAAACACACAGATTTTATATTCTTTAAGACCCCCCCTCCAGTGGTAGAGCATCTGCTTGGCATGCAGAAGATCCCAGTTTCAATCCCTGGCATCTCCAGTTAAAGGGACTAGGCAAATAGGTGATGTGAAAGACCCCTGCCTGAGACCCTGGAGAGCCGCTGCCGGTCTGAGTAGACAATACTGACTTTGGTGGACTGAGGGTCTGATTTAGTATAAGGCAGCTTCACGTGTTCATGTGTGTTCTGGAGGAAATCTTTAACGTTCTGCTGTTCTCCTCTAGATGGTGCAATCCGATAAGAAAATATTTTGCAAGGCTTTAAACTGCGATATCATCTTAAGGTTTTCTGTTTTTGAAAAGGCGGGATGATTATGTCAAGTATAGAATTTTAAAATGCAGATTTGTGTGTGTGCAAACATCATATTAGAGATAGTGAAGATCTTTGAATGCCTTCTCCCCAGCTGACAAAACTTGTACTGTACAAAGAGTCATGTTTTCTGGGCAGAGTACCCTTTATCCCTTGGTACTCTTTTTCCGTGTAGAAGCACAGGAGGGAAAACAAAAATGTTTTGGAGTCTCTACAGAAGAACATCAGAAGAGCCCTACTGGATCAGACCCGTGGTCCATCTAATCCAGCATCTTGTCTCACCCAGTGGCCAACCAGTTCTGCTGGAGGTCCAACAACAGGGTGCAGAGGCCAAGACCTTGCCCTGATCAACAGACCAATGGTCCATCTAATCCACCATCTTGTCTTACCCAGTGGCAACCAGTTCCACTGGAGGTCCAACAACAGGGTGTCAAGGCCGAAGCCTACCTCTGATAAGAACATAGGAAGAACCCTGAACACATGGCACTGCCTTATACTGAACTAGACCTTTGGTCCATCAAGGTCAGTTTTATCTACTCAGACTGGCAGCAGCTCTCCAGAGTCTCAGGCTGAGGTCTTTCCCGTCACCTCCAACCTGATCTTTTCAGCTGGAGATGCTGGTGATTGAACCTGAAATCTTCTGCATGCCAAGCAAAGGCTCCTCCTTACTGGATCAGAGCAGTGGTCCGTCTAGTCCACCATTGTATCTCAGACGGTGGCTAACCATTTCCTCTGGAGAGCCAACAATTGGGTGTAGAGGATGAGGCCTTCATAAGAACATCAGAAGAGCCCCTCTGGATCAGACCAGTGGCCCATCTAATCCAGCATCCCGCCTCACACAATGGCCAACCAGGTTCCTGGACCAACAACCAGGCATGGAGGCCAAAGCCTTCCCCGATAAGAACATCAGAAGAGCCTTGCTGGATCAGAGCAGTGGTCCATCTAGTCCAGCATCCTGTTTAACACAGTGGCCAACCAGTTCCTCTGCAGGGCCAACACCAGGGCATAGAGGCCGAGGCCTTCCCCTGAGAAGGACATCAGAAGATCCCTGCTGGATCAGACCGGTGGTCCATCTAGTCTAGCATCTTGTCTCACACAGTGGCCAACCAGTTACTCTGCAGGACCAACAACAGGGCATGGAGGCCGAGGCCTTCCCCTGGGAAAAACATCTGAAGAGCCCTGCTGGATCAGACAAGTGATCCATCCAGTACAGCATCCTGTCTCACACAGTGGCCAACCAGTACTTCTGGAGGACCCAGAACGGGGCAGAGAGGCCGAGGCCTTTCCCTGATGTTGCCTCCCGGCACTGGGATTCAGAAGCCGACTTCCTCTGAATGTGGAAATTCCCTTTAGTAACCCTAGCTAGCAGCCACTGATAGACCTGTCCGCCCTGGATCTGCTTTATCCCCTTTTAAAGCTGTCTATGCCAGCAGCCAACACTATAGTGAAGTCCACATTTTAACTGCTTGTCGTGTTGGTCTTTAAGTGCTGCTGGACTCGAATGTGTGTGTGTGTGTGGGGACAGTCATAAGAACATAAGAAAGGCCATGCTGGATCAGACCAAGGCCCATCAAGTCCAGCAGTCTGTTCACACAGTGGCCAACCGGGTGCCTCTTGGAAGCCCACAAACAAGACGACTGCAGCAGCATTGTCCTGCCTGTGTTGCACAGCACCTAATGTAATAGGCATGCTCATCTGATCCTGGAGAGAATAGGTATGCTTCATGACTAGTATCCATTTTGACTAGTAGCCATGAATACCCCTCTCCTCCATGAACATGTCCGTTCCCCTCTTCAAGCCTTCCAAGTTGGCAGCCATCACCACATCCTGGGCCAGGGGGTTCCACAACTCAATTCTGCATTGTGTGAAGAAATACTTCCTTTGATCAGTTTTGAATCGCTTGCCCTCCAGCTTCAGCAGATGACCCCGCGTTCTGGTATGATGAGAGAGGGAGAAAAGCTTCTCCCTGCCCACTCTCTCCAAACCATGCATCATTTTATAGACCTCTATCATGTCTCCCCTTAACCACCTTCTTTCCAGGCTAAACAGCCTGCAATCCTGACCACTAGAAGGCACTAGCACACAACTGAAATTCTTGTTCCGTTGTCTCGGGGAGAGAGGTATTAACACTGGAAGGAATAAAATGAGAGAATATTATAGCTCTGAGTACCTTTTAATATCAGAATGCTCAGGAGTGCTTTTTGCACACGCCTCTGTGTAGCCAATGAGGAACTGCTAGGAACTGGTAGGAGGCAGATCAAAGTACTCTGCAGTTTATACCTTAGTGGTGGAAATACTGAATCTCCTCCGGCACTCCTCCCAGGCAGCTGCTAACAAAAGGAAGATGCATGCGGTCAAGACAGCACACGTGTGGGAGCTCAGGGGAGTGGTACAGGGAGGGACAAAATGTGGTATTCGGCAACTTTCTCCCAAAGCCGGTGTGGCATGGTGCTTAGAGTGTCAGACCCCCAAGATCTGTGTTCAAATTCTGCCACAAAGCTTCTCCCACAAATTCGCGGGCTTATGGTTGGAATATCTCCCATGCTACCTCAGACGGCGCACACGTGTGGGTGAAGGGGCACAGAACTCTAGTTAGCTGTATTTAATGACCGGTTTAGACTTTCCTTTTGTCTGCTGTGAATCTGTCACCCTTGAACTCCGTAGGGTGCCCCTTCCAGATGTCAGCATATCCTGAGGTGGGGCAGCTGCCAGGGCCCACGGTCTCTAGCGGGGCCCACAACTGATGACTCACGCTTTTCCTCTGCCCCCTGCGCTCACACCCTTCCAGTGCCTGCTTGTGTGTGCTTTGTCACCTGGGCTCCCAGCTGCATGTGCTGCCTGGCTTCCACTGCCTGCTTGTGTGTGCTTCGTCGCCTGGGCTCCCAGCTGCATGTGCTGCCTTGGCTTCCACTGCCTGCTTGCACATGCATTGTTATCTGGGCTCCCAGCTGCATGTGCTGCCTGGCTTCCGCTGCCTGCTTGTGTGTGCTTCGTCGCCTGGGCTCCCAGCTGCATGTGCTGCCTGGCTTCCACTGCCTGCTTTGCACATGCATTGTTATCTGGGCTGCCAGCTGCATGTGCTGCCTGGCTTCCGCTGCCTGCTTGTGTGTGCTTCATCGCCTGGGCTCCCAGCTGCATGTGCTGCTGGAGAAGGGCATGTGGGTGATGCACAAAGAATCGGTGTTCCTGGTGGCCATGGCAGAGGCACCCCTCCCTGCACCCACCCTCCACCACCATTGGGGAAAGGGCATGCAGGCAGTGTGGGGCAACTGTGGTCGCAGGGTGGTGGGAGAGCTTGCAAGTGGGCTGGGGAAAGACGTACAGGCAGGAGGGGGCACGTGGGGGTGGGCAAGAAAGGAGGCCTAGCAATGGGCATAGGGGCCCCCAGAGCCAGAGTGGTGTAGTGCTTAAGGGTGGCACAATCTAATCTGGAGAAACGGGTTCGATTCCACACTCCTCCGCATGCAGCGTGCTGGGTGACCTTGGGTCAGTCACAGTTCTTGCAGAATCCTCTCAGCTTCACCTACCTCTAGGGTTGCCAACCTCCATGTGGTGGCTGGAGATCCCCTGCTATTACAACTGATGGCCAGCCGATACAGATCAGTTCCCCTGGAGAAAATGGCCGCTATGGGATTGGACTCTAGGGCATCGAAATCCCTCCCCTCTCCAAACCCCGCCCTCCTCCGCCCCCAAATCTCCAGGTATTTCCCAATCCAGAGCTGGCAACCCTACCTACCTCACAAGTTGCCTGTTGTGGGGAGGGGAAGGGAAGGCGATGGAAAGCCACTTTGAGACTCCTTAAGGGAGAGAAAATCGGTATAAAAACCACCTCTTCTTAGTCTTCTATTCAAAATCCTGCCCATTGCATTCTGCTCTAAGCCTGCCACCCCAGGCTAGACCTCTGGTCCATCTGCCCCTCTCAAACCCCGGGAGACCACCAACATCTGTAAGACCAGCAAGGAATGCTGTGGCGCCAGGGAGTTCCCTGCTGCACCAAGAATCCAAACGGATACTCTCTCCCTTTTTCTGCCAGAGAGCGCAATGCAGCTTGCAGTCCGGTGGGCTTAAAACCATATTCTCAGAAACGAAAAAGGCTACTGTAAAAAATGTATAAGGAGAGCCTTTCAGCGCCGCACGCCTTCATTCATAATTCATCAGCACTCATTTCGAAAGAAGATCTGCTATTTTTTTTTGAAAAAAAACCACACAAGGTAAATGCATTTTAAAGCAATTCTTTAGTCCGCCATGAATATGTGATGCTCTCGAGCGGCCCGGCTCAGAGAAGAACACATGCTTGGAGTACTCAAGAAAGCCGGCATGGTGTGGTGGTTAAGAGCGGTGGTTTGGAGCGGTGGACTTTGATCTGGAAAACCTGGTTCGATTCCCCGCTTCTCCACATGAGCGGCGGAGGCTAATTTGGTGAACCGGGTTGGTTTCCCCACTCCTCCACACGAAGCCAGCTGGGTGACCTTGGACTAGTCACATTTCTCTTAGAACTCTCTCAGCCTCACCTACCTCACAGGGTGTCTGTTGTGGGTAGGGGGAGGGTCAGTGATTGTAAGCCGGTTTGATTCTTCCTTAAGTGTCCTCCATTACTTTACATAAACCCCTTGGGCCTTGGTCCGATCGAGCATGGCCTTTCATTTATTCCTATGTTCTTATGTTATGTTCTTATGCCTTATACGAGGTAGGGATAGCAGCCTGAATTGCCCTGGCTAGCTGGAGCTTGTCAGAGCTCAGAAGCTAAGCAGGGTCGGCCCTGGTTCAGACTTGGATGGGAAATTACCAGGGTTGCTATGCAAAGGAAAACAACGGCAAACCACCTCTGCTCTCCTCTGCCTAGGGGATGCCAGAAATGGAAATGGGGGTTTTCTGCATGCTACTCGGGTCTACTTTGAGACACTGATGTGTGTGTGTAAGTGCCGTCAAGTCGCTTCTGACTCATGGCGACCCTATGAATCAATGTCCTCCAAAATGTCCTATCTTTGACAGCCTTGCTCAGATCTTGCACACTGAGGGTTGTGGCTTCCTTTATTGAATCCATCCATCTCTTGTTGGGTCTTCCTCTTTTCCTGCTGCCCTCAACTTTTCCTAGCATGACTGTCTTTTCCAGTGACTCTTGTCGTCTCACGACGTGACCAAAATACAATAGTCTCAGTTGAGTCATTTTAGCTTCTAGGGTCAGTTCAGGCTTGATTTGATCTATAACCCACTGATTTGTTTTTTGGGTAGTCCACGGTATCTGTAACACACTCCCCCAACACCACATTTCAAAGGAATCTATTTTCTTTCTATCAGCTTTCTTCACTGTCCAGCTTTCACACCCATACATAGTGATAGGGAATTCGATGGCATGAATTAACCTGACCTTGGTGGCCAGTGACACATCCTTACACTTCAGAATCTTTTCTAGCTCCTTCATGGCTGCCCTTCCTAGACTCAATTTCTGATTTCTTGGCCGCAGTCTGCGTTTTGGTTGATGGTGGAGCCAAGGAATAGAAAGTCTTGAACAATTTCAATTTCTTCACTGTCAACCTTAAAGTTGTGTAATTCTCCTGTAGTCATTACTTTTGTTTTCTTGATGTTCAGCTATATTCCTGCTTTGGCACTTTCTCTTTACCTTGAAAACCCTATGATGAGACACTGATATCTACCTGTTATCTCCAGTATCAGAGGAGCATGCTTATTATCTTAGGTGCTGTGGAACACAGGCAGGCCAATGCTGCTGCCGTCGTCTTGCTTGTGGGCTTCCTGGAGGCACCTGGTTGGCCACTGTGTGAACAGACTGCTGGACTTGATGGGCCTCGGTCTGATCCAGCAGGGCTTTTCTTATGTTCTTATGTCCTCCATTACTTTACATAATCCCTTTCTGGAACTAAAGTATCTTGATTCGACCTTGGTATCTCCACTGAAAAAAATTGAGATAGCAGAGGTGGGGAAGCCGTGGAAGAGCCGGTGCCGGATAAAGCAACATCAGATACTGCCCGTGGATGGACTCCCCTTTATATATTCTTTTACTCAACAATTCTCAGACTCTCCAAGCACATTAAGAAAAGACGGTGCAAAGGCGATATATCCGAAGCGCTAAATACCTTCTGTTGTTGGAAATCCCAGAACAAACTATACACCTATGGTTCTTTGTTCAAATGCAAATGCTCGCTGTGAGATATAACTGGGCTTCTATCAATTAGAAAGTCGGGGAACATATTATCTGCTCGTTCCAACTCTGCTGTAAGTCCAAATCTCTACCGAGGCCCATTTTCATATCCAGTAGCAATTGAGAATTTATCAGTAACCTGGAGTCAAAAGGAGGAAAACCATTTCCCTCGCATGTAATATAAAATAGCTTGGAGTGTTGAACTAAAGTCGGAGTACTCAAAGGGTTAAGCGCAGGAAACTTTTGGGGAGAACTGAAATGCATATTGATTTTGGGAAAAAAACAAAGGAAGTTTCTATTCTTCTTTTAAAGATTGGGACCCTGATCTGGAAATATCTGGACACAGGAAGCACCATGTTTTAGACAATGTCTTACCTGCCTTCCATTGATTGTATGAAACTCTGGGGCGACCCCTGAAGTGAAGTAATGCCACTCTAGGATTAAGTGAAAATTAGATGGTTTCCACTGAACCCAAGAAAAGCATGATGTCCCTTCTGGGTTTGCCCCGGACATATCACACTGTCAATGTGACGGCGCCCCCTATGTCCCCGCCCCACCAGTCACCCACTGGGTGTCAGCTGGCAATTGTACCACATGGGCACATCCTCCTTCCAACCAATGCCTATCATAGAATCATAGAGTTGGAAGGAACCACGAGGGTCATCTAGACCAACCCCCTGCACAATGCAGGAAATTTAGAACTACCCTCCCCCCACACCCCCAGTGACCCCCACTACATGTCCAGAAGATGGCCAAGATGCCCTCCCTCTCATCATCTGCTTATCGACAATTCATTTTCCATATGCCTCCCCACAGGTTAAGGAAAAGAAGGGAAGGCATACACACTCACAACCACCACCACAAAAATCCATTTGCATCCTTAATAAAATATGTATACCCTTAGAGGCGAGCCCTGAACCGCGAACCTCTCCCTTCGGCCAAATGTCCGCAGAGAACCCCCCCGCTATCTGCTTCCTACCGCACAAAACCTTTCGCACCAATTTACCAAGCTCTAATTTAAATTGCCAGGGTTTTTTTTTTTTTAATAAAAAAAAATATTTTGCAAATGCGATTCCGGCAGCCGGGGAGGGAGAGAGGGGAGGCGGGGTAGGGTGGGGGGAGCCCGGGAAAATTGTTTACTGGCGAAGAGAGAGAGCTTCATTGATTCCGGCTCCGAGGCAATTATGAAGAACACACTTTCCCCGCATCTTCCCTGCACCTATCAAACAGAAACAGTGTGCGGTGCGGCCATTAATCAGGCGAGCCGCTGGAGGTGGGAGCCGCATTCGGGAAGCCGCGGCTCCCCGAAGCTCCCCCTCCCCTTTATGCTCCCCATCTTTAAATGCATAATTTGGCTTTCTGGGTTTATTAGTCCCATAAAGCAGCGAAGCCAGAAAGGAACACTTTTTATCTCCTCTTCTTTCGGGGAGGATTTGAGGACAACCACGTTGAGGTTTGGGCTGGGGAGGGGCAGGCGGGTGTTCTGCAGGGTTGCCAGGTCCCTCTGCGCCACCAGTGGGAGGTTTCTGGGGCAGGGCTTGAGGAGGGTGGGGTTTGGGGAGGGGAGGGGCGTCAACGCCATAGATCCCAATGGCCAAAGCGGCCCTTTTCTCCAGGTGAACGTATCTCGATCGGCTGGAGATCAGTTGTAATAGCAGGAGATCTCCAGCTGGTACCTGGAGGCTGGCAACCCTAGTGGTCTGGGATGATAGCTGCCAACTTCCAGGGAGTTCTGCAACGGAGTCTCCAAATACAAAAGTATCAAAAATTTCTTATTAGTGCTTACACATAAATGACAATAACAGAACAGAGTGAAAAGTATACACACGAACTCCAAAAGATATGTACAATATATACAGTGTTAAATTTAAATGCAGTTTATATGCAAAAAATATATCATTTTTTGCATATAAACTGCACTTAAATTTAACACTGTATATATTGTACATATCTTTTGGAGTTCGTGTGTATACTTTTCACTCTGTTCTGTTATTGTCATTTATGTGTAAGCACTAATAAGAAATTTTTGCTACTTTTGTATTTGGAGACTCCGTTGCAGTTTTTCCTAACCTATTGGTATCATCACGGAGGTGCCTTTTTTGGATTGTAACCTCCAGGGAGTGGCTGGAGATCTCCCGCTATTACAACTGATCTCCAAGCGACAGAGATCAGTTCCCCTGGAGAAAAGGGCCGCTTTGGAAGATGGATTCTACGGCATCATACCCCTTTGAAGGCACTCTCCTCCTCAAACTCCGCCCTCAGGCTCCACCCTCAAAATCTCCAGGTATTTCCTAACCTGGAGCTGGCAACCCTAGCTGGGATGCCTGTCCAATTTGTATCCAACCCTCACCACTAGGGTTGCCAACCTCCAGGTGGCAGCTGGAGATCTCCTGGTATTACAACTGATCTCCGGCCAATAGAGATCAGTTCACCTGGAGAAAATGGCAGCTTTGGCAACTGGATTCTATGGCATTGAAGTCCCTCCCCTCCCCAAACCCCACCCTCCTCAGGCTCCGTCCCAAAAACCTCCAGGTATTTCCAAACCCGGAGCTGGCAACCCTAATCACCACTGAGGCATGCTGCCCCCACCCCAATCCCGTCTCTCCTTTATTATTCTATCTTTCCTCCCTCTCCCCCATTTCTCCCTCACAGCATCCCTGTGAGGTAGGCCAGGCTGAAAGAGAGAGGGGATGAGTGGTGCAAGATCACTCCAGGATAATTTGAACCCAAGTCTCTGTGGTTTGGGGCTGCCATCCTTGCTACTAGGCCACGCCCGTTCTTGGTGACACAATGCCAGCGAGCAGCCCAGACCTTTGGGTTGGTGAGCATAACAACAAGGGCTGGACTGGAGATGTTCTTGTTTGAATATGAGTCAGACTCGCTGGGTGGGAGACATATAACCATGAGACATAGCCCTTCTAACTGGATCTCGCTTTGAATCCAGTTGAGGCAGCGGCAGTCCTCAAATGGAGAAGCTTCAAGGGGAGGTTGCAGCGTGAGATTCCTGAGCTTGAGTTCATTCACTAATTAAGAACAATGGACACCCCTCCTGGGCTGAATAGGGACTTATCTCCCAACAGATGCTAATTTCCGGCCCCTACCCATTTCCCCTCCTCTCTAATCAAGCCGATTACATTCTGTCTTGTACCTCCGCACCCTGACTCCCTTTCTTTGCACCACCCTTCCCACCTTCAGACCGAGCGATAAGGACTCGGCGATCGCCAATTCCTAATTGTATCCGACGAAGGGAGCTCTCACACCTGGAAAATCTTCTTGGTCTCTAAGGACTCAGATCTAGATTTGAATGCAGATGCTTAACGAAGTGCCAAGAGAGCTGTCATCCACTCCCAGGGTATCCCCGGGGATCCCTGTCTTAGAGCTGGTTTGGAGACAGGTAGCAGATGAGGCCATTTTAAAACCCCGGGCGTGTCTGGCTTTGCGCCTTCCATCATGTATCGCCTTTGTCATTCAATCTCGCATCAAAGTAGTTCTTCTCTCCACCAAACGGGTGCCTATCCTGGCTCCGCTCTGGCATTAAGTATTAATTTGTTGCTCACAATGAGCAAATTCCCCCGGCTCCGTCCCATCAGGGTGCGTCTGATTTTTCTGCATGTAGCCGTTCTGTTTTCCTTACCTCCGTTCCTCTATTTGGAATTTAGTTTCCCCCACCCCACAGCATTCCCCCCACCCCAGAATACATAGGTGGAATACATATTGTCCTTCACTATTCACTATATCGTTTAATGTGTGTTGGAACGAACACACCGTTCCAAGACTGCATGTATGGGGTTTTTGTGTGTGTGTGTGTGTGTGGGGGAGAGATCAGAGGTGTGCATGCAGCCTCAGAGTTTAGTGGCTGCCACTTGGAATGTGCATCTCCAGATCATTCTGGCGGCACATCAAAAAATTTGAAGCCTTTTATCATATTATACAACTCAGAGCATTTTAAAAGGACGATTTCAGCAAAAAGAGGGAAATGGAAAAAGGGCAGCTGTCTGTTTTGATGTGTGAATGGATAGATAACTCACTGGAGAGACCAGGCAGTTGAGAATTTTGCGAGCATCCCTGTTTGGTATGCACACTGCCAATCGATGCACATGAGAAGATAGTTTCAGAGAGTGGCCATGTTGGCTTGCATCTAGAACAGCTAGAATCAAGTCAGGTAGCACCTTATGGACCAACAGGAATTTCGGGGTATAAGCTTTCGAGGGTCAATGTTCCCTTTGTTTTATGTATGCTTGAATACTTTGAAAGCACTGCATCTCAAATGCTTATATTCCAAAAATCTTGTTGGTCTCTAGCGTGCCACTGGAGTCGAATATAATGTGAGAAGATAGTCACTGCATTGATTAAATGGTAGAAATCAGATGAATTTTAAACAGGGGCAGTTAGGTCCATTGGATAGATACATTCAGAGGAAAATTGGGTGGTAGAGAATTGTGCAAGCATCCCTGTTTGGTATATACGCTGCCAACTGATATAAATGAGAAGATAGTTACTGCACTGATTCAACGGAGTAAATCTGATGAATTTTAAAAAGGAGCAGTTGGGTCCATTGGACAGATACATTCAGAGGTCAATTGGGTGGTAGAGAATTGTGCGAGCATCCCTGTTTGGTATATACGCTGCCAACTGATATAAATGAGAAGATAGTTACTGCACTGATTCAACGGAGTAAATCTGATGAATTTAAAAAAGGGGCAGTTGGGTACATTGGATAGATACATTCAGAGGACAATTGGGTGGTAGAGAATTGTGCGAGCATCTGCCCTGCAGAGTGCCTTTCCACAGGTTAATGCGGACCCCAGATGGAGTCTCTAAGCCCCACCCAGGACAAATCCCAGGCGCCGGGTCACCATGGGGCCTGGAAATTTCATTGCAGCACCTGATATTTTCAGCGATGATTTTATTATGAGGTTTTTTAGTATAATGACAGTATAGTATAATGACCTGCATCACTGCTACTATCAAAGATACCTTAGCGCAACATGAGATTTGCAAAGCATCCTTCAGAAAACACAACAACCCAGCCTTTCTAAAATCCATTTGTACTTTGAAAGACCGGTGTCTTTTGAAGCAATTATGCTTCCCCTCTATGCCCTCTTCGTTCTTGAAAAATTTATGCCCGGTAAGAAAATGAGGAAATGTGTTTTTGCTTGGGTTTGAAAATGTTGCCTCTAATTTATGGGAGAAGATGTGTTCATAATAAGCGCTCCGAACCCGATGCTGCCTCCTCTGGGATTTCCCCGAGAACAAGATAGATAGCCCAGTGTGCTGCAAATAAACAATAATGAAGGAATAAATAAGAAGCTGCATGGATCATTTTGTAAATTTTCTTGGACAGAAACAAGGAAGCTAATTCTTTAAGTACCAGGAATGTATTCATTATGTGGAAACAGCAGAGCAGAGAACAATCATTCATAATAAATAGATTGGAAATCACACCTCCCCTCCCGGGAGACAACACCACCATCCAAATGGGGTGCAACTAATTTATCTCTCCGCCTCATGGTGTGATCTCATTTGAATATAAGTCCACTTCAGTTGTTTGGGCCACAGGCCTGGGGTTTTTCCTTTGATTGGAAACGCAGGCTAATTCGCACCAGCCGGGAGCCGTCCCGATTCAGAGAACGCCTGATTCAAGCAGCGCACGAAGACGGAAGAGTAAAGGACAGCCTCCAAATTTACTCCTAGCCTCATTTATGGTGTGGGATCATCTGCACTCAACTCTCCCCCTTAGGGTTGCCAGGTCCCCCCCTGGCCACTGGCGGGGGGATGGGGGGTAGGGTTGCCAGATCCAAGTTGGGAAACTCCTGGAGATTTTGGGATGTAGCCTGGGGTGGGCAGTGACCTCAGTGGGGCACAGTGCCATAGAGGGAGGCCACCCTTCAAAGCATCCATTTTCTCCGGGGGAACACATCTCTGTACTTTGGAGATGAGCTGGAGTCTGGCAAGGGGAGGAGACAGAGGGCAGGGACAGGAGGCTGCCCGCTACCACCAGGCAAATGGCAAACCTACAAAGCATACCTATTATCTCCAGGATCAGAGGAGCATGCCTATTATATTATGTGCTGTGGAGCACAGGCAGGATGCTGCTGCTGCTGCAGTCATCTTGTTTGGGGGGCTTCCTAGAGGCACCTGGTTGGCCTCTGTGTGAACAGGCTGCAGGACTGGATGGGCCTCGGTCTGATCCAGCAGGGCTTTTCTTATGTTCTCATGAAGCTCCCTGGGTAACCTTGGGCCAGTCATTCTCCCTCTCACCTTGATCTAGGTTATCACGGTTGCTGTGAAGACCAGACGGAGGAGGGAAGGACCACGGACGTCTCCCTGGGCTCCTGGGTAAAAGGGTGGGGAAATATTCAGATTGGGTATTCAGATTTCCACTGATAAGGGCTAGATAGAATAGCAGTGTTGAGCGGTGCACTTTAATCTGGTGAACCAGGTTGGTTTTCCCACTCCTCCACATGAAGCCATCTGAGTCCCCTGGGCTAGTCACTGCTCTCTTAGAGCTCTCACAGCCTCACCTACCTCACAAGGTGTCTATTGTGGGGAGGGGAAGGTGATTGTAAGCCGGTTTGAGTCTCCCTTAAGTGGAAGAGAAAGTTGGCATATAAAAACCAATTCTTCTTCTTCTTCTGACTGGGAGCAGATCTCCAGTGCGTTGGGCAAGGGTCTTTCCAAGCCCCCCTACCCAAGATCTTTTCTTGTGGGAGATACCGAGGATTGAACCTGGACCCTTCTGCACGTCAAGCTTAAATTCCATCACTCTATGGCCATGAGCCAGTCTTTTCCATAGACAAATCAGATGTTTGTTAATAAGTGATATGTATTTTACTGTCCTACCTGGTTGAGCTTCCGGAGGGCCTGGGACAATGCTATGAGGACTGTATATCATTTCTCAGATTTGCATTCCTATTGCGGCATGCCCTGAGGTCTGAATAGGATAATTTAGAATGCAGTTTGCAATCGATCAAGTGGATTTTCTCTTCGGGGAGCCAAAGGCCACAAGGGCTCCGGCAGCAATTCCGGCAGCCCCGGTGATGAAAATCTTTGGCAGTCACCGGAGTTTCGTCCCGAGCCGTCCTTAAATATGATTCATGGCGGAGTGTGGAGAGCCGGGTGCCGATCTGAAAATAAACGGTTCGCATCAGTGGAAGAGGTGGGTTGGTGGATGGAGAATTGCCAAAGGACTCTGAGATTGTGGATAGGGAGGATAAATTGAACAAGTAGCTGCTTTTGATATACCGGCATGTCGGCCCACCATCCGGCCCAGAAAAGAACATTTTGGGGTGGAGCCTGAGAAGGGCAGGGTTTGGGGAGGGGAAGGACTTCAATGCAATCAAGTCTATAGAATCCTCCTTCCAATGTGGCCATTTTCTCCAGGTGAACTGATCTCTATCAGCTGGAGATCAATTGTAATAGCAGGGGATCTCCAGCTGGTACCTGGAGATTGGCAACCCTAGGGTCACCATGAGTCAGCACTTTACACTCACATAAGAATAATAGAATCAGAGGGTTGGAAGGACCACCAGGGTCATCTAGACCAACCCCCTGCCCAATGCAGGAAATTCACAACTACCTCCCCCCCCCACACACCCCAGTGACCCCTACTCCATGCCCAGAAGATGGCCAAGGTGCCCTCCCTCTCATGATCTGCTTAAGGTCATAGAATCAGCATTGCTGACATAAGAACATAAGAAAGGCCCTGCTGGATCAGACCAAGGCCCATCAAGTCCAGCAGTCTGTTCACACAGTGGCCAACCAGATGCCTCTAGGAAGCCACAAACAAGACGACTGCAGCAGCATTTATCCTGCCTGTGTTCCTCAGCACCCAATATAATAGGCATGCTCCTCTGATACTAGAGAGAATAGGTAAGCTGCATGACCAGTATCCATTCTAACTAATAGCCATGAATACCCCCTTTTTTCCATGAATATGTCCACTCCCCTCTTAAAGCCCTCCAACCTGGCAGCCATCACCACATTCTGGGGCAGGGAGTTCCACAATTTAACTATGCGTTGTGTGAAAAAATACTTCCTTTTATCTGTTTTGAATCTCTCATCCTTCAGCAGATGACCCCGTGTTCTAGTATTATGGGAGAGGGAGAAAAACCTCTCCCTGTCCACGCTCTCCAAACCATGCATAATTTTATAGACCTCTATCATGTCTCCCCTTAGCTGCCTTCTTTCCAAGCTAAAGAGCCCTAAGCATCCTAACCGCTCCCCATAGGACAGTTGCTCTAGTCCCCTAATCATTTTGGTTGCTCTTTTCTGCACCTTCTCAAGCTCTGTAATATCTTTTTTTAGGTGTGGTGACCAGAACTGTACACAGTATTCCAAGTGTGGTCTCACCATAGATTTGTACAAGAGCAGTATGATATCAGCAGTTTTATTCTCTATTCCTCGTCTAATTATGGCCAGCATGGAATTTGCTTTTTTTCCAGCAAGGGCCATCTAGCCTCTACTGAAAAACTTCCAGGGAAGGAGGGCTCACCACCTCCCGAGGAAGCCTGTTCCACCGAGGAACCACTCTAACGGTTAGAAAATTCTTCCTAATGTCTAGATGTAAACTCTTCTGATTTAATTTCAACCCGTTGGATCTGGTCCGCCCTTCTGGGGCAACAGAAAACAATTCGGCACCCTCCTCTATATGACAGCCCTTCAAGTTCTTGAAGATGGTTAGTTTTCATTTTTTTATATGGCAGCAGGGAAGGGAACCCTTGTTGTTCGTCTTGCTCTTCCCTCAGTCCCAACAAACTTCCCTTCTGAACTTTGATCGTTTTTCAAGCACCACGCGTACGGTTGAGTAACGCAGCGCTCTCCCCATTTGTACAGGACTTCCAAAAGGACACTGTGTTCCCTCCTGTTCCTCTTCATGGATCTGTGATCTAATGAACCCTGACAGGAGCTTCAGAGCTACTGAATCTTCTGTCACACATACAAGCAAAAGGTGGTCAGCTTGGCAGGCACAGAGGCGCACCATGCCCTAAATAGGAAGGACTGTTGCCAGGGACCATTTAAGGTGAAATTTAACCCCAGAAGCCTTACCAATTTTACACGAACTGAGTGGCCAAAGGCTTGATCTGTGCCCATAGGTTGGACATTTGCTATATCATAGAATCATAGTCAGAAGGGACCACCAGGGTCATCAAGTCCAACCCCCTGCACAAAGCAGGACATTCACAACTACCTCCCCCCCCACACCCCCAGTGACCAGAAGATGGCCAAGAAGGCCTCCCTCTCATCATCTACCTAAGGTCACAGAATCAGCATTGCTAACAGATAGCCATCTAACCTCCTCTTAAAAACCTCCAGGGAAGGAGAGCTCACCACCTCCCGAGGAAGCCTGTTCCACTGAAGAACCGCTCTGTTAGAAGATTCTTCCTAATGCCTAGACGGAAACTCCAGAAAATTCTTCCTAATGTCTAGACGGAAACTCTTTCGATTTCATTTCAACCCGTTGGTTCTGGTCCAACCTTCTGGGGCAACAGAAAACAACTCGGCACCATCCTCTATATGACAGCCCTTCAAGTTCTTGAAGGTGTTAGAAAATTCTTCCTAATTATATATGTATAATCGTTAATCCGCCACCTTTCTTGTTATAGCGATTCTCTTCTTAATAGCCCAATAACAAAATTTTGCCGTAAGGCGAGATACTGAAGCCTCCTTTATCTTCAAGTAAGTATTTAATCAGGTTTAACTCTGTAAACACTGAAAAATAGTTCAGATGCTTAAACCGAGTTAGCAGAGGGAAAATAGTACTTGTTCTAACATCAGAGTACAATTCACAATGCAGTACTATATGTGAAATATGGACTCTGATCTGGAGAACCGGGTTTGATTCCCCACTCCTCCACATGAGCGCCAGGGGCTAATCTGGTGAACTGGATTTGTTTCCCCACTCCTACAAATGAAGCCAGCTGGGTGACCTTGGGCTAGTCACAGCTCCCTTAGAGTTCTGCAGGCCCCACCTACCTCACAGGGTGTTTGTTGTGGGGAGGGGAAGTGGATTTGAGTTTCCCTTAAGTGGTAGAGAAAGTCAGCATATAAAAAACCAACTCTTCTTCTTCATCATCTGTTGTAAAAGCAGGAGATCTCCAGCTAGTACCTGGAGGTTGGCAACCCTAGACATGAGTAATCATCAATAGGTAAGCCCCCCCCCCATAAAGTCTGTTAGGCCAAGAGAGCCAATAGAATGAGAATATTCTTCACAATGCTCATATTCTTCACAATGCAAGACACTCTGTTATTTTTGAAGACCTAGCTTGCTTCCAAATAAGCAAGCACCAGACATGGCTTCTCCAGGTGATCTTATATTAGGAGAAGGCTTCTTCCTTGAGATATACAGGTTGGCCATTTTGCTTAAATGCTCCTCCCCTCCAAAATAACTGCCTGCACAATGACGATCCTTGCGCTGTGGCGGCAGCTGTTGCCAAAGCAATATTTTTTTAAGACTCTGCAAAGCCAATCAGATCTCCAATGGGCAATAAAAAAGTCGCTGGGCAAAAACCTGGCCCTACCCACTATCAAAAAACACTTGGTGGGCGCCAGGAAAGGTTTCGGTGCTCATGGAAGCCATGTTTGAAACCCCTGACATAGATGGACACTCAATTTCTTCACGTCACTCCTCCATTTTGCATGAATTCACGGGAACATCCCTCTCATCACTTAGCATTATAAATCTTGCGTCATGCTGCCTCCTTGCCTCCGTCATAGTAAGAGGCCCTTCACCCCCTTTAATCGGGGCAGGGGAAATATTTTTCCATCCATCGATCAATCCCCGACACCTCCAGCTTTTAACAATAGAATCTCAGGTGGCAACTTTTAACAACAGAATCTCAGTCATCGCCTGCAACCCTGAGAACGCTTTCCTGGGAGTCAGTTCCACTGCATGAAAGGGGACTTACTTCTGAGTAGACCTTCGACCTGCTCCCCGAGTCAACGCTACAAAATGAAACGGACAGATGTTCTGAGTTGGTATAAGGCAGGCGCACCGGTCCTTAGCACGGCGAGGTAAGAATGAATGATGTTCACGTCGACAGTCCGGTTACACATTTTGCCATATCTTTATTGCACTGGGACCACATTGCAAACAAATCCACAGAGGGAGAAAAATGCTGCAAAAGTAAATCTATCGCTGCCGAAAGCAGCTATTTTGTCTCTCCCCCCTTCGATTTTTTTTAAAACTCGTTATATGTATATATTTACATAAAAACTATCAAAAGCAAAGTTGGGAAAACGGCAGTCCTGCTACGACTGTCTAGAAAGGTAAGAGCTGCAGCTTCCTTCCGGATAAATAGTACAATTTGTCGTTTATTTTACATCACTTTGCAAAACCACATTCAAGTATTTCCCCGCCGATGCATGAATTTTCAGGATCCTCGCCTGTAATTTTCATTTGTGTCTGTCTGGTTTCCCCCTCCCGCCTTTGATTTGAAGAAAGGGCTTGGAGACGTCTTCACACTTGAGTCGGTGCGTGGGGAGGAGAAGCAATTTAAATTAGATATTGAGGAAGAGAGAACTCGAAGGTAAACACAAGACATGACACGATGATGGTGTACACAATAAGGAAAAGAACATGATTCGCTTCTCTACGGGACTGTTTCACTTTCGGACGGAAAATGCCCCCCCCTTTCACAAACTTTGTTGAAAACTACGGGTGAGCGCATTCCCCCCCTCTCCCGTCTCTTTATTTTCTCTTTCTGGTGCACTCCACCCCACCTGAAGTATGATTTAAACTAAGAACCCTCTCAAGAATTAATTCCGGAACACAGCTTGTGCAGTTTGCATATTTGCATATTGTTTCACCCTCTTTGGTGTTAGACCGACACATATGGTTGCATTGGTAAAACACTGCAAAAAAGCAATCTTGCCATGATCACCGGTCTCACTGCATCGTGATTCCTTATGGGTGTTGCTTTAATAAAGTCTGCCCATGGTCCTGTCTATCTGGTAAAACGCTGCTCCGAAACAATCTTAGCGCCATTGTATATTGAAAGGTATCACCGTGGTTTTTTTTGTTTTTTTGTTTTGTTGAGTGTGGTGTTTTATCAATGCACATTATAGGTGAAAGACGATGCGCACAAACGGAAAGCGGCAGTAATCCGTGCATGCACAGCACTCTGCAGAACATTCAAATTTTTTTTAAAAACCCAGAAACAATGGACAGTTCTTTACACGTCGGTTCCACTTCGGAAACAAAACCAAGGAATTTGGACCTCTGAAATCAGAGGGTCAATTTGGAGCAGGGGGATTTCGAAAGGATCCCTACCAAAAACTAGCATGTCGAAGGTAATCATTCAAGGCCAGCCTCTTCCTTGACATGCTAATTTTCTACACGCATGCTACTTGGAGGTGGCTGAACATTCAGCCAATTGTCCCCCTCACCTTCCCAGCCTATGTTCTGTAACGATACGGGAAGGGCTCTAACAGTGTAGACTAGCTCTATATGGGTTTCCCTCTAGAATATATTGTGAGCCATGAAAACGACCCTGTTCCTCTTTTTTCTTAGAATTTGGTTAGGTAGGTTTGCATTTCCCCCCTCCCGTTGCTATCTCATATATAAATACAAAATATTAAATAAAGATCTGCTTTCTGTACAAAACCAAAACGGGCACCATTTGCCAGAAGGCCAGTGTTAACAAGTTTAGCAGTCTCAAGGATCTTCCAAACCTTGTTTCGGGAACTGGTTTTAAAAGCCCGACAATCCGTTTCTTGGCACGGCTGCCTAATCCGGCTCCGTCTGCTTTGCTGTCTCGTAAGCCCTTCCCAAAGTTGGTGGTAAGCTTCCGCTGGATACCATTTGTTTCTCTCTGTGTGAGCGTGGGTGAATTTGACCACTGACTCGTTCCCTGCTATAACACCACAGTGTGGCGGGGCTTGCCAGAAGCCCCACTCACAACAATCCAGGGCTATAATGGACAACTGGAGGGGAAACCTTTGGGGCCAAGGGGACGCAAGGCTGGGTGAAGGCCACGGCAGCTGTGAAGCCCTTTGTGGGTCCCCTCGGCAGAAAAAACAGGGCTTCCCCAATGACCCCTTCAAATCAGTCCGGCTGGTTAGACACCCCCCCGAGGATGCAAGTTCCCACCCGCAACCTCGCACTTCACAAAGTCTATCCCTTAGCTACTCGGAGAACAGTTATCATCGCATTTCTGAATTCACTGAATTCACAGAGTGGCATACACAGCCTTGGGCCAGACTGTTTCGTTTCTTTTGTTTGGCTTCTTCGTCTTCTACGGAGCTCGTAAAAATGCGGTCCTGGGATTTCACTACCTTTTGGTCGCAATAGTGTTTGCATCGGTGACATAGTCCGTTTCCACAACGTTATCGTACCCATCTTTCTCTATACAGTCACTGATGGCCTTAAGCACTATCCGGAGCCTTCGGTCCATAGCTTCAAGGTGCAGTGTGTACAAAATGGGGGCAATTTTGTCTTTCATCAAAGATTCCTCCATCAGGTGACTGAGTTTGAATTCTTCCTTGGCTAGCAACTGTAGTCGCTGATAGGTAGATTTTCTTATTCTAGAAAAGAAAGGGAAAAAAAGAGTTCTGTCTGAATCCTAGAGCGTCGTGTAGGTGACATGATATCCCTTCTGGGTATTTGCTAAAAATATGTTCTCGCCATTGGTGCAATGTTATGCCTCCCAGCCCCGTTCCTTCCCTGTCCCACTGGTAGACGGCCTCCTATGTATAACGAAACCGAATTTATGGTCTGTTTATGGAAGAATGGGACCTTGAACCCATGTCTCCCCAGTTCTGTTCCACATACCACGCCACTAGGGATCCTAGCTTCCAGGTGGGACCTGGGGATATGTAGTATAGAAATCCCTGAATAATTTCAAGGAATACTTGGAAGTCTTCTGTTTAGACGGTACCTGGAAGTTGGCAACCCTATCAACTGGGCACTGCTGCTTCCTATAAACTCTTTTAAGAGCTCCTCCCCAGGGGCCTAATCCTCAAATCATTTCCAGCCCCGCTCACGCCCCCAAATTACGGTTGCCAACCTCCAGGTACTAGCTGGAGATCTCCTGCTAATACCACTAATCTCCAGCTGATAGAGATGGGTTCCCCTGGAGAAAAGGGCAGCATTGGCAATTGGACTCTATGGCACTGAAGTCCCTCCCCTCCCCAAACCCTGCCCTCCTCAGGCTCCACCCCAAAAAACCTCCTGCCAGCGGTGAACAAGGAACTGGCAACCCAACCCCAAACTTTGCCCCATTTTTAATTTGCTCCCGACATTCTTTGCCCGCCTCCCTCTGGCAAAAGGGACACGAGGTGGACTTTACCAACCACATCACGGCCGCCTTACCTGCAACACTGGTTCAAAGGCACCAGGATGGAGAGTTCGTCGTGGGAATATTTACCAAACCTTTTGGTGGGGAAGGAAGGAAAGGGAAGAATCACCGAGAGTGCACTTTGACGTGTGTTGACACAGCTTTGCAAACGACTTTTTCCTTCCTGGGGGCCGAGGACTGACTACTTTTGCTAATGCTCCCTGCTCCCCTACAAGAACCCCTACAGCTAAGGCTGACAAGCCCCCGGTGGGTGCGGGGGATCCCCTACTGCCAGCTCCCATTACACAAAACCAAAACTTTGCAGCGTCTCATAGCGCCCTGTCACTTCTAGTAAAAACCTGGACGCCTCTAGGGATTTTACCATAGAGATTCTAGTGAGTCCTAGAGCTGCCCCATGCCACTTCTGGGTTTTTATGTTATGTAGTGCTGCAACCGGCGTCACAGTGCCCATCCACAACTCTCCTGCCGGGTGCCAGGCACTGCCAGTCATTGCTACGTATGGCTCATTTCATTACCTATTGGTTTTAATAATTAGATTACTGTGATATGTTTTACTGTTGTATGGATATATTTATATTTACAGATATGTTGATTTTATGGTTGTTACCTGCCCTGACCCTGGCAGGCTATAAATTGAAATAATAATAATAATAATAATAATAATAATAATAATAATAATAATAATAATAATAATAATGTTAGCTAGTCAGTGTATACCTAACCTTCTAGCTACTGAAGAAGTGAGCTGTGACTCACGAAAGCTTGTACCCTGCCAGAAATTTTGTTAGTCTTTAAGGTGCTCTTTTCTACTTCTAGCTACTGCAAGGTGATAACTGAGAAGCCATACCACAATGGTAGAGCAGCATTGAGTAGTGGTTTCAGTCGCACAGGGAGCTGGGAGAGCCAGATTGTGGGGAGGAACTTGAGAACTATAGAACGACGGAGGTGAGTTGTGGGGTGGAACCTGCCCATTTCGAGTGACAGCCTGCCTTTGGGTCCCCCCACTCCCCACACATTCGCCTAACAAATCAACAAACGAATTACCCTCTTCCATTGTCTAGATGGATAATAAACGTCTCATTCCCAAACTTCTCAAAGGTTTCGTAGTGGTGTCGATCCATGTTGCCTACAAAGAGAAATGACAGAAATCTCAGAATTTGCGAAAAATTAGCTTTTGAGATCAAAAAGTCAACAGAGGTGCCTGAGAAGCATTATGCTTATATCATGAACACATCAGAACACAAAGGATATTGGTGCTTTAAAAAAAATAAATTGGTGGGGAAATAGCTGTGTTGTGCACCCTGCTGCATAAAATCAGGCCATTTCCATATTTTGAAAAGGAAGGAAAGTCAAGAGAAGGAAACAGAGGCTGTGGTTGTTTCTTTAAAATAAAGACAGGGAACTTGACAACAGCCCTGACCTGGGCCATGTCCGCACTGCACGTTTGCAGCTCCCAATTCTGCGGGCTTTCCCTGCATGTTCCCACTTCAACTCACCCGAAGGATTCTGAGGACGTCTCCAGAGCGCAATTTCGCCGCGTAAGCGCATCCGCTTATACGGCGAATTAAAAAAAATAAAGCGTCCTCCACACCCGGTGCCTTTAAGTGGGAACATGCAATGCGTGTTCCATCCACTTCTTGCTGCCAGCCAACCCCCCACTCCCCCCTCCTCCCTTACTAACGCAGGACCAATCGCCATCCTTGCTTGGAGCGCCGACTGGGATGCGTGGAGAGAGTGCCGGTCTGGGCTTATCAAATGCAGCGGAGAAAGGCGGCGGGGTGGGAACAGAAATTTAAACTTGGATGCTTTCGTACTGGACGCGTGTAAGTTGCTGGTGCATTCACGGGCCTGGATGGCCAACGCTAGCCTGATCTCGTCAGATTTCAGAAGCTAAGTAGGGCGGGCCCTGGTTAGTACTTGGATGGGAGACCACCAGGAAATCCAGGGTTGATATGCAGAGGCATGCAACGGCAAACCTGCATGACTTTTGCCCTGACCTGGATAGCCCAGGCTAGCCTGATCTTGTCAGATCTTGGAAGCTAAGCAGGGTTGGACCTGGTTAGTACTTGGATGGGAGACCACCAAGGAAGTCTAGGGTTGATACACAGAGGCCGGCAATGGCAAACCACCTCTGTATGTCTTTTGCCCTGTCGTGGATGGCCCAGGCCAGCCTGATCTCATCAGATCTCAGAAGCTAAGCAGGCTTAGCCTTGGTTATTCTTTGGACTGGAGACCACCAAGGAAGGCCAGGGTTGCCACACACAGGGCTCCAATGGCAAACCACCTCTGTTCATCTCTTGCCTTAAAAACACTATGAGGTCACCATACATAGGCTGCAACTTGGCAACACTTTCCACCACCATCTGAATGACCAAGAGCGATTTACTTTTAAGAGAAGACAAGCATACCCATGAGAAAATCAAAAATGGTCATGTCCATTATATCCAAAATTCGGGTCCCGGTGTCGTAAGGTGGGGTTTGTTTCACCTCTTCGCAATAGTCCGGATCGACCTCCCATCTAGAAAATGCAACCGAGATCGGAAAATTTAGCCGTTCCAAGCGCCGCGATATTGCCCGCTTCACTCCTTTATCGAGGATTTTTTCCCCCTTAAGCCAAAGTACACATGGGGAAAGCCCAAAGCTCACATGAGGCCTACTCTAAGCCAAGAGAGGGGCCAACAGAAAAGATCTCAGCATTGTCTGAATTACAGACTGGCTACAAAACGACGGGCAATTCACCACCTGCGTGAGCGCCACTCAGTTGCTGAGGTGCATTATGAGGCGCATCCTTGTTTTCGGTACTCACTCGGCTTTCTTGCGTTTGTGGTAGGAGCGTCTCCACGGATTCCTCCAGGTTTTCCGCTTCGCTAACGACAGGTCTGGCAGAAAGGCAGCCAGGGAGCCTTCGATCTGGTCCGGCTTCCCGCAAAGGGCGTGCTCCGTCGAGCAGTAGTAGGAACACTCCCCGTAGAAGCAGATGTTGTTGGCTGTGGGAAAGAAGAGAAATGTCCTTCTTGACTTTGGGGTGAAAGGGCATGCCGATGAACCTGAAGGCAAGTTCTGTAGTTGTAGCGATACCAAACGGAGGTGCAGTGTCGGCTCTGTTAATTCCAGGTTTGCTCTGGAATTAATCGGGAGATTAAACTGATTAATCTCCTCGACCAGGGTTGACTTTTTGAGGCTGTGGGCACCTTTGGAAATTTGAGAGAGGGTGGTGAGCGCCACCCCCCCCAAATGGCTACCAAGTAGGGTTGCTAGCTGGCGCTCTCCTGCTATTACAACTGATCTCCAGGCAATAGAGATCAGTTCACCTGGAGAAGATGGCCACTTTGGCAATGGGACTCTATGGCATTGAAGTCCCTCCCCAAACCCCGCCCTCCTTAGGCCCTGCCCCAAAAACCTCTCGCCGGTGGCGAAGAGACCCCTGACAACCCTACTTCCATGAGAGGTGGAGCCAGACCCCAAATGGCTGCCTCAGGAGGTGGAGCCAAATGGAATACTTCCTTCCTTACATGTGGGAAGAAGGAAATCATGAAGGCCCTTCCAACTTTGCCCTGGTACAAGATAGATCTCCAGAGACTAGCTCGTTTTACAAGGGAATAGCGGTTTGTTGTTTGTACAGATATACAGTTATATAATCTCGAGTGCAAAATTCTGAATTAGTGCACTGACTTCTTCCAATAGCCACACACACACACAACAATTTTTTTTAAATCCCCATGCAGCTGTGACTTTTAATTCTGCAAAAAGCACAGCTTCTATAAACCCCCCTCAAACGACCTTGGTATATTTCACTGGTAACAGGAGTGCTCTGCTGCGTCGTAGACAATAACCCCTTCCCTGCGTGAATACGCAGAAGGGCCCAAGGTTTAGCCATGGAGAGAAACAAGATTACTCAGAAGGAAAACCATGAGCCTTTCCCCCTTCTTCCATGTTTTCCGAGGACGCATTAAAAGCGTGAGTCGAATGTAAACGCCAGAGGATGAGAAAGCGTCCCCCATTTCCATTTCTTTTTATAGTTCCTTCTATTTTTTTGCCAACGGGCTTGGCAGGGCTGCGGAGTTGTTGTGTGCAATTTATGTGTACGACCTGTGTCACTTGTATGCGCATATCCAGAGTCCTGGGGCTCTGCTTACGCGCAAATAACCCTGACGAATGCGGCGGTTTTACGGGGGGGGGGGACCTCGGCGCAAGGAAACGGCATAAAAATCAAGGATGTTGGGTTCGAGGTGCATAAGGAGAAGAAGCAGAAGCAGCAGCAGAAGAAGAAAAATTGTTTTTTATATGCCGACTTTCTCTACCACTTAAGGAAGAATCAAACCGGCTTACAGTCACCTTCCCCTCCCCACAACCGACACCCTGTGAGGTAGGTGGGGCTGAGAGAGCTCAGTGACTAGCCCAAGGGCACCCAGCTGGCTTCATGTGGAGGAGCGGGGAAACAAATCCAGTTCACCAGATCAGCCTCCGCCGCTCATGTGGAGGAGTGGGGAATCAAACCCGGTTCTCCAGATCAGACTCCACCGCTCCAAGTCACCACTCTTAACCACTACACCACGCTGGCTCTCTGCCGAATCAAGATGCAGATTTGAGATCGGCAAAGCAGGAGCGGAAAATGGAAAGTTTTCTCTAACAAATATAATCCTCAGCTTGTAGCTCCCCTTCTGTGGGGTGTGCTCAAAACGCTGTTGCTTATTATGAGGAGGACACTTTTCCCCGGAAGTCTCTCCAAGGCAGGGGTCCCCAACGTGTTGCCCGTGGATGCCACGGTGACTGCTGAGACCTTTCCAGGTGCCCTCCAAGTATTTTTAGAAAGTGGGCAGAGCCAGATGGGGATTATGCCCAGCAAGGCTTCTGGTTGGCTGCTGTAGATTTCACTGACTGTGCAGTGTCTTTTTTTAAAGGTGCTTTGGTAGCAGCTGCCGCAATTGCGCAAGGATCTTCACTGTATGACTGAAGGTCGGCCATTTTATGGCTGGCTCCGCCTCCTGAGGCAGCCATTTTCTGGCTGCCGTTTTGTGGCTGCGCCCACCAAGCTGTGTCAGAATTCAAAAGGCGCCCGCAGACTCAAAAAGGTTGGGGACCCCTGCTCTACCGAAATGGGTTTTGAGCCTTTGCGCGTGCGAAGTCCCATCCGTCCCTGAGACGGGTAGCTTTGGTCCGCACATGCTCGGGACGGGATTCCCGCAGTTCCTTAAATGCCCGTCCTTCTTGGCAGCTGAAATTCACTCGAGCCCCTCCCCGTGGCCCTGTGATTGACCCAGCCACGGCGTAGCTCTCTCTGCAATGCAATCTCCCCCACGGAGCTGCAATCCATCTACGAACTGCAATCATGCACCCTGCGAGAACGTTCATGCGGCAACCCATGATGAGCCAATTTAAAACTTGGAGGATGCTCACTGTCCAAATCGAGTGGAGGAACCTTTTGCTTGTTGCGAGATCGTACCGTCAGAGAATGGAGGGCGGGGGGGAGGGGGAAGAGAAAAACTGCATTAGTTGCGGCACTGAGGCTGTGGCTCAGTGGTAGAGCGTCTGCTCGGCGCTCAGAAGGTCCCAGGTTCAATCCCCGGCATCTCCCGTTAAAGGGACTAGGCAAGCAGGTGATGGGAAAGACCTCAGCCTGAGACCCCGCCGGTCTGAGTAGACAATACTGACTTTGATGGACCAGGGGTCTGATTCAGTAGAAGGCAGCTTCATGTGTTCATGTGTTCACACAACTTTCCTCTTTCGTCTTCATGGCAGTAGAGGGGCGGGCAGCACCTAACGTCTCTAGCGATCCTTTTGCTATTTCAAAGCCAACGGCAATCCCATGCGTTCCAAGGAAATGCGCAAAGATCTTTATTTGTCCTGGATGTTTGGGACAGATAAGGTTGGGGTTTGTTTTTTGAAAAAAATCACTAGGCGAAGACAGAGGGGGGAAATCCATAATCTCCTGCGATTGGTTAACAAGAACAAAAGCCCGACCACTTTCTAACTATGTAACATTGATTGGAGTCAATAAGTGCTTCGGTTCCTCCGAAAACGATGCCCCAGCATTGTTAATATGTCTCTTTTCACTAGTAAATTACCACTCATTCGTTAGAGGCCTGGAATTACAGTGGTCTGCCCGACCGCAAAAGGATGTATAAATGCATTTCAATAATTACTGACCTAGTTCCATTCTTCATGTTCCGTTTGGAGTGCACTCGCCATTATTATTATTTTTTCCCCTTGTCGAAGAGAGCAACGTGTAATTGAGTCTTGCTTCTCTCTGCTTTCTGGCCGGGCTTCCCCCAAGAACAAACTAATCATCTGTCCGGTGGAAAATAATTCTTTCTCTCTGCTTTCTGGCTGGGCTTCCCCCAAGAACAAACTAATCATCTGTCCAGTGGAAAATAATTCTCCGGCTCTGGCAATTGTGAACCCCACAAAGAACCAGCTTTTCCCTCGGGGCCGCAGTTCCGGAGAAGAAAACCCGCTAATGGGCTGTTTTGGACAGGGTATCTCCGAATTCCTGCCTCATTTCTCTAGGGTGGGTTGGAAGCTATCAAAGAAGGTCAGCTATTAAAGAAAACCGTGCTGATCCCCGATTGCTTAGGCGGCTGTCCAAACCAGAACTCCTTAGGGCAGGATTCGATTAGGGTTGCCAGCTCTGGGTTGGGAAACACCTGGAGATTTTGGGAGTGGGGCCTGAGGAGGGTGGGGTTTGGAGGGGCTTCAATGCCATAGAGTCCAATTGCCAAAGTGGCCATTTTTTCTCCAGGGGAACTGATCTTTGTCAGCTGGAGATCAGTTGTAACAGCAGGAGATCTCCAGCCACCACCTGGAGGTTGGCAATTCTAGATTTGACGCAACTAAAAACTGCCTGCCTGCGGACTCAGAAGACCTGTCAAAATGCAAAAAGTAGAGTTGTGTGCAGGTTACAGCATGCTGGCCGTCGAGGGGATCAAAAAGAAGGCTCACCAGCTCACTACCCTCGCATGAAGCTGCCCTGTACCAAATCAGGCTGTTTGGTCCACTGATGTCAGTATTGCCTGCTCTGGCCGGTAGCCGCTATCCAAGGATTTTGGCGGAGGTCTTTCACATCGCCTACTGCCTGACCCGTTTTTAACTGGAGATGCCGGGGATTGAACCTGGGACCCTCGGCATGAGAAGCAGATGCTCTACCACGGAGCCACGGCCTCTCCCAGCTCGGGATCTCTTGCCTGGCTTTCCAGGTCTCAGGGTGAAACAGTCCACAGAATTTTGTTCCCCTAGTCTCTCTGTCCCCTGATCACGGAGACCCTGGGGACAGAATCAAGGCCATTGGGGAGTTTTGCTTGTAGCTTTCCATCTTTGTAGAGCTGCTGGCGGAAGATCGGGGACCGTTTTTCCTGCTTGCATTGATGGAAGGCCTGATTAGATGACTTTGCAGAAACGGCCCAGATGGTCGGGGTATGAACAATGCCATTTCCTCCTTTTTAATTGCCCCATTGGATAGCTTTATTGTTTTCATTTTGAACGGAGCTGCATTTCCGATACAGGCTGGCTACCCTGGGGAACCGTCAGGTGAATAAGAGGGAATGGATTGAAAGGAGGAGGGAGCCCCCGGAAGGGTAAAGGCAGACGATCGGTTAGGTAATGCCGAAGGCGAGGTCTTAATTGGGTGTTTAAATGCACCGGCAGAATCAGCCAGGAGGGAGCTGGAGGGCAAAGAGTTGCTCTGGTAGGAAGGTAGACAGAGCTCAGGTAAACAACAGAAAGCGTAATCTAGGGTTTATGGATAGGGTTGCCAGGCCCCTCTTCCCCACCGGCGGGAGGTTTTTGGGGTGGATCCTGAGGAGGGAGGGGTTTGGGCATTGGGGTTCAATGCCATAGAGTCCAATTGCCAAAGCGGCCCTTTTCTCCAGGGGAACTGATCGCTATCGGCTAGAGTTCAGTTGTAATAGCAGGAGAACTCCAGCTAGTAACTGGAGGTTGGCAACCCTACAAATGATTTCCATTTTAACCCACAGCCCCAATGGCTAGGTAATGGTGTGACTTAGGGCAAGACACCAAGGAAGTCTCACGCAAAGTTTGAAACACCTAAGTTCCTGACACCTCCTGCTAACCATCAGCTACTCCACAGCCTCATGCTGTTACTGTGTGCGTGCGTGCATGTGTATGTATGTATGTATGTGTGTGTGTGTGTGTGTGTGTGTGTGTGTGTGTGTGTGTGTGTATATATATATATATATATATATATATATATATATATATATATATATATATATATTTTAAAGGAACATTATCTGCGAGAGTTACATGCTTAACTGCCTGATGATGAAGAAGAAGAGTTGGTTTTTATATGCCTACTTTCTCCACCAGTTAAGGAAGAATCAAACCACCTTCCCTTCCCCTCCACACAACAGACACCCTGTGAGGTAGGTGGGGCTGAGAGAGCTGTGACTAGCCCAAGGTCACCCACTTGGCATCGTGTGTAGGAGTGGGGAAACCAATCCACTTCACCAGATTAGCCTCTGCTGCTCATGTGGAGGAGTAGGGAATCAAACCACTCCACCGCTCCAAACCACTGCTCTTCACCACCACACCACACTGGCTAAGAAGAAGCGGGAGGTTTTTGGGGCGGATCCTGAGGAGGGAGGGGTTTGGGGAGGGGAGGGACTACAATGCCATAGAGTCCAATTGCCAAAGCGGCCCTTTTCTCCAGGAGAACTGATCTCTATCGGCTGGAGATCAGTTGTAATGGCAGGAGATCTCCAGCTAGTACTTGTAGGCTGGCAACCCTATTTATGGAAAGACTAAGAAACCAGGACAACCCGAGGAAGACTGGGGTTGATAGCCATACCTGGAGAGATGAAAAATGTCCTCCACAGCTTCTTGTCCCGAGTAACGTCCCGAATTTCTCTCGTCATGTTCACCAATCTACCCGCAACTGGCGGGACGCGGCGGAAATCCAGGATTCTGAAGGGGGGAAAGATACAGAGCGGTTTATAAAGCCACGAAAACCTTCCCCCCCTCCTTTGTCATGTCCTGTTCGAACCTCTAAGAATACCAGTAATCTCTCATGCACTTTTTGGCCCTAGGTCCTTGATTTGGTCCCAGTATCTAAGGACTGATTATTTTCAAACAAGGTTACTAGACCTCATGGTTCCAAAAAGGAGAATATTCAATATTTTGGTTTTGGGCTACTCTTTCCAAACCCTCTCAGCCTAATCGACATTCGCAGGGGTCTTAGGAAGAAAAAACCAGTGGAGGAAACTGATTGATGCACTCCACCCCAATCTCCTTGAAGATAATGGGTTGGTTTTAAAAATAACACCGTTCTGCGTGTTTACGTGTCGCAGCCTTACCTGTCCAGATGGAAAGCTGCTATTTCGGCATTATGCCTTTCGTAGTCTGAGAAATAAAAAAAGTCGGGCGGAGTTTCCTGCTCTCTCGTCTGTCTGCAAAGGAGAGGCAGAGAAAACACAGGAGTATGAATGTTACCATCCCCAGGCACTTGACGAAGTGGGCAAGGCAATGCAAGTCTGTGCTAGAATAAAAACATGTTAGATTTTTAATTCTGGCTCAGCAATCCCCTCAATGTCATAGAATCATAGGGTTGGAAGGGACCACCGGGGTCATCTCGTCCAATCCCCTGCACAATGCAGGAAATTCACAACTATCTCCCCCACACATCCCCAATGACCCCTACTCCATGCCCAGAAAATGGCCAAGATGCCCTCCCTCTCGTGAGCTGCCTAAGCTCATAGAATCAGCATTGCTGACAGATGGCCATCTAGCCTCTGCTTCAAAACCTCCGGGGAAGGAGAGCTCACCACCTCCCGAGGAAGCCCGTTCCACTGAGGAACCGCTCTAACTGTTAGAAAATTCTTCCTAATGTCTAGACGGAAACTCTTTGGATTTAATTTCCACCCGTTGGTTCTGGTCCGCCCTTCTGGGGCAACAAGTCCCAGTATTTAGAACAATTTTAGAACAATTCAAGAGTCTGAATAAAATAAAATACGCAGTGCCCCTGCCCACGGCATATTTATGATAAGCGCTTCAGTGCCGGAAGATGGTGTCTACTCCTCAGTAAATGACAACTTCAGAATTAAATCCGCTATGGGGAAAAAAGAAACCCTATTTCCTGACTTTCAGTTGTTGGGTCTTCCCACTCCCCCTTCCATCTTTGACAAGAGTCACTGTGTAGAGGAAGATGCATCCCGTAGTACTTCACGGGACTTCCTTGATATTTTTTTAAAAATGGCTAATTAGCGAACCAATCGCATCGTGCCTTCAATCTCCCGCACCGCAGGAGCGTACCCCTGACAAGGAAAACCTTGACCCTGCAAAGAGGCCTCGAAGAAAGGGGGCAGATTGTAATCGCGAGAGCCGCGCTATCTACGGAAAACAGTAATTGTTCCGCGCTTGCCGCCTGGTTGACATATGGGGCGGTCATTACATCACCGCGGGAGCCATGTATTCTCGGGAAATTTTGCTTTTCTATTAACTCCCCGCCGTTCCCAGGCAACAGTATGGATGGTTATTGCTAATTCTGCAGCGCACGCTACTGGATCTTCTTCCCGTCCTGCACCCCCCACGAGGGCTGAGCCTCACGTGCAAGATCATGCCTTTGTTCTACTGTGGGACCTGGCATGGAACTAAGGACGGAGGATTGCCTACTTCTCATCTGGGTTGTTTTGGCCCAAGGACACAGGAAGTCAGGGCGGTGTCCCACGGGAACCAGAGCGATTTGGGATAGGCTCCCTGCTTAGTTCCAAAGCTTGCTGGGTTCCTTTGGGCCAGAGACCAGGGTTGCCAACACTAGACTGGGAAATTCCTGTAGATTTGGGGGTGGAGCCTAGGGAGGGACCACAGTGGGGTAGAATGCTATAGACTCCACCCTCCAAAGCAGCCATTTTCTCCAGGGCAACTGATAGGGTGTCCTCCTTGGCCACTAGTAGGGGGGGTAGGGGGTTAGGGTTGCCAGCTCAGGTTGGGAAATTCCTGGAGATCTGGGGGTGCCGCCTGGGGAGGACGGGGTTTGGGGAGAGGAGGGGCCTCAGTGGGGTATAATGCCATAGAATCTACTTTCCAAACCGACCATTTTCTCCAGGTGAACTGATCACTGTTGCCTGGAGATCAGATGTAATCCCAGGAGTTCTCCAGCCACCACCTGGAAGTTAGCAACCCTAGTAGGGTTGCCAGCTTCAGGTTGGGAAACTCCTGGAGATTTGAGGGTGGAGCCTGGGGAGGGCAGGGACCTCAGTGGGACACAGTGCCACAGAGTCCACCCTCCAAAGCATCCATTTTCTCCATGGGAACGGATCTCTGTAGTCTGGAGATAAGGTGTAATTCTGGGGGATCCCCAGGTCCCACCTGGAGGCTGGCATCCCTAGGAACTGATCTCTGTAATCTGGAGATCCGCTGTAATTCTGAGAGGTCTCCAGGCCTCACCTGGAGGTCGACAACCTTACCAGTGACCCTCTCCACCTAACCTACCTCACAAGGTTGTTGCGAGGAGGGGAAATACATGCACGCTTCTGTGAGCGCCAAGGAGAAAGGGCTTATGACATAGCTGTCACAAAGCACACAACTATTTTTAAAACAAAAAAAGCAGAGCAGTCAAGTCTACAAGCAGTTTCTTTGCCAAACCAACCAACCAAACAAAAAACTTAGCTTCAAAATTCGGAGGCAAATTGCCCCCGGTGGTCAAAGGCTGTTGCCGGTGTGCTCTCTTGTGATGGAACCCTGGCCTGTGCGCAAAACAGGACGTTGGACCAGATGGGCCACTGGTCTAATCCAGAGCATTTGCTCTGATGTTCCTATGCTCGAACCTTCCAAGCAATGGGCGTTTTTTTGTTTGGTGGTTTCCAACATTTTTCAAAAAGCTGGCAGAAACGGCCTGCATGCCTCATGTGCTTTTCTTCCCCCATGTGCATTTTTAGCAATTCTTCTTTAAAGAAACAACCACAAACTAGCTGCTGAAGAAGAGACGGCTGATTCCTTGCAAGCAATTGTCTTCCCCTCCTTCGCCCCCCCCACCGTCGACTCCGATCGAGCCCGCCCCGAGAGAATCGAAAAGCCGATTCTTCTAAACGAAAGAGGCAGGCCGGAGACGGAAGGAATGCCTCGGAGGTGGCCGCTGCGGTTCCTCGCACGGTGCTGCGTGCCTTTTGTGCTCGGAGCGGTTATCGGCGGCGAGGGTTTTCCTAACGCCACTTGGCATACACCTTAGAAGCTGCGTACATCTGGGCGGCAGATACACAGAGCAGAGCAGTCCCGCACGTATTCCTGTTGCCTCTGGAATCCTGGCAGCCGATTGCCGCGGAGCCGTCAGAGCGCCCTGTTACCCAAACCCGGCCTAAAAATAGAGCATCTTCTAGAAAATGAGCAAGCAGCCGAGAAGGAAGGCAGAGACCCACGAATCGGCCAGGTGCGGGGCCCACACTGAAGACCCATCATTACCCACAAAACAAATACAGTACGTAGAGAGAAACTGTTTCCTTGGTTAGGATTTAATTTGTGTGTGTGTGTGGGTTGAAGAAGAAGCAGAATAAGAAAAACTGGTTTTTATAACCCAATTTTCTCTACCTTAAAGGAGTCTCAAATAGGCTTGCCAGGCCCTGTAGCTCCACCGGCAAGAGCATTGTGGGGCCGCAGTGTGCGCGCATGCCTGGTGCTGCATGCACATGCACCCCGTGCAATGCGCCTATGTTGCTACCAGGTTGACCCAGAAGTGACGCGGACACCCTAGCGATCTCGCCCGAAAGTTTTAGCTGAGGTTGCCAGAGCATCCACGTCGCTTCGAGGTAAACCCGAAAGTGACGCATGCACAGAGTATGTGCGTGCTTGCACGCATGGCCCGCAGGCCCTCAGCTGGTCGGCGGGCAGCCCGGTGGACTGGCAGGATTTTACCCGCCACCACCGGGCACTTGGCAACCCTAGTCTCAAAGCGGCTTACAATCACCTTCCCTTCCTCTCCCCACAGCAGGCACCTTGTGAGGTAGTTGGGGCTGAGAGAGTTCCGAGAGAACTGTGACTAGCCCAAGGTCACCCAGCAGGCTTCATGTGGAGGAGCAGGGAATCAAACCCGGTTCTCCAGATTACACCGCTCATGTGGAGGAGAAGGGAATCAAACGCGGTTCTTCAGATAAGAGTCCATGGCTCAGGTGGAGGCGCGGGGAATCATTCCCAGTTCTCCAGATTAGAGTCCATTACTCCTAACCACTACACCACGCTGACTCAGAAGAAAGAAAGTGCAATCTAGTTGCAACCGACTCATGGCAACCCCATCCTTAGGGCCTACCAGTCAAGAGGAGAGCAGAGGTGGGTTGCCGTTGCCTTCCTCTGGCCTTCCCTGTTGGTCTCCCTTCCAAGTATTGGCCACAGCCACCACTGCTCAGCTCCTAAGCTCTCACAAGATCAGGCTAATGTGGGCTAAATCAAACCCTTTTCATTCCAGGCTTTAGGATCTCATCGGCAGAGAGTCTGGGCCATGAGTAGCTGGGAGCTAGGATCAGAACCGACACTGGAAGATCTGTGATCAGGCCCTATTGTGGCAATTGCCCACCAATTAACCGGGCTGCCCGCTGCCTCTCAGCTGGTTGGCGAACAGAAGCAGACCAGCTGAGGGGTGGCGGCAATGGGGATGCTCTAGCATGCTCCTCAATGGCTTCTATAGAGTTTTTGGAGGAATGTGCTAGAGCACCCCGCATGATGCAGAGCTTCCAAGGTAAACTTGGAAGCGACGTCATCGTGCCATGCGCGCATGGGTCGCTGCCGCAGCCCTGCCCCCACAAAATCCCTCCCCGGTGGCATGGGGGGGACCTGGCAACCCTAGGTGGAGCCGATTCATCGACTCAATATTGTAAATATTAGTAGGCAGCCGAGAAGGAAGGCCAATATTGTTAGGGTTTCCACTACAAGTGCAAAAAAATGTGGAAAATGTCAATAATGACTGGCAGCCTTCCCAAAAATGATTGATGGATGTATTCCTGCCCATTGGTCCTCCAACCCTACTGTGGTTGTAAGCCCCTCAGGGCAGATGCCTCTCCTTTTTACATCGCATTGATGGTGCCATATTCATTAGTAATAATTCAAGAATGAAACTGAGAGTTGTAAATAAGGTCCCTTTGCCATCACTAAAAGGGTTATCTACTACTGCAGAAAATGCATTTAAATTGCATTGATTACAAGCCAGAGGATCAATCAAGCAGATAATCTGTAATCTTTCGACAGCCTTCCCATAAATCTTTCGCCGGTATCAACGTTTCCTACGTGGATTGCTTTTCCCCGATAGAAAACTGAAAGGCTGCTGACGCCAGCATCACACACGGAGTCTTCTGGCGCTCCCACAATATGGGAATCGGCTTGGCGGAAAATTTATTGACAGATGAATTAAAAAAAATATATCACAGCTTTTATCTTCACCGTGATAAGAGACGTTCAAAATCCAACGGCAAAACGGCCTAACCCTCACAGATAAATCAAAGCGATAAAAAAGAACATCAGAGTGAGCTGAACATCCTCTAAGGGCAAAACCCCTCCTGGAGTTCCTTTTCCCCAAGATCTGTTAAAATAAATGGGAGTCGTACAAGAGAAACCATGTTTTGGGGGAAAGCCCGCATTTCCCAAGTGCAAAATATAGACAGTTATAGACACATCCCAGGGGTGCTGCCAGAGGAGACAATACAGAACTGGATGAATAAAGGGCATAAGAGCTGCCCCCTACTTCATACAACAGCCAAGACAGAAGAGAGGATGCAGGAGCGGAGTCAAAGGTCTCCACAACTACAGCTTCTCTTGGCAGCTTCAAGGTAGGGCTACGAAGCTTTTTTGGGGGGCAAGGGATTCTCTGCCCCCCGGCTCCATTTCCCACCACAGCTCAGAGCGGCGGCGGGTGAGAAAAACACACACACAATGCCCGTCAGCCCAACGGCGTGATGTCACATCCCCGAGGGGAAAGGCAGAAGGGATGACAGTCCTTTCTAGGAATTGCTCTGTGGCTTGATCTCCAAAGCCAGGATCCAATCTTGCCTTTCCTCCCCATCCTCAGAGCAGAGTCCAGGGGGCATTCCCGTTGTGTCTAGGGGGAGCACAAAGACCCCAAAATCTCCAGGTGTTTCCCAAGCTGGAGCTGGCATAACCTACGAACCGCTGCCCTTCCAAGTTTCCCCCCTTTGCTCACACCCCATCTCCCTCTGAGCAAACGGTAATCGTTCTAAAAACAGCAGAGCGACGACAAGCAGGAAAAAGATTAAAAATGGGGTGGGGGGAAACCTGCAATAAGAGAATTGAAATCGGCGTCAGATACGCAACGAGGATGCTCAGAAAATCCTAAAAACAGCCGGCATAAAGCCAGGAAAAGCCGATTAAAAGAGCCACGGGATAATAGGTAGTGCGGTCGGATAAAAACAGCTAATATCTATTTTTTTAAAAAATTGAATCCTTAGGTGAGGTTTTTCTCCCCAAAGGGGACCACAAGGGGTTTACGACGTCATTCTTCTGATTTGAGTTATGACATTGATGGGTTTAAGGTGGCACCCTGGCAACAGAGATGCCCGCCGCCGCGTCAGCACGGCCGGTTGCCACAGCAGGGAGACGGAAAAACCTCACGACAATTAACAGGACACAGGAGAGACCCGGAAGGGGGATCTGCGATGCTGTTTTGAGCCTCCCCTCCTTTTCTAACATGTTGGTCGGAAGAAAGAACTGGAACCGTGGCAGAAGAATGGACTTGAGGCCTTCAAACTGACGAA
The DNA here is from genome assembly GCF_029931775.1 of Euleptes europaea. Taxonomy (NCBI): domain Eukaryota; kingdom Metazoa; phylum Chordata; class Lepidosauria; order Squamata; family Sphaerodactylidae; genus Euleptes; species Euleptes europaea. The sequence continues at coordinate 12,228,874 of NC_079332.1, forward strand.
GCGGTACGATCAGCAGACTCGTACGATCACACACGAACACACATGTGAAGCGGTCCTATCCTGAATCAGACCCCTGGTCCATCAAGGTCAGTATTGTCTTCTTGGACTGGCAGCGGCTCTCCAGGGTCTCAGGTGGAGGTCTTTCACATCACTTACCACCTGGTAGGTGGTAGCATGGTGTAGTGGATAAAAGCGGTGGTTAGGAGCGGTGGACTCTGATCAGGAGAATCGGGTTTGATTCCCCACATGAGTGGCGGAGGCTAATCTGGTGAACTGGATTTCTTTCCCCACTCCTACACATGAAGCCAACTGAGTGCCTTGGGCTAGTTACATTCTCTCAGCCCCACCTACCTCCCAGGGAGTCTGTTTTGGGGAGGGGAAGGGAAGGTGATTGTAAGCCAGTTTGATTCTTCCTTAAGTGATAGAGAAAGTCGGCATATAAAAATCAACTCTTCTTCTTCTTAACTGGAGGTGGAGAGGATGGAACTTGAGACCTTCTGCACACTGAGCAGATGTTCTGTCACGGAGCCACAGCCCCTTCCTAGCTGCCTTGTACTGAGTCAGACCATTGATCCATCAAGGTCAGTATCGTCTACTCAGGCTGGTAGCAGCTTTCCAGGGTCTTTGGTAGAGGTCTTTCACATTGCCTACTATCTGGCCCTTTATGGATGCTAGGGATTGAACCTGGGACCTTCTGCATGCAAAGCAGAAGCTTTCCCACTGAGTCACAATCCTTGCTGCTGATCTGTGTCTTTCCACATTTTGGGGTGGTGGGGAGAGATCCAATATCTGGATATCATGGGGAGGGGCTGTGGCTCAGTGGTAGAGCATCTGCTTGGCACGCAGGAGGTCCCAGGTTCAATCCCCGGCATCTCTAGTTAAAGGGACTAGGCAAGTAGGTGTGAAAGACCTCTGCCTGAGACCCTGGAGAGCTGCTGCCGGTCTGAGTAGACAATACTGACTTTGACGGACCAAGGGTCTGATTCAGTATAAGGCAGCTTCATGTGTTCATATGTTCATGTGGATACTCTTCCTACATTAAAAAAAATGTACATGATATATTGCACTATAGCGATCGTTTGTAGCCAGATTTTCCCGTACAGAGAAACCAACCCACTTGTAAATGATTGCTACTGCGCACGATTGTGCAATAACCCATAATGTGTAGATGCAGCCCATGGCTTTTTTTCTAGCGGAACGGGTCCCCTTCTCTCCTCTCCTTCCTTCCTCCCCTTCTGTCTTCTTTCAGTGCTCAGGACAACAGCTATTTTTATAGAAAACATCTGCCATCAAGCGAAAAAGTCTGGCGAGATATCATTCCCAGGGCACGCTGTACAATCTTCATGCTCTGTGGGTCACAAAATGTCTCTCCGATAAGGCCTCTAGCAAATAATAATAATAAAAAAAGCTCAGGTTGTGGGAGAGGGAAGAAGGAACTGAAGGGCCGTGCCGCCCTGACTCACTTCGATAAAGCAGGGGTCGGCAAACTCATTAGTCAAAAGAGCCAAATATCAACAGTACAACGATTGAGATTTCTTTTGAGAGCCAAATTTCTTAAACTTAAACTATATAGGTAGGTACACTGTTTATTAACTTAATAAACTTTAATTAAAGTTTTAAGTCTTAATTAAACTATAGGTACATTGAATAAAACTTGACATCATACTTAATAGTGATCTTATTTATTGATAAAAATTAAATTGTAAGTCCCTGCCATTTCCCCCTCCCCGTCCAGAGTCCTCGTCTGGAGGCCTGGTCTACCGCCATAAAAGCCTATTGGTAGACCTGGCCTCCGGCTGAGTCCCATTGGGAGGCCAGGTCTACCCATTGGCTTTCTTGGCAGTAGACCTGGCCTCCGGAGGCCCATAGAAGCCAATGGGTAGAACTGGCCTCTGAAGGGGGACTTTTCCCCCTCCTCGGAGTCCAGGTCTACCGCCAAGAAAGCCAGTGGGTAGACATGGCCTCCCAATGGGACTCAGCTGGAGGCCAGGTCTACCAAAGGAAGCCTGCCCCGCCCAACAGCTGATAGGCAGGCGGGGGGGGGGCAGGAACTGCCAAGCCGCCCGCCCAGCAATCGCGCGGCTAGAAGGGAGGGAAGGCTTTAGCCTCCCAACCATTGAGGGAAAGGGAAAGGGAGACCCGGCCATTCTCCACGGCGGGGGCGGGGAGAGACAGAGCGCCCACTCGCCTGCTCTCTCACACTTGCTCTCTCTCTCTCTCTCTCAGGCGCGCCGGCTCCGCAGCCTGGCTGCTGGCGCGAGTGGGCGCGAGAGCAGGGGCTCCGAACCAAGTTCGGAGAGCTCCACTCAACGGGCCAAAGAGCCACATGCGGCTCGGGAGCCGCAGTTTGCAGACCCCTGCGATAAAGCAAAGAAGGACACAGGCAGCATTGCTCACTGGGTGACCTTGGGTCAGTCTCCACCCTCACAGGGTTGTTGTGAGGACAAAGATGGAGGCCGGAGGAGAGAATGGAGGAAGTCACCTTGGGTCCCCATTTGGGAGAAAGATGGGATATAATGGGAGGAAATAAATAAATAAATAAGAAAGACATAAATAGACAGTTAATGAAAGCTAAAACCAAACGGGAGGACTGGGGACGGGACTGTTCTACTGAGCATCACCCCAAATTATGTCAAGGGCAACTGAGCAGCTAATACAAAGATGATTGACCTCACAGTGTTGTTATTTTGCTGTGAGAACGGAGCCTTGCAGCTTGTGGAGAAAAGTTTGGATAGAAGAAGAAGAAGAAGAAGAAGAAGAAGAAGAAAAAGAAGAAAAAAAGAAGAGGAGGAGTTGGTTTTTATATCAGAATCAGAAACATTTATTGCGGCATTGCACCAATAAAAATTAAGATGGTTTTTATATGCCAACTTTCACTACCCCTTAAGGAAGAATCGAACCGGCTTCCAATCACCTTCCCCCTCCCCACAACAGATACCCTGCGAGGTAGGTGAGGCTGAGAGAGCTCTAAGAGAGCTGTGACTAGCCCAAGGTCACCTACACCCTTCATGGGTAGGAGTGGGGAAAGCAACCTGGCTCACCAGATAAGTGTCCGCCGCTCACGTGGAGGAGCGGGGAATCAAGCCTTCGCTCTTAACCACTACACCATGCTGGCTCCAATAGCACTATAACAAATAGAAACATGGAGCTCCATTGTTGGAAAGAGATCTTTTGTCGCTCAATAACCAACCGTTTCCTTTTTGTCGCGTGCGATGCTCCCTCTCCCCTTGTCTGCCGAACAACAAACCTCTCCTCCCGTTCGACCCGCTCCCTGCACACAATGCCGTTTCATTTCGATTGGGACGACAACCAATTCTCGTCGACCACCGATCTGCTGAGTAGAAATCCTATTTCCTTTACAAAGCGGCGGGCCAGCACTTCCCTTATTTTCCCCAATCGGCAAAGGGGGGGCCTCGGATGCCTCCGTCTTTCTGATGGTCTTTTTTGTGTGTGTGACATACTGACGGAGGGCTAATAGCCGTGTTGTCTCGAAGAAGGCATTGGAACAGCCGAGGGTCGATGCGCTTTTCAGCGTCCCTTCCCCCACCTCCATTGGGAGCTCATTCAACCCACAATTAATGCAATGTGACCTTTCAGATGTGGGGGAAATGGTGTGATTAGTGCGTCCTTGACATTATCTCAATCAATCCGTAGCTCTTTTGAAGGCTGATGTGGTCAGAGGAAAGTGAGACGCAAGCTTTGTTTTCAAATACATGCAGCACTTGCCATACATCCTTGGCCGCTCGGATCACTCACCCCCAGCTCCTTCGCTCAAGGGTCTCCAACTTCTTCTTAACTGCCCATTAGGGTTGCCAACCTCCAGGTACTAACCGGAGATCTCCTGCTATTACAACTGATCTCCGGCTGACAGAGATCGATTCACCCGGAGCAAATGGCCACTTTGGCCATTGGACTCTATGGCATTGAAGTCCCTCCCCTCCCCAAACCCTGACCTCCTCAGGCTCCGCCCCAAAGCCTCCCGCCGGTGGCAAAGAGGGACCTGGCAACTCTAGTGCCCATGGGCCCAGCGGTACCTTCTGACACCTTTCCTAGTGCCCACTAAGACTTTGTAGAAAGAGGGTGGGGTAGGCTTACCAGGTCCCGTCGGTCGATCGGCGGGAGGTTTTCTGGGGCGCGCGGTGCGGGTGTGCGCCTGGCTCGATGCGCCTGCGCGCCTACATCACTTCCGGTTTACTCGGAAGTGATGGGAACGCTCTCTCAATCTCGGCTGAAACTCTATGGAAACCATCCACTGGGCTGCCCGCTGACCAGCTGAGGGCCGGCAGGCACCCCGTGCACGTGCGCATGTCTGACGCACCTACGTCAATTCAGGGTTTACCTTGAAGTGACGTGGACGCTCTAGCAAATTCAGCCAAAACTCTATGGTTTCCATAGCGTTTCGGCTGAATTTGCTAGAGCGTCCACGTCACTTCAAGGTAAACCCTGAATTGATGTAGGTGCGTCAGATGTGCGTGCGTGCACGGGGTGCCTCCGGCCCTCAGCTGGTCAGCGGGCAGCCCAGTGGATTGGCGGTAGTTTACCCGCCACCACCGGGCACTTGGCAACCCTAGGGTGGGGCCAGGTGGGGCACTTGCCCAGCAGGACTTCTGACTGGCTGGGCAGATTAAAATAATGTTATGTCCATGTTGGCTTGATTCTCTCCCACGCCTCTTTCTCACTTGGCCCCAAACTCTATGGTTTCCAGAGGGTTTTGGGGAGAGTGGTAGAACATCCCCCCGGTGCAATGCTGGCAATTCCAAATCGTGCCGGAAGCGAAGTCATCGCACAGGGGCACAGATCGCTTCCCCCCCCCCCGCTTTTGGCCGGCCTGCGTCCACCCACCGAACAGCTGAGCATCGGCAGGCAGAGGCAGGAAGCACTGGAAAATTGCCCACCATTAGCAGGCCCCAGGGACCCCTATCATCAACCCTTTTGTTTTTTCTTGATTCAACTCATATCCCTCCACTGCGACATATTGCTATTGCTGGGAAATTCCTGGAGACATGGGGTTGGAGCCTGGAAGTGAGATTTGTGGAAGAGAGGGACCTCAGAAGGGTACAAACAATCCACCCTCAGAAGGGTATAAACAACCTGCCCTCCAAAGCAGCCATTTTCTCCAAGGAAACTGACCCCTGTTGTCTGGCGATCCATTTTAAGTTTAGGAGCTCTGCCTGCAAATTTTAACTTTAGAAGTTCTCCAGTTCCTGCAGTTCTACCAGGCAGGTAGATTTCTCCAATTCCTGCAAACCTACTGGGCAGGTAGAGAAGTTTTAGCCTGGTGCATCACTGCCAACGGTGCCACATGGGCCTCAAAGGGGACGGGCATTACAAGATGCCATCCTGACGTCCTGGCTGGGTTCTTATAGTTCATTTGAAAGAGACGGCTTGTGCAGTCTTTATTATTTTTATCATATTGGTCACTGTGAGACACCTTGAACGGGTCTCTGGAGAGGAAGCATGATCAAGTTTCAAAATAAAACAAATAAATACAACAATTACTCCGTCAATTTCCATTTCCCCTGTTTCCATTTTCCCTTTTTACTGAGGGGAAAAAGGTAGAAAAAACCCGGGGTTTTATGCCAAGTCATAGGGTCGCCAACCTTCAGGTACTAGCTGGAAATCTCCTGCTATCACAACTGATCTCCAGCCAATAGAGATCAGTTCCCCTGGAGAAAATGGCTGCTTTGACAATTGGACTCGATGGCATTGAAGTCCCTCCCCTCCCCAAACCTCAGGTTCTGCCCCAAAAACCTCCCGCTGGTGACGAAGAGAGACCTGGCAACCCTACCGAGTCACCATTTCAACATTTGACATGTCACAATGACCAGGCCACATCCTAAGGACACTTTCCTGGGAGTAAGCCCCATTGAACAACATGGAACTTGCTTAGGGTTGCCAACTACCAGGTAGAGTCTGGAGATCTCCTGGAATTACAACTGATCTCAAGACAACAGAGGTCAGTTCATCTGGAGAACATGGCTGCTTTGGGAAGGAGACTGTACTGGCATTAAACCCTGCTGAGGTAGGGTTGCCAACCTCCAGGTATTAGCTGGAGATCTACTGGTATTACAACTGATCTCCAGCTGATAGAGATTAGTTCCCCTGGAGAAAATGGCCTCTTTGGCATTGGACTCTATGGCATTGAAGTCCCTCCACTCCCCAAAGCCCGCCCTCCTCAAGCGCCACCCCAAAAGTCTCTAGGTATTTCCCAACCCAGAGCTGGCAACCCTAACACTTACTTCTGAGCAGACCTGCTGGATTAGCTGATAGCAAAGTGAGGGGAATTAAAAAAAACAAAACCCCCTTGCAACACACTGCATTATTTATACGTGAAGCGTTACAGGCAATAGACAGAAAGTACTGCAGGCTTCCAAAACGATAAATGCATTTGTTAGGAGCAGCAAGGCGTTTGCCAAACACGCTGCGAATTTCATCGCTTCCTGGGAGATCTATGCATGCTCTGGATTTGTGTGTGGCGAGACGTTCCCCTCAATATAATCAACTTGCAAACAAGCCCGTCGCATCGCAAAACTGCAAAAACACACCTGTGTTCACTGATCAGGCACCCAATGTTGCTAATAGGGGTGGGTGTGGGTGGAGAAACCCGGCATTTTTACAGCAAGTAATAAATTGCAAGCCCGGCCATCTATGCACGTTGGAGACCAGCCATATAAAATACCAACAAACTGCAATTAAAAACTCAAAAAGGCAGGGTGGGAGAATCAGGCCTTGTTGCAAATCAGCAGAATGCTTCGGTCGGTCATGGAAAGAGGCATTCCTTAAGAAAACGGCGTGTTGGGAACTGGTTCCTGGGTTCCTGGCAGGGATAGGGTTGCCAACATCCAGGTGATGGAAAGAAAAAAGACACCACTGTGCATGTACTATGAGGGTTTGGAAATCAGCACAGGAGCAAATGAATATTACAAAGGGCAAACATTTACATAAATAGCTACAACATATAACATAAAGTCACAACTATTCACTTACTGAAACTAACAACGTTAACACAATTTGAGGATTCAAGAACTTCCCTTTGATGACTGAAAAGGACCTAAAGACTAAACCTATACATTGAATCTGTTGTCTGGTTTGTTCCAGCCAGATTGTTGTAATATACATTGTATATAGTAGGATAGTGTGTTAAGGTTGTCAATTTCAATAAGCGAATAGTTGTGACTTTATGTCATATGTTGTAGCTATTTATGTAAATGTTTGCACTTTTTAATATTCATTCGCTCCAGTGCTGATTTCAAAACCTCCAGGTGATGGCTGGAGAATTCCCGCTATCACAGCTAGGGTTGTCAACCTCCAGGTACTAGCTGGAGATCTCCAGCTATTACGACTGATCTCCAGCCAATAGAGGTCAGTTCCCCTGGAGAAAATGGCAGCTTTGGCAACTGGACTCTATGGCATTGAAGTCCCTCCCCAAACCACACCCTCCTCAGGCTCCGCCCCAAAAACCTCCCACCGGTGGCGAAGAGGGACCTTGCAACCCCAATCACAATGGATCTCAAGAGGACAGAGATCAGTTCCCCTGGAGAAAATGGATGGTTTGGAGGATAGACTGTATGGCAGAAGAAGAAGAGTTGGGTTTTATATGCCGACTTTCTCTACCACTTAAGGGAGACTCAAACCGGCTTACAGTCGCCTTCCCTTCCCCTCCCCATGACAGATACCCTGTGAGGTAGGTGGGGCTGAGAGATCTTTAACAGAGCTGTGACTAGCCCAAGGTCACCCAGCTGGCTTCATGTGGAGGAGTGGGGGAACCAACCCGGTTCACCCGATTCGCCTCCGCCGCTCATGTGGAGGAGCGGGGAATCAAACCCGGTTCTCCAGATCAGACTCCACCACTCCAAACCACTGCTCTTAACCACTACACCATGCTGGCTCTGTGCCCCACTGAGGTACCCCACTGCAGGCGAAGCCTTGCACCACGCTGGCACTGTGCCCCACTGAGGTACCCCACTGTGGGCTAAGCCTTGCCCTGCTGACGGTATGTCTGTCTGCCAGCCAGCTGACTGACAATAGGGTAGGGTTGCCAGGTTCCTCTTCTCAACCGGTGGGAGATTTTGGGGGCGGAGCCTGAAGACGCCGGGGTTTGGGGAGGGGAGGGACTTCAATGCCATAGAGTTCAATTGCCAAAGCGGCCATTTGTCTCCAGGTGATCTGATCTCTATCGGCTGGAAATCAGTTGAATTAGCAGGAGATCTCCTGCTACTACCTGGCAGTTGGCAACCCTACAATAGGGGAATGCAGCTGGGGGGGGGGGAAATCCCTCTCCCTGCCAGGAGCTTGGCATCTCTGACACACACAAAGAGTCAATGTTGGGGGGTTTTCTACCATCCTATATCTGGGAAACCAACTTCTTTCGTGGGGCACCTTTGGATCGTGAAGGAAATTCAGCTCCGGACAAACGAAACTTGGCCGCACACCAGGAAAACCAATCGCTATCTGCTCTGCCAAGAGGCATCTTTGGCATTCAGCCAGCCCACAATCCCGGCCAGCGAGCCCTTCTCCAAACGACGTCTGCATTTAGATGACAAATCAAGCTATTTAGAAGGGCTTTTTGGCACGCACGTCCTCTGGAAGCGCAGCGTATCTAGGTAACCAGGCCGAGCTGGGAGAGAGGAGAGGATGCTTGAGCTCTTCATCTAGGTAGAAAATTAATTCCAGAGGGATTTGCCAACGTGGCTGGCGACGATTGGAAAAGGACAAGTTTAAAATTAGTTTGTCTTTATTTTATTTTTTTAAAGATGCTCCTAAATGTGGAGCCATCAAAATAATCTGTTGCAAAGCTTATTGAGTATACTTCAACTACAAGCAATCTGCACTCTTAAAGGAGACCTGTCTTCTAGTTAAGGTTGCCAACCTCCAGGTAGTTACAACCAAATTGGCACAGAAACAAGCTCTTATATCAATATTGCAAATTCTACATTTTACCACAACAAATCTAACATATACAAGCTTGCAATAATACAAAATACACAATACAAGATACAATTTTTCCAACATCTGATATAGTATACAACCAACACATGCAATGTGTTGTATACCATATTGGATATTGGAAAAAATTGTATTTTGTATGGTGTATTTTGTATTATTGTGGAACATTGCATGTGTTGGTTGTATACCATATTGGAAAAATTGTATTTTGTATTGTGTATTTTGTATTATTGTGGAACATTGCATGTGTTGGTTGTATACCATATTGGATATTGGAAAAATTGTATTTTGTATTGTGTATTTTGTATTATTGTAAGCTTGTATACGTTAGATTTGTTGTGGTATAATATAGGAATTGTAATATTGATATAAGAGCTTGTTTCTGTGTCAATTTGGCTGTAACTATTGTATGCACAGAAGTGTCTATTGCTGCTAACTAACCTTCAGGTAGTAGATGGAGATCTCCTGCGATTACAACTGATCTCAAGCCGATAGAGATCAGTTCCCCTGAAGAAAATGGCTGCTTTGTCAATTGGACTCTATGGCATTGAAGTCCCTCCCTTCCCCAAACCCTCCCCTCCCCGGGCTCCACCCCTAAAACCTCCTGCCGGTTACGAAGAGGGACCTGGCAAACCCTACTTCTAGTATGTTTTCAACGTTACTCGGCTTGGGCAGAAATGTGACGACGGTCTCAGTGGCCAAGGAGTACGCGGCTCGTGTTTATTTCTTTAATAAAAGGTATAGACAGGGGTGTGAGGGGAGTGGAGCCTAGGTGGGCGTGGTTCTAGGCAGAACGCCAGGTGGAGCGACCCACACCAAGCTCAACGGTGAGCAGAAGAGATGTTGTTCTCCGCTTACACCACCGGGGGCAGTATCAAACAGCGCAATCCAATGCAGAGTTGCTGCAGTCTAAATCCAATAGGTTCTCAGTAACATGAATGCTAATTGGCCAGTTGCAAAGCTCTGCTCCAACTTTAATGTGGGGGGCACACTACGGTCTTCTAAAAAGGCACCAGGCTAATGTTTTAAACCAATTAAATAAACATACATATACAAAGGACCTCCACGCCATTATAACCACTGATTTTAACCATAGGGAAGAAGCAGATCCCAACTGCTCTCTGTCTAAAGAAGATCATAGAATCATAGAGTTGGAAGGGACTGCCAGGGTCATCTAGTCCAACCCCCTGCACAATGCAGGAATTTCACAACTACCTCCACACACACACACACACACACACACACACACACACACCCAGTGACCCCTACTCCATGCCCAGAAGATGGCCAAGATGCCCTCCCTCTCATCATCTGCCTAAGGCCATCTAGCTTCTGCTTAAAAACCTCCAAGGAAGGAGAGCTCAACACCTCCCGAGGAAGCCTGTTCCACTAAGGAGCAGCTCTAACTGTTAGAAAATTCTTCCTAATGTCTAGACGGAAACTCTTTGGATTTAATTTCAACCCGTTGCTTCTAGTCTGACCTTCTGGGGCAACAGAAAACAACTCGGCACCCTCCTCTCTATGACAGCCCTTTAAGTACTTGAAGATAGTTACCGTATCCCCTCTCAGCTTTCTCCTCTTCAGGCTAAACATAACCAGCTCCTTCGTATCCCTCCAACAGAATTTCTTGGCACCACTTTTATAAATCCAAGTCTGCATTGATGGTTTCATCTCCCCATACGACGAGGTTACGTCTTTGAAAATCCAGGATGCCGCAGAAGATAACCGCTTAGCTCCACAGAAATAAAACCATGACGCAATTCGTCACTGTATACTTTGCAGGGTTTCCGCAACGACAATGCCCTTAATTGAGACTTAACGAACTTCCCATTTAATGACCATATCAGCTTCCACCTTTGACATTTTTGGGTGCATGTGTTCATGTGAATGCAGGCTACGGCTAATTGAATGCAGTCACACATACGCACACACACAAAGAGTATCTTGGAAGCGGCCCACTGAGATTCGGCGGCTCCGGGATAGAATGCTGACTTGCTACAACAGAGTCCCGAGTTCGATTTCCGATCCATACAGACTCAGTTCCCAAAAGTCTGACAGCGCAATCTGAAGCAGAGTCATGCCCTTCTGAGCTCATCGACTTCAATGGGCTTAGAAGGGCATAACTCTGCTTAGGACTACGCCGCAAGCAGAGGTGTGATGCGGACAGAACTGCTGTCGAATCTTTGGAACGTTTTGGAACATTTTAAAAAGAACAGCAGCCTTTTAAACACATAGAAACACAGCGCTGGAAAGGGACGTCAAGGGTCATCTAGTCCAACCCCTTGCACAATGCAGGAAATCCACAACTACCGCCCCTCCATTCCCACAGTGACCCCTGCTTAGGGTTGCCAGGTCCCCAGGTTTGGGGAGGGGAGGGACATCAGTGCCATAGAGTCTAATTGCTAAAGCGGTCATTTTCTCCAGGCGAACTGATGTTTATCGGCCAGTTGTAATAGCAGGAGATCTCCAGCTACTACCTGGAGGTTGGAAACCCTAACCCCAAGACAGACGGGAGGCACAGCAATGGCCCTTCTGAACCCAGAACAAAATTCTTCTGAAGATGACAATAAAAGTTCTCCCCTGTCCATCCTTTCCTGTTCCACAGAAGCTGTAACCACCACCAGTGAAAATAAAAATAGGATATTCCTTCGGCTGCTCACAGCACGGCTCGGAATTTCTGACCTCCTCACCCACACGAGATGAACAGACAGGCGTCTTCGCCTGCCAGAGGGTCGGTATCCATCTGCTGGGATGGCACCGGGCCCGCTTGCGAGGTGTCAGACAACATCCCGGGTGCCAAGGAAACACGAATCGGAGCGAGCCGCTTGGCCGCTGTGCAAAGAGCATTCCCTTCCGCGTGGATTCCTTCTCTTCTTGGACAGCACAGAAAGATCCGATCTCCCCTGGCTCACCCCGAGACGGTGGCTTTCCATGTCTGTTATCTTAGCAAACGGACCACATCCAGGAGGGGCTGTGGCTCAGTGGTAGAGCCTCTGCTTGGCAGGCAGAAGGTCCCAGGTTCAATCCCTGGCATCTCCAGTTAAAGGGACGAGGCAGGTAGGTGATGTGAAAGACCTCTGCCTGAGACCCTGGAGAGCCGCTGCCAGTCTGAGTAGACAATACTGGCTTTGATGGACCAAGGGTCTGATTCAGTAGAAGGCAGCTTCATGTGTTCATGTGAGGCACTGGGTTCACAAAGGTTGCTCTGGTCATTCAGACAGCATCCCACCATAATGCATCTTTGCAATCTCCCAAGGGGGTATCGGCTGAGAGATGGGACTGGGTTTGGGGAGGGGAGGGACTTCAATGCCATAGAGTCCAATTGCCAAAGCGGCCATTTTTCTCCAGGTTAACTGATCTCTGTCACCTGGAGATCAGTTGTAAGGGCAGGAGATCTCCAGCCACCACCTGGAGGTTGGCAACCCTATGTACAGCTCACTATGGGGTTGTTCTTTGCTACTGCAACCCTCCTACTTCTTGCATGGGTTAATTCTACCCACAAAGAGTGCCACGAAAGGACAAATGGGAATCTAGCAGGAGATCTCCAGCCACCGCCTGGACGTTGGCAACTAGGGTTGCCAGGTCCCTCTTCACCACTGGCAGGAGGTTTGGGGGCGTAGCCTGAGGAGGGCATGGTTTTGGGAGGGCAGGTACTTCCATGCCATAGAGCCCAGTAGTCAAAGCGGCCATTCTCTCCAGAGGAACTGACCTCTATCAGCTGGAGATCAGTGGTAATAGCGGGAGACCTCCAGCGTGTACCTGGAGGCTGGCAACCCTATTGGCAACCCCATCTCCAGGCCCCTCCTGGGGAAGCTGGCCATTCATTCTCATTCAGGTCGTGACCTTGCCAAAAGAGCCTTCAGCTACAGCTTGTAATTTCTCCCCTGGCACCCTCCTCGGAAGAGCCGGGCCACAATTGCAGGGCGGGTTAGATGCTCGCTGGAGTAAACACTCGAGCTTCAAAAACAGCCAGCCGAAGATCCAGGCCTTGTGCCAGGTTTGAGGGTGGCGAGCTCTCGCGCTCCACCTGGGGCCGGCTTGCCCCCCCCCCCCCGCTCCCCGGAAGCCTTGACGCTCGGCTCGGCCACCCCTGTGTGAGCCACAGCTGGCTCTGTGTTTACTCGGGGTTTTTTGGACAGATTGTCCGCAAGCAGGATGTGGAGGGCTGCTCGATAACCCTGCGGAAATGAGAAGCCAGGCAGAGGCTCGAAAGGGAGGAGTGCGGGCGGAGGGCAAATAACGGCTCGCATGGCCGGCCGGCCACTTCCGCCGCCTCCGAGAGGCACCTCGTGTGCGTAGGGATCGAACAAAGAACAAAAATACTGTCGAGCGGAGTCCAGCAGGGCTCCACTTTTAACCCAGGAGAGGAGGAGGAGGAGGAAGAAGCAGAAGAATACAAAGAAGAAGAAGACAAAGAAGAAGAAGAGGCAGAAGAAGACGAAGACAAAGAAGAGGAAGAAGAGTTGGTTTTTATATGCCGACTTTCCCACTTAAGGGAGATTCAAACCGGCTTACAATCGCCTTCCCTGCCCCACAACTGACACCCTGTGAGAGAGAGCTGCGACTAGCCCAAGGTCGCCCAGCGCTGTTAACCACGACACCACGCTGGCTCTCCTACCCCGTGCTGGCTCTCAAATCGCTAGGTTGGATCCTACCAGCTTCTCCATTCCGTCTTGCCTGACTCCCTTCCTTGCCTCCACCCCGGTCGCATGACTTTTTGTTGGGCATCAAAAACCTAGGGTTGCCAAAAGCAAGGAGAAGCTGCAGCAATTTCATTCTCACGGTGTTTTGTTTGCAAGTGTCTCCAAAGTTATCTGCCAGAGGTAGGGTTGGAGCAGCACCCTAAGGACTCAGGCTGAGGCCCTTCGCCTCACCTCCTACCTGATTCTTTTAACCAGTGATGTTGGAAATTGATAGGGTTGCCAGGTCCGGATTGGGAAATACCTAGAGATTTTGGGGGTGGAACTTGAGGAGGGCAGGGCTTGGAGAGGGAAGGGACTTCAATGCCATGGAGTCCAGTTGCCAAAGCGGCCCTTTTCTCCGGGGGAGCTGATCTCTATCGGCTGGAGATCAGTTGCAATAGCGGGAGATCGCCAGCCGCCACCTGGAGGCTGGCAACCCTAGGAATCGAACCTGGGACCTTCTGGGTGCAAAGCAGAGGCTCCACCTCTTACTTAAGCCAACTGATGGATTTGCTCTGTGGAAACTGCGCCTGAACCCAGGTCTCCAAGATCCAACATTTATTCATGGGATGGTGAACTTCTCAATTGTTTAAAACGGCGTTTAGAATGAATGAAAAACAAAGCAGGACCCGGTTCTCCTCAGATCCCAGTTTGTGGTTGGTCTGTAGGATTTGTCTGTCAGACGTATGGTGTCACGTGAACACATGAAGCTGCCTTACACTGAATCAGACCCTGGGTCCATCCAAGTCAGTATTGTCTACTCAGACTGGCAGCGGCTCTCCAGGGTCTCAGGCGGAGGTCTTTCCCATCACCTACTTGCCTAGTCCCTTTAACTGGAGATGCCGGGGATTGAACATGTGAACACATAAAGCTGCCTTACACTGAATCAGACCCTTGGTCCATCAAAGTCAGTATTGTCTACTCAGACCGGCAGCAGCTCTCCAGGGTCTCAGGCAGAGGTCTTTCACATCACCTACTTGCCTGTTCCCTTTAACTGGAGATGCCGGGGATTGAACCTGGGACCTTCTGCATGCCAAGCAGAGGCTCTACCACTGAGCCACAGCCCCTCCACTGAGCCATAGTCATTTTAAACAAGCGGGGTGTGAGACATCTCGACATGTGGGTAATATTGAAGTGTATTAAAATCAGCTCCCTGCTAATTCTTTGTTTAGATGCATTTTGGCTGGGCTAAAAACTCCCTTGGAGCTTCCGGGAGAGTTCTCATTGGGGTTGATTCATTGGAAATTAGCAATGGAATTTACATTGGGCGATGGGGTTTGTAAATGGAACGGGCTCACCCCGCAACCTTTTATGGGCAATTACCGCAGGGCGGCGGAGGCAGACTTTCCAAGAGATGAAATAATCGTAGCGGATCGAGTGTTCTCCCAGCCTTTCTTTCCAGCCTTCAATGTGATTTAGGGCACCAGAGGGTGAAAAGAGAAGGCTGAAGATTTAAAAACGTGGTGGTTGGGGGCAACCAATGAGTGAAATTCGGCCACTCATTCCTCCATCCATATTAGCCTTTTCTTGTCTCAGCTCCCTGGGGGTGAGCATCTGCTTGGCATCCAGAAGGTCACAGGTTCAATCCTAGGCATCTCTAGGAAAAAGGATCTGGTTGTAGGCAATGGGAAAGACCTGAGACCCTGGAGAGCCGCTGCCAGTCTGAGTAGACAATGCTGACTTAATGGGGAGCCAGTGTGGTGTAGTGGTTAAGAGCGGTGGTTTGGAGCAGTGGACTCTGATCTGGAGAACCGGGTTTGATCCCCCCACTCCTCCACATGAACGGTGGAGGCTAATCTGGTGAACTGGATTTGTTTCCCTACTCCCAGTCCCCCCAGCTTTTGGGTGAAAACGAATGGTCGCTTTAGCCGCCTTTATTCCCTCTTTCAGGAGCCCCGTGGCTCAGTGTTAAGCTGCAGAACTGCAGTCAAAAGCTCTGCTCACGACCTGAGTTCAATCCCGACGGAAGTTGGTTTCAGGTCGCCGGCTCAAGGTTGACTCCGCTTCCCATCCTTCCGAGGTCGGTCAAATGAGTACCCAGCTTGCTGGGGGTAAAGGGAGGATGACTGGGGAAGGCACTGGCAAACCACCCCGCAAACAAAGTCTGCCTTGGAAACGTCAGGATGTGACGTCACCCCATGGGTCAGGAATGACCCGGTGCTTGCACAGGGGACCTTTACCTTTACCTTTTTATTCCCTGTTTCAGCCAGGATTGAACGCCTGCTCAGCGAAACACATGTGTTCGATCCTGGCTGAATCCTGGCTGAAACAGGGAATAAAGGAGGCTAAAGCGACCATGCATTTTCGCCCTTCGTTCATGCAACCTGCTTAGGGTTGTAACTAGCTGAACTTGTCTGTGCAACCACGTATCGGCAAACTATTATCCTAACCTAGGAAATTATACATAAAAACAACACATGGTTTGCCTTTGCTGATCCCTATGGGAGATTGAAATTACCGGCTCTAGAAGCTTCAATTGAAATAAGTGTACATACTGAAATCTTAATTGAATGGGACTGAGGAAGACTTGAAACGATCGTATCCCTTTCCCACTTATTCTTCTTTCAAGACATCTACCTTGGATTGAATGTTACTGTATATGTACCTATAAACTTGTATATTATATGTATGATTTTCATACTTATTACACTTTGGCTATATTGTTACAGCACTGCCTATTTTCTGCACTTTTTTTTTTCTAATCTGTGATATTAGTACAGAGGTGTTAATTTTTGATTGCAGCCTCCAGGTACTAGCTGGAGATCTCCTGCTGCTACAACTCTATGGATTCGATGGCGTTGAAGCCCCTCCCCTCCCCAAACCCCGCCCTCCTCAGGCTCCACCCCCAACCGGCGGCAAAGAGGGACCAGGCAACCCTGCCGTTTATCCTGGGTACAAGGAATGCTCAAGACAGACGCCAAACTACTTGTCCTCCCTCCCTCCCTTGGTTTATAGACCCACTTAAAGGAACTAATAACTGCGCTTCCGTACGGCGGAAACAAAGGAAGGAAATGAGTTTATTATTTCAGCGATGCCCCGGACGCCGAGGCTGAGCGGCTTCGTTCAACCTGACTTTTCCTGCTATGCTCAGCGCGATAAGCACGCCCCGGCTTCCCATTGCAGCCGGGCCTGCTCCGAGGAGGTGCTTTATCCAAATCGCCCCTCGCACCCTTTGATCGCCATCCTACCCCTGCTTAAAATGGGACCCCTGCTTATGTAGCAGTCGGGTTGCCAGGTCCCTCTTCGCCACCAGCGGGAGGTTTTGGAGGTGGAGCCGAGGGTTGCCAACCTCCGGGTAGTAGCTGGAGATCTCCCGCTATCACAACTGATCTCCAGCCAATAGAGATCATCTCCCCTGGAGAAAATCGCCGCTTTGGCCATTGGACTCTATGGCATTGAAGTCCTTCCCCTCGGCAAACCCCACCCTCCTCAGGCTCCGCCCCCAAAACCGCCGGTGGTGAAGAGGGTCCTGGCAACCTTAGGGGGGAATGTAAGCCCTGGCACCCTTGATTTGGAGCACAAGGACAGCTGAACTGCAGATACATAGGGTTGCCAGCTCCAGGTAGGGAAATACCTGGAAATTTGGGGGCGGAGCCTGAGGAGGGCGGGGTTTGGGGAGGGGGGACTTCAATGCCACAGAGTCCAATGGCCAAAGCGGCCATTTTCTCCAGGGGAACGGATCTCTATCGTTTGGAGATCAGTTGTAATAGCGGGAGATCTCCAGCTAGTACCTGGAGGCTGGCAAGCCATTTATCATCCTGAGGATGAAACATGGACTGTGGCTTTAAACAAACTATATGATGCCGCTGCAGAACATTGTACTCTGAATTGATTGCAATATACTTGAAGATGGTGGCATAGAAGGTAGATTTTGTATTTTTGGTAACATTATATCACGTTGTAGTATTGTACATTAAAGGCTGAGTTTGCATAGGACCTATAGTATTGTATTAACATGGTATTATGGCCATATGCTGTTTAATTTTTGATAGTACCCGGAGGTTGGCAACCCCACGTATCAAGCGTCCATTTGAACAAAACAAAGCCCCCTTTCTCCCGTAGCACGCTTCCCCCTTCATTTCTCCCGCTAGCTTCAGATCCCTCGACTGCCTTCTCGATAGTCGCTTTTAGGGTTGCAAACCTCCAGGTGGCAGCTAGAGATCTCCCGCTATTACAACGGATCTCCAGGCAATAGAAATAGAAATCAGTTCCCCTGGAGAAAATGTCCGCTTTAGCAATTGGACTCTATGGCATCGAAGCCCCTCCCTGCTCCAAACCCCACCCTCCTCAGGCTCCACCCCCAAAATCTCCCGGTATTCCCCAACCCTGATTGATAAATAAATAAATAAATAAATAAATGCCGCTGCGGTCGCCTTGTTTGGGGGTTTCCTCGAGGCACCTGGTTGGCCCCTGTGTGAACAGACTGCTGGACTTGATGGACCTCGGTCTAATCCAGCAGGGCTTTTCTTATGTTCTGATGGAGGGTGAGGCTATCCATGGCTATCAGTCCAAATGGACACCAGTCATGATGCATACCTCTTCTCTCCAGGATCAGAGGAGCATGCCAAACATATTAGGTGCTTTGGAACACAGGCAGGGCGATGCTGCTGCAGTCGTCTTGTTTGTGGGCTTCCTAGAGGCACTTGGTTGGCCACTGTGTGAACAGACTGCTGGACTTGATGGGTCTCGGCCTGATCCAGCAGGGCCTTTCTCATGTTCTTATGTTCAGTTCCACTTTGGAAACCAGACCAGCGAATGTGGCTGGGAAGAGCACTGTATGACAGTCGGCGCATGCGTAGCACTCCATGCAAAACCCACACACCAAAAACGATGCACAGCATAATGGAGCGCTCCCTAGAGCATCCCTCCAGCTTTAGAAACGAGACAATTCGGAGCTCCCACATCCAGGGAGGAATTTGGATGGGGAGAATCTCGTAAGCGCCAATAAAGGAAGCCACAGCCTTCAATTTGCAAGTTTTGAGCAAGGCTGTCAAAGACAGGACATTTTGGAGGACTTTCATTCATAGGGTCGCCATGAGTCGGAAGCGACTTGACGGCACTTAACACACACTCACACAAACACAAACGCGTCACGCTTTCCCAGCACGGAGCAGCAGCAGAGAGTGAAGTCGGGATGCCAGAGAGGGAGTTTTTTTTTCATTTCCCACCCCTGCCAAGTCAGTCGTCTCTCTCCCTGACGGACCTCGCCTAACTCAGGCAGACTGGCGTCGTGCCCGAGCCGAGCCGTTCTCTGTGTGTGAGTCACCCCATTTAAGTCCTGAGCCTGTTCCCTGTTCGGTTTGGGTGGGGAGAGAGGATAGGAATGTCAGAGGCACAGAGGAGCCAGGGAAAACGTCGAGAGGCCGGGGCCTCCAAATTCTTGTTTGGAGGATTCGCTTTACATTTCAAAAAGGTGCGGGGATCACGGAGACAGGGGACCTCACTCCGAGAGAACACCTTTTCAATTATCTTTTGATCTCTTCTATTTAATTGGAGCTGCCGAGAAGGGTAGGGTTTTTTTTTTTTAAAGAAACTGGAGAGAGGGGGAAAGGGTTGACACGCAATCACAAAAAAAGCCCCCCCCCCGCCCCGATCCCAGCCACACGGAAACCATTCTCCTGCTTCCAAGCCAAGCTCCCATTCGGAGAAACACAGCTGTTCGCAAATTGACTTGACCTCTCGCTGCAAATCCCGGGAAATAAATTAAGGCCGTCCAGCCTCCCACCGTAACCCCGTTAAACCAGATTTAAGCTGATTGAGGGCTGATTTTGCTGAGCCGGCGGAAGCCGCAGGGGGAAAAAAAGACCTGGCATGCATGCATGCTCCCGTCTTGTGGCCGGCTGGCTGTGGGCAGATACAGGCCTTTGCAGAAAGCTGGGGTTGGGGGAGGGAGACTTTCATGCTTTCCAAGCATCTTACTATTGCACGTGTGTGTGTGTGTGTGTGTGTGTGTGTGTGTGTGTCAGCAGCACAGGGTAGGAGCTTCTAGCAGTGGCCAATGATTGTGCTATTGGGGTCCCTGATAAAAGCCCCCCCCCTCAAAAATAAAACTACCCAGACTGGAACAGCTAGATTCAAGTGCAGATCATGCAAAGTGATGGTATCACTTTACTCTGCTCTGGTTAGACCTCGCCTAGAGTATTGCGTTCAGTTTTGGGCACCACAATTTAAGAAAGATGTAGACAAGTTGGGGCATGTCCAGAGGAAGGCAACGAAGATGGTGAGGGGTCTGGAGACCAAGTCCTATGAGGAAAGGTTGAATCTATTTGCAGAGTTCCTCTGGTTTCCTGTTGGATTTCCACACTGCTTCCTTCATTATTTTGGAATCTCTGATATACAAGCGGCCTGTAGCCGAAAAGATGCACGTTCGGCTTATAGGCATTAGGCAACAAAACAAGAGAATCGCAGCAAACAAAGCCAGAGAATCGTCAACAGCCGCCATAAAAGCCTTTGAAATCCACATAAATTTCCAATCTGGTATTAGAACAAATCGGGTTATTATGACAATCCGCTTGAGCGAGGCACACTTCCGTTTTGTGAATGGGAAGCAAGCCGTTGCTACAGCCCGTCTCTCAATAAAATCCGGCCACACGGCCGTTTCTTCCGCTAAGGCCGCAGCAGCCGAAGCTCACATGCAGAAGAGGCGAAAAGGAATCTTGTGACACCGTCAAGGCGAACAGATTCCATGTTCTTTCGTGGACTGGAACCCACTTGATCCCGATGAACGGAGTGTGTCCTCATTGGGCAAACACACACACGCACAAGCAAAAAGGAAAAAACTGCCAACGGCGGACCCCAAAAGCAATAAAATGCAACGTAGTGACGACGCCGACCATTTTTCAAACCGAAGGGCCCGAAAAGCAAGCATCCCCGCGTCAACAAATCCTCACTCCGAGTTGGGTACACACACACACCCTTTAATCTGGGCCCGATTTGAATTTGAGCTCCTATCTCTCGGCGATGCTTTTGTGGAGGGTGGCGGGACGGAACAGAAAACAGAGAACAGAAGACAAAGAGCACCAAATTGAATGCAGTTCCTGCAAATGTGAAACCAACCTGCTCCAAACCACGGCTCTTAACCACTACACAACGCTGGCAGATAAGGAAGGAAGAATCAAACCAGCTTACCATCACCTTCCCTTCCTCTCCCCACAACAGACACCCTGTGAGGTAGGTGGGGCTGAGAGAGCTCCAAGAGAGCTGTGACTAGCCCAAGGTCACCCAGCTGGCTTCGTGTGTAGGAGCAGTGAAACAAATCCAGTTGGCCAGATTAGCCTCCGCCGCTCATGTGGAGGAGTGGGGAATCAAACCCGGTTCTCCAGATCAGAGTCCACCGCTCCAAACCACCACTCTTAACCACTACACCACCCGCTGCTCCTTAATCCCACCCTC
Source organism: Euleptes europaea (assembly GCF_029931775.1). Lineage (NCBI taxonomy): Eukaryota > Metazoa > Chordata > Lepidosauria > Squamata > Sphaerodactylidae > Euleptes > Euleptes europaea. Next base: position 12,249,894 of record NC_079332.1, read on the forward strand.
CTCAGGCTCCACCCCCAAAATATCCAGGTATTTCCCAACCCTGCTGAGAGCACAAATCGGCTTCACTGGGGCGTCTATTGAATCAGTAGTCCCCCGGTTGCGGTTACCCAACGCCTTGTGCAAAAATAAAAGTTATCGCTTGAAAAAAAAAAGCACCACTGGTAACGTTGTAGGGAGCAGGAAGGCACATCTGTGCGTACTGTATGATTATCCCATCAAGTAATCTCGTAAATTCTCGAGCTTTTTTTTTGAGCATTTAGAAGGGATGCTGACACGCGGACATGCACAAAAACAGGCGCTTTTCAGGTTGAGCCAAAGGAGGGGAGCAGAAAAGAGTCATCGCCCGTCGCTGCAGGAGATAGGGAACGGTGATACTTCTGCCGAAAAAAGGCAGTGGAAGAGAGGCATTTGTAATGCCAATGAGCCTTCTGCCCTGCCCAGATTGCACGCGCTGGAGCCGAAATTTTCAGCCTCGTTTTGGGAACGCTCCCGCAGTCCACTGTTTTGTGTGCTTATATGGAACATTCATTTAAAAAGAAATCTCAGCTCAGCCAAGAACCCAACGACCCCTCGCCAGAAACATCTGGGCGCCGCCGTCGCTTCGAAAAGCCGCAACGCGATTCGGCACTTACTTCATCGGCTTAAACAAGGCCTGTCCGTAGTTTTGGAAAGTCATGATCAGCTTCAGTTGGGTGCCTCCTGACTTCATCGCTTGAGAGGGAGAAAAAGAAAGAAGGGGGGGGGAGAGAGGAAATTATTAAACTGTCCGCACCATATGGTCCGATCGACACCTCGAAACATTTTCTTTATATTGCAAAATGTCACCGCCATCCATCTGGAGAGGGAAAGCGAAGCTATTTATACTGCCGTCAGCACTAAAATGTGGCGATATCGGGTTTTAATGTTCTGTTGCTTCACGCAAGGCTTTCCTCGAAGGTGGGGGCTGCCCACGCTATGGAATTTACTATATTTTAACCCGTTGCTAGAGTTTCAGCCGTTAGACAGGGAAAATTGGGTTCTGTCCTGCCTCACAGGGATGGCCTGCAGAGTGTCGTTCCACAGGTTAACGCTGACTCCAGATGAAGTCTCTAAGCCACACCCAGGACAAATCCCAGGCCCTCGGTCACCATGGGGCCTAGAAATTTCATTGCGGCACCTGATATTTTCAGCAAAGATTTTATTATGAGGTTTTTAGCATAACGACAGCCACAGAGATGCCCTGCGGTTTATTTATATACCGCAATGCTTTTGGCATCTTGTAGCTTGAATAAAATTATGAGAAACTGGGAAATGCTCAGTAGGTTTGTTGTTAGAAGATATGGTCACATGAACACATGAAGCTGCCTTCTACTGAATCAGACCCTTGGTCCATCAAAGTCAGTATTGTCTGCTCAGACGGGCAGCGGCTCTCCAGGGTCTCAGGCAGAGGTCTTTCACATCACCTACTTGCCTGGTCCCTTTAACTGGAGGTGCCCGGGATCGAACCTGGGACCCTTCTGCATGCCAAGCAGATGCTCTACCACTGAGCCATAGCCCCTCCTCATAAGTAAAGCCATGAACACACGAAGCTGCCTTCTACTGAATCAGACCTTTGGTCCATCAAGGATCAGTATTGTCTACTCAGACGGGCAGCGGCTCTCCAGGGTCTCAGGCAGAGGTCTTTCACATCACCTACCTGCTTAATCCCTTTAACTGGAGATGCCCGGGATCGAACCTGGGACCCTTCTGCACGCCAAACAGAGGCTCTACCACTGAACCACAGCCCCTCCCCATAAGTTCAGCTATGAACACACGAAGCTGCCTTATACTGAAGCAGACCCTTGGTTCTCCTCTCCACAAGGAGTGGAGAACAAGCCATAATCCCACAGAGCCTCCAATGAGGTTTTTTTTTCCATCCCAACTGTCTGGCAGCTAGGAGAGATCTGTTCAGCGAGAATAGCAACCCAAGCTGTTCTTCTGCAGCCGGTCTGCTGCTTGGTGGGCCTGGACATGGACTAAAACGCAGTCCTTCATCAGCCCTGCTTCAGAGGGCTCCAGCTGGCAACCCTCCAAATGCAGATAAGAGGACCGAAATGGAATTTGCTCCTTTGGTCTCCCCTCTGGCCGCATTTTGCAAGCAACCTGTAGCCGAGGGAGCAGCCGCTTTTTGGTCCTGGCATCTGCACCCTGCCCAACAGAGGTCATGAAGACAATGCTCAGTCGAAGCTGACCCTGGCTGCCAATGAGGAATTGATCAATCTACCTTAGGGTGGCCAATCTCCAGGGGGTGGCTGGAGATCTCCCGCTATGACAACTGATCTGCAGGCGACAGAGATTGGTTCCCCTGGAGAAAATGGCCGCTTGGGCAATTGGACTCTATGGCATTGAAGTCCCACCCCTCTCCAAACTCCACCCCCAAAATCTCCAGGTATTTCCCAACCCGGAGCTACCAGTGGTGCACACCAGTATGGTTCTAGTGGAATTTATGTCATATCGACCCTCGTAACAATTGAGTTCGACACCCCTAGCCAAGATGTCAATGGGGGGTGGGGGATTAAGGTAAAAAGGTAAAGGTCCCCTGTGCAAGCACCTGGTCATTCCTGGCCCATGGGTTGACGTCACATCCCGATGTTTCCTAGGCAGACTTTGTTTATGGGGTGGTTTGCCAGTGTCTTCCCCAGTCATCTCCCTTATACCCCCAGCAAGCTGGGTACTCATTTGACCAACTTCGGAAGGATGGAAGGCTGAGTCAACCTTGAGCCGGCTACCTGAAACCACCTTCCGTTGGGATCGAACTCAGGTCGTGAGCAGAGCTTGGACTGCGGTACTGCAGCTTAACACTCTGCACCACGGGGCTCCTGGGGGGATTAAACCCAACCAAAAATGCCACAATAGCTTTTATTAGGGTTGCCAACCTCCAGGTACTAGCTGGAGATCTCTATGGGACTCTATGGCATTGAAGTCCCTCCCCTCCCCAAACCCGCACTCCTCAAACTCCACCCCAAAAACCTCCCGCTGGTGGCAAAGAGGGACCTGGCAACCCTAGCTTTTACGTTTATTCCCCCCCCCAACACATTTTCTGCACCCTCCTTCAATTCCTTGCCTTTAATTGATGCTATTAGAAACACATCCTTTTAATTATGTCTGTTGGAGCTTTATTGCCAATGGTCACATGCCTATAATCTGTCCCCCGCCCCAACCTTTTATTCCCCCCTGTTTTCCACAACAAAACGATATGCAAATCTGGCCAGTTTAATTACTCTTCTGCCAGAGCAAAACAATCCCTCCAGCCTCCCCGGTTTTGCTGACCCCAGATTTCTCGTGCATTGCTAACCCGTCCCACAGGAACAAATAAATAATTAGAAATTAAAGGGCATTAAGCAATTTCGCCCTGAATAGGCAGAGCAGAAACGGGCGGTTTTCACATATTAGATTAAGTCGGCAGTGCTGAGTAGGCCCAATTTTTTAGGGGCGCTTAAGGAGAATGAGGCCGACTGTAGGTTTCCCACTTCACTTGCAAAGCGTGGTAACGCTCCATGTTAGAAGACGGCCTACGAATGTGAGCAAGACCCCAGCCTAGGGTTGCCAACGTCCAGGTGGTGGCTAGCGATCTCCTGCTATTACAACTGATCTCCTCGCTACAGTAGGGTTGCCAACCTCCAGGTACTAGCTGGAGATCTCCTGCTATTACAACTGATCTCCAGCTGATGGATGTCAGTTCCCCTGGAGAAAATGGCAACTTTGGCAATTGGACTCTATGGCATTGAAGTCCCTCCCCTCCCCAAACCCCGCCCTCCTCAGGCTCCGCCCCCAAAGCCTCAGTTGTAATAGTGGGAGATCTCTAGCCACCACCTGGAAGTTGAGGGTGTAAAGAAAATCTGGCGGGGAAAACACCAAAGTGTAAACCCCTATATAGTGCCTTGACAACAGTCAAAGGCAAATTAGAAAAATCAGTCATGTGAATACGTTGACATGAATAAACATGAAAGTGTCCAGGTACGAAGAACTGTAGACTACCGGACCGCCGGACCACCGGGAGAGTAAACAGAACCACCGGATAATCGGGACGTGCTGCCTAGATCGTTTCGGACACGTTTCGCTATGGGCTTCATCAGCCGCGAGGGCATGTAATATTCAATAACAATTCCATCGTAGGCAAATGTCTAGGGACCTCAAAAGGTTCTGGTTTGCCAGATTTTCATTTGTAGGTGTTTCAGAGGTTTATGTTGTAGGTGCGTTGGTGTTGTTATTGTTATGTATGGTTAATACAATTTTGTATTTGTTGTTAATACCTAGAAGTTGGCAACCCGACTTGCCACAAACCCCATGTCTAGTGTCATGATCAAGTTGAGTAACCCATTGCAGTTCAGACGAGTAATGATCAGTTGAGTAACCCACTGTGATTCAGATGTCGGTCCCGAACAGAGCCGTGGAGGAATGACTGGGGCAGTCTTTTGTTATGTTTGATTAAGCGCTCTGGTTTGGGTCGATCAGACTATGCAACCTTGACCCTTGGTTGTGTAACAAGACTTGCAGAGTCATCTGCCCATCGTCCAAACGGGAGAGGGGGAAACGTTGCTTTAGCAATCCTCTGCCCGGCTGCTTTCGCAGTCTCCGGGGACTTTTTCAAAAGAATGAGTAGAATCGGAACCGCAAATAAACTCCCACACTTTAAATTCGAGTACGCATTGCAAAAGTTGCTCTGTCTGCTCACAGGAGGAAAATGAAGGGGGGGGGGATCACAATCAGCACGATGGCATTACGTCATGCCAGTCTAGGAAGTGCCAGAAACTCTATGGGGTTTACCATAGAGTTTTCAGTGATTTCTGGAGAGGCGTGACATCTCTTTTGGCTTTGCCTTGGAAGTGACAAAATGCCATAGTGCTGACGGTGCCTTATCTCCCTACCCGTCCGTCCCCCCCCCCCCGAGACTGCTGCCAGTTGTATACCACTGGCTGGCAATCCTACATTAGATCCAAGTAGGGTTGCCAGGTTTCTCTTCGCCATCGGCGGGAGGTTTTGGGGGCGGAGCCCGAGGAGGGCAGGGTTTGGGGAGGGGAGGGACTTCAATGCCATCGAGTCCAATTGCCAAACTGGCTATTTTCTCCAGGGGAACTGATCTCTATCGGCTGGAGATCAGTGGTTATAGGAAATCTTCAGCTAGTACCTGGAGGTTAAGCAAAAGATGCACTGGTATTAACTAGACAAGCTGTGCAAAGAAATAATACCAAGCTCTGAAACTTACTATATCAAAATTCTATTAGTGACAAAGTGAAAATCATACAAAGTGACCAAAATGAAACTTATAACTATGAAATACTACAACATACAAAACTACAAACCGTAGCGGTAATGACGCTACAAGATTCTACAAAGCAGCAAGGTTGCAAGATAAGTATTAACTCTATGGTAGGAAAGTCTTTTTAGTTTGCAGAATGAGCGAACGTACAGAAGGTCGCTATGATAAGAAAGTCTTTTTTTGTGTGTATAAATCTTTCTTTGCAGAATGAGTGAACGTACAAGTTCAGAGCTTGGTATTATTTCTTTGCACAGTACCTGGAGTTTGGCAACCCTACATATGAATCAGGCCCTTGCTTACCTGGTGATTTATGAAAAAAAATACACTGATCTGGAGAAATGTACATTGCCTACATATGAAGCCTGGAAATTTCCCTTGCTGGTCTCATCCGAACTCAGTTCGCATTCTGGTTACTGGGACCGTTCTTAATTTTATTTTCTGTGACAAAGGATGGGGCGGCGGCGGGGCGGAGGGGGAATCTGTTCTTCCCACTCCCTTTTCACAATATTACAGAAACTAAGAAGCTGTTCATATGCCCAAGGCTCTGTTCGCATGTCTGGAGACGTTCAACATGGGACTCCCATTAAGACAAACAAACAAATAAAGGGCAGGACGAGGGCCAGATTTCCTCTGGAACTGATCACTATCGGCTGGAGATCAGTTGTAATAATTGTAATAGTTGGATATCTCCAGCCATAGGGTTGCCAGGTCCCTCTTCGCCACTGGCAGGAGGTTTTTGGGGTGGAGCCTGAGGAAGGCGGGGTTTGGGGAGGGACTTCCATGCCATAGAGTCCAGTTGCCAAAGCGGCCATTTTTCTCCAGGTGAACTGTTCTCAATCGGCTGGAGATCTGTTGAAATAGCAGGAGATCTCCAGCTACTACCTGGAGGTTGGCAACCCTATCCAGCCACCACCTGGAGGTTGGCAACCTTAAATCAGAGCCCATGGCCGCCAGGTATGTACGAAGACTCAGGCAGTTTCCTTCTTTCCTCTCTCCCTTCCAGGGAAAAAAAAGTTTATTCTTCTCTCCAGCATGGTACAGTTAACTCTGGAAAAGATTACCCGGAAAGTTTGCACAGCGTGGGAAGTACATTCAAATGCAAATGTAACAGTTAATCTGCCAGCATCTGAAACAAAACTAAATCAAAACCCTTGGACAAAGAATGGAAGGCAAAGATTAAGCAAGTAGTCGTATGTAAAGATTAACCAAAACGGACACGTGGGCCACTTTGACCCCCATTAAAGTTGGAGGTGAAGTCATGGACAAAGTTGAAAGAGCCTGGATTTCACTATAGTCTTGCTTTCTGCTTTCAGAGAACCAGCGTGGTGTAGTGGTGAAGAGCGGGGGAACGTGAATCTGGAGAACCGGGTTCGATTCCCCACTCCTCCTCATGAAGCCTGCTGGCGACCTTGGGCCAGTCACAGTTCTCTCCGAACTCTCTCAGCCTCACCCTACCTCACAAGGTGCCTGCTGTGGGGAGAGGAAGGCCATTGTAAGCCACGATAGAGATCAGTTCCCCTGGAGAAAACGGCTGCTTTGGCAACTGGACTCTATGACACTGAAGTCCCTCCCTAAACCCCATCCTCCTCAGACTCCGCCCCCAAAACCTCCCGCCTGACCTGGCAACCCTAGGGCCAACCCTGCTTAGCTTCCAAAATCTGATGAGATTGGGCTAGCCTAGGCCATCCAGGTCAGGGCATAGGGTTGCCAACCTCCAGGTAGTCGCTGGAGATCTCCTGCTATTACAACTGATTTCCAGCCGAGAGAGATCAGTCCCCTTGGAGAAAATGACCGCTTTGGCCATTGGACTCGATGGCACTGAAGCCCCAACCCTCCCCAAACCCCCCGTCCTCCCATAAACCTCCCGCCGGAGGCAAAGAGGGACCTGGCAACCCTATCAGGGCATACCCAGAGTTCAACACCCCATAGATTTCAGAAATGGATGGGCGTCAGGCGATGCTCTCCAGCGGCCGAGAAAGGAAAGGAACCCCAGGGCATCCTCCCCTCTCTCGGAAATCAAGGGCATATCTCCAGTTAATTTTTGCTCAAGGGGAGGCCCCCTCCCATTACCGAGCGCCATCTCGCCCTTCTACGCCACGCGGCGTTTCTAATTAAACAAGCCGCTGGCTCGCGCAGGTGGCATTATCCTGGATGTAAATTTCAAACTGCACCCAAGAAATCGCTAATTACGGCCATTCTTGTGTGTTAATTCGGGCAATTATGCTCGCCGAACGCACCAGCGCCGCCGGGTTCCCGCGCCCTCACCTTTCCCTTGCAAACGCACGGCTGATGGCCGATGGGCAAGAATATTAAGGGTCTAATTATGCTCTCAGGGCTTGGCGTGGCGCACAAAGGGGGGAACAAAGAAGATCAGGCTTTTTGTGTGCGGCACCCCCGCCCCCAAATAATAAGAAAAAAAATCAATAGAATTTATGTTTGCTGCACTGCTCAGAGAGCCCAAATCTGACTTCAGATGACCTGCGATCTTGTCTTTATTCTGGCCCTGAGCAATAAATAGGGTTGTCAATCAGCTGCCACATGGAGATCTCCTGCTATTACAACTGATCTCCAGGTGACAGAGATCAGTTCCCCTGGAGAAATTGGCCACTTTGGCAACTGGACTGTATAGCATTGAAGTCCCTCCCCTCTCCCTCCAGTAGGGTTGCCCCTCTTTGCCATCGGTGGGAGGTTTTTGAGGTGCATCCTGAGGAGGGTGGGGTTTGGGGAAGGGAGGGACTTCAAGGTCATAGAGACCAATTGCCAAAGCGGCCATTTTCTCCAGGTGAACGGATCTCTGTCGGCTGGAGATCAGTTGTAATAGCAGGAGATCTTCTGCTATTACCTGGCGGTTGGCAACCCTACCCTCCAGGTATTTCTATTTCAAAACAATGGCTTCCACAACTTCCTTTCGATGGTCAGCAAGGACTATTTAGACAGGTAGCAAGGAAGCAGAACCTCCAGAGCTCTGAGAAAAGGGAGGGGGAGAAATGCATTGTGATGGAGCTGGCAACCCTAGCAATAAAACTGGAGTCCTGCTGTTGGCTTGTATTCAACCACACCACTCAAAAAATGAAGGAAATGATGACTGCCGTCTGTTTCCCCCTCCACTGGCACCCCCCCCATTTTCCCCCTTTACTATTTGTGAAGTAATACCCCCTGGAACCATCCTCTCCCCCAAACACCAGCAAGGTGACTTCTTGTAACAGGAAATGGCAAGGATTGAACCCAAGACCTGCGTACTATTCAGAAATGTGCTCCGTTACTAAGACAAAGTCCCTCCTGCTGATAGGGTTGCCAACCTCTGGTTGATCTCCTGCTATTACAACTGATCTCCAGCCGATAGAGATCAGTTCACCTGGAGAAAATGGCCACTTTGGGTATTGGACTCTATGGCATTGAAGTCCCTCCCCTCCCCAAACCCCACCCTCCTCAGGCTCCGCCTCAAAAACCTCCCGCCAATGGTGAAGAGGGACCTGGCAACCCTAACTGCTGAGATTATCCTGCTTATAAGAATACTTGAAGCTGCCTTATATTGAAACGGAGCACCGGTCCATCAGTAGGGATCCCAGCATCCTTGTTCAGTGCCAACTAGATGCTGGCAGAGGAAATGGGGAGGAGAAGGGGCGCATCCTGGTGTCATGCCGGTGAGCATATATCACCTGGCCAAAAAAATAATAATAATCCATAAGTGATATGGACACTCTAGCATTTTACAAAAACTCTATGGTGAAACCACAGAGTTTTTGTAAACCCTAGAGTGTCTAAAGATGTCACTACCGTTCTTTACCAGAAGTGATGTCAGTATGCCAGGCCCTAATCCCCAGTTCCTCCCAGGGGGTTGCTGGCTACAGTCTGGAAAGCCTATCCACCAAGATCAGTATTGTCTACTATTGCTGGCAGAGGTGCCAGGGATTGAACTTGGAATATTCTGCAGGCCAAACAGAAGCTCTTCCCCTGAGCCACAGCCAAGAATCCTCACAGGCACATACGACACAAAGAGGCCTACATTTGAAGGGGCCATGGCTCAGTGGTAGAGCATCTGCTTGGCATGCAGAAGGGTCCCAGGTTCAATCCCCGGCATGTCCAGTTAAAGGGACCAGGCGAGTAGGTGATGTGAAAGACCCCTGCCTGAGACACCGGAGAGCCGCTGCCGGTCCGAGTAGACAATACTGACTTGGATGGACCGAGGGTCTGATTCAGTAGAGGGTAGCTTCATGTGTTCATGTGGGATATTCCATACTGAGACGGCAGCATCCTGGGAACTGGAATTCACCCAACGGAACTCCCCAGGCCTTCAGAAAACTACAATTCCCGCAGTCCTTCAGGAAAAGTTGCACCCATCAGATAGCTTTCCAAACTCAGGGACTCCTCGTGCTTAGCAACCAACCAGTCCTGACTTGTGTTTTCAAGAATCACCTGGTCTTTTTTTAAAATATCTCCCTCCGTTGAAAGCTCCGGCTCTCTATAATTGCTCGAAAATTATACTGCGACTCACAGGGCGGTGAGAAGTGAAAAAACAGGGACGCCGGATAAACATGACCTCGCACTGCTATAGCAACTTCCATCCAAGAATACAAACCCTTCCATGGGTTTCAAACCCCTGTGACTGGCCTGTTAACTCAGAACCTTTGCCAACTGGTAATCACTCATGCATAGGATTGCCAACCTCCAGGTGGCAGCTGGAGATCTGCTGCTATCACAGCTGATCTCCAGGCAACAGAGATCAGTTCCCCTGGAGAAAATGGCCACTTTGGCCATTGGACTCTATGGCAATGAAGTCCCTCCCCTCCCCAAACTCCATCCTCCTCAGGCCCCACCCTCCAAATCTCCAGGCATTTCTCCTTCAAAGCAATGGTTTCCACAACTTCCTTTAGATGGTCAGCAAGGGCTGTTTAGATAGGTAGCAAGGAAACGGAGCCTTCTGAGAAAAGGAAGGGAGAGTAATGCATAGCGATGGAAATGCTTTAAAAATCCTTTCTACCACTCTGCGCAACGATCCACACTTGCAGCGCCTGACACCATGCCGGAGTACGGTAAGCTGTTTTGTGTAGTCCAGGCCTGAAGCAGAAACTAGTTTGTGATAGCTGTTGCTGTCATCGCCGATGCTTACTTGCCCAGGGAATGGGCAGTGATGGCTATGGGAAACAGGAACAGCTACTGCCACACAGAGAGAGGAAGCAAGCAGGCAGGTGGTGGCTTCTCTTATCTGATGTCACCTGCTTGCACACCCGGATGAACTCGTAAGAGGGCATGGGGGCAATCTTGCCACTACCATGCAGCCCTCGGAAGGTCAGGGATCGTTGGTGGACCCTCCAAAGCTCTGTGGCCTTGGCAACTACCCAACCTGCTGACCACTGGTGCCAAACCTGGCTGAGAATGAATTTTGCGACTCCTCAGGCTCCACCCCCAAAACCTCCCGCCTGTGGAGAAGAAGGACCTGGCCACCCTAAGCCGGGCAGAGGCATAGCTTTCGAAGGCCGTCTCTGGGATGTGGGGCAGGGCACCCTCATTGAGCTGAAGTCATCAGCTGCAGGGAGGGGAGGCGTTTTGCATCCCCTTTCCTGCCCCCCCCCCCGAAATCCTCTATTCCCTGCCCACGCAAGTTTATGCCAGTTCTGGACTGACCTGAAAGGGCTTGAGAAATGCATCTGTTTAAGGTGAGTAAGGGCAGATATGAAAATGCATGACAGCTAGGGTTCGTGCTTATCTACTGGGGGTGTGTAAGGTTGCCAACCTCCAGCTGCCAGCTGGAGATCTCACATGAAGTGGCCTTCTACTGAATGAGACCCTCGGTCCATCAAAGTCAGTATTGTCTACTCAGACTGGCAGCGGCTCTCCAGGGCCTTAGGCAGAGGTCTATTCGCACCACCTACTTGCCTTGTCCCTTTAACTGGAGATGCCGGGGATTGAACCTGGGACCTTCTGCATGCCAAGCAGATGCTCTGTCACTGAGCCATGGCCCCCTATTACAACTGATCTCCAGGCGACAAAGATCAGTTCCCCTGCAGAAAATGGCCACTTTGGCAATTGGACCTATGGCATTGAAGTCCCTCCCCTCTCCAAACCCTGTCCTCCTCAGGCCTCGCCCCCAAAATCTCCAGATATTTCTCCTTCAAAAGAATGGCTTCCACAACTTCCTTTAGATGGTCAGCAAGGACTATTTAGATAGGTAGCAAGGAAATGGAGCTTTCTGAGAAAAGGGAGGGGGAGAAATGCATTGCGATGGAAATGCTTTATGCCAGTTCTGGACTGATCTGAAGGGGCTTGAGAAATGCATCTGTTTAAGGTAAGGGCAGATATAATCCATGACAGCTAGGATTAGTGCTTACCTGCTGGGGGCGGGAGATGCCCTGTCCCCAGCTCCCATTGCCTGCCTAAGTTCTGATACCCAGTGTAAAAAAAAGAAAAATCGCTGTTGCCATGACAGCATTACATAACTTCCAGGGGGAAACCTGGAAGGGATGTCACGCCACTCTTGGAATCGCTGGAAACTCTACGGCAAATTTCTGGCAATTCCTAGTGTGACATGACTTCCGGGTTTCCTCCCTGGAAGTGATGTAATGCCGTTGTGTAACGGCGCCCCCTGCATTTGGATCGGTGCATCATTTTGTGCCCTAGTTCGCATACGCATGACTCTATGAGGACAGTTGTTCTGTCTCCTCTGCATGGCAGCAGATCCGGGTCTCAGATTGATTACGAGCACATGGAGACATGAACCAGCCTTATGTGGAATCGGAGCATCGGTCCATCGAGGTCAAACTTGTCTACTCAGACTGGCAGCGGCTCAGGTGAACACATGAACACATGAAGCTACCTTACACTGAATCAGACCCTTGGTCCATCATAGTCAGTATTTTCTACTCTGACCGGCAGCGGCTCTCCGGTGTCTCAGGCAGGGGTCTTTCACATCACCTACTCTCCTGGTCCCTTTAACTGGAGATGCCGGGGATTGAACCTGGGGTCTTCTGCGTGCCAAGCAGAGGCTCTATCACTGAGCCACGGATCCTCCACAGAACATAAGTAAAGCCGTTAACACACTAAGCTGCCTTTTACTGAATAAGACCCTTGATCCATCAAACTCAGTATTGTCTACTCAGACCGGCAGCGGCTCTCCAGGGTCCCAGGAGGAGGTCTTTCACATCACCTATCTGCCTAGTCCCTTTAACTGGAGATGCCAGGGACTGAACCTGGGACCTTCTGCATATCAAGCAGATGCTCTACCACTGAGCCACAGGTGAAAGTCTTTCACATCACCTGCTACCTAATCTTTTCAGCTGGAGATACCGGGGATTGAACCTGGGACCTTCTGCATGCCGAGCAGGTACTCTACCACTGAGCCATGGCCTCAGCCCAAATGAGATCTTCAGTGAATGCAGATCTACTACCGAGAGCACACAACTGAACACAAGAAACTACCTACTGAGTTCCACCCTCCATCTATCGAGGTTGCTCTTGTCTGCTATGACCAGCAATGGATTACCAGGGACTAAGGAGAGGTCTTTCATATCGTTTACTACCCAATTCTTTTAACTGGAGATACCCAGGGTTGAACTTGGAACCTTCAGCAAGTAAAGCAGATACTCCACCACTCAGCCACGGCCCCATTCTCATGCCTATGTTGCGGGGCTGGATTAGCCAATAGCCCAACTTGGCAAAGCAACACTCCATCCACTCAAAAATGATAAGATTATCTCACTGCACTTAGCCACTGGACTTCTGCCAGGGTCCCCTTGGGACTGCCTCTCTCCAAACCAGCACGGTTCTGGCAGCTGGGTTCTCTTCCCAGCTTTCCAGCTCAGAAAAACAAGTCTTTTAGGAATACCAGACTTAAGGCAAGCAAAATACAAACATGAACACCAGAAGACGCCTTATATCAGACTGTTGGTCCATCAAGTTCAGACTTGTCTACTCAGACTGGCAGCAGCTCTCCAGGGTCTAAGGTTGAGATCTTTCGCATCACCTACAACCTGACCTTTCCCACTGGAGATGCCAGGGATTGAACCTGGGGCCTTCGGCATGCCAAGAGGATGCTCTACCACTGAGCCACAGCCCCTCCCCATATCCTCCAGGGTCTCAGACAGAAGTCTTTTGCATCATCGGCAACCTGATATTTTCCACTGGAGATGACAGGGATTGAACCCACGGCCTCCGGCATGCTAAACAGATGGGCTACCACTGAGCCACCGCCCCTCCCAATGTCATCCAGGGTCTGAGGTTGAGATCTTTCATATCACCTAGAACCTGATCCTTTCCCCTGGAGATGCCAGGGATTGAACCTGGGACCTTTGGCATGCCAAACAGATGCTCTACTACTGGGTCACAACTCCTTCCATATCCACATGCAAGCGGCAGTAAGGAGAAAAGAGAAACCCTCTGCCGGGAACAGAGTCCATAGAGTCCAATTGCCAAAGCGGCCATTTTCTCCAGGTGAACTGATCTCTATCGGCTGGAGATGACAGGGATTGAACCCACAGCCTTCAGAATGCTAAACAGATGTGCTACCACTGAGCCACAGCCCCTCCCAATATCATCCAGGGTCTGAGGCTGAGATCTTTCGCACCACCTACAACCTGATCCTTTCCCCTGGAGATGCCAGGGATCGAACCTGGGACCTTTGGCATGCCAAACAGATGCTCTCCGCCGAGCCACAACTCCTTCCATATGCAAACGCGAGCGGCAGTAAGGAGAAAAGAGGAACCCTCTGCCGGGAACGGCACGTTCATCGACTTACCGACACTCGTGATTTTTTGGGTCGCCAGATCCTGCAGCAGGGCTTCGATCGCCGGGTTGTGTCTGGAGTACAGTTCGTATCGATTCACGCCAATGTGGAATTTGAGCCAGTTTGGATAGGCGTCAATGGCCGCTTCCCCGGTGGGTAAGAATTCTTCGTCCTCATGGCCTTCGTTCGGCCTGCCAAAGAGCGAGGAAGCAGAGAGACAGCCGAATATTAGGTTTCGTGAAAATGCCAGCAATGCAGTTTGCGTAAGGAGGACGGGCCCGGCTCCAAACGCAGCGAGATGCCGAGGAAGCACTATGTAGGTCAAAACACCGCGTCTTAAAACAACAACAACAAAAATCCTTTGTCGGATCTCAGGCCAGCGTTCTGGGCTCTTTGTTCTTTGGGACCACTGCTTTTGCTGAACGCTGCACGAGGGGGAGAGCTCGAAAGACTTGCGAACGACTACTCGGCTCTTTCTATGCTCCTGTGCAGCTGGACAGAATGTGGGCAGTGTAAAGGGAAAGAGGACAACCGCGACCAGGCGACGTAATATTAACACACCGCTGGTGCATCTAGCTTTGCGTCATGTCCTCTAAGCGCCAGCAGCCCCCCAGGGTCTCAGGAGACCTCGGGAAACGGCGGGCTCTCCTTCTTGGGAGGTTTTGAAGCAGAGGCTAGATGGCCATCTGTCAGCAATGCAGATCTTGAGAAGGAGGGCAGGAAGGGTTGCCCTTTCTTACTCGCCCAGGGTAATGTGATTGCCGCTTTGGGGTCAGGAAGCAATTTTCCTCCAGGCCAGATTGGCCAGGGATCCTGGAGGGGTTTCTTTTGGGCATGGAGGCGGGGGTCACGAGGGTAGGGTTGCCAGGTCCCTCTTTGCCACCGGCGGGAGGTTTTTGGGGCAGAGCTTGAGGAGGGTGGGGTTTGGGGAGGGACTCCAATGCCATAGAGTCCAATTGCCAAAGCGGCCATTTTCTCCAGGGGAACTGATCTCTATCGGCTGGAGATTAGTTGTAATAGTGAGAGATCTCCAGCTAGTACCTGAAGGTTGGGAGCCCTACACTAGGGATGTGTTGGGGAAGGTATTTGTGAATTTCCTGCATTGTGCAGGGGGTTGGACTAGATGACCCTGGCGGTCCCTTCCAACTCTATGATTCTATATATTATACTGTATGTGGGTCTACCCCATGTCCAGTCCAATCAACCAAATGTGCCCTGGGAGAGTCGCATATTGAAACTTAATTCCTAAGCATGTGGAGGTAGGGTTGCCAGGTCCCTCTTCGCCACCGACGGGAGGTTTTTTGGGTGGAGCCTGAGGAAGGCGGGGTTTGAGGAGGAGAGGGACTTCAATGCCATAGAGTCCAATTGCCAAAGTGGCCATTTTCTCCAGGGGAACTGATCTCTATAGGCTGGAGATCAGTTGTAATAGCGGGAAATCTCCAGCTGGTACCTGGAGGTTGATGATGCAAATAAAACAGTAGTAGGCAAAATTGAATGAAACAATAAGCAATGGATAGCAGGCAGCAAAACAGCGAAGGCTGTAACTATATTACTAAGAAATAAATGTACAAATGAAGCTAAGCAAATGAAGCTAAGCAAATGTACAAATGAAGCTAAGGTACCTGGAGGTTGGCAACCCTACGTTGAGGCCCTGTGCAGATTGTGAGCGCAGTACCCAGGGAGATGGTGCTTAACCAACCCACCCTGTGCTATTTTCCCAAGTGTTTTTAGGAAGTGGGTGGGGCCAGGTACAGCTTTCGCCCAGCAAGGATTTTGATTGGCTGTGCAGATTTTTTAAAAATGTTGCATCAGCTGCCACCACAGCATAAGCATCTTCACTGTGTGACTGAAAAGCAGTGGCAAACATTTTGTGGCCGGCTCCGCCTCTGGAGGTGGCCGTTTTGTGGCTGTACCGACCACACCGTGTTAGAATGCCAAAGCTGCCCACAGGCTCAAAAGGTTGGGAACCCATTCCCTGCATTAATAATTCCCTGTAAACAGAAACCAGCATGCGCAGGGCTAGACTAGAAGCCCTTGCCCTGATGTGCTATGTTTTTACTCTTCAGGGAATTGTTACACAGAGAAGCATTAAGAATGCAACCCCTCCCCTCTTTCGGCAGTGGTACAACTAAAGTTGCCAGCTCCGGGTTGGGAAATACCTGGAGATTTGGGGGGCGGAGCCTGAGAAGGGCGGGGTTTGGGGAGGGACTTCAATGCCATAGAGTCCAATTGCCAAAGCGGCCGTTTTCTCCAGGGGAACTGATCTCTGTCGCCTGGAGATCCGTTGTAATAGCTGGAGATCTCCAGCCACCACCTGGAGGTTGGCAACCCTAGGTACAACCCATTCTACCATTTCCTATTGCTGCATGTGTAAACCAGGCCCTGGACCATACCATTTTTGGCTGTGGGGCAGGAGATGGAGTGCTTTTCATGTAAATGGGGAGGGGAAACACCCCACATGTAGAAAACTAGCACACGAAAGAGAAAGGTTTGACCTAGGACACCCCCCTAGGACCCTCTTCACCACCGGTGGGAGGTTGTTGGGGCAGATCCTGAGGAGGGCGGGGTTTGGGGAGGGGAGGGCTTTAATTAGGGTTGCCAACTGCCCGGTAGTAGCAGGAGATCTCCTGCTAATTCAACTGATCTCCAGCCAATAGAGATCAGATCATCTGGAGACAAATGGCCGCTTTGGCAATTGGACTCTATGGCATTGAAGTCCCTCCCCTCCCCAAACCCTGCCCTTTTCAGGCTCCACCCCCAAAACCTCCCGCTGGTTGAGAAGAGGGACCCGGCAACCCTAGACTTCAATGCCATAGAGTCCAATTGCCAAAGCGGCCATTTGCTCCAGGGGAACTGATCTATGTCGGCTGGAGATCAATTGTAATAGTGGGAGATCTCCAGCTAGAACCTGGAAGCTGGCAACCATACACCCCCCCTTGACATGCTATATTTCTAGATTCAGAGAGAGGTTCAACAAAGCTGCCGGAAGTGGTACAGTCCCCGGAAGGTTTCCCCTCTGCTGCCTAGCCTAAACTGCTCTGAAGAAACAGGAATCGAGGGCAGAATATGAAACCAGAGTATCGCACGTGCTGGATGCAGCCTGTCAGGAGAAGGAATCTCATGCAATTGTGCAGCTGTTTAAACAAGACTGGGAAAAAGAGGGCATGTTTTTTTCCCCGAGTCAGCCATTCCTGTTCAAAGCATACCACAGCCTTCGTTGAAAAAAATTAAAAACTGAACCTCAAGCCCGCAGGGTTATCAGACTGCAATCTCAAAGCTGAAAAATGACTCACGGGGATATTAAAATCCCCTCAATTTAAACAACCCATGCTAGGAATCGGCGTGCGACCTTTGCGGCTCGGTCTCCCGTTCCATCAGAAAAGTTAATATTTTACTGCTCTGTCTAACGTTTGTCTCCTCTGTTTTACGTGATTCTTGTTTATTTAAAACATTTATTCGCCGCCTTTCTACCTGACCGGAAACTCAACATCAGCAGCAATAAAATGCAATAAATTGCATCAAACCACTAATTTAAAACTGGTCATTTAAAACTACCATCAGGCTGAAGAACTAAAATTGATCGAATGGCATCCTAACTAAAACCGTCGTCAGCTGCCCGCTAAAGGTCGAGAGTGAGGGGGCCAGGGGCACCTCCCAGATGAGGTTGTTCCCTAACTGTGGGGCTGCCACCGAAAAGGCCCTGCTCTCATGTAACCACCAAAGACAGCCAAGGAGGGCCTCTCCCCCTGATCTAAATTCCTGGGCAGGAATGTGCAGGAGAAGACGGTCCTTCCGAAACCTTGCTCCCAAGCCATGTAGGGCTTCAAAGGTCAAAACCAACACCCTGAATTGGGATCAGGAGCAGATTGATGTGAATGCTGTAATATTGGGGTCACGTAATCCTGATACTTGGCCCTGACCGGCAGTCTAGCCACAACATTCTGTACTAGCTGCAGCTTCCGGACACTCTTCAAGGGTAGCCCCACGAAGAGTGCATTGCAGTAGTCCAGTCTACATGCAACTAAGGCATGGATCACTGGAGCTAGATCAGAATGACCCAGGAATAGGAGCAGCCGAAACTGCGTGGAAGCACTCCAAACCACGGCAAGCGCCCGATTTCCTAAGCGCTCTCAGCCTGCGACTCTGACTTTTAAAAGACAAAAAACACAACCAAGCAAACAGCCCCAGCAGACAGCAGATCCAAGAAAAGATTCCTGCCACTCCTAGTCCTATTACATTGCTTATTAGACATCTCATTCTATTGCTTGCATGGACTTCCCTTATGTAAGCCACCTAGCGTCTCAGTGAGAAAGGCGGGCGACAAACGACATCAACAATAAATAAAACAAGCCAAAAACATTCAGAGACGACAATCGATAGCGGCATTCTCTGCACCAAACGGCAACCTAAAAACCAAGCTCATTTTCTTGAGGCAAAACCACCACCACCAAGGAGGAATCCAGACAATCTACTTGGGAAGCGAGTTCGGCCAGAGGGGGGCCACCTCCAAAAAGGCCCGAAAGGACAGAAGGCAAAATCTACTCTGAGGCCCTCCAAACCCTACAGCAAAAGCTTTCTAGGAATCGCGGGCAGGGATCCTAGATCACCCCAGTCACCCAGCTTCCAGATCATCTCGGATCACTTGCTGGAAAATGCACCGGCTGGATCCAGTAGATCAGCCCGAGAAACTCCCATTGGACGAGCGGCACGAAAGAGACACAGCCGTCATAGTTATATCTGGTAGAAAGCTGGATTGGTTTTCATTCCACCGTGGATTTTAGTGCCTTCATTTATATGCTGCTTTTCTCCCTCGGAGGGGACCCAAAGCAGCTTACAACATTCCCCTCTCCTCTATTTTCTCCTCACAGCCACCCTGCAAGGTAGACTAGGCTGAGAGGGTGTGACTGGCCCCGGGATCATCCAGCAAGCTTCCATGGCAAAGCAGGGATTCGAACCTGGGTCTGAGGGCCAGAGAGCGCCTCCTCTGCATCCATAGAAAACAACAGCCGGTAGCCCTTTCGCAAATGCCAAGATGATTAAGCGCTGCTGTCAAATAAGGATTCCCAACTAGTGGTTAGAGCAGTGGTTCCCAAAGTGGGCAGCACCACTCCCTGGGGGGCGGTGGGATTACCTAAGGGGGCACTAAGAGGCAAGGGGGCAGCAGGGGGGCGTTGAGGTTTGACCCTTCCACTGTGTTGTTGGATAGGGTAGGGGGAGCTGGGGTTGAGTTTGTGGAACCAAGGGGGGGTCTGAAAATTTTGGGAACCACTGGGTTAGAGTGTTGGAGTAGAAATCGGGAGACCTGTGTTCGAATCCCCACTCTCTCATGGAAGTTTCTTGGGTGACCTCCGCCCAGTCACATGCTTTCGGCCTAACCTACCTCACAGGGTTGTAGTGGTGACTGTAAGAACAGGTAGAGAAGAAAAGAGAATCTCTGCCCCTTCCCACAAAAATAAAATAAAAATTGATTCCTTGGGATGAGAAGAGTGTTCAGTATTTAGTTTGTGGTTCCCCGGTTCTTTGGGAGACAAATTCAGAAGTTGTGTTGGAAAAGCAGGGGGCTTCCAAGGCCTCTTGTACCTTTCAGAGCTGCCCAGGAAGACAGCCGGCATGGTGTAATTAACCAGAGTGCCGCACTTGGATCTGGGAGACCCAGGTTCGAATCCCCACTCTGCCTTGGAAAAACACAGGGTAACCTTGGGCCAGTCATACGCCCTCAGCCTAACCTGCCTGGGAGGGCTGTCGTGAGGACAGAACGGAGGAAAGCAATGTCGTAAGCTGCTTTGGGTCCCCGTCGGGGAGAAAAGCGGGATGTAAATATCCAAATAAAACAGGCTAGACACCTCTTTGCCTCTCGTTGTAGTATAGTGATGGAAACAGCCATGCCGGATGAAATTCTCCCTTCCTTGGGTCTCCTTAAAGGGGCAGAAGACTTCTCAGACTTTGGAAGATTACAACCCCTGCCTCTTGTTCCTGATTTGGCATACCGCCGAGATTTCGCTTAAGAAGCACGTTTTGAACACAAGGCGTACCCGAAAAATGCGTCAGAAGATCACAGCGATGTCCTTTTGGGGGTACGGGAAGAGAACTGCTCTCCCTTAGCGTGCTTCCAGCTCTGCATATTTCGGGGCCGGCAAAATTCCCTTGAAATGAAAAGCTCCCAAATGCCTTTCCAAAAACATTTAGGAACATCTCGGAGATCTCTTTAAAATAGTAGGGTGGAGGAAGAATAATCTTGAAGGGGGAGTATCAATCTCATTCAATTTTTCTGATTTCTGGCAGCTGAGCGGGGGTTAACTAAGGACTAAATCACTAAATGTATTTTAAAGGTCTCTGTTTTTAATGGGAGGAGAAGGAATGGGGGGGGATATTCTAAGGGGGAAGGAACACCTTCCAATAATTATTTCTGTTTCCCCTACATCTCTTCTGGCCCTCCCTTAACACTAGGACCCCTTTAAAGCCAAAACATCTGCAACCAGAAAACAGGGGCGGGGGTTTTCGACCCGTTCAAAGCCCCTTGGAAACATAAACCACATCTGTTCGGCACGGCCTATACGGTCCGTGTAAGCCCTCTCCCCAATTTTTTAAGGCATTGGGGAGGGTGCCCTCCGAATTTAATTTCAGAACGAGTTTCTTCTTTTCGAATCGAGGGCAGCTTCTCCGATAACATCTAAAAAGGTGTTCTTTCTGTAGGGAAAGGAGAAATCTTTGTGGGGGAGAGCCACAGCTTTGACGGCGAAACCGGTGGGCTCCCAGGAAATAACAGGTACCCACCAATTTTGGTCCTAGAAAGCCTGGATTCCCCCCTCCCCTCCTTTTGGAGGAGGGAAATAAGCCGGCTTCCAAAAAATTAAAATTAAAAGTCTAGGAAACCTAGGAAGCTGGGGTACATAACCACAATATGGGGAGGCATTAAATGCAAAAGGCCCAATTTCTCACTTTTATCAGTATTATCAGTATTATCAGTATTATCAGTATTATCAGTATTATTATTATTATTATTATTATTAGCTTTGTCGATGGATTTCATTATCAGGCTCAAGTCAAACAAATGTTATGAACAGTGAAGAGAAAGACTGGGGTGTGGGGGGGGAGAGAGGCATTTTTAAAAAATCACTCCTGGTTCTCTGCCTTTGGGGTGAATTAAATCAGCCCGTCCTTTTAAAATAAAATAAAAACTTCAGTAGGGATAGGACGGGATAAAAATCTAATAAATAAAAAGGAAGAACATTAGCTGCCCTGCCTGAAGTATGTTTTTAAAAGGGCTTCTTTTTGAGAAGGGGGGGGGGAACAGTTATTTTCAGGGGGGGGGAATAGTGGAGTGTTCATCTCCGCATTTTCACACCTAGTCTTTGGGGGTCACTGAATCCAGCCGACCCCCCCGGAAATAAAAGAAAACCTTCTAGCAACCCTCTTCCTAACAGCCCCTCTAGAAAAATGACCCTTCTTTTTTTGGGGGGGGGTAAGGATTCTGAAAAGGATTATGGGGGATAAGCGCATCCACCTGCTCACCTCTCTCTGCATCTTCAAGCAGGAAGTTGAAACCCAAATTGGAAATTGGAGCAGCCGATTCGGTTTTTTAAAGGAACCCCCCCCCTCCATCCAATTTGTGGGCACGAGGACAGAATTAGAAGAGGGGGGAGACAACAGGCAGTATACTCTTAGAAAGACTTCCTATTTTTTTTTTAGGAAGGGGGAGATTTCCTCCCCCCCATTAAGCAATGCACCATTAAATCCTCTGGACGCTTTGAGGAGTGGCCCATGCTCCATTTCACAGACCCCGCCCCCACATCTAGCTATTTGGGGGTCAGAAACAGGCCAATGTAAATCCCCTTTTCTTTTTTTGGTGTTGGGGGGGGAAGAAAAAAAATCAGAGGAGGAGGAAGACCACAGTAGCCAGTGCTACCTTAGCAAGATCCAATTACCCAGTGTCAGACTCATGGGAAGAAGAAGATATCATCCAAAGCTACCTTTGAAAGATGATAACGTCTGGAAGGGGGGCTAGCCAATGCAAGAGCCTTCTCATTTGGGGGGGGGTTGTTGGAGGGAAAAACCGGATGGGTGGGGAGCCCATCAGCTTCAGAAAACCTCTTCTCCAATTTCGGATTGGGGGGCGGGAAGAGGTTACCAGCAGTGTTACCTTCAAAAGACCCCTACTTAATATCCTTTGTTGGGGGGGGGGTTAGTCAATGCAACCCCCTTCTCCATTTTCGGTGGCTCTGGGGGAGGGGGGATGAAAGGCAAATCACAGGGAGGGGCGCGCCAGCCGATGCAACCTGAAAAAGACCCTCACCTAATTATTGCTGGGGGGGGGGGCAGGAGACAAACCAGACAGGGTTATTTTTCAAAAGAACTGGGTTTCGCTGGGTGGGAGAAACAAAATCAGCTATTGGTACCTTGAAAAGAACTTCCATTTTTTTTTGCGGGGTGGGGGGAGGACAATGTAGGACCCATTGGGGAGCACAGAGTAGAGGGGGGGTCGCATCTTCCCATGCAACCTGAAAAAGACCCTCGCCTAATTTGTGTGTGTGGGGTGGGGGAGAATCAACCAGGGCTACTTTTTAAAAAATGGGTTTTGTTAGATGGAGATAGGGAAACTCAGGTAGCCACTGGTTATCTGGAACTTTTATATTTTATTGGGGGTGGGGGATGCAGGACCCTTTGTATATGGGGGGATGGACCAGTGGGGAGGGCCACCTCTCCCTATGCAACCTGACAAAGACCTGATTCCTGGGCAGGGACGTGTGGGGGAGAGGCCTCAGCCTTACAAGCCCCCACCCCCTCCGTCCAAAACGTGAGGATGGAAACCAAGCAAGGTGCTTACCCATATTATTAGAGTAGTAGAGGGGGTTTCAAGTGAGGGAAGGGTCATATTCCACTGATGGGGGTGGTCATCTCCCAATGATTGAGGGGGTCTACTGATGGGGGGGTCATCTCCCAATGATGGAGGGGTCTACTGATGGGGGGTTGTCTCCCAATGATGTGGAGGGAGGGGGTTTCAAGTGATGGAAGGGTCTTCTCCCGCTGATGGGGGTTGTCTCCCAATGCTTGAAGGGTCTACTGATGGGGAGTCATCTCCCAATGATGAGGGGTCTACTGATGGGGGTGATCTCCTAACGATGGAAGGTTTACTCATGGGTGGTCGTCTCCCACTGATGAGGGGTCATCTCCCAGTGATTGAGGAGGGGTCTACTGATGGGGGTTGTCTCCCAATGATGGGGGGGTCTGCTGATGGGGAGTCGCTTCGCAAGGATGGGCGTCATCTCCCAGTGATGGGGGGTTTATTCATGGGGGTTGCCTCCCACTGATGGGGGTTGTCTCCCAATGCTTGAGGAGGGTCTCCTGATGGGGGGGTCATCTCCCAATGATGGGGGGTCATCTCCCAAAGATGGGGGGGTCTACTCATGGGTGGTTGTCTCCCACTGATGAGGGGTCATCTCCCAGTGATTGAGGAGGGGTCTACTGATGGGGGGGTTGTCTCCCAATGATGGGGGGGTGTCTGCCGATGGGGAGTCGCTTCACAAGGACAGGAGTCATCTCCCAAAGATGGGGGGGTTTATTCATGGAGGTTGCCTCCACTGATGGGGGTTGTCTCCCAATGATTGAGGGGGTCTCCTAATGGGGGGTCATCTCCCAATGATGGGGGGGTCTACTCATGGGTGGTCGTCTCCCACTGATGAGGGGTCATCTCCCAGTGATTGAGGGGGGGGTCTACTGAGGGAGTGTGTGTTGTTTCCCAATGATGGGGGGGTCTACTCATGGGTGGTTCTCTCCCACTGATGAGGGGTCGTCTCCCAGTGATTGGGGGGGAGTCTACTGAGGGAGTGTGTGTTGTTTCCCAATGATGGGGGGTCTACTCATGGGTGGTTGTCTCCCACTGATGAGGGGTCATCTCCCAGTGATTGAGGAGGGGTCTACTGATGGGGGGGTTGTCTCCCAATGATGGAGGGGTGTCTGCTGATGGGGAGTCGCTTCACAAGGACGGGAGTCATCTCCCAATGATGGGGGGTTTATTCATGGAGGTTGCCTCCACTGATGGGGGTTGTCTCCCAATGATTGAGGGGGTCTCCTAATGGGGGGTCATCTCCCAATGATGGGGGGGTCTACTCATGGGTGGTCGTCTCCCACTGATGAGGGGTCGTCTCCCAGTGATTGAGGGGGGGTCTACTGAGGGTGTGAGTGTTGTTTCCCAATGATGGGGGGTTCTACTCATGGGTGGTTCTCTCCCACTGACGAGGGGTTGTCTCCCAGTGATTGAGGGGGGGAGTCTACTGAGGGAGTGTGTGTTGTTTCCCAATGATGGGGGGTCTACTCATGGGTGGTTGTCTCCCACTGATGAGAGGTCCTCTCCCAGTGATTGAGGGGGGTCTCTGTTGACAGGGGGTGGTTTCGCCATGAAGGGAGTCGTCTCCCAGTGATTGAGGGGGGGGGTCTTCTGAGGGTGTGTGTGTTGTTTCCCAATGATGGGGGGGTCTACTCATGGGTGGTCGTCTCCCACTGATGAGGGGTCGTCTCCCCGTGATTGGGGGGGGTCTACCGAGGGGTGTGTGTTGTTTCCCAATGATGGGGGGGTCTACTCATGGGTGGTCGTCTCCCACTGATGAGGGGTCGTCTTCCTGTGATTGGGGGGGGGGGTCTACCGAGGGGTGTGCGTTGTTTCCCAATGATGGAGGGTCTACTCATGGGTGGCTGTCTCCCACTGACGAGGGGCCCTCTCCCAGAGATTGAGTGGGGTCGCTGTTGATTTCGCAACGAAGGGAGTCGTCTCCCAGTGATTGGGGAGGGGATCTCCTGATGGGGGGGTGGTCCAGGGATGGGGAATGGGGAAGCCCCCCCCCCCCTGAGCCACTCACCAGTCCTGGTTCTCGGCCGCCTTGGGGTTGAAGCGGATGTCGCTCTTGACGTTGAACAAGACGTCCTTGTCGCCCAGGGGGGGCCCGGCCAGGCGGTAGAGGGGCTGCTGGAAGAGGGCGGCCAGCCGGGAGCCCGGGCCGGCCCCTCCGGCCCCCGCCGCGGCGGCCGGCGGCAGGAGCGCCTTGCTCCGGTTGGGGGCGGCGGGCTCGCTGCCGAAGTCGTGCAGGATGCGGAGGGTGTGCTTGCTAGGCCAGTCCGCCTCGCCTCCGCCGGGGGGCGGCGGCGGCGGCGGCGGGGAGTGCGGGCAGGAGCAGCCGGCCGGGGCGGCCCCCCCGGCCGACGCCCCCCCGGCCTCGGCGGCGCGCCTCTCCAGCTTGGGCAGCAGGTCGACCATGATGTGGAGGGTGCAGGCCAGGAGGAAGACGGTCAGGATCAGCACCCGGAACCGCCGCACCAGCAGCATGTCTGTCCGGCGAGGGCCTCCCTTTTGCAAGAGGAAGAAATGCGGTGCCTGGGGGGGGGGGGGGGTGAAATGCAAAGGGGGGGGGGAGGGGACCGCAACTGGCCGAGCACAAGGTGGGGAGAAAGACCTATATTTTGCAAAAAAAAACAAAAACGAGTGCGCCTGGTTTTCCCAACGCCAGGAACAATCAGGGAGTCTCCGGTCTCGTTTTTCTTCCCCCCCCCCCTTCCAAGAAACAGGGCTATAAAAAAAAGAGAGCTCGCTTCTGTCCAAAATTTACAAAAAGCAATTTGCAAAATGCAAAAAAAGAAAAAAAATTGCAACCTGCAAAAAAAAAAATTGGCAAAATGCAAAAAAAAAATTGGCAAAATGCAAAAAGGATAAAAAACAAAAACAAATTGCAAAATGCAAACGAGAGAAAGAGATTTCCCCCCCCCCTCCCCTCGCGCTGGTCCAGAACAGGAGCCCGGAATCAAGTCTCTCCTCTCGAGGAAGCCACGGAGCCCCCCCTTAGCGCAAACTCCTGCCGGCGCACCGGCTCAATTCAGCCAGGGATCCCAGCGGCTCCCCCTTCCCCTCGCCTTCCCCCTCCCTGAAAGGGGAGCCGGGTGTCGGACCACTCCAAAAAAAAAAAAACCCAAACCGGCATTGGAAATTCTGGGCTGGCGAAGGAGGTTTTTGAAGCACGATCAGAGAATCACGCCGGGGAATCAGCAGCGTTCAGAGCCGGCGGTGGGGGAAGAGGAGAGGGTTGCCGGAGCCTAGGGGGGAAAAATACAACCCCCATCCACAATATTTTGGGATCCTCTGGCCGAGAGGCTCTTCTCTTCCTTCCAGATCTTTGCAAATAATAATAATAATAATATATTTGGGAGGGTTTCTTTGCAAGAAGGCGATTCTCGGTTGCTCTTCTCTTCTCGGTTGCTGGGTTCCTCTTCCCGAGCCGCGAGCTGGACCTGGTTAGCTTCTCCCCAACACGTTCCCGGAGCCCTCCTCGTCCGAAGCCCAGGCGAGAGAAATCGGGGCTGGCTTTTTTCTTGTGTTTGTTTTCCCAATCCAGGGACGGAAAAGCGAGCAAAGAGAAGGTGGGTGGAAGCAAAGAAGGGGGGGGGGTAGAGGAACCGAGAGAGAGAGAGAGGGGAAAAAAATCAGGCGAAGAAACAATCCACCCTCTTAAACGGGCAGCATGCAAATAATGCAATAAAATGTCAATGCAATAAAAAAAGAAAGAAAATAGGAATGCAAAAGGAGCATTGGAGGGGAACAAAAAATAGCAACCGCGTTTCTTCCAGCTTTTGGGGGGACACCTCTGGTGGTTGCAAAAAAAAATGAGGGGGGAAGAGAAGGAAGAGGCAGAAAGGGAGAGAGAAGAATGAAGGAGAGAGAAAGAGCTCTCCCTGGCAGGT
Organism: Euleptes europaea; assembly: GCF_029931775.1. NCBI lineage: Eukaryota > Metazoa > Chordata > Lepidosauria > Squamata > Sphaerodactylidae > Euleptes > Euleptes europaea. The sequence goes on from NC_079332.1 coordinate 12,276,614, forward strand.
GCAGATTGGGTGTCTCCCCCCCCCCCCGTTTCCAGCCACACCGAATGCAGTAGATTGGTTGGTCCAGCCAGAAGGCCGCTCGGCCCCGGGTGGGTGTGTTAAATATGATGAGCCAGCCATACATCCAGACGTCATAGCGAAGAGATTGGCTAAATCAACGCCGGAGTGATAGTAGCTGGCAAAAAAAGAGGGAGGGACAGAAAAATCTTCCAACCCCCCCCCCCCAGCTGTCTCTGCCCTCTCCCTCCCCCCTTCTCCTTTCAAACCTTCTGCAAATCTAACTGGGCCAAAGAGGGGGGGGGGCGTCTGATTCTCAAAGGGTTGCAAAAAAGAATCAGAAAATAAAATAAAAGGGGGGGGAGAGAAAATGGGGCAGGAAAAAAGATCTCTGATTAAGAGCCATGCAAAATAAGGACATAAGAAAGGCCATGCTGGATCAGACCAAGGCCCACCAAGTCCAGCGGTCAGTTCACACAGTGGCCAACCAGGTGCCTCCAGGAATCCCAAAAGCAAGACGACTGCAGCAGCATTTATCCTGCCTGGGTTTCACACCGCCTAGTATAATAGGCCTGCTCCTCTGATCCTGGAGAGAATAGGTCTGCATCTCGACTAGTATCCATTTTCACTAGTAGCCATGGATAGCCCTCTCCTCCATGAACATGTCCACTCCCCTCTTAAAACCTTCCAAATTGGCAGTCATCACCGCATCCTGTTGCAGGGAGTTCCACAATTTAATGATGCGTCGAAAATATTCCATCCATCCAATTCTTTTATTGCATTGACTCAAAGTCCCAGCAAACAAACTCAGAACCATAAAGCCACAACACAAAAACAAAACGGGGACATGGCTGGAAGTAGTATCAAATTCACACAACCAGAATAACGGGTTAATTCCATATCTTCCAGAATAATTCAACTACGCCATAACGGTGCCTTATCCCAATAAAGCAATTTGTCGGGAGGACTTGCATTAAGAGGTCTTAACATTATTGGAAGAGGCCGGGGAAACGAACATTTTGTTCTGCTGTTGTCTGGCTGTTAATAAATACGAAAGCTCGTGCTAAACACGTTGGAGAATGTACAGAAAAGTAGCATTAATGACTAAATGGAAACTTTTTGAACAATGCTTATAACAATAAATATATAACCAAAAATATATAACAATTGTGGTTTGGTTATATATTTATTGTTATAAGCATTGTCTGGCTGTTGCCAGCTCCGGCCTGGGGAATTTCTGAAGATTTCATGGGGCAGTGCCTTTTGAGGGGAGAATTTGGGGAGGGGGTTCAGTTGGAATCTGTGGCATAGGATAGGGATTGCCCTCCGGAGCTGTCGTTTCCTCCAAGGGAGATGGTCTCTGAAGTCTGGAGATCAGGTGTGATTCTGGGGAAACGCCAGGCTCCACCTGGAGGTTGGCACCCTTACTTACAGAGAGCATTTTTGGGGAGAAGGACACCACCTCGAAAACAGATGTAGGATTCTCTCCCTCCAAAATGAGGTCATGCTTGTGGGACCGGGCCTTTTGGGAGAAGTGATGAATGCATGGATTAAAAATATTGCAAAAGCACAAAAAAGTAAACTCTATCCACCCAACTCAGTTTGTACTAATATCATGAGACATAAAATATATGCGTGTGAAGAAAGAGTGGTGGGCAAATCACCAAATTGGTGATGTATTTACTCTCCTGGTAAATTTGACCACATGTTCATCTGTTCATATGGGTGCTGAGTCAGGTATGGTCATACCATTGGTGGTGGTGGAAAGCCCTGTCAAGTCTCAGTGGACTTATGGTGACCTCTTGGGTTTTTAGGGCCAGGGGCGGACAGAGGTGGTGGTTGGACATGGCCCGCCCCTGCGTAGCACCCCTGGTATTCCTTGGTGGTCTCCCATCCAAATACTAATTGGAGCCGACCCTGCTTAGCTTAGAATCAGAGAATCAGAGAATCGTACAGTTGGAAGGGGCCATGAAGGCCATCTAGTCCAACCCCCTGCTCAATGTAGGATCAGCCTAGAGCATCCCTGACAAGTGCTTGTCCAGCCTCTGCTTAAAGGCTGCCAGTGAGGAGGGAGCTAGCCACCTCCCTAGGTAGCTGCTGAACAACTCTTACTGGAAAAATATCCAGCCGGTACCTTTCCAGCAATTTAAACCCATTATTGTAAGTCCTCTCCTCTGCTGCCAAGAGGAACAGCTCCCTGCCCTCCTTTAAGTGACAGCCCTTCAAAAACTTAAAGAGATCAATGGTCGTGTCCCCCCTCAACCTCCTCTTCCCCACGTTAAACATTCCCAAGTGCCTCAGCCTTTCCTCGCAGGGCTTGGTCTCCAGTCCCCCCCCCCCCAATCTTCCTCATTGCTCTCCTCTGCACCCACTCGATTCTGCCCACATCCTTTTTGATGCGGGGCCTCCAGAACTGCACACAATACTCCAGGTGCGGCCTGACCAATGCGGCATACAGCGGGACTAGGACAAGATTTGTCTAGCCTGGACCATCCAGGTCGGGCGGTCCATTAGCAAAACATCTGCCGTGGTTCCTTTTTTAAAAAAAAACCATACCATTCATCAACAACATGCTTGTTTCTAAACAGCAACTGATGTTGTGAGGTTGTCCGTAAACAGACCCCATTGTGTGCGCTTGTGTGCGTAAAATTAAAATACTAGCTTCATACTAGTCAGAGCAATGGCCCATCTGGTTGTGTCTCCTGCTTTGGCTGGTAGCTGTTCTTCGGGGTCTTGGACCACCTGTCTCCACTCTTGCTGCTCAATAAACACTGTGGCTTGAACTGCCCTATGAAAAATATGGGCTTTCTCCCGGGGTTTCCAACTCCAGGTAGGAAAATTATTGTAGGTTTGAGTGTAGAGTCTGGGGAGGATGGAGTTTGGGGAGGGGAGGGACCTCAGTGGGGCATAAGGCCAGAGAGTCCCCTCTCCAAAGCTGCCAGTTTTCTCCTGGGGAACTGATCTCTGGAACCTGGAGACCAGTTGTAATTCCAGCAGATCTCCAGGTTGCTGTGTCCTGGTTGGGAAATACCTGGAGATTTGGGTGGCGGAGTCTGGAGACGGTGGGGTTTGGGGAGGGGAGGGTCCTCAGCAGGGTATAATGCTGTAGAGTTCACCCTCCAAAGCAGCCTGTATTTATGACCACTGAGGAAGGCCTATGACCACTGAGAAAGGCCTATTCAGGTGGGAGATTTTTGGGGCACAGCCTGAGGAGGGCGGGGTTTGGGGAAGGGAGGGGACTTCAATGCCATAGAGTCCAATCGCCAAGGTGGCCTTCCCCCCAAGTGAAACTGATCTCTATTGGCTGGAGATCAGTTGTAATAGCAGGAGATCGCCAGATAGCACCTGGAGGTTGGCAACCCTATTCTGGGACCTGCTAGCTGAAACACATCTAGTCTAGCATTGGTCGTGTTTTGGCCTGTATTTATGACCACTGAGGAAGGCCAATGACCACTGAGAAAGGCCTATTCAGGTGGGAGATTTTTGGGGCGCAGCCTGAGGAGGGCGGGGTTTGGGGAAGGGAGGGGACTTCAATACCATAGAGTCCAATCGCCAAAGCGGCCATTTCTTCCAAGTGAAACTGATCTCTATCAGCTGGAGATCAGTTGTAATAGCAGGAGATCACCAGATAGCACCTGGAGGTTGGCAACCTTATTCTGGGACCTGCTAGCTTGTGGCTAGCATGCCCGTTCTCACTTTGCCTGCTGTTCTTAAAACTAGCGCTAAGTAGGCCACAGACAGGAAGGCAAATTGCTAGGGGGGCTTTTGCTGAATTTTTGTGAAACGCTGCGGTTGCGTCTGACCCTTTCTTTCCTTGTTTGGCCGGTGAATCACAAGAGTCAGCTGATATTGCCTCATGCCGTTGTTGCTCTGTGAATGTCTGTCTGAGTTTGGAGAAGAAGAAAAAGAGTTGGTTTTTATATGCCGACTTTCTCTACCACTTAAGGGAGACTCAAACCGGCTTACAATCACCTTCTCTTCCCCTCCCCACAACAGACACCCTGGGAGGTAGGTGGGGCTGAGAGAGCTCTAAGAGAGCTGTGACACGCCCAAGGTCACCCAGCTGGCTTCATGTGGAGGAGCGGGGAAACAAATCCAGTTCACCAGATTAGCCTCCGGCGCTCATGTGGAAGAGTGGGGAATCGAACCCGGTTCTGCAGATCAGACTCCACAGTTCCAAACCAAGAAGAAGAAGAAGAAGAAGAAGGAGAAGAAGGAGAAGAAGAAGAAGAGCTGGTTTTTATACCCCATTTTTTCTCTACCTTGAAGAAGTCCCAAAGCAACTTACAATCACCTTCCCTTCCCCTCCCCACAACAGACACCTTGTGAGTTAGTGGAGCTGAGAGAACTGTGACTAGCCCAAGGTCACCCTTGTGGAGGAATGGGGAACCGAACCCGGTTCTCCACATTAGAGTCTGCCGCTCATGTGGAGGAGTGGGCAAAGGAGTGGCATATAGGAACCCTTCCTGGGGAAAAGCCCCACTCGGCCCTGTCCACTTTCTTAAAAAAACTTGGCGGGTGCCAGGGTGCCCATGGGCAGCATGTTGGGGAACCCTGCGATATCTTCTAAAATCAAAATGAAACAAAATGGATGGCTATGGGGACGTGGTGGAGGAAATGGAAGAAAGAGAGAAACCAGAACGCGGGTGTTCGGTCAGGGCATTCTCCCGGCGCCTTTCCATATATCTGTTTGTTTAGTCAACTTGAAAAGATATTAAGCCCTGTCCTTTTCCTGCCATTTGGTGGTTCGGGCTGGTTTAGCAATAACAAACCTAATATGAAAGGAAAACAGGAGCGCCCGTTCTCTGGCTTTGTTCTCTCTCTTGCTCCCCCCCCCCCACACCTGGCGCCTTCTTCCAGCAATGCATCCCGGTCACATTCCCGGCCCCCCTTCTCCCCCAACACATACACAAAGGCAACCCCGCAGGTCTGGTTATTCATCGCTTTCCTCTAACAAGATTCGCTAAGGTTGATTGGAGTTGCATTGGGTTCCCCTTGGCTCGCTAGATAACGAAAATAAGGAGGACACAGAAGAAAGAGAGGAACCAGAATGTGGCCGTTCAGTCCCGACTTTCTAGGCGTCACAGGAACCGAGGGCAGCGTTTGCAATTATTTTATTTATTTGGATAGCCACACACCACTCCCCGCCCCCCCGGGACCCAAACTGGCGTAGAACAAAGAAAAAAACCCTGCTGGATCAGACCAAGACCAGTCAAGTCCAGCGGTCTGTTCACAGTGGCCGACCAGGTGCCTCTAGGAAGCCCACAAGCAAGACGACTGAAGCATTATCCTGCCTGTGCTCCACAGCACCTAATATCATAGGCATGCTCCTCTGATACTAGAGAGAATAGGTATGCAGCATGACTAGCATCCATTTTTACTAGTAGCCATGGATAGCCCCATCCTCCACACGGACATAAGAAAGGCCCTGCTGGATCAGACCCAGGCCCATCAAGTCCAGCAGTCTGTTCACACAGTGGCCAACCAGGTGCCTCTACGAGGCCCACAAACAAGACGACTGCAGCAGCACCATCCTGCCTGTGTTCCAAAGAACCTGATAGGCATGCTCTTCTGATCCTGGAGAGAATAGGTATGTGTCATGACTAGTATCCATTTTTACTGGTAGCCATGGATAGCCCTCTCCTCTATGAACATGCCCACTCCCCTCTTAAAGCCTTCCAAGTTGGCAGCCATCACCACATCCTGAGTTCCCCAATTTAACTATGGTGTTGTGTGAAGAAAGACTTCCTTTTATCTGTTTTGCATCGCTCACCCTCCAGCTTCAGCAGATGACCTTGCATTCTGGTATCATGAGAGAGGGAGAAAAGCTTCTCCCTGTCCACTCTCTCCCTACCATGCATAATTTTATAGACCTCTATCATGTCTCCCCTCAGCCGCCTCCTTTCCAAGCTAAACAGCCCTCATAGGGCACTTGCTCTAGCCCCCCCCGCCCCCGATCATTTTGGGTGCTCTTTTCTGCACCTTCTCAAGAAGCATCGTTCTCTTCTCCAGCTGTGACTATCATCTCAACCATCACCCTGCGAGGAAGGTTAGACTGAGAGTCTGTGACTGCCCCAAGGTCACCCAGCAAGCTTCCATGGCACAGGGGGGATTTGAACCCGGGCCTTCTGGATCATGGCCCGATGCCTTCCCAGCGACACCATGCCGCATCTCTGTGTGGCTACCCTCTCCCGGCACCTTTCCATATTACCCGTTTGTTTAGTCGACTTGAATAGACATTAAGCGCTGTCCTTTGCCTGCCAGTTTGCGGTTTGGGCGGATTTAAGAACAACCAACTTAATTAAAAAAGGAAAACAGGAGTGCCTGTTCTCCAACACAGACACAAAGGCAACCATAGAATCATACAGTTGGAAGGCGCCATACAGGCCTTCTAGTCCAACCCACTGCTCAGTGTAAAGGTAAAGCTCCTCTGTGCAAGCACCGGGTCATTCCTGACCCATGGGGTGACGTCACATCCCGACGTTTCCTAGGCTGACTTTTGTTTACGGGGGTGGTTTGCCAGTGCCTTCCCCGGTCATCTTCCCTTTACCCCCAAGCAAGCTGGGTCCTCATTTTACTGACCTCGGAAGGATGGAAGGCTGAGTCAACCTTGAGCCGGTTGCCCGAAACTGACTTCTGCTGGGATCGAACTCAGGTCGTGAGCTGAGCTTGGACTGCAGTACTGCAGCTTACCACTCTGCTCAATGTAGGATCAGCCTAATGGCATTAATAGAATCATAGGGTTGGAAGGGACCACCAGGGTCATCTAGTCCAACCGCCTGCACAACGCAGGAAATTCACAACTGCCTCTCTCCCACACCCCCAGTGACCAGAAGATGGCCAAGGTGCCCTCCCTCTCATCATCTGCCTAAGGTCACAGAATCAGCATTACTGACAGATGGCCATCTAGCCTCTGCTTAAAAACCTCCAGGGAAGGAGAGCTCACCACCTCCCGAGGAAGCCTGTTCCACCGAGGAACTGCTCTGTTAGAAAATTCTTCCTAATGTCTAGACAGAAACTCTTTTGATTTAATTTAGAAGGTTTAAATCAGAACAAGACTGACTTTTATCAGACCAATGATTGTATTCTGTGTAAGGAAGCTCTGTTTAGGGAGATGCTGTGGCTTCCTGGAGTGGTATCTGGCTTGTATGCAGAACGTCCTGGCCTGGTGTGCCATTTACCTTGTGGGAAACAAGGTCCTTGGAAACACAGGCCAAAGCAAAGTTCTTGCTGACGAGGACCTCTGCTTCTTCTGGATCGAGCCGTTGTCTGAGCAGGCATAACTGAAGGGAAGGCAAGGCGACGAAAGGCCAAGATATTCCGAAGAGCAGGTGGAGGTCAGGACCAAGGTTAGCTCACTGGGCCATGCAGATCCCAAAGAGTCGCGCCCTTCCCGTCTCAATGAATTCTTGCCTAATCTAGGTTAAGATTACAGGGCGAGTTAGCGCAGGAAAGCTGACTAGGCCACATTCAAGAACATAAGAACATCAGAAAAGCCCTGCTGGATCAGACCAAGGCCCATCCAGTCCAGCAGTCTGTTCACACAATGGCCAACATGGTGCCTCTAGGAAGCCCACAAACAAGACGACTGCAGCAGCATTTATCCTGCCTGTGTTCCACAGCACCTAATATAATAGGCATGCTCCTCTGATATTGGAGAGAATAGGTCTGCATCATGACTAGTCTCCATTTTGACTAGTAGCCACGGATAGCCCTCTCCTCCATGAACATGGCCACTCCCCTCTTCAAGCCTTCCAAACTGGCAGCCATCACCACATAAGCATATCAGAAAAGCCCTGCTGGATCAGACCAAGGCCCATCAAGTCCAGCAGTCTCTTCCCACAGTGGCCAACCAGGTGCCTCTAGGAAGCCCCCAAACAAGATGACAGCAGCAGCATTCTCCTGCCTGTGCTCCACAGCATGTAATATAGTAGGCATGTTCCCCTGATCCTGGAGAGAAGGAAGGAAGGTGGGAAGGAAGGAAGATAAGAACAGCCATGCTGGATAAGACATAAGAACAGAACATAAGGACACAGGAACATAAGAAAGGCCATTCTGGATCAGACCCAGGCCCATCAAGTCCAGCAGTCTGTTCATATAGAGTGGCCAACCTGGTGACTCTAGGAAGCCCACAAACAAGACGACTGCAGCAGCATTCTCCTTCTTGTGTTCCACAGCACCTAATATAATAGGCCTGTTTCTCTGATCCTGGAGAAAATAGGTATGCATCCTGACTAATATCCATTTGGACTAGTAGCCATGGATAGCCCTCTCCTCCATGAACATATCCACTCCCCTCTTCAAACCTTCCAAGTTGGCAGCCATCACGACATCCTGGAGCAGGGAGTTGCACAATTTAACTATGGGTTGTGTGAACATAAGAACATAAGAAAGTCCCTCCTGGATCAGACCAAGGCCCATCAAGTCCAGCAGTCTGTTCACACAGTGGCCAACCAGGTGCCTCTGGGAAGCCCACAAGCAAGACGACGGCAGCAGCATTTATCCTGCCTGTGTTCCACAGCACCTAATACAACAGGCATGCTCCTCTGATACTGGAGAAACCATAAGAACATAAGAAAAGCCCTGCTGGATCAGACCAAGTCCAGCAGTCTGTTCACACAGTGGCCAACCAGGCGCCACTAGGAAGCCCACAAACAAGACAACTGCAGCAGCATTGTCCTGCCTGTGCTCCACAGCACCTAACAGAATAGGCCTGTTCCTCTGATACTGGAGAAAATAGGTATGCATCACAACTAACATTCATTTTGACAAGTAGCCATGGATAACCTTCTCCTCCACTTTTGGCTTCCTGCCGGCTTCTCCAAGCTATCTCCTGTATCAACAAAGTTTGTGCCGTGACCTTCTACACCACCTTTTTTTGTTCCCTCTTCATTTTTGTGGCTTGGCTTTATTTTTAATTCCTCCCCCACCCCTCCAAACAACAAAAAAAGATCTCCAGCAAGGCGGTGATTCACTGGTCAGACCTCAGACTTCCTGAGTCACCGGGGACAACAGCAGGATGAACAGATCTGGTGAGGGGTGGTACAGAGGTGAAGAAAGTCTGGACAGCGCTTCGTCCTGACTCCTACGGACTCCTTTGTTTTTGCTTCTGCTTCCCCAGAAACACGTCACGGGAGAGATAAGGAAACCCACGCGGTCAGCCGCGGCTTCTCCTGTCCTCACACACCAGATCAAGTTTGATATCTTCTCAGAGGAGAGGAATTCTCTGATCCACAGAAAAGTCTTTCTTTCCCTGTTTCAAGTCTTTCTCTTCCCCTTTCTGTATGGATTCTCCTTTTGATTCTTGATGCTCCTCTTTCCCTCAGCGTGGTACAGTGGTTCAGAGCTGTGGTTTGGAGCAGTTCCCCTGCAGAAAATGGCCGCTTTGGCAATTGGACTCGATGGCATTGAAGTCCCTCCCCTCTCCAAACCCCGTCCTCCCCAGGCTCCACCCCCAAAATCTCCAGGTATTTCCCAACCCGGAGCTGCAAGTTGGGAAATTTCTGGAGATTTGGGGAACGGTACTTAGCAGGGCATAATGCCACATGAACACATGAAGCTGCCTTCTTCTGAATCAGACCCTTGGTCCATCAAAGTCAGTAATGTCTATTCAGACGGGCAACAGCTCTCCAGGGTCTCAGGCAGGGGTCTTCCACATCCTTTACTTGCCTAGTCCCTTTAACTGGAGATGCCAGGGGATTGAACCTGGGACCTTCTGTGTGCCAAGAAGATGTTCTATCACTGAGCCACAGCCCCTCCCCTAAGCACTCCAGGGTCTCAGACAGAGGTCTTTCACATTACCTACTTGCCTAGTCCCTTTAACTGGAGAGGCCGGGGATTGAACCTGGGACCTTCTGCATGCCAAGCAGATGCTCTACCACTGAGCCACAGCCCCTCCCTGCCATAGTCCCCCTTCCGAAGCAGCCTTATTCTCCAGGGGAACTTATTTCCATAGCCTGGAGATCAGCTGTGATTCCCGAAGATCTCCAGGCCCCACCTGGAGGTTGGCAAACCCTACCTCAAATCGGATGGTGACACGCTTGAACAACCTACCCTAACATTCAAGCCCGTCCATTCTCGGATTTTTTTTAAAAAAAGAACCACCACAAAGCCCCCTTTTTGGGGTTGCTCTCACCCTGCGCATCGCTTCAAAGCCACAGCCGGAACACCAGAAGCCGATTTCCCCGAGGAACCAATCAGTGGAAAGCAAACATTTGTTCTGGCCCATTTGCGCTTCTGCAAATGACACTCAAAGAGAGCATCCGTCTCTCTTTATTCTGCTCTTAGCCCATTATTTCATTAGGCTTCTCTTTATTGACATGGTGGGCTTATCAAATGCTTTGTTCCTCTACCTCGGCGAAGCTCCTTCTTTAATTCTCTTTGCTTTGTGTTTTTTCTCCCCAATCCTTGTCATTTGAACGTCCCTTTTGCCCACCTTTCTCCCCCTGCTTTTGAACCCGCGGTTGTTTCATTAAAAATAACAATTGCGCTGTCTTCCATCTGCTTTTGGGTTACTGGAAAAATATCCCCCGTATGTACCACATACAGATATGTGCATCGTTCAGGGTTGGTTTGGGTGGTGCTCGGATTTATGCGCATTGCCTTTTGGTAAAACTGTAGCACTGATTGTGGGAAGGAAGGCAGCATGGTATAATCCGATCTCATTACACCTTGGAAGCTAAGCAAGGTCAGGACTTGGATGGGAGACCACCAAGGAAGCCAACGTGATGTAGCGGTTAAGAACAGCGGTTTGGAGCAGTGGACTCTGATCCGGAGAACCAGGTTTGATTCCCCCACTCCTCCACATGAGTGGCTGAGGCTAATCTGGTGAACCGGGTTGGTTTCCCCCCACTCCTACACATGAAGCTAGTTGGGTGACCTTGGGCTAGTCACACTCTCTCAGCTTACCTACCTCACAAGGTGTCTGTTGTGGGGAGGGGAAGGGAAGGTGATTGTAAACTGATTTGATCCTTCCTTAAGTGGTAGAGAAAGTTGGCATATAAAAACCAACTCTTCTTCTTCTTCATTCAGGTGATGCTCGGATTTATGAGCATTACCTTTTGATAAAATTAGACTTTTGATTGCGGGAAGGCAAGCCGCATGGTACAATCCGATCTCATCACATCTCGGAAGCTAAGCAGGGTCAGTACTTGGATGGGACCCCCCCAAGGAAGCCAATAAGAAACCACCTCTGCTTCTCACTTGCCTTGAAAGCCCCTTCCTGGGGTCGCCATGAGTCGGTTGCGACTCGGTGGCACATACGTATATATTTTGCGGATTATTCTCACTAACTTGTGGGAAGCTGCGCAGAAGCTTTGGCTAAGAGTTCCAGGAGAGAAGCAAGAGAGAAGCAAGCTTGCAAATTTCGCATGCAAATTATGTTCTCTCCAGTTAAGCCATGTGAACACATGAAACTGCAGTCAACTGAGGCAGACCTTTGGTTTATCCAGCTCAGTCGCATCTACTCTGACTGGCACCAGCTCTCCAGAGTCTCAGGCAGAGGTATTTTCCATCACCTATTATCTGGTCCTTTAAACTGGAGATGCCAGGGATTGAACCTGGGACCTTCTGCATGCCAAGCAGAGGCTCTTCCCCTGAGCCACAGCCCCTCCTGCACAGATCACCTGGGAGATTAACCGTCCCATGGAAGTTATGAATCAAAGCTGTTGATATACCCAATGCAGCTAATGGTAAGCTGTAGGCTTTGCTGTTCTGGTTGACACCCGTCTCACATAAACACATGAAGCTGCCTTATACTGAATCAGACCCTGGGTCCATCAAAGTCAGTCTTGTCTACTCAGACCTGCGGCGGCTCTCCAGGGTCTCAGGCAGAGGTCTTTCACATCACCTACTTGCCTAGTCCCTCTAACCGGAAATGCCGAGGATTGAACCTGGGACCTTCTGCATGCCAAGCAGAAGCTCTACCACTGAGCCACAGCACCTTCCCAGAACATAAGTTAAGCCATGAACACACGAAGCTGCCTTATACTGAATCAGACCCTTGGTCCATCAAAGTCAGTATTGTCTACTCAGACGGGCAGCGGCTTTCCAGGGTCTCAGGAAGAGGTCTTTCTCATCACCTATTTCCCTAGGAGATGCTGGGGACCTTCTGCATGCCAAGCAGAGGTTCTGCCACTGAGCCACTGCCCCTCTCCAGAACATAAATAAAACCATGAACACAGGAAGCTGCCTTATGCTGAATGAGACCCTCGGTCCATCAAAGTCAGTATTGTCTGAGACTGACAGCAGGTCTCCAGGGTCTCAGGCAGAGGTCTTTCACATCACCTACTTGCCCAGTCCCTTTAACTGGAGGTGCCAGGGATTGAACCTGGGACCTTCTGCATGCCAAGCAGATGCTCTACCACTGAGGCACGCCCCCCCGCCCCTGACGCCCCGCAGCTTACCAAAGCCCTGACGTCTCCTCGAAAGACTGTTTTTAGAAGAGCCAGGCTATAATTTGGTTTTGTTTCCGTTCAGTAGGATCCTGTTCTTCGAAAACACACACAGCAGCAGCTTATTTTGTTTTCTTCTCAAGTCAGGACTTTTTTTCCCCCCTAAGGGCCTGGAAAGACAATAACCACACAGAGATGGGCCAGTCAGGAAAACACCGATGTTATATCTCGTCTAGGGCTGGTGCCAAATCCCTGGTGGACCAAACCACAGAACTACACCCGAATGAGTCACAAAAGTGTTTGTGATAATTGCTAGGCTGGCTAAACCTGGGGCTGCTGTCGTCTAAACCTTTTCCTGTCTCCTCATTTCTGCTTTCTTTCACTGTGCTTGGCAAGAAGGCTGCTTAGATGGTGTGGGATTCTGAAAAAAGATTTTTAAAGACTTCTTAGGGGGCAATATGGGGCTGTAGTCAGGGTGGAGGCAGCAGGCATGTTGCCCCACCCGGAGCCGTGACATCTTTCATGTCATCTATCTGACCCTTTTAACTGGAGATGCCGGGGATTGATCCTGGGACCTTCTGAATGTGAAGCAGATGCTCTACCACTGAGTCATAGCCCCTCCCCAATCCTTGGTCCATGAAGGTCAGTATTGTCTATTCGGACTGGTAGCAGATCTCCAGGTTCTTGGGTAGAGGTCTTTCCTATCACCTACAACCTGACCTTTATAACTGGAGATGCCGAGGATTGATCCTGGGACCTTCTGTATGTGAAGCAGATGCTCTACCACTGAGCCATAGCCCCTCCTCAATACTTGGTCCATGAAGGTCAGTATTGTCTACTCTGACTGGTAGCAGATCTCCAGGATCTTGGGTGGAGGTCTTTAGCAATCTATGATGCTAAACATGAACCAACTCAATGTTATACACACAAAATCTCCCACATATATGCAATACAAATACTGCATAATGGATCAGTCATCTTACAAAATCTGGAAAAACAACAGTAGATATGAACACTTACCTTGAGAAGTAGCAGTGATATGGTTCATGGACTTCAATTGTTACATATGGAGACTGTACCCTCTGACCTCGAGATTTTGTATGATGACTGATCGATTATGTGGTATTTGTATTGCATCTATGTGGGAGATTTTGTGTGTATAACATTGAGTTGGTTCATTTTTAGCATTATAGTTGTAGTAAGAGCACATAGCATAGGAATATCATCATTAAATGTGCGATCTTGATATGAAAACCTGGTAAAGATTATAATAGATTGTTTTGTTTTGTTTTTTTGTTATAATACAAGCCCTGGAGGTTGGCAGCCACAGAATTTCAGTCTAGAGAAGCCCTTGAGATTGGCAAACACTCTTTTTTCTCCTGGCCAGTCCTGGAGATTGGGAACAGAGGTTTTTTCCTCCTTAGGTTCGTCCAGGAGGGTAGTAACAACAAAACTTGCAACTTAGATTTTGCAACTTGATTTACACTATAATTGGTTGTTTTTGCTAGAACACAACCCTAGTGGGGGTGGGGGATGACATTCAATCTGCTTCCCCCTTTTCCCATATACTTTGCCATTTTTGAGAAAAGCCATAAACGCGGACTGCGCAAATCTCTGGCAGACAATGTACAATTTTCAGAAAAAAGATTAATTTTTTAACAATGCGCGTTATTGACCTTGCTTTCCATTAAGACTCGTACAAAACGTTGCAATTGCAATTTGAGACAATGAGGCCTCAGAGACAGTTATATATGGAGATGATGGAATGCCAGGAGTAAGGTTACTCCTGGGAGTAAGGAAATACAGGCCCTCAAAGCGGCTGATGCGCACGAGGGAACTGCGAGAGCGGAGTGTGACGCACGGTTGAAAAAAAACACAGCACAACCCAAAACACAATTAAATGTTGAATTGAGTTAGTTTTCCGACAGCACAATCCCGCGCTTGCTGTTGTCAGTTGTATAATAATGTGAGTTTATATCGAGAGTTGCTTCTAAATATAGATGGAACAGCACCTATTCACAGCCCTTAAAAAGTTCGGGAAGTTGGAAGGAGCCATAAAAAAAAAAAAACACCAAGTCGAAATTTATAAACAGAACGCTGGATATTTACAAGGATTTATTATTATTACTATTACTATGTGTGCTCCTCCTCCAAGGAATAGTGGTATTAGTAGTATTAGTAATAATAATAATACTAGTATTATTAATTAGTATTAATTAATATTAGTTAATAATAATAAATTAATTAATACTAGTATTAACTAATTAATACTACTAGTAGTAATTAGGGTTGCCAGGTCCCTCCTCGACGCCAGCAGAAGGTTTTGGGGGTGGAGCCTGAGGAGGGCAGGGTTTGGGGAGGGGAGGGACTCCAATGAAGAAGAAGAAGAGTTGGTTTTTATATGCCGACTTTCTCTACCACTTAAGGGAGACTCAAACCAGCTTACAATCACCTTCTCCTCCCCTCCCCACAACAGACACCCTGTGAGGAAGGTGGGGCTGAGAGAGCTGTAAGAGAGCTGTGACTTGCCCAAGGTCACCCAGCTGGCTTCGTGTGTGGGAGCGGGGAAACAAATCCAGTTCTCCAGATTAGTCTTCGCCACTCATGTGGAGGAGCGGGGAATCAAACCCGGTTCTCCAGAGCAGACTCCACCGCTCCGACCACCGCTCTTAACCAATGCACCACGCCACAGAGTCCAATGGCCAAAGCAGCCCTATTCTCCAGGGGAACAGATCTCTATCGGCTGGAGATCAGATGTAAAAGCAGGAAATCTCCAGCTAGTACCAGCTTGGTCTCCGTTTGAAACGCCTGCAGCACATAGCCAGTGGATATAAAAGTCTGTTTTCCCACTTGGACTCTGTAGGAATTCTTTCTACTTTCGGGACCAGCTCTTACAAAGACTGAAATTATACTGGAAAGTCTTTAAGACTCAAAGAGAAACATTAGTCATAGATTGTATATATTGTATATATTGCTCTTTGACTTGTCTTTTGATATTTTTGTATAATGTTCTCTTGTTTGACTGTCGCTCACCTATAGATATTGCTTGCACCACGTTTTGTATTGATCTCCTTTTGAATATATGTATAGAAATGAGCCTTGTGTGGATTGTTTCTGCCCAGTACATGGAGGTTGGCAACCCTAATAGTAATAAAAACAGTAATGGCAATAGAATACTTGTGAGCAGGACTACAGGAATTTATATGGTGCTTTTCAAACATCCTGCTCAAGGCATCTGATAAGGATTCTATTACCATTACTGTTTGTAACAGCGGGCTCAAAGCACGTATTCAGATCCTCAAACCGGCCTGGAAGCTGGTTTTTCTCTCAACCTAACCTACCTCGTATCGTATATTGGTCACGTCATGAGACGACAAGAGTCACTGGAAAAGACAGTCATGCTAGGAAAAGTTGAGGGCAGCAGGAAAAGAGGAAGACCCAACGAGAGATGGATGGACTCAATAAAGGAAGCCACAGTCTTCAGTTTGCAAGATCTGAGCAAGGCTGTCAAAGATAGGACATTTTGGAGGACTTTCATTCATAAGGTCGCCATGAGTCAGAAGCGACTTGACGGCACTTAACACACACACACACACAACCTACCTCGGGGGGAGGCAAGGTTTCACGGTGTAGCCCGTTCTGATCAGATCTCAAAATCTAAGCAGGGCTGGTACTTGGACGGACCACCACGGGAGACGCTTAGGAGGGTCGCCAGCTCCGGGCTGGACGATGCCTGGAGATTTTTGGGGTGGAGTCAGTTCTAAGTCAGTTGCGACTTGGTACTCGCGTCCATACAAAACCTACTTCGGAGGGCTGCTGTGAGAAAGAAGAAGAAGAAGAAGAAGGAGAGTTGGTTTTTATACGGCGACTTTCTCTACCACTTAAGGAAGAATCAAACCAGCTTACAATCACCTTCCCCTCCCCTCCCCACAACAGACACCCTGTGAGGGAGGTGGGGCTGAGAGAGTGTGACTAGCCCAAGGTCACCCAGCTGGCTTCATGCGTAGGAGTGGGGAATCAAATCCGGTTCTCCAAATCAGAGCCCACTGCTCCAAACCAGCCCACATCCCTTGGAGGGATGGCCAGATACAAATTTGGTGAATAGCCCCAACCTATTTTCAGGTTTCCAAAGCGTTTCCTCTCTGATTAATCTTCCTTTGCCTGTGCAACAGGCACACTTTGTGTGGTATTTCTATCAAATTGGTAGCTTTGAAATATATGGGATTTTTCTGGGGTAGGGGAAAAAACCCCGTTGTACTATCTACATCTAATGAACTTCCAATCTTTTTGTAGCCACACACACAAATGTGATTCTGCAGAGTTCTGGATGTAGGTCAATAGAATTATCCCCAGTCCGGCAGGCACCTAATCTTATCATGCGTCCACTAGGCCTTACTTCCTCTCTCAATCTCTGTCTCGAAACAACTCCAGAGAGGCGGCCGGAATGTGGATAATGCAAAATATAATTTCAGGCTTGGCGGACGCCCGCAGGTGCCGCCGAAGGTTCTGCTTCTGCCGCTTTTATTAAAGAGGGAGATCGCCGAGGAACAACCGAGTCTCGAAGAAACGGCAAGAGGAATTTGATTCCTGGCTGGCGGGCCAGATAGATTCATCTCTTTTGCTTTCTCCTGGAAGAAAAGTTAATTTTGCAGGTATGGGCCAGGCTGTGATTGAAAAGAGCCTCTATTATTAGGAAATGCGAACGGGGGACCCACAGGGACTCGCAGGGGGAACTTATCCCCCCACTATTTCCTCATTCCCTTCCCTGAAACCCCCTATAGCCCCCCCTTTTTCTGGCTTCCTTCTCCCCTTCCCACCCACCAGCCAACTTACCTTTATATGCGCCCCTATCTTCAGCTTCCATGGCACAGAGGGGATTTGAACCTGATATCTCAGATTCTAGTCCAAAGCTCTAACCACTACACCATGCTGGCTTTCATACGGTGTCTCCTGTTTAACAATAGCCAGCAGCCTGGAAAAAGTCCTGCCCCTCCCCTTCACTTAAATGACAGAAACCAAGGCTGGCAATATTGTTGGGGGTTGCCTAGCAACAGCCATAATGGTCACTCATTCATTTCTTAAAGCCACAGATACTGCTTCTGTTATTTTGGGGTATGTTAATCCCCCATCTACTTTTTAAATTTCAGATTTTTCTGCAAACTTGTCCTCTCCCCTTGTAGAAAGATCTGTCTTGTCACCTCATGGCTCCGCTCTCTGGATTTAAGTATCTACAGATTTTGGAATTAGATATATGGATGATGATTTGGGCCATGTTAGGATGTTAATAACTCCGCCAGCAACCAGTCCAAAATAAATTAAGTAAATAAAATAAATTTGTTAAGACTACCCCAGTCAATGTGAACCAGATTGAGTTTTGGGGGATTTCTCAAGGGTAGCTCCACGTAGATCACTTTGCAGCCGCCCGGCCCAATATGAGCAATGTTTCTCAACTGTTGCATGGGCAGCCTCTTTTTGAGAAATGCAGAGAGATAGAAAGTTATCACATCGCTAAAGGGCTTCAACGGCAGACATTCTCCAACAGTGCTTATTTACTGCTGAAATGTTTTGTGTTTGCAATAGGTTAAGGAGAAAAAAAGGGGTACCATTTATCAGGAGCGAGTATTATTTGAAAATGTCATTTAATCTCTGCCAGGGCTGCGGCGTTTGTCGGCAAAGGGACTGAGGGATTTTGAGTTGACTCTGTCACCTTCAGAAAAGCTAGGCGCAGAGCAAAATGGATTTTTAAGGGTTTATCCTGAGCGCGGGAAGCAAATTGCATCGGCAACGCAGGCCCTGGCAAAATAATCCCATTGAGGTCAGCCCAGATTTCAGAAATCTTAAATAGCCCCGGGATGCCTTTCGAGACCAGATGAGGGGCAGCCTGAAAGCCATAGGAAAAGCAAGGAATATCCTATCCCAGAAAGGCAGTGTGTGGCAGTGGTTAGTGCAGGGAGGGTCCCTAGCCTTTTTGAGCTTGCAGACGAATACAGAAAATTCAAGAAAAGGTGCATCCACAAAATGGGTGCCATATGAGGCAAGACCAATCACACAGTTGTTGCCGGTGGGGGGGAGCAATGGTGTAGTGGTTAGGAGCGGCAGACTCTAATCTGGAGAACCGGGTTCGATTCCCCACTCCTCCACACGAAGAAGAGAGACAGAGAACTGAAGAAGAGTTGGTTTTTTGTATGCCGACTTTCTCTACCACTTAAGGGAGACTCAAAGCGGGTTACAATCCCCTTCCCTCCCCCTCCCCACAACAGACACCCTGTGAGGTAGGTGGGGCTGAGAGAGCTCTAACAGAGCTGTGACTTGCCCAAGGTCACCCACCTGGCTTCATGTGGAGGAGTGGGAAAACCAACCCAGTTCACCAGATTAGCCTCCGCCGCTCAAGTGGAGGAGTGGGGAATGAAACCCGGTTCTGCAGATCAGAATCCACCACTCCAAACCACTGCTCTTAACCACTACACCACGCTGGCTGGGTGACCTTGGGATAGTCACCATTCTCTCTGAACTCTCTCAGCCCCACCTACATGACAAGGTGTCTATTGTAGGGAGAGGAAGGGAAAGTGACTGTAAGCCGGTTTAAAAAGTTAGAGAAAATCAGCATATCAAAACCAACTCTGCTTCTCCTTCTTCTTCGTTATTGAGAAGTTACAAGTCAGGCGTTTTCCTACGATGGAGGCGGCTATTTTGGAATGGGTGCATGTGGAATATTTTGAAGGGGAGAATTGATCAGTGGGGAGAGTCTTGCCAGCTCCAGGGCAGAAAATTCCTAGAGATTTCGGGGTGGATCCTGGGGAGGGCAGGGTTTGGGGAGGGGAGGAACCTCAGCAGGGATGTGATGCCATAGCTTCTACCCTTCAAAACAGCCATTTCCTCCAGGGAAACTGATCATTGTCATCTGGATATCAGCTGCAATTCCAGCTGGCAACCCTATTTCTCTGCAACCCTCCCTCGCCCCCAGTCTTATCCCATGAACTGGCTGAAGGAAAGAAACAGCCAGTTAAAATAAACCCCCCTTCCAAATTTCATAGGCAAAAACAGGAGCATTCTTGGGACCCCCAATTCCCATGTCAAACATCCCTGGTTGGAACCTCATATAGACACTATTCGATATTGCTAGAAGTATATTGGTTTACTCTGCACAATCTCTTATCCTCGGTTGATTTCAGAGCCAACAAAGTGTTTGTTCTTTTGGTTAAAGGTATATTAGAAATGTTCTTCTGGGCGGAGGTGTATTTGTGGGGGGGGGGGGAAGAATAATTGATAACACTGTGTAGAATAGCTGTCAGTGCTTCCACGTAGATTTCAGTGTCTCAAAGTAGACCTGAGTAGCATGCAGAAAACCTCCATTTCAATTTCTGGCATCCCCTAGGCAGAAGAGAGCAGAGGTGGTTTGCCATCGCCTTCCTTTGCATAGCAAGTCTGGCCATCTCCCATCCAAGTCTGAACCAGGGCCGACCCTGCTTAGTGTCTGAGCTCTGACAAGTTTGACAAGCTTATACTTTGTATAAGGCATAAGAACATAACATAAGGACACAGGAACATAAGAAAAGCCATGCTGGATCAGACCAAGGCCCATCAATTCCAGCAGTCTGTTCCCACAGTGGCCAACCAGGGGCCTCTAGGAAGCCCACAAACAAGACGACTGCAGCAGCATTTATCCTGCCTGTGTTCCTCAGCACCTAATGTAATAGGCCTACTCCTCTGATCCTGGAGAAAATAGGTATGTATCCTGACTAGTATCCATTTGGACTAGTAGCCATGGATAGCCCTCTCCTCCATGAACATGTCCACTCCCTCTTCAAGCCTTCCAAGTTGGCAGCCATCAGGACATCCTGGGGCAGGGAGTTCCACAATTTAACTATGGGTTGTGTGAACATAAGAACATAAGAAAGGCCCTCCTGGATCAGACCAAGGCCCATCCAGTCCAGCAGTCTGTTCACACAGTGGCCAACCAGGTACCTCTAAGAAGCCCACAAACAAGACGACTGCAGCAGCATTGTCCTGCCTGTGCTCCACAGCACCTAATAGAATAGGCATGCTCCTCTGGTCCTAGAGAGAAGGAAGAGAGGGAGGGAGGGAAGATAAGATCAGCCCTGCTGGATCAGACCAAGGCCCATCAAGTCCAGCAGTCTGTTCACACAGTGGCCAACTAGTATCCATTTTAACTAATAGCCATCAGTACCCCTTCCCTCCATGAATATGTCCACTCCCCTCTTAAAGCCTTCTTCATGAAGAAATACTCCCTTTTGTCTGTTTTGAATCTCTCACCCTCCAGCTCCAGCAGGTGACCCCACATTCTGGTATTATGAGAGAGGGAGAAAAACTTCTCCCTGTCCCCTCTCTCCATACCGTGGATCATTTTATAGACCCCTATCATGTCTCCCCTTAACCATCTCCTTTCCAAGCTAAACAGCCCTAAGCATTTTTACTGCTCCTCTTAGGACAGTTGCTCTAGTCCCCTGATCGTTTTGGTTGCTCTTTTCTGCTCCTTCTCAAGCTCGGCAATATCCTTTTTGAGGTGTGGTGACCAGAACTGTATACAGTATTCCAAGTGTGCTCAACTTTATAGTTTTGTGAGCAGTTGCCTACAGCTGTGATTGTTTCAACCAGAGATGCCATGGCTTAGTGGTAGAGCACATACCAATTAGTGAGCCGGGAACCGATATGGCTCAGTGGCAGAGCCCGCATTCGCAGGAAGGGGTTCTCTGGTTCAGTCCTTGGCACCGCAACTTAAGGGTCCTCAGGTAGATGTTGGGGGTGTCCTTTGACTGTCTGAGACCCTGAAGGAACCGTTGCCCGGAGCAGCCTACTATCAGCTAGAAGTGTCAGCGGTTTCGACTTGGTTTGGGCAGATCCCATCTGTTGCTACCAAGCCGCCGTGGGATAACAGCCAGCAAAATCCCACCCCGGGCGTGGTTTCCCAATCGTTCCTCGTTCTATCGTGCCGCTTTTCCCCCCTCTCGCCCCGAGATGGCAGGGGGAAAAACACACACCACACCCACCGAAAACAAGATAGGGTTTCATCTTTAAAGGCTGCCCCAGCAAAGGATGAGAGAGGCGCTCGAACGGCGGCAGCGCAGATGACAGGCTGTTAGCAAACCTGGCACGGAGAGTTGGACAAAGCTGACGCGTTGGACGCCACCCTGGGCAGTGAAAATCCTGCCTCCCGAGGCACGGATGAGATAATCCACTCGGTGGCTGGCAGATCCCTTCCTGCCACCATCTGGGATCCTGCCCCCCAAGGCTCCATCCGCCCTGCTTGTTCTTGAGTTGGCGCATTCCAAAAATGCTGCTCGCTTTGGCATCCGTGTCTGCACACGCAGGGCCTCGCCGTTGCCGACCCGCTAGGCCTGCGGATAGTTTGGAACCAAAGATCGACCCCTTCACAACCCTTTGACTAAAACGGCAACGGCGATGAACACCTGCCAGGGAACAAAGAGGAATATGGGTGGAACTGGGCTGATGAGATCACGCTATCGCTTCGTGTGATGGTCAAATTAGAGCAGCAATGGAAGTATAGAAGCGAAGTATAGTAGGATAGGAAGTATTGTACTAAGTATTAAGCATGACAATGAGGAAATTGAAATTGTTGAAGGCTTTCTATTCCTTGGCTCCATCATCAGCCAAAAGGGAAGAGTGCAGCCAAGAAATCAGAAGGAGATTGAGGCTGGGAAGGGCAGCCATGAAGGAGCTAGAAAAGATTTTGAAATGTAAGGATGTGTCACTGGCCACCAAGGTCAGGTTAATTCATGCCATCGAATTCCCTATCACTATGTATGGGTGTGAAAGCTGGACAGTGAAGAAAGCTGATAGGAAGAAAGTAGATTCCTTTGAAATGTAGGGTTGGAGGAGAGGGTTACGGATACCCTGGATCGCCCCCCCCCAAAAAAAAATCAGTGGGTTCTAGATCAAATCAAGCCTTAACTGACCCTAGAAGCTAAAATGACTAAACTGAGGCTGTCGTACTTTGGACATATTATGAGAAGACATGAGTCACTGGAAAAGACAGCCATGCTAGGAAAAGTTGAAGGCAGCAGGAAAAGAGGAAGACCCAACAAGAGGTGGATTGACTCTATAAAGGAAGCCCCGGCCCTCAGTTTGCAAGATCGGAGCAAGGCTGTTAAGGAAAGGACACTTTGGAGGACATTGATTCATAGGGTCGCCATGAGTCGGAAACGACTTGACGGCACTTCACACACACACACACACACACACACACACACACACACACACACACACACACACACACACACACACACACACACCCAGTATGATTATTGCTTTGTTAGATCGCTTGGAAGGTATTAAGCACTAAGCATGAGCATCGGTTTGATAGATAGCCCGGAAAGCAGTGGGAATATCGATAAAAAATATTTAAATAGAATTTTGATCAAACAAATGTCCAGTAAGATTTGAGCGATTAATACAATATGAACTCCCTGAGAGACGGTTTACACTGTATGTTTTGTGAACGGAAGTGAATGGTAGATGATTCTATGATCTCGGCTCTACCCTGGTTCTGAATCCTCACCCAAAGCCAGAATCTGCCCACGTGTTTATAATAAAACCCTTCCATCATGTATACGGCTTCTAATAACCGATCATTGCAGAAAATCCGTGGAACGCTTAGGAAGGCCGCATGAGAGGGTCCTTTTGTCTCATATCTATGAAATATCTCTTCGAATGTCAAGGACACTTTCATAACTCCCCTCCCTGTCGTTTTTATTACCTTTGCATAGTTAGGAAAAAAATAGTCCCCGGCACCACCATATAAAATACACAGCGGCCTCAGTTGACGCATATGGGGCCGGGGGGGGGAGTGGGGGAGAGGCACGCTTTCCCCACACTGAACAAGAACGGCATCACAGCCAGGAAAAATAAGATTGAGACCAAGAGCAATAACCAGCCGAGAGCCAGACCTCCCGTCAATTTTGATCGCAGGGACGCGCACTCAAAAATTATTTTAAAGGTAGCTGCGAGAAAACATACTACGACCCTCGCTCAAAACGACGGCATGGCCCAGCTCGGGAGTGAGTGGAAAGCAGACGATGGAGGAAGAGACCATGGAGCGTTCCAGATGGATTCATCGCAAAAAATATCCGAGACTGACAGAGGAATGCTTTCCACCCACTCGGAAATATCCTTGTAGAGAGTGGAGAAGTCTTGCAGAGGCATCTTGGATAGCACTGCTAACTTCCAGATGTGTAGGGTTGCCAACCTCCAGGTACTAGCTGGAGACCTCCCTCTATTACAACTGATCTCCAGTTGATAGAAATCAGTCCCCCTGGAGAAAATGGCTGCTTTGGCAATTGGACTCTATGGCATTAAAGTCCTTTCCTTCCTCAACCCCATCCACCTCAGGCTTCGCCCCAAAATCTTCAGGTATTTCCCAGCTTAGACTTGGCAACCCTATAGCAACCCTGATATGGCTGCCTGGTCCCTCTTTGCCACCGGCGGGAGGTTTTTGGAGCGGACCTGAGGAGGGCAGGGTTTGGGGAGGGGAGGGACTTCGATGCCATAGAGTCCAATTGGCAAAGCAGCCCTTTTCTCCAGGGGAACTGATCTCTATCGGCTGGAGATCAGTTGTAATAGCAGGAGATCTCCAGCTAGTACCTGGTGGTTGAGCAACCAAAATAAACACCTCTGTACTAATACCACAGGTAAGGAAATGAGCACAGAAAAGGCTGGTATATATTACTAAAACACAGCTAGTGTATAACAAGGTGTATTAGGTGCACTAAATGACATACAAATATAACAAAGACAAATAACTATGTACAATGCTATATAGATAGTCCCATAAGGGTACAAGTATCAAAAGTTCAATAATATATGAGTACCTGGTGGTTGGCAACCTTAAACCCTAAACATGGATGACCTTGGCCCAATCATTCTCTCTCAGCTTAGTTTACCTCGCAGGGTTGTTGTGAGGATGCAGTGGGAGAGGGAAGAATTATGCTAGGTTTTCTTGCTCCTCGGAGGAAAGAACCCACTAAATAAATATCTCTGTCAGTGGTGCAATCCGCTTTTGGGGGCCGTTATATATATTTTTCAACGAGAAGCAGGGCGAAAGAAATGCAAAGAAGACAGAAATCCTGGCGCACGTGAATCCCGATTCAAAGCGGACAGTTTTGAAAAGGAAGGGCGAGGGACGGCGCCGAAACGGAAAAGAATCTCCCCTTTACGGTCGTCGCAGGCGCTTCCAACGGTATTAAGTCCGTAATTAAGCATTCTTTGGCATGCGAGATGCATATCCCCTTTAAATGGTTTAATGATGCCGGGGATACAGGCGAACTTGCTGTGTTGATTTTATGTTAATGGGTATTTGACTATTCGCTGAACTATTCGCCACAGAGATGTGCAACTAGCGCGGAAGCCTCGGAAGTAAGCGGTAATTGAAAGCAGGCCTGGCAAAGCGTGGCCGATCGCTGCCGCCCCCTTGGCAAAGGGGACCTGGTACCCGGTGCCAAAGGAAGTCCGCTGAGTAAAGCAAGGAGGAAGTGCCCAGAATTCTGCTTAGAATCATAGAGTTGGAAGGGACCCCCAGGGTCATCTAGTCCAACCCTCTGCACAATGCAGGAAATTCTGAACTACCTCCCCCCTACACCCCCAGCGACCCCTACTCCATGCCCAGAAGATGCCCAAGATGCCCTCCCTCTTGTGATCTGCTTAAGGTCATAGAATCAGCCTTGCTGACAGATGACCATCTAACCTATTCTTAAAAACCTCCAGGGAAGGAGAGCTCACCACCTCCCGAGGAAGCCTGTCCCACTGAGGAACCGCTCTAACTGTTAGAAAATTCTTCCTAATGTCTAGACTACTGGTTCCCAACCGGGGGTCCATGGACCCCCAGGGGTCCGCGAGAACTAAATTAAGGTCCGCGAAACAAAGTTATAAACCCATAATAAATTAATATTTTCAATTAAAAGTTTTCTATTATAAAAATATATATTCAAATATTATTCTAAGTTTAACGTTTAACTAACAGTTATGATTAAAGTTTATTTTCAAATTCTCAGAATTTTTATTTTGAACCTTGGGGTCCCTGCACCGAACAAAAAAGTCCTAGTGGCCCCTGGTCAAAAAAAGGTTGGGAACCACTGGTCTAGACGGAAACTCTTTGGATTGAATTGCAACCTGTTGGTTCTGCTCCGACCTTCTGGGGCAACAGAGAACAACTCGGCTTGACGCGTGTGAGGAAAAGGGGCTCCGGAAACGGTAACAAGACCAACTTCTGGGGCTTAGAGAAAGGGCAAAGACGCCCCATTTGCCAGCCTTCCGTTTTGGTCTCCGAGCGGCCGTTCCTTGTAGCCTGTGGAGGAATGCCCATTATTTGACTCATCTAGAATTTGACTGGACAGAAGCCCTCCAGGGAGAGAGGGATGGATGGTGTTATTCTGGGTTTGGCCTGTGGATGGAAAAACTCTCATGGCTCTTCCCCCCCCCCCCTCTTTTCCGTTTCTTTTGGTCTGGGTTCGCAGTCCAAATACAGACAGGTCGGAGGCGGCGGTTGGAGGACGCCGGCTGGCGTGAGGGACAGACAGTCGCCCACAGTCGAGAAAGCAAACTGTCCAACAATCTCAGCCTCCAAATGGCAAATCAGAATGAGCTTGACCTCTTTATCGAGAGGGATCTCCTACTATTACAACTGATCTCCAGGCGACAGGGATCAGTTCCCCTGGAGAAAATGGCTGCTTTGACAATTGGACTCCCCTCCCCAAACCCTGACCCCCTAGGCTCCATCTCCATCCAGGTATTTTCCCATCTAGAGCTGACAACCCTATTTATCAGGCTGTAGGGTTGCCAAACTTCAGGTACTAGCTGGCGATCTCCTGCTATGACAACTGATCTCCAGCTGATAGAGATCAGCTCCCCTGGAGAAAATGGCCACTTTGGAAGGTGGACTCCATGGCATTGAAGTCCCTCCCTTCCCTAAACCCTGCCCTCCACAGGCTCCACCCCAAAAACCTCCCGCCAGTGGCAAAGAGGGACCTGGCAACATTAACCCCAAGGCCACCCAGCTGGCTTCGTGTGTAGGAGAGGGGAAGCCAATCCAGTTCACCAGGTTAGCCTCTGCCGCTCACATGTAGGAGTGGGGAATCAAACCCAGTTCTCCAGATCAGAGTCCACCGTTCCTAACCACTGCTCTTAACCATTACACCATGCCAGTTCTCTTAGCAGGGTTGCCCGATCCCCTCGGCCACTGGTGGGGCATAGGGTGTGTGTGTAGGGTAGCCAGATCCGGGTTGGGAAACTCCTGGAGATTTGGGGATGGAGCCTAGGGAGGGCAGGGACCTCAGCTGGCACCTACTACTTCTTAGGAGGTGCCAGCATACCAAAACAGGGTTCAAGCATTGTCAGCAATTGAGCATTTTGGACCAAGTTTCTCATGGCCTCAGATCCCCTCTGATCTCATACTTTCCAACGGAGATCATTCCCAAGGTCAGCAGTGAGTCGGACATTCCAGGGATTAGATATTAAATGAAGTCACTGAGGGTGGAACCGCATTTTCATGAGATTCAATTTCCATCGGCTGGTTTGGAAAATAGTATACCCCGACCTTGCGTGTGGGGGAGAATAGGAAGGGGGCAGTGTGCTTTATCGCCCGGGCCACCGGGTGTGCGGGCCCCATGTCAATGATGCCAGCGGGAAACCCATGTATTGGTGTATCACCCAAATTAGCAACGGTAGGTACCACCTCACTTAATGTGACCCTGGTATGCATGAACACATGATGCTGCCTCATTGAGTCCGTTTTGTCTGCTCTGACTGGCAGCAGCTCTCTAAGGTAGGGGACCCTCTAGGGTTGCCAGGTCCCTCTTTGTCACCGGCGGGAGGTTTTTGGGGTTTTTTGGGGTGGAGACTGAGGAGGGTGGGGTCTGGAGAGGGACCTCAATGCCATAGAGTCCAATTGCCACAGCGGCCATTATCTCCAGGTGAACATCTCTACCAGCTGGAGATACTCCAGGTACTAGCTGGAGATCTCCCGCTATTACAACCGATCTCCAGTCGGTAGAGATCAGTTCCCCTGGAGGAAATGGCCGCTTTGCCAATTGGACTCTACGGCATTGAAGTCCCTCCCTCCCCAAACCCCGCCCTCCTCAGGCTCCGCCCCAAAAACCTCCCGCCAGGGGCAAAGAGGGACTTGGCAACCCTACTGGCAACAACAATGCCTTTGGCCAAGCAGTTTTCACTTCCTGCCGCAGGAGGTGGGCTTAATCTAACTCAAAGGGTGTCCCAGAGACTAAATATCTATTTAAACCGCACACGCAAACTGTGTCCCTCAAGAAAGTAAAAGGAGCTGGCGAATTTGCCAAAGGAAATAAGGTGTGTGGGTGAAAATGGTCATCTGGACCACACCAGAAAATGGAAAAATACATACTTATAAATTCCTAATATGGAATTGGTCATGACCTGGATAGCCCCAGGCTAGCCTGATTTCTTCAGATCTCAGAAGCCAAGCAGGGTAAGCCCTGGTTAGTATTTGGATGGGAGACCACCAAGGAAGTCCAGGGTCGTGATGCGGAGGCAGGCAAAGGCGATCCACTTCAAACGTCTCTCACCCCTAAAACCCTACGGGGCTGTCACTCATAAGTCAGCTGTGACTTGAAGGCACATCAAAAAATGAAATAGTTTAATAAATAAGCAACCAAAAAACCTTAAAATAAGGTTTAAGATTAATCAGTTGTTCTTAGCAGAGATATAAGCACGAGAAAATAGTCAACTAGATATTCAAAATGACATGCATCACCAGTGTAAATATTAATGTAGGTCTAAATAGTGCTTATTAGATGAAAGAATATTGGATTGGATGCACTATAAATCAATTGGATTTTTGTAAGATGGAATATTCAAATGTTCATATGTTCTGAATCAAATATTTTCCCCTCTCCCTTTACCCAAATTTCCCCTTTTTATTTCTGTATCCCGAAAATCCTTTAATAAATAAAATAAAAATAAAATAAAAATGAAATTGATTTCCTTGGTCCCCCCGCCCCGGGCTCTCTTTGTACTGAGCAGGGCTTTATCAATAAGCGCACGGTTAATTTTTTACCTGTTGAGTCAAAAATTCACTGATGGCCGCGTGGGCTTTTTCGGGAACTTGCAGTGACGCAGGAATTTTTCTGAACCCCTTGCCCCGTTAAACTCCAGTGTCGGAAGGCAGTTCCGGGCATGCTTTTTGCAATCCCTGTTCACAGATGCTGCCTCGAACGTTTTTACCAAGATCTGAAAGAAGTAGAGTCCACCGCTGCTACGTGATCTCTAAAAAGGTAAAGGTCCCCTGTGCAAGCACCGGGTCATTCCTGACCCGTGGGGTGACGTCACATCCCGACGTTTCTTAGGCAGACTTTGTTTATGGGGTGGTTTGCCAGTGCCTTCCCCAGTCATCTCTCTTTTTCCCCCAGCAAGCTGGGTCCTCATTTGACCAACCTCGGAAGGATGGAAGGCTAAGTCAACCTTGAGCCAGCGACCTGAAACCGATTTCTCGAACTCAGGTCTTGAGCAGAGCTTGGACTGCGGTGCTGCAGCTTACCACTCTGCACCCTGGGGCTCCCTACATGATCTCTAGCTAACCACAAAACCAGGCCTTTGTTCTTCTCCTACAACCCCCCTTCCCAAAGAAGCTTTATTTTATTAAAACAAAGGCCCTGTTTATGCCCATCAGCTATTTCCAGCATAAGGAAATTTGCTCTTTTATGAACCGCTTTGAAGTTCCGTGAAATGAACGTCGTTTATTTCCCCCCCTAAAAACCTTTCGTGCAATAAAAACTGCTGCAATTAGGGTTGCCAACATCCAGGTGGTAGCTGGAGATCTCCCACTATTACAACCGGTCTCCAGCCGATAGAGGTCAAATCCCCTGGAGAAAAATGGCCGCTTTGGCCATTGGACTCGATGGCATTGAAGTCCTTCCCTTCCCCAAATCCCACCGTCCTCAGGCTCCACCCCCAAAATCTCCAGGCATTTCCCAACCCGGAGCTGGCAACCTTAGCTGCAATGTACCCAATCGAGAACGACATTGTAAATTTTCTGGGGGAGGGGGTCAGTAGGGTTGCCACCTCCAGGTGGGACCTGAAATTCTTCCTGAATTACAATGGATCTTCAGACTACAGAGATCAGTTCACCTGGAGGAAATGTGAGCTTGGAAGATAGGGATGCCAGTTCCGGATTGGGAAATACCTGGAGATTTGGGGGTGGAGCCTGGGGAGGGCAGGATTCAGGGAGGGGAGGGGCTTCAATAGGGCCCACCTTCCAAATGCCCTACAGTCCACCTTCCAAAGGGGGCATTTTCTCCAGGGGAACTAATCTCTGTTGCCTGGCGATCAGTTGTAATCCCAGGAGATCTCCAGCTACCATGTGGAGGTTTGCAACCCGAGTGGTAGAGCATCTGCTCAGCGTGCGGAAGGTCCCAGGTTCGATCCCCGGAACCTCCAGTTTAAAGGATGCGGTAGTAGGCGATGCAAAGACACCCTGGAAAGCCCCTGCCAGTCTGAGTAGACAATACTAACATTGATGAACCAGTGGTCTGATTCAGTATAAGGCAGCGTCATATGTCCATATGCTCATATGTCCAGATTTCCCCCTCCACAGGCTAAATCTCCAGGAATTTCCCAGGCTGGAGTTGGCAACCCGGGAGCCCGCTTCTTTCATTTTCCGTAAGCAGGCAAGAAGGAAAGAGAGAAAACCCTCCCGTCCTGACCTTGAAACGCAGTTACACGGATAGCATTAAATTACCCAAATTCCTCCGTTTCAGTTTATCATCGTGACTCCACCGGTGATAAGATTAGATAATCGTGTAACTTAATTTCCAAAAAGCTTCCCGTGACCACTTCTCTGTTTGTAGTCTTGGCACCTCCGCCTCAAGAGAGTGATGGGAACTGTGATTAAAGCATTATTTATATTTTCTGGAGAGATCGGAGGGGGAATATTATGTTATGGATGACCCTTTTAATCACCTCTGGGGTGTTGTCTAGATAACGTATGGCTTGCTATCCAGCTACACAGGCAGATTGATGAGGCCCTGATCTGGTGGGGGCTCCCCAGAGCATACCCCCTCCCCGCTGGAATGAATGGGACCTGTGCGAAGGTGGGCAGCTAAATTGTGAACGGCACGCAGGAGTGGTTTTGAACACATTTTAGCGGGGACATGCTCAGGAGAACTCCAGTTTGGACAGAGTGCGAAGTCCATCTAGACTTTTCACACCGTAGAATGTGAGCTCAGCAGAGAATGGCACCCACGTTTGGTTATAAGGCATATTATGGGCATGATCCACAGACAAGCCTTGGTGTCTAATGGAAGTAGGGTTGCCAACCTCCAGGTACTAGCTGGAGATCTGCTAATTCAACCGATCTCCAGCCGATAGAGATCAGTTCCCTTGGAGAAAATGGCCGCTTTGGCAATTGGACTCTATAGCATTGAAGCCCTTCCCCTCCCCAAACCCTGCCCTCCTCCGGCTCCTCCCATGAAATCTCCAGGTATTTCCCAACCCGGAGCTGGCAACCCTACCCATCTGCGTCTGACAATTCGGATGGCGGTCGTGAAGGGAAACCAAGGCCTCATGGGCTAGGTAAAAAATCTCACATGGGATCCAGAGGCATAAGAACATAAGAAAAGCCCTACTATATCAGACCAAGGTCCATCAAGTCCAGCAGTCTGTTCACACAGTGGCCAACCAGTTGCCTCTAGGAAGCCCACAAGCAAGATTTTCCTCTGATACTGGAGAGTAGGAAGGAAGGAAGGCGGGAAGGAGGGAAGGAAGGAAGATAAGAAAAGCCCTGCTGGATCAGACCAAGGCCCACCAAGTCCAGCAGTCTGTTCACACAGTGGCCAGTCAGGTGCCTCTAGGAAGCCCACAAGCAAGACGAATGCATAAGCATTGTCCTGCCTGTGTTCCACAGCACCTAACATATTCGGCATGCTCCTCTGATACTAGAGAGAATGGGAATGCATCATGACCAGTATCCAATTTGACTAGTAGCCATGGATAGCCTTCTCGGCCACGAACATGGCCACTCCCCTCATACAGAAGTATGAGGGGCAGACGTGGGAGATAGCCAGCCAGCTTCCGTCTACAATTTGTTCTCGGCCAAAGCGCTTGTATATGCAAGATACTCGATCCACCATTCTGTTGGCTCTCGTCCCAACACACTGTAAGACGAGGCATGGGAAAATCGAACGTACCGGGGGACGATCGCATCCAGCTGAGGCCTGCGGAAGACTTTCCCATTGATTCCAGGATTAAGCTCTGAATTTGCAACGTTTGCCAGGGAACCCAACCCCCCCCCCTCGAACCCATCCCCCAGCTGCCTGCCTCCTTGTATAAATCGTACTTTTGTTGAGTAAATCTGCATTGCTTCGGGGTATCAGATAGCTGTGAAAGCATGGGAAAAAGGAGGAAGAGTGGCACCACATCCAGCGTTGCCGAGAGAAAATGTTTTTCCATTACAGCCCTCTTGGCACATGGTGCGGCGACGCAGCAACGCTTTTTAGCAGATGGCATCCGTAGCGAGGGATACACAAGGAATTCGCAACACCCGTGCGCTATAAATCAACATTACCCATTTAATGGCACGGGGAAACAGCAAGCCGCAAACGGCCAATTAAAAAATAATAATAAAAAATGAAATGTAAGCCAAGTAGGGTTGCCAACCTCCAGGTACTCGCTGGAGAGCTCCTGCTATTACCACTGATCTCCAGCCGATAGAGATCAGTTCCCCTGGAAAAAATGGCCGCTTTGGCCATTGGACTCTATGGAATTGAAGTCCCTCCCCTCCCCAAACCCCGCCCTCCACAGGCTCCGCCCCAACATTCTCCAGGTATTTCCCAGTTTGGAGCCGGCAAACCCCCAAGAAAGCCAATTACAGTGTTGCCAGGGTTGTGGATGGAGCCATGGGGGCCTGCAGCACAGCCTGCAGTACTGTGTCACTTCCCGTAAAAAAAGGAAATGACAAGGGTAGCTCTAGGAAACTCCGGAAACTCTATGGTACAGCCACAGAGTTTCCAGCGATTTGCTAGATCTACTCCGACACAAAGGAGGAGGAGAAGAGTTGTTTTTTATACCTTGCTTTTCTCTACCATAAGGAGTCTCAAAGCGGCTTAGAATCGCCTTCCCCTCCCCAAAACAAACACCTTGGGAGGTAGGTGGGGCTGAGAGAGTTCAGAGACTAGCCCAAGGTCACCCAGCAGGCTTCATGTGGAGGAGTGGGGAATCAAATCTGGTTCTCCAGATTGGAGTCTGCCGCTCACGTGGGAAAGCAGGGAATTAAACCCTGTTCTCCAGAGTAGAGTCCGCTGCTCTGAACCACCGCACCACCGTATAGTTTCCAGGGATTCCTAGAACGACGTTTGCCACTTTGATTCTTTTACTGGAAGTTACGTGATGCCGCATTTGGTGTGTCCCCCACCTCCGGGCCCATAGTTCTCCTGCTGGTTGCCTACAGGGCAACCTACAGGGAAGCACCTTGAAACCCATGCAGAATGGCTCTTGGGTTGGATTTGGGTCGATGAGGCACAAATCGGGCCAGCTGACAATAGTGGTGGAGCTGATGACATCACCAGGATTGGACGGGGTGAGGGCCAGGCCTTCTCCTGCAGATAAGGTTGCCAACCTCCAGGTACTAGCTGGAGATCTCCTGCTATCGTAACTGATCTCCAGCCGACAGAGATCGGTTCCCCTGGAGCAAATGGCCCCTTTGGCTATTGGACTCTATGGCCTTGAAGTCCCTCCCCAAACCCCACCCTCCTCAGGCTCTGCCCCCAAAACCTCCCACCGGTGGCGAAGAGGGACCTGGCAACCCTACCTGCAGAGCAGAGTGGATTCCTAGTCGGGATGTAGAAACCCCCCCCCCCAGAAAGGCATTGCCTCCCTCCATCACGCATGCCCTCCAACCTTGGGAGGCTAATGATCCTCAGATGTTGTCTGCTGAGCACTCAAAACACTCGGAAGGACTCCGAGCACGTCCCGCGTGCTGATGCTTTACTTCCAAGGCTGCAGACGAGACCTTTTTGCCTACAGGCCGGATCGCAGCCGTGGCGCAGCATATTAAGTCTGCCGCCACACAGAACATTAAGCATGTAGAACATTAAAGAGCCGCCCAGAGAGCGCGGGGATCAGCGGGAGACCAACCTGTTGTGCCATTAATAATTGCACAGAGATGGCGAATCGCCTCTCGAATTCTCGCCTCTCATCCCTCTGTTTACTTTTATGTTTGCGCTCGGTTTTGCCTTTGAGGTGCCCAGGGCGGCGTGGCAGGGATTCCGATGTAGCCAGAGCTTGGGGTTGCCAACCTCCAGCTGGGTCCTGGCGATCTCCCAGAATTACAACTGATCCCCTGGCTACAGTGGTAAGTTCCCCTATGCATTGGAGGGTGAGCGATATGGCAATGTACCCCACTAAGCTCCCCGTCCTCCCCAGGTTCCAACCCAAAGTCTCAAGGAGTTTCCCAACCTAGAGCTGGCAACCCTACCCACCACCAGTGGCCAAGGGCGACCTGGCAACCCTATACCCACAAGATGGCAGTACAGGGGCATCTGGGGAATTAGGATAGGGGTTTCCTGCCCCCCCCCCAGTTGGGGCAAAAGCTCCCATTGCCCTCTGCCATTCCAAGGGGCAGCAGAGAAAAGAAATATAAACCATAGAGTTTCTGGCAATTCCTAGATCTACCACTGTCACTCCCAGGTTTCCCCCAGAAGTGATATCATCACGCTCCCATTGGTTGCCAGGCATTAAGAGCAGAGTACTTCAGCCAAAGGGGGAGCCCATGAGTAGAATGAGTTGGGCAGGGATTCTACCACATATCCGCAAGCCGCAGATTGAACCCCGCCAACGTCGGAAGGACCACAGTCCGTCAGACCATCCTCAGGACGCATCACGGCGGCGGAGCCATCTGCACCTGCCTCGGAGAATGACGCAAGATGCCTGTCCTGTATTGATTCCGGCAGCCCAAAGCACACCTCAATACGGGTAGGATCCTGCCTCCGTGGCAACTGGGAGAGCACCAAATATCCATCCACTCCAGGTCCGAGGCTGGGAACGTGAGCCCCAGCTAAGAGGGTTGCTCGGATCTTTGCTGTTCTCCGTGGCATAATGATTTTTTTTTGTTTTTAATTTTTTAAAAAAAAGACGATTGCATGAAAATACGGCGTGGCGGTTTATCTTCGCAGCCCAACCGCAGCCGTTAATGGGATGTTCGCGCGGGACGCCGCGCGGCTCCGCAGAAGTGCGAGAGACCTAATTAGCGTCACCTGAGACGAGAGGCTCTGTAATCATGACTGCAATCTCCAAACAATTAATCATCCACCTCGGATAGGTCACCGGGCTCATTTTTCAATTTCTTCCCTAACTAACATCCATTCCATCTGGAAAGCCGGGGAGTGAAGCAAAACAAGGCCGGAGGGAAAGGGAGCGAGAGAGTGAGAGAGAGAGACTTCCTAGACTTAGCCAGCTGAGAACCTGTGTTCAGTTTTGGGCACCTCAATTTCAGAAAGAGGTAGACAAGCTGGAACGTGTCCGGAGGAGGGCAACGAAGATGGCGAGGGGTCTGGAGACCAAGTCCTATGAGGAAAGGTTGGAGGAGCTGGGTATGTTTAGCCTGGAGAGGAGAAGACTGAGAGGGGATATGATCACCATCTTCAAGGACTTGAAGGGCTGTCATATGGAGGAGGGTGCCAAGTTGTTTTCTGTTGCCCCAGAAGGTCGGACCAGAACCAACCGGTTGAAATTAAATCAGAAGAGTTTCCATCTATACATTAGGAGAATTTTCTAACCGTTAGAGTGGTTCCTCAGTGGAACAGGCTTCCTCGGGAGGTGGTGGGCTCTCCTTCCCTGGAGGTTTTGAAGCAGAGGCTAGATGGCCATCTGTCAGAAATGCTGATTCTATGAACTTAAAAGGAGGGCATCTTGGCCATCTCCTGGACATAGAGTAGGGGTCACTGGGTGTGTGTGGGGGAGGTAGTTGTGAATTCCCTGCATTGTGCAGAGGGTTGGACTAGATGACCCTGGAGGTCCCTTCCAACTCTATGATTCTATGATTCTATGCTGGAAGGACGGCAACTTCAACATTTCAGTCCCAGTTCCTTCAGCCACCTCTGATTTTATGTAATTGAGGCAAAATGTATTCCTTTTTTTAAAAAAAGAAATCACCATTATTATGAAACAAGCCCCACCATGACCACTGATGGCAAGGAGGTCTCTGCAAGGTGGGTTTTCTGATTGGACCGTTGACTTTGTGATGGGTTGGAATTCAGGGGAACAGTCCGCATAGCCCTAACTAGTTCTGAGCTTGTCAGGGCTTAGAACAAGGGTGTCAATCTCATTTGTTACTAGGGTTGCCAGGTCCCTCTTTGCCACCGGCAGGAGGTTTTTGGGACGGAGTCTGAGGAGGGCGGGGTTTGGGGAGGGGAGGGACTTCAATGCCATAGAGTCCAATTGCCAAAGCGGCCATTACCTCCGGGTGAACTATTCTCCATCAGCTGGAGATCAGTTGTAATAGCGGGAGATCTCCAGCTAGTACCTGGCGGTTGGCTATTTGTTACGAGGGCCGGATATGACATAAATGTCACTTGGTGGGGGCCGAGCCATGCCCACATTGAGAGTAGAGGCGGCTGACTTGCAGGCCGGATAAGGGGCCAGATCCGGATCCGGCCCATGTACCTTATGTCTGACACCCCTGGCTTAGAAGCTCAAGCAGTAGGGTCGCCAACCTCCCGGTACTAGCTGGAGATCTGCTGTTACAACTGATCTCCAGCCAATAGAGATCAGTTCCCCTGGAGAAAATGGCCGCTTTGGCAATTGGCCTCTATGGCATCGAAGTCCCCTCCCCAAACCCCGCCCTCCGCGGGCTCCGTCCCAAAAGCCTCCCACAGGTGGCGAAGAGGGACCTGGCAACCCTATCAAGCAGGGTAAGCTTGAGTTTCCTTTGCAAACTTTCCCAGCTTTCTCCGAGATCCTTTGGGGCGCGTGACACAGCGAAAGAGGAAGCTTTTGATTACAGGGCGCTGAAATTACCCACCCCACCAGTTGCCCCCTTTTAATTACACAGCTCCAGGTGCAGCCCGGTTGTTCAGCCATCCATCGGAGGTCATAAAGCCGAGCTGTCTTCTCTCAGAAGAGTCCCTGGTTTCTAAAAGCGAACCGGCGGTTTTTGGAATGGCTACTACCTCGCCCATAATAGTAGCACAGATTATGGGCAGGAAGGAACCCCGGTGAGTTGCCGGCAATTCTGAACGAAGCCGACCTGTATAATTCACCCATTGGAGTAGGTCAGTGCATAATACGCTGTTCCCGAGCGCCTTTCTAAAGAGGGGGATGTGGATTCTGTAGATCGTTTCTGCCGAAAGGTCAAGCCAGGCGTTTAATGAGTGCATCTTTCTTAAAACAGTTCTGGAAGTGCCAAGCAGCTTCAAAAATACAAGAAGAAAAGCATTCTCACCTGGCCCTAGGGTTGCCA
Organism: Euleptes europaea; assembly: GCF_029931775.1. Lineage (NCBI taxonomy): Eukaryota > Metazoa > Chordata > Lepidosauria > Squamata > Sphaerodactylidae > Euleptes > Euleptes europaea. Next base: position 12,313,457 of record NC_079332.1, read on the forward strand.
TCCTCCCGGTAGTAGCTGGAGATCTCCCACTATTACCACTGATCTCCAGCCGATAGAGATCAGTTCCCCTGGAGGCAATGGCCGCTTTGGCAATTGGACCCTATGGCATTGAAGTCCCTCCCCTCCCCAAACCCCGCCCTCCTCAGGTTCCACCCCCAAAACGTCCCACCGGTGGTAAAGAGGGACTTGGCAACTAAGAGGGACTTGGCAACTAGGGTTGCCATCCTTTTGGTACTAGCTGGAGATCTCCTACTATTACAACTGATCTCCAGCTGATAGAGATCAGTTCACCTGGAGGCAATGGCCACTTTGGCAATTGGACCCTATGGTATTGAAGTCCCTCCCCTCCCCAAACCCCGCCCTCCTCAGGCTCCACCCCCAAAACGTCCCACCGGTGGTGAAGAGGGACTTGGCAACTAAGAGGGACTTGGCAACTAGGGTTGCCATCCTCCTGGTACTTGCTGGAGATCTCCTACTATTACAACTGATCTCCAGCCGATAGAGATCTGTTCCCCTGGAGAAAGTGGCCGCTTTGGCAATTGGACTCTATGGCATTGAAGCCCCTCCCCAAACCCTGCCCTCCTCAGGATCCACCCCAAAAACCTCCTTCCAGTGGTGAAGAGGGACCTGGCAACCGGGAGAGAGCAGATGTGGAACCGTAGATGCTGGTGCATTGGGCTGGATTCAAATTTCCATTTGGTCATACAGATCGGAGGGCCTTGGACAAATCTCTGTATCATACCATACAAATGTAAGAAGAGCCTTGCCAGATTAGATCAACAGTCCATCTAGTTCAGCATCCAGTTTCCCATAATGGTAGAGTTGTCCAGTGTCCAAGTGGCATCTGGGGAACCTCCCGGAATTACAACTGATCTCCAGAAGACAGAGATCAGGTCCCCTGGAGAAAACGGCTGCTTTAGAGCCCAGCAGTCTGTTCCCACAGTGGCCAACCAGGTGCCTCTAGGAAGCCCACAAACAAGACGACTGCAGCAGCGTTATCCTGCCTGTGTCCCACAGCAACTAATATCATAGGCATGCTCCTCTGATCCTGGAGAGAATAGGTCTGCATCATGATTAGTATCCATTTTGACTCATAGCCATGGATAGCCCTCTTCTCCATGAACATGTCCACTCCCCTCTTCAAGCCTTCCAAGTTGGCAGCCGTCACCACATCCTGGAGCAGGGAGTTCCACAATTTAACCATGGTTCAGTGGTCGAACATCTGCTTGGCATGCAGAAGATCCCTGGTTCAATTCCCCGGCATCTCCGGGTTCAAGGATCAGGTAGCGGGTGATGCAAAAGACGCAAGAAGAGCCATGCTGGATCGGGCCAAAGGCCCATCAGGTCCAGAGTTTTGTTCACGCAGTGGCCAACCGGCTGCCTGTGGGAAGCCCACAAGCAAGAGCATCCTGCCATCTGTGGTCTTCTCTGCCTGACCTCTGTCTGAGACCCTGGAGAGCCGCTGCCAGTCTGAGTAGCCAGTACCGACTTTGATGGACCGATAGTCTGATTCAGTCCAAGACAGCTTGGTGGGTATAACCCTGTGGCAAATCAAAGCTGGCATCCGTTGTAGAAATTCTATTTTTAATTGAACTGTGGAGGAACGAGTCTCGGCACAGAGAGAAATCTGGATGTGACGGAGGAACAGAACAGGGGAAGAAACCTGTGCTTATCTCTAATAAGCCCTTCACTAAGAGAGGATGAACCTATCAGAACTGCAGACAAATGTTCTTTAAAAAGCCATTTTAGCATTTATTAATTTTTTTGGACAGGAGGGAGGACCGAACGGCGCTTGCTGACTTCTGTCACCGAACTTCTGTTTAACTACTGCTCTGAACAACCAGAGAGCCAGCGTGGTATAGTTGTTAAGGTGTTGGACTAGGATCCGGGAAACCCAGGTTCGAATCCCCGCTCTGCCACGGGAATTTGCTGGGTGACCTTGGGCCAGTCACACGCTCTCAGCCTTGATCCGGGCATGTGTTTGGACGGGCGACCTCCAAGGAAGAAGAAGAAGGGTTGGTTTTATACCCCGATTATCACTACCTTTAAGGAGTCTCGAAGCGGCTTATAATCCCCTTTCCTTCCTCTCCCCACAACGGTGAGGTAGGTGAGGCATAGAGCATTCAGAGAGAACTGTGACTAGCCCAAGGTCACCCAGCAGGCTTCACAGGGTGGAGTGGGGAATACCAGAGGCGTGACATGGAGGCAGGCAATGGTAAACCACCTCTGAACATCTCTGTGTACAAAGTGACGTCGAGTCGCAGCTGACTTATGGTGACCCCTTATGGGGCTTCAAGGCAAGAGAAGAACAAAGGTGGTTGGCGATTGTGTTCCTCTGCATAGGGCGTTCCTTGATTGTCTCCTATCCAAATAGTAACCAGGACCAGCCCTGCTTAGATTCCAAGTCCTGACAAGATCAGGCTATACCATGCAGCCTTTCCTCCCTACCCACAGTTGGCTGTAGATAAATAAATACATTGAATAAAAACAAATGGAATAAAATGAAATAAATAGAGCCATAGGTTAGTGGCGGAGGAGCCGTGGCTCATTGGTAGAACCTCTGCTTGGCATGCAGAAGGTCCCAGGTTCAATCCCCGGCATCTCCAGTTAAAGGGACTAGGCAGGTAGGTGACGTGAAAGACCTGAGACCCTGGAGAGCCGCTGCCGGTCAGAGTAGGCAATACTGACTTTGATGGACCAAGGGTCTGGTTCAGTAGAAGGCACCTTCATGTGTGTGTGACACCTGTAGCCATTGCCGGTGCTTGTCTCACAGGGAGCTATCCGTGGTGCTAACTGCCTTCATCCTTCAGCTTCCACTTGTGAAAGATCAAGGCCCTGAAACAGCAGAGGGAGGTTGACTCCCTCCATGGCTGGACCCAAAGATCTGCCACCCAATTTTAATTAACCCCAAATTCTGTTGTTGCCCACTGCCTATGGAACTCAGTTCTGGGGAATATTCGCCCAGCGTCATCTTGTCTTTTCGGGACCAAGCAAAATCTGTCCCACTTTGGTGCTTAACAGTTCCATTCTAGAGTTTCAACCTTCTAAGCCAGCACAATTTTACATTGAACAACTTTAAGGCTGACAACGAGGAAAATGAAATTGTTGAAGACTTTCTATTCCTTGGCTCCATCATCAACCAAAAGGGAGACTGCAGCCAAGACATCAGAAGGAGATTGAGACTGGGAAGGGCAGCCGTGAAGGAGCTAGAAAAGATCTTTAAGTGTAAGGATGTGTCACTGGCAACCAAGATCAAGTGAATTCATGCCATCGTATTCCCTGTTATGTATGGGTGTGAAAGCTGGACAATGAAGAAAGCTGATAGGAAGAAAGTAGATTCCTTGGAAATGTGGTGTTGGAGGAGAGTGTTACAGAATGGATACCGTGGACTGCCAAAAAAAAATTAAAAATCAGTGGGTTACAGATCAAATCAAGCTTGAACTGACCCTAGAAGCTAAAATGACTAAACTGAGGCTATCGTATTTTGGTCACATTATGAGAAGACAAGAGTCACTGGAAAAGACAGTCATGCTAGGAAAAGTTGAGGGCAGCAGGAAAAGAGGAAGACCCAACAAGAGATGGATTGACTCCATAAAGGAAGCCACGGCCCTCAATTTGCAAGACCTGAGCAAGGCTGTCAAAGAAAGGACATTTTGGAGGACTTTTATTCATAGGGTCGCCATGAGTCGGAAGCGACTTGACAGCCCTTAACACACACACACAAGCCAGCAAGGTGAGTGGTTAAGAGCAGCAGACTCTAATCTGGAGAACCGGGTTCGATTTCCCACTCCTCCATGTGAAGCCTTCTGGGTGACCTTGGGCCAGTCACAGTTCTCTCTGAACTCTCTCAGCCAAAGGGGAGGCAGGCAGTGACAAACCACCTCCGAATGTCTCTTGCCCTGAAAGCCCGATGGGGTTGCCATAAGTCAGCAGTGACTTGACATTATTTTATACTCACCCACGCCCACTCAGTGGATGTAACTCTGCTTAAGGTTGCATTGTGGGTTTTGTTGGAGGGGGAGGCGCTACCGTCTTTCATTTGCCTCCTTGTTCTTAGGCCCGTGGCCAAATTTCTGTGACTGCTCTGTTTCGAGTCAAAAGCTGGTTGTTCCTTCAACAGTTCCTAGGGCCTCCGGGTGAAACTGCACTCACCATTTCCCCAGACGGAATAATGACAGTTGACAGCAAAGCCGATGTCAAAAAATATCCTGCGACCCTGCTGCAGCAACCGGATCGCAGAGAGCAAGACAGTTGCTTTTATTTTATTGCATCGCTGTTGATCAGCGGGGTTTGGTCCCGGTTTTGTATTCTGGCGTTTATGCACCGGGCGCTTCTGTGGCCGTCCTGTGGGGCAGGAAACCAGCCGACACATTTTTTTATTCACAAGCCAATCATGCGGCGGGTTCTCCCCAAAATAAATGCGGGCAAGAACATCAGGATGGACACCGCTTGCCTCGATGACTGCCCCTCTTGTTGTCTGCTCTGACCTTGAGGGAATCTCTCTAGATGTCTTCCAGATCATTCCCTGTTTAGCCATTTTGCTGAAAACTGCCAAGTGCATTCACAATTAGTGCCAATCACTGGGTTGGTCGCTGTGATGCCAACACCTGTCCTCGGGCGAGTGGCGCACTTCGGGCTGTTTGGTGCGCTGCAAATACATATTAACGGAGGGGGGGGGGGCAAGTGCCAGTTGGAAACGTGAAAGGAAGCGGGCCTTTTCCTGGAAAAGTTAAACGGACGATTGCTTACCTGAAGGGACCCTTGGCGTTCCTAGTCATTAAAGGCAAAATTAACAAGCTAGTATGGGACTCGCTTTCTACACTTGAAGGGAAGGGGCTGTGGCTCACTGGTAGAGCCTCTGCTTGGCATGCAGAAGGTCCCAAGTTCATCTCCAGTTAAAGGAACCAGGCAAGTAGGTGATGGGAAAGCATCCACCTGAGACCCTGAAGAGCCGCTGCTGGTCTGAGTAGACAATACTGACCTTGATGGACCCAGGGTCTGGTTCAGTAGAAGGCAGCTTCATTTGTTCATGGCTTTACTCATGTTCTTGAGAGGGGCTTTGGCTCAGTGGTAGAGCCTCTGCCTGGCATGCAGAAGGACCCAGGTTCAATCCCCAGCATCTCCAGTTCAAGGGACTAGGCAAATAGGTGATGGGAAAGACCTCTGCCTGAGACCCTGGAGAGCCGCTGCCAGTCTGAGTAGACAATACTGACTTTGATGGACCCAGGATCTGATTCAGTAGAAGGCAGCTTCATGTGTTTTCTGATGGAACACCAAGACCCACAGCCGAAAACCGCCTCTGTTCCCCTGTTGGGTGCTGAGGGCCGCACAACCCAGGGGTCCTCTGATGGTTCTCTCGCATCGCCACCCAAGAGACAAATCATTTTTCACCCACACCCCACCACGGGCTGGAAAACCCAATCCAGCCGATGCGCCGGAGCAGTCATTGGTGCGCACGGCCGAATTTTTGTTGTTGTTATCGCTTCTGGAACTTGGAACGGGGATTTCAATTCCCCCTTCGCAATAATGACACCACCAATGTGTTCCTAGAAGATAGCCACTTCTCCTCGGTATCATTAAATGTGGCCTCCATGTGCCGGTGCCCCCTACGAGCAAAAATTACTCATTTCCTGTACCGTATCCAAACGCCACAGCGTGCCGGGGAAACACAGTGTGTTGCTGGCGATGGCTTTGTGTGTACATGTATTTTTTGCACGTTATATATACATGCAAATCATCCCTAGTAACTGCCATTGTTTCTCTCTCACACACCGTCTCTGGCGTCTTATGCGCATGACATCATACCCCACAAGGTTTATATCCTTTTCAGCTGCTGGTTCTCACCCGTCTTCTTTCATTCCACCGGTTTTCGTGATAATCTCCCTTCAGTGCCAACTCGTCTTCAGCGAGACTCCTGCTGGTATATTTCCTGCAAATGAAATTTGTTGCCGATGTCACTTATGATAAGCTTTGTCTCCAAAAATTCTTAAAGCTCAGATCTGGGGATAAAAAAACTGGGGGAGAAGGATATGGGGGCAGGGTGTCAGTGCCAAACGAATGTTGCGAAAACCCTTATCCATGTCTAGAAAGAAGAAGAGTTGGCTTTTATACCCCTGTTTTCTTCCCATGGTGCAGAGTGGTAAGCTGCAGTACTGCAGTCAAAAGCTCTGCTCACGACCTGAGTTCCATCCTGACGGAAATAGTTTTCAGGTAGCTGGCTAAAGGTCGACTCCGTCCTTCTGAGGTCAGTAAAACGAGTACCCAGCTTGCTGGGGGTAAAGGGAAGATGACTGGGGAAGGCAATGGCAAACCACCCCATAAATATAGTCTGCCTAGTAAAGGTAGGGATGTGATGTCACCCCATGGGTCAATAATGACCCAGTGCTTGCACAGGGGACTACCTTTACCTATTTTCTCTACCTTTAAGGAGTCTCAGAGTGGCTAACAATTGCCTTCCCTTCCCCTCCCCACAAAGGCACCTTGTCCTGCCTGCCTGCCTGCTCGCCAGTCCATCATCCATCCATCCATCCATCCATCCATCCATCCATCCATCCATCCATCCATCCATCCATCCATCCATCCATCCATCCATCCATCCATCTATCTATCTATCTATCTATCTATCTATCTATCTATCTATCTATCTATCTATCTATCTATCTATCTAGTTCTTTTTATTTTTTAACTTAGCTTGACGTTGTTCCGGGCCAAATTGGCCATATGAACAATATCAGTAAAGGGAAGTGGATCCAGCAATGAGAATCAGACAGCAAAAGCAGCCGCCCTAGGAGGAAACTTGCGTCAGATGACCCTGCGTATTGGGATTCTGTTCGGGATGGCAGAGAGATCCGCCCCAGGGGTCCGAACCCATTGGGAAGATCTCCTGTGCATGAGCAACATGACGTGCCTGCTCATTACAATTGGTCTTGTGCCAGAGACCTTCCCGATGATTGCGCTTCGTGCTAACAGGTAAGAGGGACGGTACCATTTATTTTCTTTCTCAGGCAGCCTCATTTGTTGCCGATTGGCTTTCAAGACTGTGAAGTGACCCGATTCCATATTATTAGTAAGCTGCCTCGGCCAAGAACGTTTGTCTGACTCAGAATAGCCATTGACAAGTTTGTAAAGCGGGGGGAGAGAACAGATATTTTTGGTCCTCCAACGTTATAATTTGTTGCAACTTGCAAACTGCGTTGGAACGACTGTTTCTTTTCCCTCTGGAGTGGGTTTTGCCTGCGCACCAGATGTGAATCCTGGCAAGTCAGGGACTCTTGGAAGCCAACCGGAATTTGACATCCTCAAGTCTCCCTTCCAAGCTATGGGATGCCCCCCCTTTTTAAAAAAATGCCAAGGAGCTGCACTCTAAAACCAGGAACTGATTTGAAACTAGTTTCGCATGCGGGGTGTAGTGTTTAACGTGTCGGACTAGGATCCGGGCTCGAGTCCCCACTCTGCTCCAGAGTTAACTTGGCGGCCTCAGGCTACACATTCTCTCCTGGCCTGGCCTACCTCACAGGGCTGCTGTGAGGATAAAATGGGAAAGAAAGTCGCGTGCAGCACCACAAGCTCGTTGGAGGGAGGGTGGGCTTAAAAAACAAAAAAAAAATCTAAATGTAAATCTGTAATATGGGGAGGTGGAAGGAAAGAAACTCTGAACTGGGGAAAACCACATATATGCAGTGGAGTAGTGGAAAGTGCTATTAAGTCACAGTTTCCAAGGCAAAATATGATCTGGTCAGAGGAACCTGGCCACCTTACCAACAAATGAAGGGGCTTTTGACAGCGCAGTGGAAATCTAAAATGTTGCACATGTGGAAAGGCACTCTTGGGTAGGGTTGCCAACCTCCAGGAGCTGGCAGGAGCTCTCATAAGAAAAGCCATGCTGGATCAGACCATAAGAAAAGCCATGCTGGATCAGACCAAGGCCCATCAAGTCCAGCAGTCTGTTCCCACAGTGGCCAACCGGGTGCCTCTACGAAGCCCACAAACACGACAACTGCAGCAGCATTATCCTGCCTGTGTTCCACAGCACTTAATATAATAGGCCTGCTCCTCTGACCCTGGAGAGAATAGGCATGCATCGTCCATTTTTACTAGTAGCCATGGGTAGCCCTCTCCTCCATGAACATGCCCACTCCCCTCTTCAAGCCTTCCAAGTTGGCAGCCATCGCCTCATCCTGGGGCAGGGAGTTCCACAATTGAACTCTGCGTTGGGTGAAGAATTACTTCCGTTTATCAGTTTTGAACCTGTCACCCTCCAGCTTCAGCAGATGACCCTTGCATTCTAGTATTACGAGAGAATCACAACTGATCTCCAGGAGATAAGAGATCGATTCACCTGGAGGAAATGGCTGCTTTGGAAAGTGGATTTGATGGCATTATACCCCACTGAAGTCCCCCCTCCTCAAAACCCCACCTTCCTCAGGCTCCACCCCCAAAATCTCCAGGTAATTCCCAGCCCAGAGCTGGCAACCCTCCTCTTGGGTTATTAAAAGAGACATCCCTTTTTTTTTTTTTTTACAAGAATCGAAACAAATACAGGTTACCAGAAACTGAAAGGGAAATATATCCCAAAGCCTTCAAAATCCTTCACACACATTATGTTTCATTATATGTGCATTGGAGGAAAATTTTTGTAGTGACTTTTAGTCACTTCTCCCTTCCTCTTTTCTGTTTTGGCTTCAATGGCGCACATGTGGGCGCTCCGGAGAGCGCCGACGGACAGCTCTGCATTTCCAAAGGTCTCTCCACCTCCCCGCCTGGAGTCCCGACAAACGTTCTCCCAGGCCAAAGCCCAAGAAGACAGATCTGGGCAGGAAGCCCAGCGAAGAAAGAGCCCCGTTCGTGAGAAATCGACTCTTCGCCAAATGAGCGCGGCGAAAAGAGGAGCCGTGATAAAGAGAAGGTTGACTTCTTCTCTTTTTTGGCACAGGGAGTTAGACCTGGAGGAGATTAACCATACAGATTAACCATACACTGATTAACCATACAGAGGACTCAGACAAGAGACCTTAAAGAAAAATGCCCTGGGAGTAAAGTTGCCAACCTCCAGGTACTAACTGGAGATCTCCTGCGATTACAAATGACCTCCAGCCGATAGAGATCAGTCCCCCTGGAGAAAATGCCCGCTTTGGCCATTGGACTCTATACCACTGAAGCCCCTCCCCTTCTCAAACCCTGACCTTCTCAGGCTCCGCCCCAAAAACCTCCCACCATTGGCAAAGAGGGACCTGGCAACCCTACCTGGAAGAGGTATGCCTGCATACTGTAGGGCAGGAGTCCCTCACACGGCTCCCGTGGACCCCATGGCATCCACCCACACCTTTCTTGGTGCCCTTCAAGTGGATTTAGAAAGTGGGCAGGGCCAGGTGGAGCTTGTGTCCAGCAAGGTTTCTGATTGGCCGTCGGAGATTTGATTGGCTGTGCTGATTTTCTTAAGAACGTTGCTTTGGCAGCCGCTGCCACCACAGCTGGGTGACCTTGGGCTAGTCACAGCTCTCTTAGAGCTCTCTCAGCCCCACCTACCTCACAGGGTGTCTGTTGTGGGGAGGGGAAGGTGATTGTAAGCCGGTTTGATTCTTCCTTAAGGGGTAGAGAAAGTCGGCATATGAAAACCAATTCTTCTTCCACCCCCAAAATCTCCAGGTATTTCCCAATCCAGAGCAGACAAACTTAATGAACAAGCTGGCTGGATGCAACCCATTTTCTCCAGTGTTCCTGGTAAAAGGAATTTTACTGATTCTATAGCCTTAAGCAGATGATGAGAGGGAACACATCTTGGTCATCTTGGTCATCTTGGGCATGTAGTGGGGGTCACTGGGGGGTGTAAGGGGAGGGTAGTGTAAATTTCCTGCATTGTGCAGGTCTAGATGACCCTGGTCATCAACCTTCCAATTCTATGACTCTATGGTTCTGTGAATACTCTAGTAACCTCGGCTGGGAGAATGTGTTTCAGATTCCTGTATACGGTTTTCAGCGTAACCCTCGGCCTTTGTGAAATTGTTCTCCGGCCTCGATAATAAATTGAACGGAGGGTGGGGTGAAGATTTCGCTTCCTCTTTTAGCGTTCATTCGTCTTGTTCTTAGCCCCCACCCCAAAAAAATCAAATTACTGCCACTTTCTTGGCTTACTGGCGTAGTTAGAAACGGCCCGTCCTCTATTTTCAACGCTCTCTCGTTCATTGAAATGCCAGCCATTCCTCTCCGTGGCCCCGCCGCTGAAGATGCTCTTTTCAGGTTGGTTTCAGATATTCATGCCGCTCTTTTAATGAACAGCCCCGGAGGACAGATTTCCTAAGAAAACCGACGTTTACAACCAGGTAATATTTGATGCTGAAGAAGACATATTTCGCAGGAGACGGTAATGAGGCAGGAGAGGGCGGAAGCGAGAAGAAAGAAGGAAAGAGGAAATGATGCTACAGGGAACATTATATTTGATATTTGGCAATAAGACGAGGTAGTGATTAGAAAGAGAAATGTGGAATTCACTTAATAGAGGACTGATCATATGCTAAAGCATGGCAGGCCAGAACTACCCAGATTCCCTTAAACTCAACTGTTGAGTGTTTATGGCTTCTACGAAAATGGGCCCCCATTAGCAGAGGGGTTCAAATATTCTTCTTCATCAAAGATTCTGGGGGCGGAGCTAGTTTGAGGATTTTGGGACGGGGGCTTCAAGCAAAATGCCCTCCGTTAGCTGGGGAAGCCCGCGTTCAAAATCCCCACCCAGGCAGGAAACTCAAGGCACAAAGAGACCTGATAAAGAGCATGCATTTCCACCTATCTATGACATGCAAATGGCAGGCTCGTGTGGCCTCGATTTGCCTTGGGGGCCATGCATGGCAGGGAGAGGGAGTTTAACCCGTTGGCCCCCTTTCAATTTTGCTATTCAAAAGCAGGCTTCCTGCTTTGTCATTAGAATTTTTAAAGGGGCAAAAAGGAGTCCTTTTCCCCTTTTAAAATATTAATATTATAGTTAGGGAACCTGGTGTGAATAGTGAAACAGAGTTGAGGTTGCGATGGAAAACCCACAATTCCATTTTCTGCACGACCCAAGGAAAACTGAGGCATTTTACAGATGGATGTAGGTGTATGATCTTAGTTACCTCTGTGCTCTCAGTGGGTGACCTTAGGATGGTCACTATATGTCAACGCAACCTACCTCACAAGGTTGTTGTGAATACCCCTGAGCTCCCTGGAAGAGTGGGGGAAAAAATAAAAATATGGTAGAAAGCACGAGAACCAGCTCTTTCAATAATTCACTCACTGGCATATCAGCTTTTAATGAATCTAATGTCACAAGCTCCCGTATGGATGGGACTGCTATATCATGCCCTGCAGAGATGTTAGAACATTTCACGAATTTAACTGCAACGCACGCTAAGGTGTCATTCCAGTCTCTTGAGTTATACTTTGCTTTATCACTTTGGGAAACTCAACGTTCCCCCCTCTGGCCATGCCTCCCCTCTCCCCTCGCACTTTTTGAGGCAAGGGGCTGGGTGGGAACCCCACGTTTCCCACCACGGAGAAGATGTATGGTATCATGGCGATATCATTATTTACACAACCGCCTCTCTACATTTCCATGACACGTCTTTCCTCCTCAGCGAAGGCGTAGGCCACGCTGTTCGGGTGGCTTGGGAAATCTGGCAAGCGATTTCACACCTCACATCCCAGCGATAATTCCCCCCCCCCCGTTGCCTCTTTCTGGTTTTCAGAATATATTTCAGCCAACTCTTTGCTCGCTGATCCTAGTCACCAGTGTGACGCATCGGTAACGGATGCGGATCAGGACTTCTGGTTTCTCCTAGCTGCCCTAACCCAGGTGTCCTCAAAGAGATTTACGGATTAAAGAAGGCTTTTTAAATTCTCCTCATCTGCATTTCTCTCCAGAATTTTTTTTTTGAGCCCTAAACAATCTGGACTGGAATTCTCCATTGTTCCATTTTTTGCTTTAAAATCCCCCGCCCCCCGGAGTATGGTGCATACCTGGTTTCCTACAAATTTTGGTTTCATTAAGTTAGCAATCCCCTAACATATGAGCACATGAAGCTGCGTTATTCTGAACCAGACCCTCGGTCCATCAAAGTCGGTATTGTCTTCTCAGATCGGCAGTGGCTCTCCAGGGTCTCAGGTGGAGGTCTTTCACACCACCTACTTGCCTAGTCCCTTTAACTGGAGATGCCGGGATTGAACCTGGGATCTTCTGCAGGCCAAGCAGAAGCTCTACCACTGAGCCATAGCCCCTCCCCTTCTTGACTTTCTTGAGTCTCTGAGATAATTTCCTATTTAAGGGCTAAAATTGGTAGCCTTTTCCTTTTTGAGAAGAGGTAGTGAATGCCATCACAAATTGGCTTCTAAAGGAGCTTGGGCCAATCACATAATGTTGGGCGAATTCAAGCCAAACGTCCTCCTATGGTGGAGGTAATTGTTTCCAAGCGGGTGTTCCTTTCAAAATCAGTATTGTCTACTCAGACTGGCATTGGCTCTCCAGAGTCTCAGGCAGAGGGCATTCACATCACGCACTGCCTGGTCCTTTTAAATGGAGATGCCAGGAGTTGAACCTGGGACCTTCTGGATGCCAAGCAGATGCTCGACCACTGAGCCAAGGGGTGTTTTCACTCAGATAGTGAGTGAAATGCATGAGGGAGAATAAGCTCAGTTATCAAGAACAAGTGTCAATAGAATTAATACCTCCAGATCAGAAGGGTTTAGAAACGGAGCATTCAGGATTAGGGAGATATCATCTCGAGGAGCACAAAAGACACCACAAACTCATCTATTCACAATGCTGTGTATTGTTCTGCAGTTATGACTAACAAAAGGCTAGGGTGTGATATATAATTTGGCACATAGGAAAACAGGTATAGAACAGGTATAGAAGAATAGTACATACAGGCTACTGCTTGGGTTAAGGCCTAGCACACCAAAATAGCAGACAGGCATAAACATTTTCGAAACCGATGAAAAATAAAGGTAAAATGTACTATTGAGTTACAGCTGCCTCATGAACCTAAGAGGTGCCACCTTATGGGGTTTTCAAGACAGAGGTGGTTGGCCATTGCCTGCCTCGGCATAGCAACCCTGGACTTCCCTGGTGGTCTGCCATCCGAGTACGGACCGTGGTTGACCCTGCTTAGCTTCTGAGCTCTGAATCTCATCACTGAATGGTCCTATCACATCGTTATTTATTTAGTTGTGTTTATTTACCTTATTTATAGCCCAGCTTAGAATCATAGAATCATAGAGTTGGAAGGGACCACCAGGGTCATCTAGTCCAACCCCCTGCACAATGCAGGAAATTAACAACTACCTCCCCCCCACATCCCCAGTGATCCCAACCCTCCCCAGCTTTCTTGCTGGGACTCAAAGCAGATGTTGTCCTACCCTCCCACCCAACCCTGTGAGGTGGTTTAGTCTGAGAGACCACGACTGGCCCAAGTCCACTTGGTGAGCTTCATGGACGAGTGGAGATTTGAACTGGGGTGGGGCCATGGCTCCATGGTAGAGCATCTGCTTGGCATGCAGAAGGTCCCAGGTTCAACATTTGGCATCTCCAGTTGAAAGGACCAGGTAGTACATGATGCGAAAAACCTCAACATGAGACACTGAAGAGCTGCTGCCAGTCAGAGTAGACTATGCTGACCTTGATGGACCAATGGTCTGACTCACTGGAATACAGCTTCATGTATTCTGGATCAACCGCATGGTGCCTTAAAACAGAAGGCTGTTGGGCACTGGAAGGTATAACAGACTTGAGCATAACCCAAAACTTTTCTATTTTTATATGTGCTTGTTTGCTTCCTGAAAAAGTTATTTGGAGTTGCTTACCATGCCTGGCTACAACTCCTCCAAAGACTAATTTGATGTGACGCCGACTAATGTAGTATGATCAGACATAATTTGATCTTATTAACTCCGATCGTAATGTATTAGGAAACATCAGATTCCATTTGAGAAGTGCGCATGTGCGCCTCACTCGAAGACACCTCAAAATCATACCGCATTAACGGGATTCATCAACTTGATGGGAGGTTTCGACCAGCCCAGGAGATAGAAACAGCCTTGAGATGGGAGGTGAAAAGCATGAAGTTGGATCGCTGCAGAACAGGCCTTCAACTGAAATGCAGTGTTGGGAAGTCCTGCTTGGAAGAAATGTTACATTGAAACAAGAAAGGCACTTGGAAAGGATGAACCAATGTCTTGGGGTTGACAGGTTAGCACATCGGTAAGTAGAATTAAATGAGAATGGGAAAGGTTCTGCTCATCTCAAGGAATTTCTAGGAGGGCATTCATGACAGTCCTCCAGAGAACAGCTAGATTTGAGTTCAATAGTACCTTAGAGAAGAACAGCTAGATTCGTGTCCAGTGGCACCTTTGAGAAGACAGCTGGAATCGAGTCCAATGGCACCTTTGAGAAGAACAGCTAGATTTGAGTCCAGTGGTATCTTTTAGAAGGACAGCTAAATTCAAGTCCAGAGGCACCTTAGAGAAGAACAGCTAGATTTGGGTCCAGTGGCACCTTTGAGAAAAACAGCTAGTTTTGAGTCCAGTGGCATCTTAGAGAAGAACAGCTAGATTCGAGACCAGTGGCATCTTTCAGAAGGATAACTAGATTTGAGTCCAGTGGCACCTTAGAGAAGAACAGCTAGATTCGAGACCAGTGGCATCTTTCAGAAGGATAGCTAGATTTGAGTTCAATAGTACCATAGAGATGAACAGCTAGATTCGTGTCCAGTGGCACCTTTGAGAAGACAGCTGGAATCGAGTCCAATGGCATCTTTAAGAAGAACAGCTAGATTTGAGTCCAGTGGCATCTTTCAGAAGAACAGCTAGATTTGAGCCAGTGGCATCTTTCAGAAGAATAGCTAGATTTGAGTCCAGTGGCATCTTTCAGAAGAACAGCTAGATTTGAGTCCAGTGGCATCTTTCAGAAGAACAGCTAGATTTGAGTCCAGTGGCACCTTTGAGAAGTACAGCTAGATTTGAGTCCAGTGGCACCTTAGAGAAGAACAACTAGATTTGAGTCCAGTGGCACCTTAGAGAAGTACAGCTAGATTTGAGTCCACTGGCACCTTTTAGAAGTACAGTTAGATTTGAGTTCAGTGGCACCTTAGAGAAGAACAACTAGATTTGAGTCCAGTGGCACCTTAGAGAAGTACAGCTAGATTTGAGTCCACTGGCACCTTTGAGAAGAACAGCTAGATTCGAGTCCAGTGGCATCTTAGAGAAGTACAGCTAGATTTGAGTCCACTGGCACCTTAGAGAACAGCTAGATTTGAGTCCAGTGGCACCTTTCAGAAGAACGGCTGCATTTGAGTCCAGTGGCACCTTAGAGAAGAGCAGCACCCTCAGGAATAATGAAAGTTTCTGGTGCCCGAGTCCTCCCGAACGTAATTTTTTTTATGAGGCAGGAGTATGGAAGCATCTCTGACTTTCCTCATGGACTCCTTTCACCGTTGACTCCCTCCGCATGTTAAAAGTAGCTCTCAGCGGCCTAATTTGAAGAGCTGGCCTTTCCGCCAACATCTTATTTTTTATTTCTCCTCCGAACGTAATTTTTATTTTTAACCTCGCGGACTCTTCAACTTGAAAACTGTTTCGGAGGTGACCTTTTCCCGACGTGTTAATGTAATGCCAAACGCTGAGGCAAGCAGGGTCAGACGGAGACCAGACTGCGTGAAACTCGGTGGCGGGAAACGCCAGCGCGCAAAACCGCTCCGTGTAAAAAAGGTCAATGGATTGGAAAGGGGAAGGAATGTGTCTTTAAAATCAGGGATGGAAAATCTCTGGCTCTGGGATCTAATTTGGGCCCCTGTCCAGGGACAACTCTGGTGAAGGCGTGGGGGAAGAGCATCATGAAGGAATTGAGTTGCCAACCTCCAGGTGGGGCCTGGAGATCTCCTGGAATTAACTGATCTGCAGAGGACATCGATTAATTCCCCTAGAGCAAAAGGTTGCTTTGGAGGGTGGACTCTGTAGAATTATATCCTGCTGAGATCCCTCCCCTCCTCAAAGCCCACCCTGTCCAGTTTCTACCCCCAAATCTCTAGGACTTTCTCGGGCCAAAGCTGGCTACCCTTTGTAGGAGCAAGAATTTTGCTGTGTGCATTAAAAGTATTGGTTGGGTCTTTAAAAAAAATGATTACATAACAGTGAATACGAAGAAAGGGGAAAAAACAGCAAAGTATATAGAATACATCACTCTCCATACAATTTGTTACTTAATGCTTTAAAAGACAATCCAATATATCAAACTGAGATTACTACTATGTACACTACTGTTCCAACATACTGCTATAATTGCTACTAAACATATAATTATTTTTGCCAATTCAACTAAATATCTACCTCCCCCACGATCTGTAATTTCTAATAATTCTAGGTTATAGCTTTACGCTTTATTCTTTTGAAAAAACCAATACTTTAGATATATAATCCTCTATATCTCTCCTGTCAGTTATATATATGGTTCTTTCTACCTTACCGCTTTCATCATTTTTGATTACTCCTTTCTGGTATCTTATTTGTGGCATTTGAACATTAGACAGAGAAAATAATCTTGATTAATCTGCAATTTCCTCTTAAGAAAAGAAATACATCTCATGTATCTATCCTTTCTTATCACCCCCTATTTCTAACATATTTATGTAGCATTTATTTATATTATCAGAGAACATATATCACTCAGATCTCTTCTTTTCCCATATTGGTTGGATCTTGTCTAGCTTTCCATGCATGGAAAGAGGAGGTGGACAATTTTATCCCTGCTTGTCAGGTTCTCCGGAGGTTCTCCTGCTATTCTAAGTGCTGTAAAATAAATAAGCATAAGCCCTTGAAAGCTATTTCTCTAAAACTACTTTTTGCCTTATACCTCGCAGTATACAATTTCAGGTGTTCTAACCATGACAGATGGGTTTCAGTCTTTTTGCTTTTCTTCATTTTGCACAATGCACCCAAGGTAGAAGAATCATAGAATAATAGTATTGGAAGGGATCACCAGGGTCATCTAGTCTGACCCCCTGCACAATGCAGGAAATTCACAACTACCTCCCCCACACACACCCCAGTGACCCCTACTCCGTGCCCAGAAGATGGCCAAGATGCCCTCCCTCTCATCATCTGCTTAAGGGCCTTTTTAAATTTCCAGGCAGCCATTTTATTGTCAAAAATGCCCCTCCCAGATGGGAAAGCAGCGCAAAAACGGGGCGGGCGGCAAAACCCGCGCAGAACGTTTCGCGGCCCTTTCGAACGCGCGATAAAAGACAACTGTTCCTGAGCATCCAAGAGTGCCACCTGAGCATCCAAGCGGTTCCTGAGCATCCAAGAGTGCCACCGGCGGTTTGCCACCTGATTCCAATTTGCGCAAAACTACAATTTGTTTGCGATGTGGTGTCAAGGGTTTGGCGCCCCCAGGATTCGGTTGTGAAACCTTAGCGAGCGCAATGGAGCTCTCTGGATCGTGGCCAACCCAAATGCTGCATGTGATCCCGGAGGAGCCCTGCTCTGGCAAAGATTGTCCTCTCCTAGATACAAATGAATGTTGAATAAAACACAGGTGTTGGTAGAGAATTAGATCCCTTGGATTAAATGGACATATGGACTATTAATTGCATCTCCGTTGCCAACATTCTTGTCTGTCTCTCTTTTTTTTTAAAAAAAAAATCATTTTAAATGCTGCCAGCAAACATTTAAATACCATTTTAAAATTAAATCCAATCCATCGCCGGGACATGACAATGAGCACAGAGACTAGGGATTCCTGTGATGAATGGCAGGTGTTGAACGGGTAGCCGTGTGGAACGCTTTTGCGTTACGGGAGCCCCATTTCAATTCAGGGTCTTCTCTGCTGTGGGAGACACACCGTTTCTGACTGGAGACCGCCGCTCAAAAGGGCCTTTCTGCCCAGCCCAAGCGATGCTTGGTTTCAAGATTTGAATGTAATCAATTTGTGGACAACCCATTTACAAACTGATATATCTTTGCCTGGGATAAGTAGACGGCAACCCCCTAGTTTCATGTTCCTTTTGGCACATGGTGTGGTGGTTAAGAGCGGCGGACTCTAATCTGGAGAACCAGGTTCGATTCCCCACTCCTCCACATGAGCGGCAGACTCGAATCCGGTGGACTGGGTTGGTTTCCCCACTCCTACACATGAAGCCGGATGGGTGACCTTGGGCTGGTCGCAGTTCTTTCTAAGCTGGGCCCGGTGATGGGGTTGCTAGGATCTATATGAGAGCAAAGTTGGCACCTTGGTTTGTCACAGGCCATGGTACCAGAGTCCATACTACTGTTCAGTAGCCTATCATTGGGGGTGGGAGGTTGTTTCAGGTTGTTTTATGTTATCAGGCTGTGTGTCAGAGAAGAAGAAGAGGAGGAGGAGGAGGAGGAGGAGGAGGAGGAGGAGGAGGAAGAGGAAGCTGGTTTTTATATGCTGGTTTTTATATGCTGACTTTCTCTACCACTTAAGGAAGAATCACACTGGTCTACAATCACCCCTTCCCCTCTCCACAACAGACACCCTGTGAGGTCAGTGGGGCTGAGAGAGCTCTAAGAGAGCGGTGACTAGCCCAAGGTCACCCAGCTGGCTTCACGTGGAGGAGTGGGGAAACCAACCCGGTTCACCAGATTAGCCTCCGCCACTCGTGTGGAGGAGTGGGGAATTGAACCCAGTTTTCCAGATCAGAGTCCACCACTCCTTACCACCGCACCATGCTGGTCGCCCCCCCACCCCCCAGACCAGGTTGTCGAATCACAGGGAATGGAAGAATCATTTCCTCATTCTTCCTCTCCCACCACTTCCAGTGTGGTGTAGAGCCAGCGTGGTGTAGTGGTTAAGAGCGGTGGATTGATCCTGGGACCTTCTGTATGTGAAGCAGATGCTCTACCACTGAGCCATAGCCCCTCCTCAATCCTTGGACCATGAAGGTCAGTATTGTCTACTTGGACTGGTAGCAGATCTCCAGGATCTTGGGTGGAGGTCTTTTACATCACCTACAAACTGACCCTTTTAACTGGAGATGCTAGGGATTGAACCTGGGACCTTCTGTATGTGAAGCAGATGCTGGAGAGCCAGCAAGGCTTAGCCCACAGGGGGGTACCTCAGTGGGGCACAGAGCCAGCATGGTGTAGTGGATATGAGCAGTGGTTTGGAGCGGTGGAGCCTGATCTAGAGAACCTGGTCTGATTCCCCGCTCCTCCACATGAGCGGCAGAGGCTAATCTGGCGAACTGGATTTGTTTCCCCGCACCTCCACGTGAAGCCATCTGGGTGACCTTGGGCTAGTCACACTCTCTCGGCCCCACCTACCTCACAGGGTGTCTGTTGTGGGGAAGGGAAGGTGACTGTAAGCCAGTTTGATTTTTCCTGAAGTGGTAGAGAAAGTCGGCATGTAAAAACCAACTCTTCTTCTTCCTTGGAAGCAACTGTCACATGAATGCTCAGAGATGCCTTCTATCTAGGCAGACAACGACCCCCCCCCCCCCCGGTCGACAGCCCACCTCCTCTCGCTCCTTGACTTTCTCGCCAAGGACGTAATTGGCAAGGCAAGTGGCGTGCCTGAACTCCCGTTCCCTTTGATGAAATCAAAAAGACGTTCACCTGTATCCTGGAGGAGTCTTGGGAGGGGGGGGGGAGGTCAATGCACACCTCCTCGCCTGCCTTTGAAGGCGCAGATGCTCCTGGCTCGAGCCGCACAGAACATCTGTCACAAGAGGAACGTGGCAAAGTTCTTCTTCTTTTGTGAGAACCGGCAGAGCTTCGGTATTTTTAGCACTTGGTGAACTGTACTCCGGTAACCCCGTTTCCTGGGATGGATGACGCCGATGCGCTCTTTGAAAGGGGGTCCCTCACTTCAGAGAATCGAAGGTTTTGTCTTTTTAAACGTCTTGCTATGAAGTCCGCCCCTTGCTCACATGAACACACATGAAGCTGCCTTCTACTGAATCAGACCCTTGGTCCATCAAAGACAGTCTTGTCTACTCAGACTGCCAGCGGCTCTCCAGGGTTTCAGGCAGGGGTCTTTCACATCACCTACTTGCCTAGACCCTTTAACTAGAGATGCCGGAGATTGAACCTGGGACCTTCTGCATGCCAAGCAGCTCCACCACTGAGCCACAGCCCCTCCCCACGGTAAACCACCTGCTCCCCACTCCTCCCCATGAGTGGAGGACGTTAATCTGGAGGAACGGGTTCGATTCCCCACCCCTCCACGTGGAGCCAGCTGGGTGACCTCGGGCTAGTCACAGTTCTCTCTGAACTTTCTGAACCCCACCCACCTCACAAGGTGTCTGTTGTGGGGAGAGGAAGGGAAGGCGACTGCAAGCCAGTTTGAGACTCCTTAAGGGCAGAGAAAATTGGGAAAACTTTTCTTTTTCTCTGCATACTGAAGATCCCAGTGCCAGTCTCCAGGATATCCAGCCAAAGGAGATTGGGGAGTGTTGAACACATCAACACATGAAGCTGCCTTATACTGAATCAGACCCTGGGTCCATCAATGTCAGTATTGCCTACTCAGACTGGCAGCTGCTCTCCAGTGTCTCAGCCTAGAGGTCTTTCACATCACCTGCTTGCCTAGTCCCCTTAACTGGAGATGCCAGGGATTGAACCTGGGACCTTCTGCATGCAAAGCAGATGCCCTACCACTGAGCTGCGGCCCCTGTGGGCCCCATGCTTGTGCTAAGCACTCTTCCAAGCCCATTGAAGTAACCTCTGATTAGGATGACACCGCTAGAGTGTCTGGTACACTGAAACCCCCAGAGATCCTATATTTAATGCTCTCTGTAGATTTCTGGGTTGGTTGATCTTCCTTTGAACTCTAACTTTTAATGGGGCTTAGCTCCGGGCGAGCGTGCCGTGGTCGACAGGTGCTCTGTGCAAATGTGATTTATTGATCCAGAATGTCCTGCTGTCTCACATAGCACTCTTTCTTCATTCTGATTTAATTGGAAATTTTCTTCCTTCCAGAAATAAGGTGTAAACTAAAAGGGGCAGGAAAGAGGACATGCTCAGAATCCGAGAACATGCCATTTGTTTTCAGGGTTTCCACCCTCCTCTTCCCAGTTTGCATTCATCTTTTCTCCCTTCTAAATGCCTGATGCACACAGGCGCATTAATAAAACACTGCAAAAAAGCAAAACACATGTGTTTGTGAATACGACTGCAGCTATTTTTTTCTCGGTGTCGTAGTGATGTGCGCATTTGCTCCTGCGCATTAAAACACCATGCACAAGCCATCAGTACCATTGTAATGCAACCTCTCCAAGATTGCTTTTTTGCAGAGTTTTGCAGTGTTTTTTTGCAGTTTCATCCATGTGCGCCTGCATCTCAGTAACATGGTGGGAAGTGGGGGAGAGATGCAGACGAAGGGAAGGGTTGAGAGGCAAATGACACATGCGCGTGGCTCTAAACAAAATCTGGGGGGAAAATTGGAACAATGGAGAATGTAATCAATCCCATTTCCAAAACAAGACAAGATAATTTGGGACTGTAATAAAATCCTAATGAAGATAATGATGGAAATATTCCTATTAGTCTCCGAGCAACAGTTCAAATTAGTACTGTGCTAATTTCCCCCCCAGTTTTCAGATTACAGAAATATTTTCTGGGAAAAACAACCGTGAGAATATGCACTATTTTCAGTCCCTCTCTCTCTCTCTGTATCTCACTGTGCTTTCTATGGAGGGCTGCCAACCTCCAGGTAGTAGCTGGAGATCTGCTATTACAACTGATCTCCAGCCGATAGAGATCAATCCCCCTGGAGAAAAGTGCTGCTTTGGCAATCAGACTCTATGGCATTGAAGTCCCCCCCTCCCTAAACCCTGCCCTCCTCAGGCTCTGCCCCCAAAACCTCCCACTGGTAGTGAAGAGGGGCCCTGCAACCCTATTTCTAGGTTAAAAAGGTTCATAAAAACGTTGAGAGACAACATGGTGTAGTAGTTAGAGCATCAGACCAGGATCTGGGAGACCCGGGCTCGAATCTTCAGTCAGCCATGGAAACTTGCTGGGTGACCTCTCAGCCTAGCCCACCCCACAGGGTTGTTGTGAGGATACAACAAAGGCGAGGGAGGATGCTGTAAGCCGCTTTGGGTGTCCGCCGGGGAGAAAGGGGGGCATCGACGAGGTAAATGAAAAAGGCCGTGTCTCGTTTCAGCGCGGCCTTCTTCCCACATATCTTACGCCCATCCTGATTTAGTCCAAACACAAATAGTTTGTGGAAGAGACGGAATCGAACTGATGCTGTGCCTTTACCAGAAAAGAGAGAGCGAATCGGAGAAAGAGGGACGGCAGCGGCCAGCGTGGCACAACCCAAATCTCTAGCCTGTTCATTCACCCCAGGCAGCAATGTCTGAACAAATGTTCCCCCCATGCCCTTGAGTTTTCTCCCTCATACGCACCACTGGTGTGTGACCTTGGTCAACTGCTCTAGAGCTGTTCCGCTGGGTTTTGGCAGCGCGGGTTGTTCTGGGCGCGTTTCCGCCAGGCTTGAGCTCCTGCCCTGAGCAGGCCCCTGCCTGGCATCCCAAGGCCGCTCCAGTCCCTTCTGGCATGTGGCCGACAACCGGCATCGCCATCCCCTGGCGAGCCCAAATCCAATCCGAGCTTCCTATTCAAGCAGCAAACAACAGCAAATGCCCCTGATATTACAAGAGGATATTGTCGCATCGGTGCAAAACCCACAAAGGCATGGAAAGAGGTCGCGGAGGAAGGCGAGCCGATCACTCTTCCCAATCATGGGGTGATGGTAAACAGCGATTATTTAAATTTTCTCATGCTCGCTGGTTTGACGCCCCCCCCAAACCATTTCAGTTTAGCCTCATCCTTGTGCGCATTGAATCCGTGATCCTGTATTTCTCTGATGGTTTCCCCAATGCTTCTTTGCGCTTCGATAAAGAAGCATGATGCACAGACAGGACCGAGGGGCTTCTGTTGTGCGCATAAATACGGTACACGCGGCACGCAAAGAACGGGGCTTGCATGGGTCTATGGTCCCCCGGGGCGACCCGCGCACATGAAGGCGCATGAAGCTGCCTCATATTGAATCAGACCACTGGTCCATCAAGGCCAGTACTGTCTGCTCAAACTGGCATCGGCTCTCCAGGGTCTCAGGAAGAGGTCCTTCATGTCATCAGCCACCTGACCCTTAACTGGAGATGCCGGGGATTGAACCTGGGACCTTTTGCGTTCAAAATAGAGTCACAGAATCACAGAACTGGAAGGGACCAAAAGGGTCATCAACCCCCTGCGCAATGCAGGAAATTCACAACTAGCTTCCCGCCACACCCCGAGTGCCCCCTATTCCATGCCCAGAAGATTGCCCGGAATTGCAACCCATCTCCAGACCACAGAGATCATTTATCCTGAGAAAATGGCAGCTTTGGAGGGTGGAATCTATGGAATTATATGGAATTATATCCTTCTGCAATCCGGCCATTTCTCCAAACCTGCCTTTCCTAGGTTCCACTCCAAATCCCCTAGGAATTTCCCAGCCCAGACTTGGCAAGCCTACACTTCTTTTCAAAAGTGTCGATGGTAATTTGACGGCCTCTGTTTCCTGGCACAAAACAGGGCATGTGTAAATCTCTTCCTCCTTTTCTTGGGGGGGGGGGGAGTATTCCTCCCTTTCTCGCTCAACAAAGCAAAAAAAAAAAAAAAAGATTATGGGCTTTTTTGCAGCCAGAACAGGACATGGTTTAATATCATAATATATGACGCCTAAACTCCAATTGATCACACTTGTTAGCATAATCGATCCTGTGACCTACTTTGCACTCGAGACAATGGGCGAAAACGCACGGTCGCTTTCGCCTTCTTTATTCCCTGTTCCAGCCAGGATTCAGCCAGGATCGAACGCACGTTTGGCGAAACGCATGCGTTCGATCCTGGCTGAATCCTGGCTGAAACAGGGAATAAAGGAGGCTAAAGCGACCATGCATTTTTGCCCTTAAATTCTGGGTTTATTGTGGGATCGGAATGGGGGAGAGGATTGGGAACATTTTTGGACACAGGGAAGTTTGGATTCGCTTTCGGCCCTTGGTTTTTTTTTAATCAATAAAGACGTGAATGGGGAAAAAAAAATCTCTCGACGCATCAGGTGTTCAACTCCCAGGAAATTAGAAAAGGTAAAGGAGGCAGCCCAACCCGGTACCTTCAGGGTTAATTAAAATTTCCCTGCCACAATCTCAGAAGGCCCAGAGACGGGTTGAAACCGAGCAGGGATCCGGCTGCAGGTGTCTCGAATTATGCAAGAACTGTCACTTCCTAAATCAGCTTCTGATAGGAAAAAATGTATACAGTGTGGGCTTTTTTGAAGGGGAGAAAGGGAGAAATGAAATCAACATGCGGGAAGAAGGGGCGGGGGATGAATGGCTGCTCCAGCGGGAGGAATTAAATCCTCCCGCAGTTTGTCGACTAGCGAGAACGGTTTAATCCCGCTATAGGAAAACGCACGCGGCATTTTAAAACCCCTATTACGGCCGTTCTGGTTTAGGGAGAGATTTAATTTCGGCGACTGCTGTAGGAAAACCCAGTGTGAAAAATCAAGAGGAGGCAGGGAAGAAGTAAACAGATATGCAAACTAGAATGAATGGGCGGTTTAATGGGTTTCTATTTTTTTTTTTTTACTTGGCATGAAATTTAGAATAGAGGAGACCCTGATTGCAACTTTATCTCCTACAAGGCCTACTTTATCTCCGACTTGCCAACACTGAACTTCATCTGCCGCATTGTTGCCCACTCAATAAATGTATGAAGAAGAAGAAGAGTTGGTTTTTATATGCCAACTTTCTCTACCACTTACAATCGCCTTCCCTCCCCCTCCCCGCAACAGATACCCTGCGAAGGAGGTGGGCATGAGAGAGCTGCGACCAGCCCAAGGCCGCCCAGCTGGCTTCATGCGTAGGCGTGGGGGAACCGACCCAGTTCACCAGATTAGAGTCCGCCGCTCATGTGGAGGAGTGGGGAATCAAACCTGGTTCTCCTGATTAGAGTCCACTGCTCCTAACCACTGTTCTTAACCACCACACCGGCGTGGGGAGGGGAAGGGAAGGGGATTGTAAGCCGGTTTGATTCTTCCTTAAGTGGTAGAGAAAGTCAGCATATAAAAACCAACTCCTCCTCCTCCTCCTCCTCCTCCTCCTCCTCCTCCTCCTCTTCTTCTTCTTCTTCTTCTTCTTCTTCTTCTTCTTCTTCTTCTTCTTCTTCTCCTCCTCCTCCTCCTCCTCCTCCTCCTCCTCCTCCTCCTCCTCCTCCTCCTCCTCCTCCTCCTTGTCTGCTAAAAGAGTAATCGTAAGCAGAGTCGCACCAGTGAATTTAGAAGGGTTTAATTCTTTTTAGGTTTGCACTATATTGGTGTTGGTGGAAAGGTCACAGCCAACCTATGGAGATCCCGTAGGGTTTTCAAGGCATGAGATGTTCAGAGGTGCCTTGCCATTCCCTGCCTCCATGTGGGCTGAGAGAGTTCCGAGAGAACCGCGACTGGCCCAAGGTCACCCAGCAGCCTTCACGTGGAGGAGCGGGGAATCGAACCCCGTTCTCCAGATTAGAGTCCGCCACCCTCCTTCCCATCCAAACTGCCCTTGGAAGAGTTGCAACTCAGCGGCAGTATCTTCATTGCCGATCGCTGATTGAAAATCGACAACCAACACCCCTGGAGCCGGGAAAGTGGAACGAGTTGTTCAAACACTTTCAAGTCTGAAAACATCAAACGGCGAGGACGGAACGCATTACTTGACTTCCGTTTTACGAACGCTGTGATCTTGCGGCTGAAGCCAGGGGTGAAGTCTGCGACGCCGGAAATATTTACTCGACATGACAGGGATGTTTTGACACGCACTGTCTTTTTTTAATCTCTTTCCAAATGGATTCTGTAACCCGAGCGGATGGATTTGGCGCTCCCTTATAAATACGGGTCGCTGGGATGAGGGCTATAATAAAGTCGAAATGTGTTTGAGCTCAAAGTTTTATTGCTGCGCCTTTGAATGACTGCGACTCTATTTTTTTTTTTTTTAAGAAAAGGGATGATGGAATTATTGCTCAATGTGGGGGAAAACTAGAAACTCCAGAAGGGCTTACAAAGGCCTAGTCCAACTGTACCTATGGTTGCTGGTTCCTGGCAACAGCTCCTAGCAGTGTTAGGGTAGGGTTGCCAGCTCCAGGATGGGAAATACCTGGAGATTTGGGGGGGGGTTGGGGTTTGGGGAGGGGAGGGACTTCAATGCCATGGAGTCCAATTGCCAAAGCGGCCACTTTCTCCAGGGGAACTGATCTCTATTGGCTGGAGATCAGTTGGAATAGCAGGAGATCTCCAGCCACCACCTGGAGGTTGGCAACCTACCTACCAAGGAGCTTTGCTTAGGACTGCCCTGCTAAAATATATATTTGAGCTGAAAATCCTTTAGCCCAGTACTTCTGCCACTATACTACAAGCTTGGCTACAAGGCAGGGGAAGGGGAGAAGTTGTCCAAATTGGAAGCTTCTCGAAGGTGCGCTAAAGAATGACATCTTCTTCAGGTGCTTTGCCGACGGGGGAAAGGGGGTCGCGCCGGCTTGTTCCAGGGATTGAAATGTCACGGCGACGCAACAACTCAGTCACGTTTATGCGGCGTCGCATAATTATTCATAGCTTTGGAAAATGTCACAAGTAATTCCACTTCACATAATAACGGGCACTTACCGAATAAATACAAGGGGGGGGGATCTCGGGGCCCAGCTCCTAGGGGAAACACGGCGGCAACCAGACCCAATGGAAAACAGCTACTGAGATGTTAAATTTAGCGTTAAGTCAAGAGAGATTAATAGTTATTAGAGTAAGGATACATTTTTCTGAACATAACATTGAAAGGGATGCAGCTGTCTAAATGTCTCCGATACTATCCGGGGATTTATCTCTGATATTTCAAGCTGCATTTAAAGGGACTTCAGTGCCATAGAGTCCAATTGCCACCGTGGCCATTTTCTCCAGGGGAACTGATCTCTATCTGCTGGAGATCAGTTGAAATAGCAGGAGATCTCCAGCTAGCACCTGGAAGTTGGCAACCCTAGTAGTTAGGAGTGTGGATCCCTGCATTTTGGGTCCTCATTTAAGACTATGTGGATACTTTTTCTTTCTTAATGGTTTTCTGTCTGTTGTTGTCCTCAATTCTTCTTCTTGGGGGCTCTTGACCCTGCCCTCGGTATATGCCAGAAGATTTTTGGGGAAGGGGTGGCTGGGAAGGGTGGGGTTTGGGGAGGATGTGAGGTCACTTCCATGTGATGGTGTAGCCTGGGGATCTCCAGCGTGGTTCTCATGAGCACCATGATCCCCACCAAGAAAGCTGGTGGGGCCAGGTGGGGCTTTTGCCCAGCACATCTTCTGATTGGCCATTGGGTCCACAGATTTTTTAAAAAGGTTGCTTTGGCAAACAGGACGAGTATCTTCACTGTGTGACTGAAGGTCAGCGGCGCTAGCCATTTTACGGCTGGCTCCACCTCCTGCGGCCGCCATTTTGTGGCTGTGCCCACCACGCTGTGTCAGCACTCCAAAGGGGCCTGCGGGATCAAAAAGGGTTCGGAGCCTGCTCTAGCATGCCTCCTCTAGTCCTCCGCTGAGTCAAGAAGAAGAAGAAGAAGAGGAGGAGGAGGAGGAGGAGGAGGAGGAGGAAGAAGAAGAAGAAGAAGAAGAAGAAGAAGAAGAAGAAGAAGGAGGAGGAGGAGGAGGAGGAGGAGGAGGAGGAGGAGGAGGAGGAGGAAGAAGAAGAAGAAGAAGAAGAAGAAGAAGAAGGAGGAGGAGGAGGAGGAGGAGGAGGAGGAGGAGGAAGAAGAAGAAGAAGAAGAAGAAGAAGAAGAAGAAGAAGAAGAGGAGGAGGAGGAGGAGGAGGAGGAGGGGGGGTTGGTTTTTATATGCCAATTTTCTCTACCTCTTTAAGGAGAATCAAACCATTTTACAATTGCCTTCCCTTCCTCTTTCCACAATAGACATACCATAGAGACTGGGGGGGAATCCTAGAGTGTCACTACGTGGAATCTGTTTCCCCCCCTGCTCCTGAACTTATCAATGGTGGATAAATTGTTTCCCCAAGTGGTTAAACAGAGTCCTAAATCTGTCTGTTTTTTAAAATGTCATTTATACTCACCTTGGATCCATGCAGGTCTGGGAAGGACAGAGTTTGCCAACCACACCGGTTCCCTCCTCTTGCACCTCTGTCACCCCAGATTGCCACCCCAACAAGCAGTTGCATGGAGCACAAATGCAGCCAACTGCCCTGATGGCTAGGGTTGCCAACCTCCAGGTACTAGCTGGAGATCTCCTGCTATTACAACTGATCTCCAGCCGATGGAGATCAGTTTACCTGGAGAAAATGGCCACTTTGGCAATTGGACTTCATGGCATTGAAGTCCCTCCCCTCCCCAAACATGGCCCCCCCAAACCTCCTGCCAGTGGCGAAGAGGGACCTGGCAACCCGACTGATGGCCCAGTATGGAATAAATTCCCCAAAGGCCCCCTTATTTGATTGGAATTAAAGAAGAACAAAACTCCGAGCACAAGAAAAAGTCAGAATAGGAGACGTTTGCTCTGCCCTCTTTCCGCTGACGCGGGGATACCACCATTTCTTTAAAAAAGAGAGTCTTTCCCAACTCAATTAGCCGTGAAAGATTTCCAGAGCAGATGCAGAGAGAAGGGAAGATGAAAAAGAGGGAGTCCACCCGTCACTTCTCTGACGCGCTGTAATTCTGCCTTCCGGGAATCGGGGACGGTGTGTTAAATGTCACCAATATCGCGAGCGATTTGCTGCGAAGAGTGGAGGAAAGGAGTCCCTAAGTGATCTAATTGCTCCCTGCAGGCCACCGCAGCCTCGCCGAACCGAGCCGAGGTCTCCTATGATAAAACATGATGGAGAGGACACAGAACGGTCGGGAGAATGGCCCGATATTCCCCATGGTCCGAACGAGCCGGGAACGGCCACGTTTTCTTAGCCAGGTTTGGAAGGCTTTTTTGGTGTGTGTATCCAGGTTTTCGCCTTCTGCCTTAATATCCTGTGTGTCACACTCTTTTTAGAGACAGAGGAGCTTATCTGCATTGCAGATGTCTGTTAGTTTGCAAAGCCTGTCCTGGACTGGAATGGGATTTATTGGGGTGAAACTCCCTACTGGTTGTTTTTTTTTTTTTAAGAAGAAGAAGTTGGTTTTTATATGCTGACTTTCTCTACCACTGAAGGAAGAATCAAACCGGCTTACCATCACCTTCCCTTCTCCTCCCCACAACAGACACTGTGAGGTAGGTGGGGCTGAGGGAGCTGTGACTAGGTCAAGGTCACCCAGCTGGCTTCATGCGGAGGAGTGGGGAAACCAACCCGGTTCACCAGATTAGCCTCCGCCGCTTATGTGGAGGAGGGGGGAATCAAACCCGGCTCTCCAGATCAGAGTCCACTGCTCCAAACCACCACACCACACTGGCTCTTAAGAAAAAAAAAATGCCCTCCCCTATCCTTATCCCCACATATCCTTATCCCCTCGCTGCCTCAGAACCTGGAGATGGTTGAAAAGGCTCAGCAGGGCGTGCAAAATCTCACCGAGAAGAGAACCCTGTAATCTCAATATCGCATTCGGCCCAGCCCCTTCGATTTCTAATCTCATTAAAAAATAAAGCAATTTTGCAAGACGGAGAGAAGGGTTGATAATGACATCGGCCTCGCGAGAGATGCCTGTTTTCCACCCACCAGGCAAGTAATGGGGGGATTTATAACTCTGTTAGCCAGCAACGTCCCTGTCTAAATAGCCAATGAGGAAGCTTCTTCGCTTGCCAGACAAGAGCCTGGAGATCCATAATTGAATACATCAATACGCCTTTCACATCTCGTATAAGTTCAGCCCGCCGGACAGGCGACCATTCGACATTACCATATTTTGATCGGGAGAAAATAGGAGGGGAACGAAATCATGTGGGTTTTATTTACAGGGCAGGGGAGGAACCATCCAGTTTGTGATGGGGGTAAGAGGGTGGGGAGGGAGAGAAAACCCCAATTGTGTCTTTTTGAAAAAAAAGAAAAGAAGAATCTGATCCGGCTCCGAACTCTGACGAAGAAGAAGAAGAGGAGTTGGTTTTTATATGCCAATTTTCTCTACCACTTAAGGGAGAATCAAACCGGCTTACAATCACTTTCCCCTCCCCTTCCCTCAACAGACACCCTGTCAGGTAGGTGGGGCCGAGAGAGCTCTAAGAAAACTGTGACTAGCCCAAGGTAGCCCAGTTGGCTTCGTGTGTAGGAGTGGGGAAACAAATCCAGTTCACCAGATTAGCCTCCACCGCTCATGGGGTGGAGTGGGGAATCAAACCCGGTTCTCCAGATCAGACCCCACTGCTCCAAACCACCGCTCTTAACTACTACACCACGCAGGCTCTTTGCTGGCAAATGGGCACAAATACCCCCTCCCACAACTGTCAAGCTCTTTCGGAGCAGACCGCGTGGAGCAGATCCGTGCGGAGTGGAAGAAATATACAATCGGTGTGAGAAAAGGTGGCCAAACGGCTCCATGCTTCACGACGCTAAGCTACGGCTGCCCCAAGGGGACCGCTTGATATTCAGGACAAATGCCATGCATCGATTTCTCTCCACTCCACTCTTCCACCCCGTGGGCCGAGAATATATTTTGCGCGAGGTGTTTGAATGTATCTTTACATCTTTCCCAGGTTTACGTTTGCAGAGGAGAGAAAAAATACCACCATACACCTGAATGTAATTAATTATATAATTTTCCAAAAAGGTGATTTATGTCAAATATCAGCTTATAATTTCCAAAACATTTCTGTCAACACAAAGCAAACTATACAAGGTTTCCCAATGTATCCTTGTTTCGCATATCAGCTTCATCAGAAGTCTGTTGCTCTAGATCAGGGAGACTCAATGGAGCCGTCAAGATTCTCCTGTAATGGCAAGATGTAGAGCAACAGACGTCTGATGAAGGTGATATGCGAAACAAGGATACATCACGAAACCTTGTATAGTTTGCTTTGTGTTGACAGAAGTGTTTTGGAAATTATAAGCTGATATTTGACATTAAGAACATAAGAAAAGCCCTGCTGGATCAGACCGAGGCCCATCAAGTCCAGCAGACTGCTCACACGGTGGCCAACTAGGTGCCTCTAGGAAGCCCCCCAAACAAGATGACTGCAGCAGCATTTATCCTGCCTGTGTTTCACAGCACCTAATATCATAGGCTGATCATCTGATCCTGGAGAGAGTAGGTATGCATCATGACTAGTATCCATTTTAACTAGTAGCCATGAATACCCCTTTCCTCCATGAACATGTCCACTCCCCTCTTCAAGCCTTCCAAGTTGGCAGCCGTCACCACATCCTTGGGCAGGGAGTTCCACAATTTAACTATGCATTGTGTGAAAAAATGATAAATCACCTTTTTGGAAAATTATATAATTCATTACATTCAGGTGTACGGTGGTATTTTCTCTCTCTTTATATATATGTACCTGGAGGTTGGGTCCCGCACATACGGAGGCTGGTGGGCACCCGGTTTCGTGTGCCTGCCGAGGGTTATGGCAAAGCCGAAACCGACAAGGGTTTTGCTCCCAGCGCCTTCGCTTTCGGAGTCTGCTCCAAAGGGGAGGCGATTCCTGCTTTCATCCTAATTTATTCCTCCGGTCTGAACTCATCAGAACCGGGAGACATCTGCGCTATTGAAAAATAATGAATCAAGCCGTCGCCTCGTGCGCGTCGAGCGCCCGAGTGCCTAATAAGCAATCCTCTCGAGGGCCTTATTAGCATGACCGCATTAGCATCATGCGTGCGCGGGAATTATGAGGTGCGTTCGCGGGGGGATGTTCTTGTGATCCTGAAGATCTTCGGCCGGGGACACTTTCAGGAGGAGAAAAGGCATTTAAAAGCCACCGCCCCGCCCCTCTGTCTGATGTGCAATTGAAAATCCATTATAAAATCTGCCCTAGAGAACTGGTGGTGGGATAGCACAAATCACTTGGACCCGCCTTCTTTGAAGGATCAGACTCGATGGGCTCAGTTGCCTCCACTCGGTGTTTTTCTCACATGGAAAAATTGACTTTTAGGAAGAAGAGTCATAGCTTTGCCATTGTCCCTGGAATGCTAATTTTCTATATGCGTGGATTTCTTTTTTTTTTGTATGGATGTAACTGTGTGAATCCCACATTCGCAGTCTAAAGTAGGACTAGGGTCGCCAACCTCCAGGTAGTAGCTGGAGATCTCCTGCTAGTACAACTGATCTCCAGCCGATCGAGATCAGTTCACCTGGAGAAAATGTCCGCTTGGGCAATTGGACTCTATGGCGTTAAAGTCCCTCCCCTCCCCAAACCCCACCCTCCTCAGGCTCTGCCCCCAAAACCTCCCGCCGGTGGCAAAGAGGGACCTGGCAACCCTAAGTAGGACAGTCCAGGCTTCGCCAGGCCTACGCCAACCCCGATACAGATCTTATGGCAAATGCGAAAAACACAGAACTTCCCTCCCTCTTTGTGGTCTGGTATAAGCAGAAGGAGGTGGTAGTATCCCGAGGCAGTAAACTGGACCGTTCCTTTTTTAGTCTCTCTCTCTGTGTATCATACCTTGGAATGCTCTCTGTATTGCTCTCTGCAAGTAGAAAACTAACACCGCAGGCTAAAATTCGACCTTCGCCCCTGACTTGATAGCGTTGGTGGATCCCTCCAGATAACCCCACCGCCTCTGACAAGTCCCTTCAGCGGGTGAACGTTCTCACGCCTTAATGCATGGCATGAATGGGTTTTGTGTGATGTACCTAGCTTCCCCAAACCGGGCCGTTCCTTCCGCTCCACCAGTCAAAATGGTAGTTGTTGTTTTTTCCCTCTAGCACACGGCGTAATTAGGTCCGCCGGACGCAAGGAACATTTTACTGTCCTTGCGCATTGTTTGTCTTGAAGTGTTACGGGTGGGGGGAGAGAGTTGAGCATATTTCCCCCT
This sequence comes from Euleptes europaea, assembly GCF_029931775.1. Lineage (NCBI taxonomy): Eukaryota > Metazoa > Chordata > Lepidosauria > Squamata > Sphaerodactylidae > Euleptes > Euleptes europaea. Next base: position 12,346,393 of record NC_079332.1, read on the forward strand.
CCCCAAAGCACTTTATATATATATATTTTGCTCATTAATAAAAGATGCCGTGGCTGATTTTGTCAGGATGCCCTTTTTATCAAGAGCTCCTTTCATCTCGCGAATCTGTGAAGCAGATGTATCGGCGGTGGAATAATGCGCCAGGCAAAAGAGAGAGAGAGAGAGAGAGAGAGAGAGAAGAGAGAGAGAGAAGAGAGAGAGAGAAGAGAGAGAGCGAGAGAGAGAGAGAGAGCACTTCCCATCATTATCCTGACCTGGATGGCCTAGGCTAACCTAATCTCATCAGATCTCAGAAGCTAAGCAGGGTCGGTCCTGGTTAGAACTAGGATGGGAGACCACCAAGGAAGTCCAGAGGCTTCAGGGAGGCAGGCAATGGCAAGCCACCTCTGATCACCTGTTGCCGTGACCGGGATGGCCCAGGCTAGCCTGATCTCATCAGATCTTGCAAGCTGAGCAGGGTCGGCCCTGGTTAGTACTTGGATGGGAGACCACCAAGGAAGTCCAGGGTTGCTTCACAGAGGTGGGCAATGGCTAACCACCTCTGATCATCTCTTGCCCTGACCTGCAGCAGCATTCTCCTGCCTGTGTTCCACAGCATCTGATAATAATAGACCTGCTCCTCTGATCCTGGAGAGCTAAGCAGGGTCAGTACTTGGAAGGGAGATCACCAAGAAAGACTCCCCACAAGAAGGCAATGGCAAAGCATCTCTGCTTCTTACTTGCCTTGAAAGCCCCTTGCTGGGGTTGCCATAAGTCAGTTTTGACTCGACGACACTTGACATGCCCACAATAGGTGGTCGGGAAGTAAGGTGGCCTGAGATCTCCTGATCTCATCAGATCTCATAAGAACATCAGAACAGCCCTGCTGGACCAGACTGAGGCCCATCAAGTCCAGCAGTCTGTTCACACAGTGGCCAACCAGGTGCCTCTAGGAAGCCCACAAGCAGCAGCATTATCCTGCCTGTGTTCCACAGATCCTAATATAGCAGGAATGCTACTCTGATCCTGGACAGAATAGGTATACATCATGACCAGTATCCATTTTAACCCTATCATCCATGAACTCTCCCCTCTTAAAGCCTTCCAAGTTGGCGCCACATCTTGGGGCAGCGAGTTCCACAATTGAACTCTGCGTTGAGTGGAAAAAAAAAACTTCCTTTTATCTGTTTTGAATCTCTCACCCTTCAGCTTCATCAAATGACCCCGCGGTTCTGGTCTTATGAGAGAGGGAGAAACACACCACTTATTTTAACCCAGAGGCTGAACAAAGACATGCCAATCTCCCTCTATAAATGGGTCTCCTTGGTGACGCTGAGGCTCCCCACAACCGAGAAGTCTGGATAAGTAAAGTTGCTTCACCTCCCTGGCCTACCAGACATACAAATTGACGGGTTTACTCTGGAGTAAGTACTTTGTCATTTGAACCCCAAACCATTAAAGGCCATTCAAGTTTGTACTAATATAGCCCCCTCTGGAGCTAATAACTTATGAAGCAAGTTTCAATTCAGTCGGAATTACATTGGATTCTCTAATGGGACATAAATCTTATGAACAGTGGCGGTAATAATACATTTGAAAGGAAGATGCATTTTCAAGCTCCGGAACCATGGGAATAATTAACTGTTTTAGTGACTGCATTAACATCGGTGTCACGCCCTGAAATCTTATGCTGGCATTTGTCTTCTGGAACATTTGACGATTGATATTCCGAAAATATCGCTTCCTCAACATGGGAAAATGCGTTTGGGGACCGACAACTTCATGCAGCTAAAATACCGAGCGAGTGTGGATTGGAAGGAACGGCATCCATCTAACTCTGCTCCTATCCATCAGATGTTGGTTTTTGTTGGAGAGCCACGGTGGAGTAGTGGTTAGAGTGTCGGACTCGAGTCTGGGAGACCCCGGTTCGAATCCCCGCTCTGCCATGGAAGCCCGCTGGATGACCTTGGCTTTGTAAATGTTTGCGTCCCGAAGTCTGGATCCAAAATGGGAATGAAACTTTTTTCAGCACACAGCCTGACGTGGGACGGGATTTCCCTTTGACAGCTTCCGCAATGGACCTCTTGGTTAAGCACAGGCCTGATTTAAATATGACCCATGAATCCATCCATACTGCTGTTGCCAATTCCAAGGCTGGAGAATTCCTGGAGATTTAAGGGTGGAACCTGGTGAGGGCAAGGTTTGGGAAACAGTGGGGTATAATGCCATTGAGTCCACCAAACTGCCATTTTCTCCCGGGGAACAGATTTATATCTACATTTTAAGGAGAACCAAACCTGTTTATAATATCTTTCCCTTCCCTTCCTCTTCCTTTACAATATCCTTCCTCTCCTTCCTTGTGTGGTAGGTGAGGCTGAGAGAGATCAGAGAGAGCTGTGACTAGCCCAAGGTCACCCAGCAGGCTTCATGTAAAGGAGTGGGGGATCGAACCGGGTTCACCAGATTAGAGTCGGCCACTCATGTGGAGGAGTGGGGTATCAAACCCAGTTTCCTGTTTAGAGTCCACTGCTCTTATCCACTATACCACACTGGTGATGCTGTCCCATGCCTAAAGAAAGTGGTTAAGGGGAGACATGATAGAGGTCATAAAATTATGCATGGTGTGGAGAGAGAGGACATGGAGAAGCTTTTCACCTTCTCTCATTATTCCAGAATGCAGGGTCATCTGCTGAAGCTGGAGGATGAGAGATTCAAAACAGATAAAAAGAAGTTTTTCTTCACACAACACAGAGTTAAATTGTGGAACTCCCTGCCCCAGGATGAGTTAATGTCTGCCAACTTAGAAGGCTTGAAGAGGGAAGTGAACATGTTCATGGAGGAGAGAGCTATCCATGGCTACTTGTCAAAATGAATACTAGTCATGATGCATACCTGTTATCTCCAAGATCAGAAGAGCATGCCTATTATATCAGGTGCTGTGGAAGACAGGCAGGATAAATGCTGCTGCAGTCGTCTTGCTTGTGGGCTTCCTAGAGGCACCATGTTGGCCACTGTGTGAACAGACTGCTGGACTTGATGGGCCTGGGTCTGATCCAGCAGGGCCTTTCTTATGTTCTTATGTTTTTAACTGAGATCACACCAGGTTGGGTCATATGTGTCCTGGTCAGCAATAGCTAGATACCGCTTGTAGCCCAAGGCTTTCCTGCTTTGAAGAAGAGGGTTTCCACCACTTCAAAGTCCACCTGGAAAACTTGTGAAGATTGCTTCACATTTGTGCAAATGTCATCCAATGTCAAAGCACTTTCCTTGGGTGCTTTTATGCCCGGGCTGTCATTCTAATGCGAACGGGCAGAAACTTCCATATAGATCCTTTCACAGCGATGCATTTCCATGTCCCCTTTCACACATGGGTGCGCCGGGGCAATCAAACGAACAATTGTGTCTGACCGAGCACACATGCGAAAAGCGACGGCGTTTGCTTTGACCGACCTGGCACTTGCCTCGATCTGCTTTCGGATATCTCAGGGCATCTGGTTGCCCTGGCTTGGCCTCCTCTCCCAGTCACCGAAAAGAGGGAGAAGGGCTGTTGAAACAAGGAAGGAGGCACGGGGCGCAGGACCTTGTGTTGAAGGACCCACATTGCAGTACTGGAAGAAGAAATCATCAGTTGCTGAGGAGGGAAAAGAAGAAGAAGACGAGTTGGTGTTTATATGGGGAGGTGTCTGTTGTGGGGAGGGGAAGGGAAGGTAATTGTAAGCCGGTTCGATTCTCCCTTAAGTGGTAGAGAAAGTCGGCATATATTTGTAACCCCACGCCTGTCCCATTCTCTTGCTTCTTGAGAAACACGAAAGCATAAAATAAAACAATATAGTAATAAACACACCACAAAAAAGCATATGCCTCCAGAGAGGGTGTGTGGTGTAGAGGTCCGACTAGGACCTGGGAGACCCAAGCTTGGGCTCTCACATTTCCATGAAGCTTGCTAAAGCCATCTGCCTAGCCTACCTTGCAAGGGAGTTGTTGTAAGTAGGAAATGGAGGAAGGGAGACTTGGGTCATAAGCAGAATGTAACAAAAAAATTAAATTAAAGATGATAACACTCTAAGCCAGGGGTGGGGAAAGTCAGGCCCAGGGGCCATTTAAGGCTCACAAAATCATTTGGTCTGGCCCTTAGCTCAGAAGGATCTAAGACTGGCGATCTGCCCCCTCCCGCAGACAGGAATAGCCTCTATTCAAGGCGGATGTGAGTTTGTTTTGCCAAGAAAAGGAACCTTTCCCCCCCCCCTTGCAGAAGAGTCATTAGCTACGGAACTGCTAGGACCGCCCAAGAAACTGTGTTAACCCTTTCCCACCTGGGCCATGGAGAAACGTATTCCCTCTGTACTACAAGAGGGCTGGGGGTGGAAGTGGCGACAGTGGAGGGGTTAAATTGGGCAGGGCCAAAATGTGCGTTGGGGGGGAGTTCTTAGCCAGTGTGTCCTCATTTCATCCCTGCAGGCGTAGGTAGCAGGAGCCGGCTGTAGAATCCGGCCCCGACCATGCGGAGCAGGAGCAACTCCAGCGTGCGGCTGGACGGCTATTCCCGGCTGGTGCAACAGACCATCCCGTGCCGCCAGGTGGGCAAGTGCACCACCGGTTGGATGCCTGCCTGCTTGCCCAAGCCGAGGGGGGGTCATCTGGGGGGGCAGCTGCCTGCTTGGGGCTTGGTTGGCTAATTTTTAAGTTGATAATTTTGTATGGCCCGCTAATGATGTTATAAATATCCAAATGGCCCTAGGCGGAAAAAAGGTTCCCCACCCCTGCTTTAAGCCTTTCAGCTATCCCTGGACTCAAAACTCTTAGGCCACAAAAACCACAGATCAGGAAATGACCATGATGGATAGGAAGAAGGGAGAAGAAAACATGACTGAGGGTTGAGAAGTTTTTTTTAAATGCATTTGTTAAAAAAATAATGTATTCCTGCCCCAGTTTTGTGGCAACAACTTGTTTTTACAAAAGAAATCTTTAAAGCCCTTCGAGTTTATAGCCAGCGCTAAGTAATATTTATGAATTATCCTCCTCTCGACTTTTGCTCCGGGCTAAGGCAGCGTCTTGGATGCCCTTACATAACAATATTTCCTGGTGACGGGATCGATATTTCCCACGATCGAGTGCATTTAGTATGAAAAGCCTTTTACTACGGATGCAAGGTGTCCAATCATCGGGCCTGACCTTTGGAAATGCAGGCTATCTCGTTTTATCTCCCAGGGAAGGCTGCCGGGTTTCGGGAGAGAGGGCAATCCTGTAGCAAAAAGACCCTTTAGATCATTTCATCCTTTGAAAATTCCCAGTCCACCCCTCCCCTTGTGTGTTCTAGAACAAAATGAGAACAGCTAGTCCACTGCACACCGACTACTAGGGATGCCAACCTCCAGGAGGGGCCCGGGGATCTCCCAGAATCCCCACGCGTCTCCAGATGACAGAGGTCAGTTTTCCTGGAGAGAATGGATGCTTTGGAGGGTGGACTCGATGGCATTATATCCTGCTGAGGTCCCTCCCGTCCCCAAACCCTGCTTTTCAAACCCTAGGGTTGCCAACCTCCAGGTGGCACCTGGAGATCTCCCACTATTACAATCATAGAATCATAGAGTTGGAAGGGACCACCAGGGTCATCTAATCCAACCCCCTGCACAATGAAGAAAATTCACAACTACCTCCCCCCACACACCTCCAGTGACCCCTACTCCATGCCCAGAAGATGGCCAAGATGCCCTCCCTCTCATCATCTGCTTAAGATGACCAAGATCAGTTCCCCTGGAGAAAATGGCTCCTTTGTAGGGTGAACTCATAGAATCATAGAGTTGGAAGGGACCACCAGGGCCATCAAGTCCAACCCCCTGCACAATGCAGGAAATTCACATCTAACTCCCCCCCCACACTCCTAGTGACCAGAAGATGGCCAAGATGCCCTCCCTCTCATCATCTGCTTAAGATGACCAAGATCAGTTCCCCTGGAGAAAATGGCTCCTTTGTAGGGTGAACTCATAGAATCATAGAGTTGGCAGGGACCACCAGGGCCATCAAGTCCAACCCCCTGCACAATGCAGGAAATTCACATCTAACTCCCCCCCCCACACTCCTAGTGACCAGAAGATGGCCAAGATGCCCTCCCTCTCATCATCTGCCTAAGGTCACAGACTCAGCATTTATGTACTCTGCTGAGGTCCATCGTGGACTCTATGTACTCTGCTGAGGTCCACCGTGGCATAGTGGTTAAGAGCGGCGGACTCTGGTGAACCCGGTTCGATTCCCCATTCCTCCACAAGAAACCTGCTGGGTGACCTTGGGCTAGTCACAGTTCTCTCCGAACTCTCTCTGCCCCACCTACCTCACAAGGCCTTTTGTTGGGAGGGGAAGGGAAGGTGATTGTAAGCTGCTTTGAGACTCCTTAAAGGTAGAGAAAAGGGGGGGTAGAAAAACCAACTCTTCTTCTTCTCCCCTCCTCAAACTCCGCCCTCCTCAGCCTCCACCCCCCAAATCTCCAGGTATTTCCCAACCTGGAGCTGGCAACCCTAATCCAAGCCAAGGACCCTAGGGTTCCACAGAAGAGTAGCAGAAGCTTCTTGAAGCACCAACTCGAAACCAGCCCCTTCCAGCAAGGAAGCCCCGACAGCTTTCCAACGCAGGCCACCTTGTATTGACACCACCTTCCGCAGATCATATTAGCTACGCTCGCCCCGTAAATCAAAAGGAAAATAAAATAATTACCAAAGGCATGATGAAGTCCTGTGACATTTTTCCATGCACGCGCGTCAAAGTTTCCGCAGTTAATTCTTGCCTCGTTTATTAGATAACGATGAAGGATGGGACGCGGGTATGTGTTCCCGCTAACCCCTGTAGGATCGTCGTCTGGCACGTATCCATCCAGCGATTCATAAATCAACCGTTTTATTATTTTAACTTGACAGATTTCCCCTGTCCTTTCCCGCACAATGAAATGAAAAAGGGGAAATGTTTCTGACGCTCACTGCTACCGAGTCGGGTGATGCCGGTAACGCAACCCGGGGAGAATTTGAAGCCGTGCGGCGAAGGCTGGAACATTCATTTCATTCTGTTTTCTCGGCGCGACTTTATTGCGGAAGAAGTTATCGCTTGCGAGGATGGAAACAACCTCTGTCTGCTAGGGACACACACGTATTTTCCTCTATTGTGTTTCACTTTTTTGTTTGGTTTTGGGATTTATCTTTGTTCTTAACTCTGCTCCTTAGTTATCGGTTTGCATGTTGCCTTTCCTTTTCTGGCGCAAAGGGGTTTCCAATAACATCAAACGCAAATGCCATAAACACAAATAATGCTTCAACTCATTCTAAAAGTGCAATTGCAACCCCAGAGCCATATCCAGTGAAGAAGAAGAAGAAGAAGAAGAGTTGGCTTTTATATTTCCATTTTCTCTACCTTTTAAGGAGAATTAAACCGGCTTACAATCACCTTGCCTTCCTTTCCCCCACAACAGACACCTTGTGAGGTAGATGGGGTTGAGAGAGCTCTAAGAGAGCTGTGACTAGCCAAAGGTCACCCAGATGGTCTCATGTGTAGGAGTGGGGAAACCAACCCGGTTCGCCAGATTAGAGTCCACCGCGCCAAACCACCGCTCTTAACCACTACACCATGCTGGCTCTCCATGGTTGGCGTGGCTGGCCAACACAAGAGGGTTCTGGCCCACAATCTTAAGAATATTCTCCCCCCATGGCCATTCAATTCCATGGAATTTTAAGTTTTCAATACAACTGCAGTCATCTGATTGTCAAAACAGGCAATTGTGTATTATTGTCCCCTGACATGGATGGCTCAGATCTCATCAGATCTTGGAAGCTAAGCAGGGTCTGCCCTGGTTAACTTGGATGGGAGACCACCAACAAAGTTGCTATGCAGAGGTAAGCAATGGCCAAACACATGTTTGTCTCTTGCCTTCACTTGGATGGCCTATGCTATCCTAGGGTTGACATCTCCAGGTTGGGAAATACCTGGAGATTTAGGGGGCGGAGCCTGAGGAGGGTGGGGTTTGGGGAGGGGCCTCAATGCCATAGAGTCCAGGGACCTTTTCTCCAGGGGAACTGATCTCTATTGGCTGGAGATCAGTTGGAATAGCAGGAGACCTCCAGCTGGTACCTGGAGGTTGGCAACCCTAGGCTAGCTTGAGCTCACCCGACCTCAGAAGCTAAGCAGAGTCGGTCCCGGTTAGCAGCCGGAGGGGAGACCACCAAAGAAGTCCAGGGTTGTGACGCAACTCTGGGTTGGGAAATTCCTGGAGAGTTTGGGGGTGGAGCTTGGGGCGGCGTTTGGGGAGGGACCTCAGCAGGGTGCAATGCCATAGTATCCAGCCTCCAAAGCAGCCTTTCCCTTCAGAGGAACCAATCTCTGTCACCTGAAGATCAGTAGGGCTGCCGACCTCCAGGTACTAGCTGGAGATCTCCTGCTATTACAACTGATCTCCAGCCGATAGAGATCAGTTCACCCAGAGAAAAGAGCCACTTTGGCAATTGGACTCTATGGCATTGAAGTCCTTCCCCTCCCCAAACCCCACCTTCCTCAGGCTGTGCCCCAAAAACCTCCCACGAAGATGGACCTGGCAACCCTAGTTGTAATTCTGGGAGATCTCCAGGCCCTATCTGGAGGTTGGGGACCTTTATTGAAACTCTTCTTTGACACATGCTGCTAATATCTGTGATCCTTCCAGGCCCCTTACTTCTGAGTAGACACACAGAGGATTGGAATGGTGAACGGTTCTCCCCTGACAATCCTAGGGGATTTGGGACCGATGCCCTTCCATTCCCTCAATTAGACAAACAGATCCGGGCCTCCGGGAGATGATAAATGGATGCAAATCTGACATTTACAATGACCGCGTTTCCAAATCAAAGAGAGAACGGTGCAGTCTCCCCAGACTGTCTGTGGCTGACCTCGAAGTCTCTGCTCTTCAACGAAAAAGCCTCCGATGCGTGACACTGAAGAATTGGGATTCATTAAGAGGTTTCGCACTCTTCCCCCTGCCCCAGTTGAACAGGCGCTGGGGATATTCGATTCGTATTACAGAGGTGAACTCTCTTGCAAACCCCGTGATCCCGACCCGTTTAGAAGTATCAGCTAACTTAGCATCACTAATGATTGGTTTCCGTCTCTTTCCTGATTGCTTTTTGTGGCTCCTTCTCTGAGGCAAGGGTACCAGCTCCTCTTCTGTTGGTGAGGAGGAGGAGGAGGAAGAAGAAGAAGAAGAGGAGGGGGAGAAGGAGGAGGAAAAGGAGGAGGAATTGGTTTTTATATGCCAACTTTCTCTTACCACTTAAGAATCAAACCGGCTTACCATCACCTTCCCTTCCCCTCCCCACAACAGACACCCTGTGAGGTCGGTAGGACTGAGAGAGATCTAAGAGAGCTGTGACTAGCCCAAGGTCACCCAGCTGGCTTCATGTGTAGGAGTGGGGAAACCAATCCTGATCACCAGATTAGCCTCCACCACTCCAAGCCACCACTCTTAACCACTACACCACGCTGAAGTCTCTGACTGGGGAGAGGCCAACGTCCTAGTACCATCCCGGAGCACCTTCTCTCCTCCATTTTCTCCTCACAACAACCCTGTGAGGGAGGTTCGACTGAGAGGGTGTGACGGGCCCAAGGTCACCCAAGGAGCTTCTGTGGCAGAGTCGGGATTTGAAGCCGGGACTCTCCAAATGCTTCCAGGGTCTCCACACTTTTATAGTCGCCTTCTTTTCAAGGAGCTCATTTAATGCAAGGACTCCTTGGAAAAAGTACTGAATATCTGCATGGACAGCCAGGTGTCAACCGACCACAAAAGGTCTCTACTTTTTGATCTACATCATTCCAGTTTTGTCCATATTTTTTTCCTTTGTAGGATATGATGCATACCTATTCTTGCTGGTATCAGAGCAGCATACCTATGATATTAGGAGCTGTGGGACACAGGCAGGACAATGCTGCTGAAGTCGTCTTGCTTGTGGGCTTCCTAGAGGCACTTTGTTGGCCACTGTGGGAACAGACTGCTGGACTTGATGGGCCTGGGTCTGATCCAGCATGGCTTTACTCATGTTCTTGTGTTCTTAACACCTCTCTTGTTGTTTTGATGGTGAGAAGGGAAAGGGGCCTGTGGCTCGGTGGCAGAGCATCTGCTTTTCATGCACAAGGTTCCAGGTTCAATCCTCGGCATGGCCATCTAAACGGCTAGCCAATGAAACTACATCCTGGAGGTGAGAACAAGGATGTCAACCAGCCTTGGCCGACATTTTAGCTCCTGGGATTGCAAAAAACCCCTTGGTGGCTTTTAGTTTGAGCCAACCTTTCATAAGTGTCTCGTGTCATCACTAACAGATGACCCCATTCCTTGGCTTCTCCGCCACATGGCCCTTGGCAAGGCAGCAGGCAGCAGGACCTGGGTGAGCCTCAAACTTCTCCCGCAATCTTCTCTACAGCCCTTGTTTTTGTCTCCACGATAACCAGTGGCCCCGTTGGCTTCTCCCACCTTCCTGGTCTCAAGACTCAGGTTAGGCGCGAGGGAGATCAGCCTCCCAACTTCCTCGCTACGAAATGAGCCCAGGGGGACTGGAAGGAGGTTCACCAGACAATAAGGCCTAGCCCCAAGTGCGGTGGCATGGCAGGTTTATGAATAGCGGGGCCTGTTTTTTCTGCAGCCGATAATGAAATACAAACCACGCTGGCAAGTAAATGTACAACTTGTTACCAAATCCTCCAGGAGAGGCTTTCGGAGCGGCCCTGCTCCGTTTGGCAGCTGTTTCTTGCAAAAAAGAAAAGAAAGAAAGGCAACAAAAAGGAGAAAAAAATCAGAATGAGCTGCAAATCAGAATAATTGTGCAAATAAGAGGCAGCGTCACACATTTCCCTTTCAGAGACATTGCTCAAATTGAATAATTAGATTTTCCAATTGAAATCCCGGACTGTTCTCTGAAACATCATCTGGTTGTATCCTTTGGCTGCAAAAAAATATATGAAATAATCCCGCTGTGCCTTTCCTCGCACATATTTTGATTTATTCTCATCAGACCGACCCTGAAGACAGAGAGTCAGTGGTAGTTTGCGATCCTTTTGCATGTGACCTAGCCGGCTTTAATCACTTTTCAGCTTCATTCAGTTCAGTGGCAGAAATTTCAGCCAGGGTGGTGCTGCTCATGCTGGTGGGCCCATCAGATAACCTATTAGGGAACCCACATTAGTGGACCCATGAGATAACTTATTAGGGAACCCACATTAGTGGGCCCATCAGATAACCTATTAGGAAACCACATGGGTGGGCCCATCAGATAATCTATTAAGGAACCCACACTGGTGGACCTATCAAATAATCTATTAAGGAACCCACATTAGTGGACCCATCAGATAACCTATTAAGGAACCCACACTGGTGGACCTATCAGATAACCTATTAGGGAACCCACATGGGTGGGCCCATTAGATAACTAGGGAACCCACATTAGTTGATCCATCAGATAACTTATTAGGGAACCCACATTAGTGGACCCATCAGTTAACCTATTAGGGATTAACCAACATGGGTGGGCCCATCACATAACCTATTAGGAAACCCACATTAGCAGACCTATTTAATAACCTATTAGGGAACCTAAACTGGTGGACCATCAGATAACCTATTAGGGAATACACACTAAAGAGGGATGAGGCCAAATGGTTGAGCGTTAATAAGTTGCAGTCCCACTATGAAATATGTACTAATCGATAACCCTTAGTTAAACCCATCTTGGAGTCGAGCCTTTCTTTTTTGGAGCCCTGAAGCAAGAACAACATTTTTTTTGCAGTATTTGATTAATGCAGGCACGTACATCAGTTAACAGGGTGAAAAAATTTCAACAGGAGTTGAAAGCCACCTGTGCATGCTACAGTTTCCAGAATTAATTATAGAAATTGGGCTTCTTAACACTAAAGTTCAGGAGAAGTGGAGTGCAGACTAATGAAAGACTAGGACGTTCTTTATCCCTTCTTGTTATTTATACACGCATACACAAACACACACGTGAAGCTGCCTTTTACTGAATCAGACCCTTGGCCCATCAAGGTCAGTATTGCCTACTCAGGCGGGCAGCAGCTTTCCAAGGTCTCAGACAAAGGTCTTTCCCATCACCTACAGCCCGGTCCTTTTAACTGGAGATGGCAGGCCCATCAGATAACCTATTAGGGAACCCACACTGGTAGAACCATCATATAACCTATTAGGGAACCCAGATTAGTGGACCCATCAGATAACCTATTAGGGACCCCCATTAGTGGACCCATTAAATAACCTATTAGGGAACCCAAACTAATGGACCCATCAGATAACCTATTAGGGAACCCACATTAGCAGACTTATTTAATAACCTATTAGGGAACCTAAACTGGTAGACCATCAGATAACCTATTAGGGAACCCACACTGACGGAACAATCAGATAACCTATTAGGGAACCCACACTGGTGGACCCATCAGATAACCTATTAGGGACCTTCTGCATGCAAAGCAGAGACTCTTCCCCTGAGCCACAGCCCCTCCCTTGACATCCGCCTGAAGCAATTTTCTTGTGGTTTACCCATAAAATATAGCATATCGCTTATGTGGCCCATCTTCTTCTCCCGATTAGTCCCCATACGTTTCTTGGGGCATAAGTTTATACTCAATTAAGCAGCCACTAACTTTATCATTGCTCTTGTTTGTTTTGGGCACAGCATATTAGCTAGCAATTTAAATGCATATTTTATAAATGATGTGGCAGTTGTGATAAACTAATAGGCCTATTACAGGGCCTTTGCTACGCCAAACGGAAAGGCTTAGGCACAGACTCATTGGGTGATCGGGGATTTGAACGAGAACGGTTTTAATCCACGCAGAGAATGGCATGACATTTTCTACCATAAAGCATATTGACGCCCGTTTGACTGACGGGGGAAAAAATGTAGGCCGGTGGTATGTGTATCAGCCATACTCCTCCTTCCACTTATCAAAACTTTCTTTTAAAAAAAAGAAGCAGATTTTGCACGTTCTTCGGGTCATTCTGCACCTACTGACCTGTTCAGTGGTTTACACTGCCAAGAGGAAGAGGAAGAAGAAGAGGAAGAAGAAGAAGAAGAAGAGTTGTTGTTTTTTTGTATTCTGACTTTCTCTACTACTTAAGGAAGCATCAAACCAGCTTATGAAGCTGCCTTATACTGAATCAGACCCTTGGTCCATCAAAGTCAGTACTGTCTACTCTGACTGGCAGTGGCTCTCCAGGGTCTCAGGCAGGGGTCTTTCACATCACCAGTTAGAAAGCTTACAATCCCCTTCCCTTCCCCTCCCCACAGCAGACACCCTGGGAGGTAGGTGGGGCCAAGAGAGCTCTAAGAGACCTGTGACTAGCCCAAGGTCACCCAGCTGGCTTCAGGTGTAGGAGGGGGGAAACCAACCCGGTTCACCAGATTAGCCTCTGCCGCTCATGTGGAGGACTGGGGAATCAAACCCAGTTCTCCAGGTTAAAGTCCACTGCTCCAAACCACCGCTCTTAACCACTACACCACGCAGGCAATGGCCAACCACCTTTGTTATCTCTTGCCCTGACCTGGATGGCCCAGGCGAGCCCAATCTCATTACATCTCGGAAGCTAAGCAGGGTCGGCCCTGGTTAGTCCTTGGATGGGAGACCACCAAGAAAACTGAGGGTTGCTACGCAAAGGCAGCCAATGGCCACCCGCATCTGAATGCCTCGTGCCTTGAAAACCCGGCAGGGTCCCCATATGTTGACTGCAACTTGGCAGCAAGAAAAAAGCATCCTGATTGTTTCTTGTGCAAAAAGAACCAACCATAATTTCCATTTCGTCCTTGGGAAATATAAGGTTGTTGTTTTTTTTAAAGGAAGGGGGGCAAAGAAGAGAGTTCTATGGCTCCAATCCAGCCTTACCCTCACTCTGGTGCTTAGAAATTACTTAGCACAAAGGCCACGCATATGCTTAACACATGAACACATGAAAGCTGCCTTCTACTGAATCAGACCTTTGGTCCATCAAAGTCAGTATTGTCTACTCAGACCGGCAGCAGCTCTCCAGGGTCTCTGGTGGAGTCCTTCACATCACCTACCTGCCTAGTCTCTTTAACTGGAGATGCCGGGGATTGAACCTGGGACCCTTCTGCATGCCAGGCAGATGCTCTACCACTGAGCCACGGCCCCTCCCACATGTGCCTGGCTGATTCCCCCCTCCCAAGGACAGAAAGGCTGGTATTGAAAACCTCATCCAGAGCCAGGCTCGTGCTTATAGGCAGGTGTTAGGGAATAACCCCCCCCCTTAGTCAATGCAGCATTGCCAAGATATCTCGCTCTTAACTGGAAGCATGCCATTTTCTTCCGAGCCAAGATCTCTTTTGCATCAGTCATGCATCAGCCTAAGGCATTCACGCTTGCTCGTGGGCGCATGGATGAGTTTGTGCGCATCACCAGCTGGGGTTGAACCAACAGCACACTTCGCGACCTACTGGGGTTCCCGGGGAGGGGTGGGGGCTTGTCCGTCCGTGCCCTCCCCCTCCTCAGGCGCACGCCGTGGCGTTCCTAATGAGGCCTTAATGAGATGTTAATTGCTTATGCAAATGCGGAGCGGTAGACAACGGAGCTCGCTGTACCAGGAGTCGAAGGGCCCAGAGCCTTGTGTGGGATTTCCGCAGAACTCGCATTACCATTAATTGGAATTAGTTGCACGTCGCAAGTGGCGCGCGCCGTGGCGTGTTGTACCGGCAAGTGTTAGCAAACACACCTGCTGAAAGGTGAAACTCTGTTTCTTTTTTTTTTAGAACCACGCAACTGCAACTTCATATATTTGTGTTACAGGCTGGCAAGTGATATTGAAATAGGCGATTTGGCTTTTAAATTCAGTCAGGGAAATAGGGTTGCCATCCTCCAGGTGGGCACTGGAGATCTCCTGGAATCCTAAGTGAACCAGCTATGGAGACCAGCTAGGGAGACCAGCTCCCCTGGAGAAAAGGGTACCTTGGGAGGGTATGGCGTTATACATAGAGATATACACATGAACCCATGAAGCTGCCTTATACTGATTCAGACCCTTGGTCCATCAAAGTCAGTATTGTCTACTCAGACCAGCAGCGGCTCTCCAGGGTCTCAGGCAGAGGTCTTTCCCATCACCTACTCGCCTAGTCCCCTTAACTGGAGATGCCGGGGATTGAACCCGGGACCCTTCTGCATGCCAAGCAGATGCTCTTCCGTTGAGCCACAGCCCCTGGAAAAGACCTCATTGGTCATCGAGTCCAACCCCCTGCTCAATGCAGGAAATTCACAGCTACCACCCCCTTTTACTCCCCCCGTGACCCCTCTCTTCCCCAAACTCTACCCTCCCCAGGCGCCACCTTCAAGTCTCCAGGAATTCCCCAACTCGGAGATGGCAACCCAACAGGGAGACGAAGCTAAAGGCCACCCCTTCGCATGTTATTGTAAAGGTCCTCAATCCTTGTTGAACTGGTGGTCCCTTTTGGGATTTTTAGGACAGGTAGTGGACACCAAAACAAGATAGCGGCCACAGAGACTGGGTCCAATCACAAAAAGAAATGGATTTCTGTCACCCGGAGATCTGTTCTAATCCCGAGAGACCTCTAGGCCCCACCCGGAGGCTGACAACCCTAGCAGTGGTTCCCCACAATGGTGGGCAGTTCCAAGCCAAGGGACTGTCCTTAGCCATGGATTTTTTGACGCAAGATGGGGAGGGGATCTCCTTTGGGCTGCCGAATGAATTGTTACCTCGGCCCCAAAGCTGCGGCACCGGGAAGGTTTTTCCTCCCGCCAGCCAGAGAGCCCTCAGGCTCTTTAAGGGGAAGGTAATTTCTACCCCAGATAATCTCCACATATTTTATTCGGCATGGCGCCATTGAAAAGTTATGGATTCCGATGATATGCATGGATTTAAAAAGCTCAGAAAGCCATACGATACGGCTGTTAACCGTAATTTGTGTGATAATAACGGAACCCTGTTGTTCAGAGAAACTCTTCCTGCAATTGCATCCAACGGGCTTGGAGACGGGAAACGGAAGCAGCGTTAAAATGTTTTTCATCCCCTTCGGATGGGGCTGGAAGCCAGAGAAGGAGGAGGGGACCCATACAGAAGGAGAAATAAGTGGATCGCCCACTTGGGAGAATGAGGCAACGGAGCCCAGAGGCTGTAGAGAAGACCGCGTCCTTTCACGTGGCGGATTCCGGCTTTGAAAGTCCCCTCTACGTTTCAAGCTCTGGGCATCGTGGTCAGAGAGTCGGAAGAGGATCTGGGAGACTCGGGTTTGAATCCCCACGCAGCCACGGAAGCTGGTTGGGTAACCTTGGGCCAGCCCCGTTCTACCCCTGCCTCGTCTACTTCAATGGGTTGTCGTGAGGAAAAAATGGAGGAGGCCAATGCAATGTTGTAAACTGCTTTGGGCCCCCCTTGGGCGTATAAATAATCTAAAAAAAACCATACTGTCGCAAATGGAAAACTATCAAAGCCCAGAAAAAGGATCAACTCCCTTTGCTTGTGGCATTACCAACAAAAAAGAAGAAGAAGAAGAAGAAGAAGAAGAAGAAGAAGAAGAAGAAGAGTTGGTTCTTATATGCCGACGGACTTTCTCTACCACTTAAGGAAGAATCAAACTGGCTTACAATCACCTTCCCTTCCCCTCCCCACGACAGACATCTTGTGAGGTATGTGAGGCTGAGAGTGTGACTAGCCCAAGGTCACCCAGATGGCTTCATGCAGAGGAGTGGAGAAACCAACCAAATACGACAGCCTCAGTTTAGTCATTTTGGCTTCTAGGGTCAGTTCAGGCTTGATTTGATCTGTAACCCACTGATTTGTTTTTTGGGCAGTCCACGGTATCCGTAACCTTCTCCTCCAACACCACATTTCAAAGGAATCTACTTTCTTCCTATCAGCTTTCTTCACTGTCCAGCTTTCACACCCATGCATAGTAATAGGGAATACGATGGCATGAATTAATCTTGGTGGCCAGTGACACATCCTTACACTTCAGAATCCTTACACTTCAGAAACCTAGCTCCTTCATGGCTGCCCTACCCAGTCTCAATCTCCTTCTGGTTTCTTGGCTGCAGTCTCCCTTTTGGCTAATGATGGAGCCAAGGGATAGAAAGCCTTCAACAATTTCTATTTCCTCATCGTCAGCCTTAAAGTTGTGTAATTCTCCTGTAGTCATTACTTCTGAACTGAACTGACCCTAGAAGCTAAAATGACTAAACTGAAGCTGTCGTATTTTGGTCACGTCATGAGACGACAAGAGTCACTGGAAAAGACCGTCATGCTAGGAAAAGTGGAGGGCAGCAGGAAAAGAGGAAGACCCAACAAGAGATGGATGGACTCAATAAAGGAAGCCACAGTCTTCAGTTTGCAAGATCTGAGCAAGGCTGTCAAAGATAGGACATTTTGGAGGACTTTCATTCATAGGGTCGCCATGAGTCGGAAGCGACTTGACGGCACTTGACACACACACACACACACATTACTTCTGCTTACTTAACGGTCCATAAAATGAAACGGTAAGAGGGGGTATCCGGCACACAATCAATCCGCTGGTTAAGGAAGGGCCAAGGTTACCGAAACGGGACCCTCAATCCTATCGCCTAGACAGGCCCTCTTAAGTATTGACTTGACTAATCGCAATTGATTCAAAACGCTTTCCCTCTTTCTCCCCCCCCCCCCGGCCTTTCCCCGTGGTTCCTTGCAGGGCTTCAGCAGCAATTAGAGCGGCTGCCATCATTTCAAAGCGCATCAGTGGTATCGATCAGCGCCTGTATTAATCATAGTAAAAGCGCTGGGGGACCGGCCGCATCCTGTCGAAGCCTGCGGCAGAGCTCCTGCGGACGCTAATGGGATCTGGGCGGCTTCCGTAGTTCAAAAGGGTTAAATGATTGTGCAAACGAAGAAGCCCATTGGCAATTCACAAATCAGGGGCGGGCACACCCCTGCTTCCTCAATATACCACCGGCCCAAACCACGTTCGGCAGACGCAAAGGGGGGTGAACGGAGGCTTTCTTATGAATTCCGGTGTTGCTGGATTAATTTTATTGGATGCATTGTACACCACTGAGGTCCCTTTCTTCCCCAGGCTCCATCCCCAAATCTCCAGGAGTTTCCCAGCCGGGATCTGGCAACTCTACCCCTCCATCCTTTGCCAGCTTACAATCTCCTTCCCTTCCTCTTCCCACAACAGACACCTGGTGAGATAGGTGAGGCTGACAGAGACCGAACTGTGACTAGTCCAAGGTCACCCAACTGCTTCATGTATAGGATTGGGGAAGAGGTCCTGTGAGAGAACTCAGCTCAAAATTATTGCGAGCCACTGCCAGTCAGAGTAGACAATACTGACCTTGATGGGGAGGGGCCGTGGCTCAGTGGTAGAGCCACTGCTTGGCATTCAGAAGGTTCCCAGGTTCAATCCCCGGCATCTCCTGTTAAAAGGACTAGGCAGATGGGTGACGTGAAAGACCTGAGACCCTGGAGAGCCGCTGCCAGTCTGAATAGACAATACTGACTTGGATGGACCAAGAGTCTGATTCAGTGGAAGGCAGCTCCATCTGTTCATGTGCGGTGTGTGCAAATGTAGAAAATGCCATACACACAGAGAGACCTTTTGCATTCTGGAGATTTCATGACCTATCTGGTGTGGAATGAAAGAGGCTGCTCCCAGTAAAAGAGACTTGGCAAGAACATTCCAGAATATGACTCGTCTATAGGATTGCCAGGTCCCTCTTTGCCCCCAGCAGGAGGTTTTGCGGGCAGAGCCTGAGGTGGGTGAAGTTTGGGGAGGGGAGGAACTTCAATGCCATCGAGTCCAATTGCCAAAGTGGCCAGGACAATTATACTTACTAACCGAAGAAATTTATTTTGAAACAGGGAACATACCGGAATCCTGTCTTGTTATGTTCTAACCTGTTATGTTTTCATTATCATTTTAGTTGTGCTTTGCCATAACTATTGAAATATATGTTTAAAAAGTAGCAGCTGTGTTTTGATCCTTTGCAACTGAAATCTCAGAAATTGCATGGTCTTTTGTGAAGCAACAAATGACTAATACATAACAGCTACAAACTTTTCATGTGTTGTTGGTTTGTATTTTTCTTAAATTTTGAGCCATAGTGGCTGCATACTTTTGAATAACTATATTATTGCAGCCCTAGTATTATATTTTAGTACCTGGAGGTTGGCAACCCTACTCATCTATCCGCACAGGACTGCTCTCCTCTTTAACTTGGCCGAGGCCAAGTTCTCCAGCCCATGCACCCGTCAAGCCGGAAGCTGCGTTAACGGGACAGCCGCAATCTGTGCATCCCGCTCCCATCCGAAACTATGCCTATCTGCATGCAAACGGTACTCTGAACTGGGAGGGGATCCAAGCGGCAAGCCATAAAGTCGAACCGCGACGACCCCAAAGCTCGTTTTCCAGGTTTTGTTAAAAAACACAAGCAAAAGAAAAACCAACCAACCGAGGCAGCTGCTCCATTGTTTTAATAGCGATAATTATGATGGCACGGCGATAGAACGTTAACCTTCCGGGTGCCTGCCGTTTGGCACCGTCAGGGTTGGCGAGATCGTAAAACGGAAGCCGAGAGCGGCCTGGTAAGGGGATCTAATGCACAGCTGCCAAAGACTGCCAGACCAACATCTCTTCGAGTATCTCATCTCCTCCGGCAGCGGGACAGACCGTAGGAGACGAGGCACAAGGGGAGGACTGGCGTCTATCAAGGTCTGCGCAGATGTCTGCCGAATACATGAAATTGCCTCCTATTGAGCCAGACGCTCGGTCCATCAAAGTCAGTATTGTCTACTCTGACTGGCAGGGGCTCTCTGGGGGTTCAGACGGAGGTCTTTTGCATCATCTACTACCTGATCCTTTAGAAGAAAAAGAAGAAGAGTTGGTTTTTATATGCCAACTTTCTCTCCCTTTTAAGGAGAATCAAACCGGCTTACAATCTCATAGAAACATAGAATCATAGAGTGGGAAGGGACCACCAGGGTCATCTAGTCCAACCCCCGGCACAATGCAGGGAATTCACAACTACCTCCCACACACACACACAGTGGCCCCTACTCCATGCCCAGAAGTTGGCCAAGATGCCCTCCCTCACATGATCTGCCTAAGGTCATAGAATAGGCATTGCCGACAGGTGGCCATCTAGCCTTTGCTTAAAAACCTCCAGGGGAGGAGAGCTCACCACCTCCCGAGGAAGCCCGTTCCACTGAGGAACCACTATTAGAAAGTTCTTCCTAGTATTTAGACAGAAACTCTTTTGGTCTAATTTCAACCTGTTGGTTAATGCTCAGCCAGGGGTGTTTCTGATTTTGCCCTGGGTGATAACAAACTTATTTCTCCTTTACTGACTATTATTAGTGGACTGTTAATTGTTGATTTTTATTACCATTTTCCCCTTCCTCTCCCCACAACAGACACCGTCACCTTTTATGCATGGCTGTTTCCGTCGCAGTCACCCCTACGACGACTTTGGGTGATGCATGCCATTTCTGATGATCAGAGGTCCCCTGACTCCCCTCACTCTCCTCCTATGCTTGCCTGCATTTTCAAATTCAACATAAAACAGGTACCTGAAAATACAGGGAAATGCAGAGGCGACCTCTGCATAATCAAAGTTGCTGGAGGGGTGACGGCGAGGGAAACAACCATGCATAAAAGACCCTTGTGAGGTAGGTGGGGCCGAGAGAGTTCAGAGAGAACTGTGACTAGCCCAAGGTCACCGAGTTGGCATCATGGGGAGGAGTGGGGAAACCAACCCGGTTCACCGGATCAGAATCCGAGCAGTGAATTCCACTCATGTGGAAGAGTGGGGAATCGAACCCGGTTCTCCAGATTAGAGTCCACTCTGGGGATTGAAACCAGGACCTTCTGCATGCAAAACTACCTTCTATTCTACTGAGCCAGACCCTTGGTCCATCAAGGTCAGGACTGTCTACTCTGACTGGCAGCGGCTGACTAGGGCGGCCAACTCTGGATTGGGAAATTGTGGGAGATTTAGGGGGTGGAGCCTGGGGAGGGCTGGGTTTAGGGAAGGGATGGACCTCAGCGGGGTATAACGCCATAGAGTTCCTCCTCCAAAGCAGCCCTTTTCTCCAGGGGAAAAGCGATTCCACCTGAACATTAGGAAGAACTTTCTGTCGGTGAGGGCTGTTCGACTGTTGAATGCGCTGCCTCGGAGGGTGGTGGAGTCTTTGGAGGTCTTTAAGCAGAGGCTGGATGGCCATCTGTCAGGAGTGCTTTGATTGTGGGATCCTGCATGGCGGGGGGAGGGTTGGGGTCACTGGGGGGGAGGTAGTTGTTAATTTCCTGCATTGTGCAGGGGGTTGGACTGGATGATCCTGGTGGTCCCTTCCAACTCTATGATTCTAACCCACAGTGTATAGTAAGGCCAAAAGAGATTGGAAGGGATTTGGTAGCTGTCATTGAAGAACTCAACTCCTCTAGAAAAAACAAGTCGCACTTTGATAGATGAGATTTCACATTGACAAGAGCAAGACACTGCATTCTGGGAGGAATATTTTCGCCTCTAAATGTAACTCCCCGGGCCCACAATTTACTGCTCAGAAGTCGAGAAAAAAAAAAAAGATTATGCTTTGTCATCGCGTCCCGCTCAATGAAAATCCCGTTATATCATGGATTGGATAACTCCATTTCAATCAAGAGTTAGGAAAATACATGAAAAGGAATGGATTTTCTCCCGAAACGATAAACAGCGCTTCCCCTGATTGGGCTGGCGCTTATTGAGTTTGCAATATCGTCTCGCACCTAGGGGGTTCTAAAGGCAATAAGCAATGAAATATTCAAGGCCAGCTGTAACTGTTGACAGACAGGCGGGAGTTTTGGTCTCTCGGTGACTTCGGAGAACACATAACTATCCGTGTCAGTCTTTAGGATGCCGGTGGCCCCATGGCTGATAATATCCCCCTAACCACAGAGTCATAGAGCAGTGATGAGTGACCCCTGATTCTACAGGCTACGATCCAGTCAACATGGCTAAAGATGGCCCTTAATAAAATGGCCTGGCTGGGCCTTTGTCTCCCTACCTTTTCTTGAAAGAGTGGCAAGTATGGTAGATGAAGGGAATGCTGGAGATGTAGTGTACCTTGATTTCAGTAAAGCCTTTGATAAAGTCCCCCATGATCTTTTGGAAACAAAGCTAGTAAAATGTGGGCTGGACACTGCCACTGTTAGGTGGATTGGGAATTGGTTGACCAACCGAACCCAAAGGGTGCTCATTAATGGGTGCTCATCAACTTCATCCTGGAGAGGAGTGACCAGTGGGGTGCCACAGGGGTTTGTCCTGGGACTGGTACTATTTAATATTTTTATAAATGACTTGGAAGATGGGATAGAGAGCATGCTAATCAAATTTGCAGATGACACCAAGTTAGGAGGGGTAGTTGCTACCCCGGAGGATAGGGTCAGAGTTCAGAATGACCTTGATAGACTGGAGAGCTGGGCCATAAGTAATAAAATGGATTTCAATAAGGAGAAGGGAACGGTACTTCACCTAGGCAGAAATAACATCAGGTACAGGTACAGGACGGGAGAGAGTTGGCTTGACAACAGTACATGTGAAAGAGATCTGGGAGTCTTAGTGGACCACAAACTGAACACGAGTCAACAGTGTGATATGGCGGCTAAGAAGGCCAATGCAATTCTGGGCTGCATCAATAGGAGTATTGTGTCTAGATCCAGGGAAGTAATACTACCACTGTATTCTGCATTGGTCAGACCTCACTTGGAATACTGTGTCCAGTTTTGGGCTCCACAATTTAAGAAGGATGTTGACAAGTTGGAGCGTGTCCAGAGGAGGGCAACCAGAATGGTCAAAGGTCTGGAATCCATGCCCTATGAAGAGAGACTTAGAGAGTTGGGTTTGTTTAGTTTGGAGAAGAGAAGGTTGAGGGGACACATGATAGCCATGTTTAAATATTTGAAGGGATGTCATGTTGATGAGGGAACTAGCTTGTTCTCTGTTGCTCCAGAGATTAGGACACGGAGTAATGGATTTAAACTAAGAGAAAAGCCAACCACCTCTGATCATTTCTTGCCCTGACCTAGATGGCCTAGGCTAGCTTGATCTCATCAGATTTCCGAAGCTGAGCAGGGTCGGCCCTGGTTAGTACTAGTATGGGAGACCACCAAGAAGTCCAGGGTTGCTTCACAAAGGCAGGCAATGGCCAACCACCTCTGATCATTTCTTGCCCTGACCTAGATGGCCTAGGCTAGCTTGATCTCATCAGATCTCGGAAGCTAATCAGGGTCCGCTCTGGCTAGTACTTAGATGGGAGACCGCCAAGTAATTCCAGGCTCTCTGTGTGGAGGAAGGCAATGGCAAACCACCTCCGTTTGTCTCTTGCCTTGAAAACCCTACAGGGTCACCATGAGTCAAGTGCAACTTAACAAAACTTAATACATACAGTTGGCTTTTGGAGCCGTAGGTTGAGGACGTTTGCCATCATTGCCGGTGCTTTCCTCACAGGGAGCTATCCGTGGTGCTGACTGCCTCCCTGGCTTCCGCTTGTGAAAGGAAGTCTGGGGTTGCTCCGCAGAGGCAGGCAATGGCAAACGACTCTTTCCTTGACAACCCTACTGGGTTGCCATAACTCAGCTGTGACTTGACGGCACTTGACAAGCCCGCACACATCCTCTAAAGCATCTTTGTCCTTTCCCAGAGGTTCCCCAGTGTACCTTCCTCATCCGATGCAATTCATTATCCTCTCTGACACAAACGGTTCCTTTATGATTTGCATAGGGCTTTCAAATGAACTTGGCCGATTTCAAAGGGTCCTTCTGATCTGATGCGCAGGGGGAAACTTTTGTTGGTGCTGACTTTAGATCTTTGCAACAACAACAAAAAAGGACCCATTCCCTGTTGGGGTCCAAATAAACTTTTTAGGAAAAAAAAAAACCCCTATCAGCATCTTAATAAAGTTTTCACTCCAGGAGGCCTTTATCTGTGCATATGATGGGCAAACTATACGCCCCCTGAAATCGTACTCCTATAGGACATGGAATCCTAGATGGACAAACTCTATGTGGATACAGAAGAGCTACTAGATTTTCAAGAGTTTGAGAGGGCAGCAACATTAATCTGCAGTCAAAATACGTGGAGAGATGTTCTATACGCTTTCTCTCCAGTTTCTTACCCCCTTCTGCCCCTATTCACCTGCATCCACATCCCAGCTGGTTGCTGTTCAGAAGGAGGAGGAAAAGGAGGGGCTGTGGCTCAGAGGTAGAGCATTTGCTTGGCATGCTGAAGGTCCCACGTTCAATCCCTGGCAGCTCCAGTTAAAGGGACTAGGCAAGTAGGTGATGTGAAAGACCTCTGTCTGAGACCCCAGAGAGCCGCTGCCAGTCTGAGTAGACAATACTGACTTTGATGGACTAAGGGTCTGATTCAGTATAAGGCAGCTTGCTTCATGTGTTGAAGAAGAAGAAGAAGACTTGGTTTTTAAATCTGGTTTGTCTCTACCTTTAAGGAGTATCAAAGCAGTTTACAATTGCCTTCCCCTCCCCACAGCAAACACCTGGCAAGGTAGGTGGGGCTGAGAGAGTCCTGAGAGAACTGTGACTATTCCAAGGTCACCCAGCAGCCCTCTTGTGTAGGAGTGGGGAAACAAACCCAGTTCACCAGATTAGCCTCTGCCGCTAATATGGAGGAGTAGGGAATCGAACCTGGTTCTCCAGATTAGCGTCTGCCACTCTTAACCACTATACCACGCTGGCTCTTGTACTACACTTTTCTATTGCTACAAACTGTGAATCCAGGAGGCTGGTCAGACATGCGCTTGAGGTTGCTACCAAATGCTGCAGCACACGGCACGTGCTTCAATTCCAGCATTCCTTTTAGAAACGTTCCCCATTTAGCTGGATTACTAGCAGCAGAGCAATGCAAAAAAAGAGGGAATGAGAAAGGAACCAATGGGGAAATCTCTGTGCACCAACCATCCAGAAGAGAAGGATATTTTGCAAGAGATTGGCATGAGCTGAGTGTATGCATCTCCCGAATGCAAACAGCTTATTTTCAGACTGAGATTACCAGCCGCCGTGACAGAGACGCCAAATGGTCCAGGATGTAGAAGTCAGACTATAATCTATACAGGTATGATTCTCTCTTAGATTCTCTCTCTGTTCCGAAGAGATTTCTTGAACGTCCTAGGCTTTATGGTGGGATGAGGAGCCAGTCTGCTTGCATGTCATCTGTTGATTTTTAAAAAAATTCCTAGAGGACACCTGCAAAAGTAGTCAACCACTTTGAGGAGACATTCTGTAAGAAGCGTTTGTGGGCTTGGCAGCGGCTTTTCTAATGGACGCTTTTGGCTCTTGAAGCCCTGCCTGCAGAAAAGAAATCCAAGAGGAGCAGAGCTCCCTATTACGGAAGCTCTGAGAAGCTCTGTGAGTTGAATTTGGCCTTGTCGACATCATTAAATGCCCACACAGGGAGGAATCCTCTTCCCATCTTATACTTCCAACATTTCCCAGGTGCAAATTGAGGCAAACTAGTCAACAGCTAAGAGGAACCACCATGTTCAGAGGAAGGGTCTGGATACAAACAAAAGGAGCATGCCGGGGTTGGCTTGTGAATGAGCTTCCCAAAGGCCAGGAGAGGGGCCATGGCTCAGTGGCAGAGCATCTGCCTTGTAGGTAGATAGTCCCAGGATCAATCCCCGGCATCTCCAGTTCAAAGGCTCAGATAGTGGGGGATATGTGAAATCCCTCTCCTAAAGACTTTGGAGAGCTGCTGCCCATCAGAGGAGACGATACTGACCTTGATAGACCAAGGATCTGATGACATCTCAGGCAGCTTCATGTATCCAAAGCTGTTGTTGGAAACAGAACCCTAGACTAGGCCAGGTGTTCCAAAGCAACTAATAGAACAGGTCTGCTCCTCTGATACTAGAGAATAGGTATGCATCATGACTAGTATCCACTTTGACTAGTAGACATGGATAGCCCTCTCCTCCATGAACATATCCACTCCCCTCTTCAAGCCTTCCGAGATGGTAGCCATCACCACATAAGAACATAAGAAAAACCTTGCTGGATCAGACCGAGACCCATCAAATCCAGCGGTCTGTTCTCATATTGCCCAACCAGGTGCCTCTAGGAATCCCACAAGCAAGACGATTGTAGCAGCATTATCTTGCCTGTGTTCCACAGCACCTAATATAATAGGCATGTTCCTCTGAGACTGGAGAGAATAGGCATGCATTGTGCATCATATCCAGCAAAAATAAAATAAAAAATGGACAAAATTGGAATGCTGTAGATCATAAAGTAGACACTATTTGTGGGAAGTTGACACCTGGTTGTCCATACAGACGTTCAGTACCTTTCCCAAGGGATCCTTGCCTTAAACAGGCTGTCTCTCCATCCGTTGTAACAGTATTTTGCGAGTTGAAATCATAAACGGCCTTCTGCTCAGCCGTGTAATGTGGGAGATATTTCTTGTATAAAAGGACAAATGCGTTTGTCTCTGTAGCACGCGAGAAGGGGCTTACAAGCTCAGCTAGCCCCAAGTTCGTTTTGGATTGTTCTGGAGCATCAGAATACTCTTCCTTGGAGACTTTCCGTTTGGCTCGCGATTGTTCGCCGCGTAGGGTGCCGAACGTCTATTGGCACTATGCGCTTTATTGATGATGCGCAGGGAGGGGTGTGAATCGGGTGCTCCGTCAGGACGATAGACGGCCGCTTTCTCAAGTGCGCAGTCCGAGGTTTGCTAATGAGACGTTCATAAATGGAGGGACCCGCGGGGGCCCACGGGCAGAGTGTTTTCGGAGGGCTATTTACCGTTGCTGTGATGGCTTTGGGCATTACTGCCCACCAGCAGGGCTACGTTTGTGTTTCGAAAGGTCAACGTCTTGACGGGGCCGAGAAAAGGCGAGCCGATTTGCAAAGGGGGGGGGCGAGGAATTGATTCGCTTGTTCTTGAAATTCTGCAAACAGGGAAGCCATTGACGCAAACAAAACCCCGTTTGTGCCTCCTTTCACCTCTCGGCTTATAAATTATGTACTCGGGAAGAATTAGACTACAAGTTCCCTTTCGTACGCCAGCCACATCCTGCAAGAATTTCACCATTGAATTCAAAGAAATCAGCTCCGGGAAGCCTTCTAGCAACCTTCTAGGAGCACGGCGAGAATGTTGAAAGCTCGCTTTTTCGAGAAATCAAACTTTAATTCCCTTGCATTTCTAGCCAACGGGGTGGATTGAAGGGCTCCCCTAAGAAATCTGTCAGAAGGCCGGACAAATCGTAGAATGTTTCACTGTGTCTTCTGTGCCTTTTTTCAGTATTTGGCCCCCTGATTCATTTTAATGGTTGGCTGTTACTCACCCGTCTTCTTTATCCAACATGGCCGCTCCAGAGACAGTGGAAACTCTATTACACTGAATGGGTTCCTTACTTGTTTGAACAGATAAGAACATAAGAAAAGCCCTGCTGGATCAGACCAAGGCCCATCAAGTCCAGCGGTCTGTTCACACAGTGGCCAACCAAGTGCCTCTAGGAAGCCCACAAACAAGGCGACTGCAGCAGCATTTATCCTGCCTGTGTTCCACGGCATCGAATATATTTGGCATGCTCCTCTACTCCTGGAGAGAATAAGTATGCATCATGACTAGTATCCATTTTTACTAGTAGCCATTAATACCTCTCTCCTCCATGAACATGTCTACTCCCCTCTCAAAGCCCTCCAAGTTGACAGCCATCAGATAGATCCCCCAAGTACATTACTTTTCTTGGGGAAGGGCCATGGCTCAGAGGTAGAGCATCTGCTTGGCATGCAGAAGGTCCCAGGTTCAATCCCCGGCATCTCCAGTTAAAGGGAGTAGGCAAGCAGGTGATGTGAAGGACCCCTGCCTGAGACCCTGGAGAGCCGCTGCCGGTCAGAGTAGACAATACTGACTTTGATGGGCCAAGGGTCTGATCAGCTTCATGTGTTCATGTGTACACTGCATGGCTCTCTTCAATCAGGATTAGGGTACCAGGCAGGACCTGGGGATCCCCTGGAATTACAGCTCATCTCTAGACTATAGTGATCAATTCCCCTTGAGAAAATGGATGCTTTGGAGGGGGGGGGGGCTCCATGGTATTGAACCCCACTGAGGTCCCTGTCCTCCCCCAGGCTCCACCCCCATATCTCCAGGAGTTTTCCAACCTGGATCTGGCAATCCTACCCTCCATCCTCTGCTGGTGGTCAGGGCAGAATCCAGCTACCCTAATCAGTAGGGTGCCAACCTCCAGGTACCAGCTGGAGATCTCCTGCTATCACAACTGATCTCCAGCCGATAGAGATCAGTTCCCCTGGAGGAAATGGCCACTTTGGCAACTGGACTCCATGGCATTGAATCCCCTCCCCAAACCCCACCCTCCTCAGGCTCCACCCCAAAAACCTCCCGCCGGTGGCAAAGAGGGACCTGGCAACCCTACTGATCAGGATTTCAGTAGGCACATAGAAGCACACGGTACATGGCTCTCTGAACCATGTGCTTGTCATAACAGATGTTAGAACATGTCACAAGAAACATTTAGGGAGGGAAAGGAACCTCTCTGCACGTTCCTTGAGAAACAACTCTAGAAATCCATTTCCAATATTCTTCGCCTCGAATAGGGGTTCACTCGTTCTCGCTTGCCACTTTTGACGCAGTGACACTTTTGACTTTTGACGCAGGCGAGAGAAAAATCCCGGCCGCAGTTCTGCAACAAATCACACCGCTATCGATGCCGTGGAGCCACAAAAGCAAAAGTTATCTGCCAATTTATTTCACTCCACGAAGAGAGCATGTCTTCTCGCAGTTAACAGTTGACAGATTGTGCAGGGGAAAGCGTCACGTACCATTACGGGTGCTTGACGGGCGACGGGCCGGAGCTGAGAGCTCTCGGAGAGTCCTTTGGATCGGTGCCGCCGCCGATATAGTTCAGAGGAGCGCCTCATTTTAGCAAGCCTTTGTCCTCTTCCCCAGAATTATTTTGCATTTTCGCAGCCCACGACCCGAACGGGCCTTGTTATTTTGCGCAGAAATATAAAATATTTATTAACCTCGTGAAAGGAGAGCATTTGTTATTCAGAAAAACGGCCTTCTCTCCTGTTTTAACCTACATCCCCAATGCCGTACGTTCTGTATCCCAATACGTGGTGGCTAATATACAGCAGGCATTTATAGAGTTGTGCTTGGCGGGGTGGGTGGGTGGGGGTGGAATCTGAGACCTCGGCTGTAGCGCTGGAAAACGCTTTGCATAGGGTTGCCAACTCCAGGTTGGGAAATTCCTGGAGATTTGTGGGTGGATCCCCACGGAGGGGAGGGCTTGGGGAGGGGAGGGACCTTTGTGGATGGAGTTATACACTCTGAAGTTGCCATTTTCCCCTCCCCCCCAGGGGAACTGATCTCTGTAGCCTGGAGAATTTCTGGGAGATCTTCAGGACCTACCTGGAGGTCAGTAAGCCTAGCTTTGCTCTCTTGCTCACTACCTTATCCACCACCCAACCACATGAACACACGAAGCTGTGTTATACTGAACCAGACCCTTGGTCCATCAAACTCACTATTGTCTACTCACACCGGCAGCGGCTCTCCAGGGTCTCAGGCAGGGGTCTTTCACATCACCCTACTTGTCTAGTCCCTTTAACTAGAGATGCCAGGGGTTGAACTGGGACCTTCTGAATGCCAAGCAGAGGCTCTACCACTGAGCCAATTGCCAAAGTGGCCATTTTCTCCAGGGGAACTGATCTCTATCAGCTGGAGATCAATTGTAACAGCAAGAGATCTCCAGCTAGTGCCTAGAAGTTGGCAACCCTACCAAAGTTGGCATCTTTTGGCTTCCGTTCCAGGGATCCCCCCCTTCCTGACTCTGTCGAGCTTTTACATTCTTATCCAACTATTTTAGAATGAATAACATGTCTGATTCTCGTGTTACTCTGCCAAACGTACAATCCTCTGAAGTCTGGCTTAAGCTTGTATTTATAATTCAAACAGTAATGGGAAAGGAAATTAAAATCCTTATAATTTATCAAAAGAATGAAAAAGGCAGTTGAGGAAAAAAAAATAAGGCATCAGCCCATTGGGAACTGAGAAAATTACTTTGCAAGTGTTTTTCTCCCCCCCCCTTCTTCTCCTTCAAGGAAAGGAGCTATTAGTTAATAATGTTAACATATTTCTTTTGTCCTTTCCACCTTGATATTCTTAATTCACAAACGTAACAAAAAATCCATCACACCTCTTAGGTTGATGTAGTATTTATCTCAGCGTTTCCCCCCACCCAAAATTGACTTTTTCTCGCCTACATTTCTCCCCCCTTTGCCTCGGTGAGGAAAAGCTCGAGTCCCATAAACTTCAATTTAAAAATTAGTGTTATCAAAAGAAGCAGAAGGAGAACTCATAACAACCCAGTGCGAATAATCTCTTTCTATTTTATTATGTTTAAATCCATTGTATGAAGAGTGTTTTAATATGCACAATTAAGCCTGCCTTTCAACATTTGTATATAGGCAGGCAGCATGGTGTAGTGGTTAGAGTGTCAGACTCAGCTCTGGGAGAACCGAGTTCAAACCCCCCGCCCTGCCACAGAAGCTCGCTGGGCAACCTTGGGCCAGGCACACCCGCTCGGCCTTGCCTACCTCGCAGGGTCGTTGTGGGGACGGCATGGAGGAGAGGAGGACGACATAAGCCCCGGGAGGTGGCGAGCTCCCCCTCACTGGCAGTCTTCAAGCAGCGGTGGGACAAACACTTGTCAGGGATGCTCTAGGCTGATCCTGCATTGAGCAGGGGGTTGGACTAGATGGCCTCTATGGGCTCTTCCATGATTCTATGATGCTAAGCCACTTTGGTCTTTGTTAGGGCAAAAGGTGAAATATAAATAAAGTAAATAAATACAATTCATATATGTAGATATATATTTATGTTTGTAAACTGCCGTCAAGTTGCAGCTGATTTATGGCAACCCAGTAGGGTTTTCAAGGCCAGAGACTAAAAGAGGTGGTTTGACATTGCCTGATTCTGCAGAACGACTAGCTCTGGGTTGGGAAATACCTGGAGATTTTAGGGGTGGAGCCTGAAATGGGCAGGGTTTGGAGAGGGGAGGGACTTCAGTTGGGTATAACGCCATAGAGTCCACCATCTAAAGCGGCCCTTTTCTCCAGGGGACCTGATCTCTGTCGCCCGGAGGTCGGCTGTAATAGTGGAGCCCCCTGGATGCTAGAGTACTGTGTTCGGTTTTGGGCACCGGCAATTTAAGAAAGATGTAGACAAGCTGGAACATGTCCAGAGGAGGGCAACAAAGACGGTGAGGGGTCTGAGACCATGTCCTTTGAGGAAAGGTTGAAGGAGCTGGGGATGTTTAGCCTGGAGAGGAGAAGACTGAGAGGGGGATATGATGACCATCTTCAAGTACTTGAAGGGCTGTCATATAGAGGAGGGTGCTGAGTTGTTTTCTGTTGCCCAAGAAGGCTGGACCAGAACCAACGGGTTGAAATTAAATCCAAAGAGTTTCTGTCCAGACATTAGGAAGAATTTTCTAACAGAGCGGTTCCTCAATGTGGAACAGGCTTCCTCGGGAGGTGGTAAGCTCTCCTTCCCTGGAGGTTTTTAAGAAGAGGTTAGATGGCCATCCGTCAGCAATGCTGATTTTGTGACCATAGGCAGATGATGAGAGGGAGGGCATCTTGGCCATCTTCTGGTCACTAGGGGTTGGGGTGGGGAGGTAGTTGTGAATTTCCTGCATTGTGCAGGGGGTTGGACTTGATGACTCTGGTGGTCCCTTCCACCTCTATGATTCTATGAGGCTGGTGACCCTAAGAACAAACCTGGCAAAAATAATACAAACTCTACACTCCCTTCATCTGTTTAGTTCAACAGTACAAGTTTCAGGGGTTGCTTTTTGCTGGAGGCTGGTTCTCAAAAGGGAAGATTTGATTCTCCCTCATCTTGTACAGATAGATCATTACATGGATCTCCCCCCACCCCCCGCCGAGAAAGACATGCGGAGATACACCAGCCCTGGAGAAAGGGATTCCGTAAATGGTTTGGGGTTTGCATCAGCTAACTTTTGATTTCCCTGCCGGCGATACCCTCCGCGATCCAGATCCCCGTCTTCTCGCTAATTGCATTTCCAGATCGATCGCAGGCTGACCTTTCGCGCTCGCCGTTTCTCCTTTGGCTGGAAATGAGCTTCTCGTCGGTCCTGGCCCAGCTGAAAACTGGACGGCACCTCGACTCTCTTCCCCGATGTTTCCTCAATGGCAGCTCGGGCGAGAGGCGGGAGAGAGTTCGAAGGCAGCAAAGCAAAGGGGGGTTCGCACCGAGTCAGAGGATGGATGTGTGTATTCATTCTTTGTGGTACGACAGGGATAGACTCAGTTGCATTCGCATGTGGTCGAGGGCTGGGTATGGACATTCTTTATACAAGGAATAGAGAATAAAGCTGCAGCTATCATACGGCCATTGTACATTTGTACAAGGTCTACGGTGTGACCACACATGGAACACTGTGAGCAGTTCTGGTCACCACACCTCAAAAATAAGGTTTCCAGGTCCCTCTTCGTCACCAGTGGGAGGTTTTGGGGGCAGACCCTGAGGAGGGCAGGGCTTGGGAAGGGGAGGGACTCCAATGCCATAGAGTCCTATTGGGACCACCAGGGTCATCTAGTCTAACCCCCTGCACAATGCAGGAAATTTACAACTACCCTCCCCCCACACCCCCAGTGACCCCCACTACATGCCCAGAAGATGACCAAGGTGCCCTCCCTCTCATCATCTGTTTAAGGTCACAGAATCAGCATTGCTGACAGGTGGCCACCTAACCTCTGCTTAAAAACCTCCAGGGAAGGAGAGCTCACCACCTCCCAAGGAAGCCTGTTCCACTGAGGAACCGCTCTGACTGTTAGAAAGTCCTTCCTAACATCTAGACGGAAACTCTTATGATTTAATTTAAGCCCGTTGGTTCTGGTCCGACCTTCTGGGGCAACAGAAAACATCTCGGCAACCTCTTCTATATGACAGCCCTTCAAGTACTTCATGTTAGCTTCTAGGGATTGAGGCTTCTTTCATCTATAACCTGCCTATAGGCATAACTCATTTTACTGTGTTTCTATTTATTGCGCTTTGCAGATATTCTGTTTTCAAACAAGTCTATCGGCGCCATTTCCCCAATAACATATGCTCACTTCGTGTCTCTGTGTCCCATTTTGGTAATTCTCACAATATTTCAAACTTGCCCATTATTTTTACAGTACATTTTTTTAGACATAATACTATTGCACTCTTAATAGGAAAAAGAAGAATAGTTGGTTTTTATATCCAGATTTTCTCTACCTTTTAAGGAGAATCAAACCAACTTAGAATCGCCTTCCCTTCCTCTCCCCACAACAGGCACCTTGGGGGTAGGTGGGGCTGAGAGAGTTCGGAGAGAACTGTGACTAGCCCAAGGTCACCCAGCTGGCTTCATGTGGAGGAGTGGGGAAACCAACCCAGTAGACTGCAGTATAGTACAAACTTAACTTTTATATGCACCGGGAAACCAAAATTTTGTGTGTGTGTCATTTTATTGCAATATTTGAAACCGCAACCCACAATATCTCCGAGGTATGCTTGTATTTGCCTTTTCGGCAGCCCCCGGTATCCCTAAAACTCTCCTCCAACACAGCCTTTCAAATGAATCAACTTTCTTCCAGTCGGCTTTCTTCACTCCTGCTAAGCCCATTGACTTAAGTAGTCTCCGAAGGGCATAACTGCTTCGGATCCCGGCGTACGTTTATCGTCGCCCAGGGCAAACCCGACCCCGGACAGCAAAACTTTCCCGCAATACCAAACGGGAGCATCCCAAAGCGGAGAACGCGGATATCCGAAACCGCCAGCCGAGCGAGATCAGAAAGACAGACTCCTTGGGGGCTCGGCAATCTGGGCCTCGGTTTCGAACCCTGCCAAGATCCCCAGCTGTTGACATCCAGACGGTTGATTTAATACCTGCCCTGGACGGGCTACACCGACTCATCGTGCCCAGTTTTTGAGACACAGGGGCAAGTTAATATCCTCGGCATGTGTCTTGGGTGGCACCCAGGAATACAGAATGTGTTGGCAAGAGAATCCCACTTCCTTCCCTGCCAAACTAGAAGGGATTTTGCATTCATTGCCAGCGAGCTGAACAGCTGCTAGGATGCAAACGTCCACGGAGGCCACAGTGGCGTACTTAATTTTTACATTGGAGCCGATCGTTGCTCTTTTGTTTATTCCCCCCGCCCACAAGAGACTTAGCTGAATCCTTTCTCGCCTGCCTCTCCTTTTCGGGAGAAAAAGTCAACCGCCTTTGCCTGGACTCATGGGACAATGTTAGCAGACAGCGAGGTGGCTCAGCAGTAAAGCATCTGCTTGGGTGTGCAGAAGGTCCCAGGTTCAATCTCCAGCATCTCCAAGGAAAACAGTCAGGCAGAAGGTGATATGAAAGCCAGCGTGGTGTACTGGTTAAGAGCGGTGGTTTGGAGCGGTGGAGTCTGATCTGGAGAACCGGGTTTGATTCCCAACTCCTCCACATGAGCGGCGGAGGCTAATCTGGAGAACTGGATTTGTTTCCCCACTCCTACACATGAAGCCAGCTGGGTGACCTTGGGCAAGTCACACTCTCTCAGCCCCACCGACCTCCCAGGGTGTCTGTTGTGGGGAGGGGAAGGGAAGGTGATTGTAAGCCGGCTTGATTCTTCCTTAAGTGGTAGAGAAAATCGGCATATAAAAACCAACTCTTCTTCTTCTCCTCCTCCTCCTCCCCCCCTCCTCCTCCTCCTCTTCTTCTTCTTCTTCTTCTTCTCCTCCTCCTCCTCCACCTGAGACTCTGAAGAGCTGCTGCCAGCCAGAGTAGACAATGTTGTCCTTGACTGACTAATGGTCTGACCATTATAAAACAGTTATATGTGGTGTGGGGATTAAGAATGGTGGTTTAGACGTCCCTCCCTTCCCCAAACCCCGTCCTCCTCAGGCTCCACCCCCCAAATCTCCAGGTATTTCCCGACCTGAATCTGGCAACCCTATTCATACTGTCAATAAATAACATACACCATACACTAGAGTATTGTACAAACCGTGTCTACAAAGCACACGGTGTGCAAATACATCTACCCCTCCCCCCAAAAAAACCCGACAGCAACTTTAGTTCATTTAGTCAGTGCAGAGAGGGAAAGGTCAAGAACAAATCGCTATTTACATTTTAATTGCCGTTCCTCTTGTTCCTGAGATGTCTCTCTTAAGCTGATGATATCCTTTTATGTTTTCCCCCCCTTTTGCATAAAGTTACGGTGTTCGTGTAACGTTTCGGAAGCGTCGCATTTTGTATTCCTCTTCCGATGCCGTAGACGTAGGGTTGCCAGGTCCCTCTTCACCACCGGCGGGAGGTTTTTGGGGCAGAGTCTGAGGAGGACAGGATTTGGGGAGGGGAGGGACTTCAATGCCATAGAGTCCAATGGCCAAAGCGGCCCTTTTCTCCAGGGGAACTGATCGCTATCGGCTGGAGATCGGTTGTAATAGCGGGAGATCTCCAGCTAGTACCTGGAGGTTCACCAAAGGAAAAGAGGCTCTGTGCTGTAAGTTGAGTAAGTCAAATCAAAAAACAGCACAATATAAATATACAATACACAATATATATATTAGTACATTTATATATTAGTGCAAAAAAGTGAGAAGGTGAGTATATATATCTTGATCTGGAGATAGACTTCAAAGCTGTCCCAAAGATGGACAGTCCGGGAGGAGAAATGCTTCTTTCGCGCTCGTGGAATGCAATGGCGGAACTTATGCTCAAGCCACCTCTTTGGCGAGTGTCGACTTTATGCCAGCGATGGAGGTGGAAGCTGGGTGAAGACGATGCCTTTGAAGCCCCGCTCCCACCCTCACAATTTCCGGGTGGTGCCAGTCTCACTCCCCTCATGTGGCATCACATCCATGATATGTTAGCCCATCGGCACAGTAGAGTGACCAAGGGTTGCCAACCTCCAGGTGGTGGCCGGAGATCTCCTGCTATTCCCACTGGTTTCTTTGCGACAGTGATCAGTTTGCCTGGAGAAAATGGCCTTTTGGGAAGGTGGGCTCTGTGGCACTATACCCAATTGAAGTCCCCCCGTCCCCAAATCCTGTCCTCCTCTGCCTCCACCCCCAAATTCTCCAGGTACTTCCCAACTTGGGGCTGGTACCCCTAGGGTTGCCTAATCCAGGGCCTGGAGATCTCCTGAAATGACAAGATGACAGAGATCAGTTCCCCTGGAGAAAATGCCTGCTTTGGTGGGTGGACTCTTTGGCATTCTACCCCACTGAGGTCTCCCTCCTCCCCAAACCCCACCTTCCCCAGGCTCCAGCCCCTAAATCTCCAGGAATTTCCTGACCTGGAGTTGGCAACTATAACAGGGGAGAAGGTGAGCCACCCAGGTAGTGTTTCCAGGTCTGGAGATCGGCTGGAGATCAGTTGTAATAGCACGAGATTTCCAGCCACCGTCTGGAAGCCGGCAACCCTATCCTAAATCCTTTGGAGCTAGGATGGCACTAGGGTTTCCAGGTACCTCTTCGCCACCGGTGGGAGGTTTCGGGGGCAGAGCCTGAGGAGGGCGGGGTTTGGGGAGGGACTTCAATGCCATAGAGTCCAATTGCCAAAGCGGCCGTTTTCTGCAGGCGAACTGATCTCTATCGGCTGGAGATCAGTTGTACTAGCAGGAGATCTCCAGTTGGTACCAGGAAGTTGGCAACCCTACACCCAGGTGTCATACTAATGGGTAACTGGGGTTGTCAGAGCTCCCAGCCGACCCAGGCCGGAGAATGGAGCTCTGCTGGCAGGTATGACCTCTAGCTGAGATTTCCATTCCGCAAGCTGCCCATACACCCATATTTGCTCAACGAACGCCACGTCATTCATTGCCACGACGCGCCCGCCATTCCTTGCGCCCCCTTTTCGTGCACTTGTTTTGTTGTGGCGGGGTTGATGGCGCTTTTTGTCGCGGGGCCTCCCGCCGAAGACGGCGAGTACATAACTCGTTCCAAAAACAGCTCCTCGTTTCGGAGAGAAGGCTGTCTTCGGAAGATTACGACGCCGGGTTGGTAATCCGTCGTATTTTATGTAATGTTTAACTGCCATTTCTTCACCGGCGCGAAGCTATCACCAGCCCTCCCCGGACACTCATGATGAAACAGTTCAGTGCTCATTATCTGCAAGTGCAAATTATTACCGGAGAGGAGGCATTATCTTGTATATCATTACGGAGATGGAGCTGATGAAAGAGGCCAATGAAGTCAACAAAGAGGGGTGGGGGGGATAAGCGAGAGGGAAAGAATCCCTTCATGGCCGCTCGCTCCTGCAAACCGAGCTGGGGGGAATGAATGGGAGCCGGACGCTAGTGTTCCAGTGTGGTGTAGTGGTTAAGAGCGGTAGACTCTAATCGGGAGAACCGGGTTTGATTTATAAGAACATAAGAAAGGCCACTCTGGCCCAGGCTAGCCTGGTCTTGTCAGATCTCAGAGGCTAAGCAAGGTCGTCCCTGGTTAGGACTTGGATGGGAGACCACCAGGGAATACCAGCATCTCTATGCAGAGGAAGGCAATGGCAAACCACCTCTGTTAGTCTCTTGCCTTGGAAACCCTACAGGGGATCCATAAGTCAGCTGCGACTTGACGGCACTTTACATGCGCACATGGACGTTTTCTCAATAGTATGTCATCATCATCAGATCTCCAGGTAGCTCTTTTGCTCAAGGATGTGCCTACGTATCCTTTTCACCCCCACGAGAGAGGGATGAGTGGCAAAGAAGCTACTCTGAATACAGAAATCTCCGGGTTCAATCCCTGGTATCTCATAAGAACATAAGAAGATAAGAAAAGCCCTGCTGGATCAGACCAAGGCCCATCAAGTTCCAAAAGTTTGTTCACACAGTGGCCAAGCAGGTGCCTCTATGATACCCACAAACAAGTCGACGGCAGCAGCATCCTGCCTGTGTTCCACAGCACCGAATATGATAAGAACATAAGAAAAGCCTTGCTGGATCCAACCAAAGCCCATCATGTCCAGCAGCCTGTTCACACAGTGGCCAAGCAGGTGACTTTAGGAAGCCCACAAACAAGACGACTGCAGCAGCATTTATCCTGCCTAATGCAACACCAAATATAATAGGCCTGCTCCTCTGATCCTGGAGAGGACAGGTATGCATCATGACTAGTATCCATTTTGACTAGTAGCCATAGATAGCCCTCTCCTCCATGGACATGTCCACTCCCCTCTTAAAGCCTTCCAAGTTGGCAGCCATCGCCACATCCTGTGGCAGGGAGTTCCACAACCGAACTATGCGTTGTGTGAAGAAAATACTTCTTTTTATCTGTTTTGAAGCTTTCACCCTCCAGCTTCAGCAGATTCCCCACTCCTCCACATGAGCGACGGACTCCAATCTGGAGAACCGGGTTCGATTCCCCCCTCTTCCACATGCAGCCTGCTGGGTGACCTTGGGCCAGTCACGCTTCTCTCCAGACTCTCTTGGCCCCACCTACCTCTCAAGGTGTCTGTTGTGGGGAGAGGAAGGGAAGGTGATTGCAAGCTGCTTTGGGTCTCCTTAAAAAGGTAGAGAAAATTGGGCTATAAAAAAACAACTCTTCTTCTTCAAAGCCCCTTCCACCCAAAAACTGTTGCCGGTGATCAGCTATATTTCCACAGGAAAGGGAGAAATCCCCCCTTGCCCCTGCAGCGAACAAGACCCAGGAAACTCTGCCTGTAGTACCAGGTAGGAATATCAGATCTTGAATGGGCTTTCTGTTCAGGAGGGGCTGCGGCTCAGTGATAGAACATCTGCTTGGCACGCATAAGGTCCCAGGTTCAATTCCTGGCATGTTCATTACAAGAGCAGGTGATGTGAAAAACCTCTAGCTGAAACCCCATACCAGCTGGGGGTGGGGAATTCCACGTCCCTATCAAGAGTCTCACACTCTGGCCTGGGGGTAAGGAGGGGTCCCTCTCTGCCCGGGGTCCCCCAAAATCTTAAACTGACCCTATAATTCGGCTTCAGAGGGTACTGACACCCGCTCTCGTCGGGCATGCAGTAGCCTGAGAAGAAGGCGTACGGAGGAGCAGGGTTTGTGTCCATACCCACCGTCCTTTGGCTTCCTCTCACTTAACCTGACATTCTTTGGAGAGGGAGCGGAAGAATCGAAACGCATCGCTGTGCATTTGTGGGGCCTTTGAAGCCGCGGCTGCATCCTTGGGGGGAGGGCGTCTTATCGCACAGAGCGTGACGTTCCCAAAATCACCCCTGCGGAGAGCCAGGGCTCTTTCTGAATTTGCCCTTGAGAAGGGTTCACGGTTTCGAACGGCGGTTCAGGAAGAAATCTCTTCATCTAGCACGCCTGCCTTTACCCGGCTCTTTTTTTTTTTTACAGGGAGGCGTTCATTTATTTATAACACCAGCGAGACCTCTTTTCTACCAGAAGGAATGTGCAAAGCAGTGTTCAACAGTATTCCAAACAAAGTTCGCTTAAAAACCGACATCAACAACTCACAAAGACATCCATAACTAGAACGAGAATTGGGACACAGAAAGGTGGAAACTGTTTAGCTTAGAAAGAAGGCGGTTAAGGGGAAGAGGTCTATAAAATGGTATGGTAGAGGTCTATAAAATGATGCATGGCATGGAGGGACTGGACAAGGAGAAGCTTTTCTCCCTCTCCCATAATACTAGAACGCGGGGTCATCTGCTGAAGCTGGAGGGTGAGAGATGCAAAACAGATCAAAGGAAGTATTTCTTCACGCAACACAGAGTTAAATGGTGGAACTCCCTGCCTCAGGTTGTGGTGATGGCTGCCAGCTTGGAAGGCTTTAATGGGGGAGTGGACATGTTCATGGAGGAGAGGGCTATCCATGGCTACTAGTAAAAATAGATACTAGTCATGATGCATGCCTATTCTCTCCAGTATCAGAGGAGCATGCCTATGATATCAGGTGCTGTGGAACACAGGCAGGATAATGCTGCTGCAGTCGTCTTGCTTGTGGGCTTCCTAGAGGCACCTGGTTGGCCACTGTGTGAACAGACTGATGGACTGGATGGGCCTTGGTCTGATCCAGCAGGGCTTTTCTTATGTTCTTATCTTCATATGTTCTTATGAGATGCCAGGGATTGAACCTGGAGATTTCTGTATTCAGAGTAGCTTCTTTGCCACCCATCCCTCTCTCATGGGGTAAAAAGGATAGGCAGGCACACCCTTGAGCAAAAGAGCTACCTGGAGATCTGATGATGACGTGCCATTGAGAAAACGTTTATGAGCGCGTGTAAAGTGCCATCAAGTCGCAGCTGACTTATGGATTCCCTGTAGGGTTTCCAAGGCAAGAGACTAACAGAGGTGGTTTGCCATTGCCTTCCTCTGCATAGAGATGCTGGTGTTCCCTGATGGTCTCCCATCCAAGTTCTAACCAGGGCCGATCCTGCTTAGCTTCTGAGATCTGACAAGATCGGACTAGCCTGGCCCATCCAGGTCAGGGATGAGAAAACATCAATGTGTGAGTAAAGTGCCCTCAAGTCGCAACTGACTCACAGCGACCCCAGCTAGGGTCTTTCAAGGCAAGGGAGAAGCAGAGGGTGGTTGCCCATTGCCTTCGTCTGCAGAGTCTTCCTTGGTGGCCTCTGACAAGATTGGGCTATTCCGTGTTGCCTTCCCTCCCAAAAACCTCTATAACCATTCAAAATAGCCTCTGGGTTGAATTGGGCATAACCCTTCAGGCCAAACAGTCGCCATGGACCACTGGTCTTCACTCCTGTTGAGCCGGTGGGCACCGAAACAAAATGGCCACTGGTGTACATGTTAGGGAGCAACCACAAAACGGCTACCTGGAGGTGCTGAGACAAGTGCCAATGCATGGGGAGTTTCCAGAAAACGTTGGGCGGTTCCAACCCCAGCATCCTCCTATGTCAAGTCACACCCATCCCACAGGGTTTTCAAGGCAAGAGACAAACAGAGGTGGGTTGCCATTGCTTGCCTCGGCATAATGCCCCGCCTTAGGGTCACCAATTCTGGGTTGCCGACTCTCCAACAGAGATAAACTCCCCTTGAGAAAATGGCTGCTTTGGTGGACTTTATGGCATTATACCTCAGCGAGGAAGAAGCAGAAGATGAAGACGAAAAAGAAGAAGAAGAAGAGTTGGTTTTTATATGCCTACTTTTTCTACCACTTAAGGAAGAATCAACCCGACTTTCTCTACCACTTAAGGAAGAATCAAACACCTTCCCTTCCCCTCCCCACAACAGACACCCTGGGAGGTAGGTGGGGCTGACAAAGCTGTGACTAGCCCAAGGTCACCCAGCTGGCCTTATGTGTAGAAGCGGGGAAACCAAACCGGTTCACCAGATTAGTGCCTGCCACTCATGAGGAGAAGTGGGGGATCAAGCCCGGTTCTCCAGATTAGAGTCCACCACTCCAAACCACCGCTCTTAACCATTGCACCATGCTGGCTCCCCTCCCCTCCCAAACCCTCCCCTCCTCAGACTCTACCCCCAAAATCTCCATGCCTTTCCTAACCTGCAGTTGGCAACCCTACTCCTCAGATAGTATCCTAAGGCCTACTGTTTCAGGCACTGCCTCGACAAATTTTCTCCAGGTGAACTGATCTCCATTGTCGGGAGATCACTTATAATCCCCGGAGATCTCCAGCCGTCACCTGGAGGCTGGCAACCCTACTTAGGGAGGAGAAGGGATGAAGGAAGAAGCAGGTAGTCTCAACTCCTGACCTCGCTCAGGACAAGCCCATGCTAGGAGGCCTCAACATAGCAAGGAAGTCACGATGCCATAAGCAACCGTCTCCAGAAAACTTCCTTTCGTACATGCAGGCCGCATCCTTGAGCTTTCCTCTATGTGCGTTTTCCTCCCCTGTAAAGCTCCTCAATTATTTAGGGCTGAAATTTAAAATTAGAGCATGTGGCAAGGCGCCCGATAAATATTTGATAAAGGTTTCTGGGATTCCAGGGGAGCAAAACAGATATTGCGGGCTTTTAGCCTCTGCTCGTGGGCCATCCGACGGCACCGTGGCCGCTGCTCTAGAGGAGAGAAACACTTGATCTTGGCGACACAGGTGACTGACTTGCCACAGGAGATCGAACTCATGAACCAAAAAGCAAAGAGGGTCTTTGAACAGGAGGCTAGCGAGGATTGCCATCCTCCAGGAGGGGCCTAAGGGTATCCAGATGGCAGAGAACAGCCCCCCTGGGGAAAATGGCGGCTTTGGAGGGAGTGTGGAAGGCCGTGCTGGATCAGACCAAGGCCCATCAAGTCCAGCAGTCTGTCCACACAGTGGCCAACCAGGGGCCTCTAGGAAGCCCCCAAACAAGACGACTGCAGCAGCATTTATCCTGCCTATGTTCCACAGCACCTAATACAATAGGCCTGCTCCTCTGATCCTAGAGGGAATAGGCATGCATCATGGCTAGTATCCATTTTTACCAGTAGTCATGGATAGCCCTCTCCTCCATGAAAATGTCCACTCCCTTCTTAAAGTCCTCCAAGCTTCAAAGGTTGAGCTACAAACAAAAGAATTATAACAAATTATACATTATAACAAAATTATACAGAAGGATACATTATAACATATAATGTATAATATATAATATAACATATTAATGTATAATATCAGAATTATACATTATAACAAAATAATTACGTTTATGTCAAGGTGTACATTATAAAATTGTTTAAAACACAGGGCCAGGAATACAGGCTACATATCAAAATTTCAGTCGTAAAAGCCTTACACACAGTTGACATACATGCATAGTTTGTTCCTCAACCTTGGAAACTCTCCCTGCACGTTTGGTTGCGCTCCCCACCTTTTGTTCTTGTTCTGTGATACCCTGCTGACTATAATCAACCACCATGACCACACTTCCAACCTGCAAGGTATGAACATGTCTTGATGGAGAGAACGAAGGCTCATCAAGTGACATGAGAAACCCATTCAACTCTTCTTGGTGGACCCTGATCTGGAGCTCCGGGTTGGATTCCCCACTCCTCCTCCTCCTCCTCCTCCCCTTAAAACCTGGGACGGAGGAGCGAAATAAAGCTGCTATGGAGATTTTGTTGCTGTTGTCATGGTTCAGCACTTCAAAGCCAGTGCCGCATTTCCCTTCTAATAGTTTCCTTTATTTTTCCCTCTTCAATTTTTTTTTTTAAATCCAAGGTCATTTGGGTCGCTGTCATTTAAGGTAGGAAGTCTTTGTCCCATAATTGCCTTCTATCTAATTAGTTCTATTCACCCATTCAGAATGCTTCTGGCAGAATGAGGACTAATGTTGTCCATTCTGTGTTAGAAGAATGGATATTAATGATCTTCCAAATTATTTTGCAATTACATCGCTTCTATTTAAAGAAGACAGTCAACCATCACTAGATACTGTAGATTCATTGCACACACACACACACAAACATGTGTGTGATTGCTTGAAAAATACTGGTTCCTAAATAAAAAAAGGTAAAGGTAAAGGTCCCCTGTGCAAGCACCGGGTCATTCCTGACCCATGGGGTGATGTCACATCCCGACGTTTCCAAGGCAGACTTTGTTTGCAGGGTGGTTTGCCAGTGCCTTCCCCAGTCATCTTTCCTTTATCTCCAGCAAGCTGAGGACTCATTTGACCGACCTCAGAAGGATGGAAGGCTGAGTCAACCTTGAGCCGGCTACCTGAAACCGACTTCCGTCGGGATCGAACTCAGGTCATGAGCAGAGCTTTTGACTGCAGTACTGCAGCTTAACACTCTGCGCCACAGGGCTCCTGCCGGTTCCTAAATACAACCAGAAAAAAAGGAGATCATTGAAGGAGGGATCTTGGCTCCTCCTCCTCCTCCTCCTCCCCCCTTCTCCTCCTCTTCCTCTTCCTCTTCCTCTTCCTCTTCTTCTTCTTCTTCTTCTTCTTCTTCTTCTCATAAATACATGAAGATGCCATAGTGAATCAGACCATTGGTCCCTCCAGGTCAATATTGTTTACTCAGATTGGCAGCAGCTCTCAGGTCGAGGTCTTTCCCATCACCTCCTACCTGATCCTTTAAGCTGG
This sequence comes from Euleptes europaea, assembly GCF_029931775.1. Lineage (NCBI taxonomy): Eukaryota > Metazoa > Chordata > Lepidosauria > Squamata > Sphaerodactylidae > Euleptes > Euleptes europaea. The sequence continues at coordinate 12,390,412 of NC_079332.1, forward strand.
AGATGCCAGCTGGAGATGTCAGTTTTCCCCAATGGAAGGAGGGCAGAAGATGCGCAGGAGGGGCAAATGTGTTCAGCACTGAAACGGTGGACAGCTCCTCCCGACTGTCTCTTTGGGAAGACCTGCAGGGGGTCAAAATATACCTAAAGGTGGGCTGAGCAAACGACACACATACTTGCACGAACACCTGAAGCTGCCTTATAATGGATCAGACCACCAGTCCATCAAGGTCAGTATTGCCTACTCCAGGGGTGGGGAACGTCAGGCCCGGGGGCTGTATAAGGCCCGCGAAATCATTTGGTCTGGCCCTTCATGGGTCCTGGCAGATCTCTAGCTCAGAAGGATTTAAGACTGATGATCCACCCTTTCCCGCAGACAGGAATAGCCTTTATTCAAGGCAGATGTGAGTTTGTTTTGCCGAGAAAAGGAACCCTTTCCCTCCCCTTGCAGAAGAGTCATTAGCTATGGAGCTGCTAGGACAGCCCAAGAAACTGTGTTAACCCTTTCCCACCAGGGCCATGGAGAAACTACGTGGCAGACACTCGGAGCCATCTCTGGTCGGGCCTCTTGGCTAAATGTTTGGCCAAATATAGCAGGCTCATTTTTAAGTTGATAATTTTGTATGGCCCGCAAATGATGTTATAAATATCCAAATGTCCCTTGGCAGAAAAAAAGGTTCCCCACCCCTGGGCTACTCAGATTGGCAGCAGCTCTCCACAGTCTCAGGTTGAGGCCTTTCACATCAACTGGCAATGCCAGGGATTGAATTTGGGACCTTACGCATGCAAAGCAGATGCTCTGCCACTGAGCCACAGCCCCTCTCTGAACTCAGGAAGCTGCCTTGAATTAGACCATTGGTCCATCAAGGGTCAGTCTTGTCTACTTAGACTGGTAGGGTCTCAGATAGATGTTCTTTCACATAAGAACATAAGAAAGGCCCTGCTGGATCAGACCAAGGTTCATCAAGTCCAGCAGTCTGTTCACACAGCGGCCCAACCAGGTGCCTCTAGGAAGCCCACAAACAAGTCAACTGAAGCAGCATTGTCCTGCCTGTGTTCCAAAGCACCTAATATCATAGGCATGCTCATCTGATCCTGGAGAGAAGAGATATGCATCATGACTAGCACCCATTTTGACTAGTTGTCCACTCCCTTCTTCAAGCCTCCCAAGTTGGCAGCCATCCCCGCATCCTGGGGCAGGGAGTTCCACAATTTAACCATGTGTTGTGTGAAGAAATACTTCCCTTTTATCTGTTTTGAATCTCTCACCCTCCAGCTTCAGCAGATGACCCTGCAATCTGGTATTATGAGAGAGAGAGAGAAAAGCTTCTCCCTGTCCACTCTCTCCAGACCATGCATAATTTTGATTGATTGAATGAATTTTATTTGTGGTCAAAGACCAATAAATACATGCATAATTTTATAGGCCTCTTTCATGTCTAATTTCACCGACTGCCCGGTCCTTTCAGCTGGAGATGCTGGGGACTGAACCTGGGAGCTTCTGCATGCCAAGCAGAGGCTCTACCACTGAGCCATGGGTTCTCCCCAATATTGTTCCATGTTTGCATAGCCCCGTCTCTACCTCTTCATCCTGCATCTTCTCTACCTCTGCATCCAGTTATCAAGAACTATTTAGGGGTTCATCATCTTCTCCATTTAGTGGGAAACTAATATGCTTTGCCAGGGGAGGACGGGATGCCTCTTCCTCTTTTTTGGACAGCCCGCCAATCAGGCTGCTGACTTTGGGCATTTGCGGCGGTAAATATCTCCCCAAGTAGCCTGCCCCATCCCTGTCAAGAAGGGGGATGGATGTTACAGTTGCTAAGGCAGCCAATTTCACGCTGAAATTAAAGTTGTCAATCATCAGGGGGCCAGCTCAGGAGATAAGTTATATTTCGAGTCATTCTTACACCCGGCATTTCCTCTTCCCCCCACTAGTCAGGGTCTGGTGAAGGGAAAAAAGTCCTTGTGGTTATACCACAAAGGCATAACAGTGGAACCTTCCTGACAATCCCCTCAATGCTTTGGGAGTTGTTTTTAAAAGTGTCCTAAATGCAGTTTCGTCAAATCACTACAAACAAGCTACTTCATCGGACGTGTGCCTGACCCCATCAGTGGCTGAATCTGGCATAATCAGATACAACGGCATGATATTTTAACCCGTCTTCATCTCCTGCAGGAAATCTGGTTTTTCTTTTAAAGTGAAAAAGAATGTCTCTGTTTTGGGGAAAAAATCTTAACACAGAGATCTTGATTTTGGTTCTTCCTTACTGACATGATGTATTCAGCCAACCAACCCAACTGATGAGCCAGCCACTCAACCCAGCCCAACCAACCAATCCAACCTAATCACCTGTCCAATCCAATTGATCCAACCAACCATCCAACTCAGCCCAGCCAGCCAGCAGGCCAGCCAGCCAGCCAACCCAACCAAAAAGAAGAGTTCCCTTCCCCTTCCCACAACAGACACCCTGTGATGTAGGTGGGGCTGAGAGAGCTCTAAGAGAGCGGTGACTAGCCCAAGGTCACCCAGCTGTCTTCATGTGGAGGAGTGGAGAAACCAACCTGGTTCACCAGATTAGCATCCGCCGCTCATATGGAGGAGTGGGGAATCAAACCCGGATCTTTAGATTAGTCCACTGCTCTGAACCATCACTCTTAACTACTACAGCAACCACCCCATCCAACCAACCAACCACCCAACACAACACAATACAATTCAACTCAGCCCAACCAACCAACCATCCATCCATCCATCCAACCAACCAACCAACCAACCATCTAACCTAAGCCAACTAACCAATCAACCAGCCAACCCCTACCATCACTCCATTTTAAACTGTCCTATTAGATAAGCCACCTTGAACTTTCTGGATATGTATTTCCAAGTAAATACATATTTCCCTTTCCAGGCAATTCTCTCATCTACCTGTCTAACGTATTTTAAACCCACCACACTTCCAAGGGGCCAAGGGTAGCATATGTGGCTCTCTATTCTTGCCTCACAACTATCCTGTAAGGTAGGCTCAACTGAGAGAGAATGGCCAGCCCTTGTTCAACCAGCAGGCCTCCACAACAGTATAAGGATTTGAACCCAGGCCCTCCATATCCCAGCCCAGGACTCTAACCACTACACCACACTGGCTATCATACTCTTCACAACCCAGAAATGTTGATTGAGCCGAGAGGAAAGGGAAGAATGATGCAAATTTTCTTTCTGGCATTGGCAAAGACAGTTATGATGATGAAGGCACAGCATTCCACCCCCACCAAAAGGCAACCCTACCACCTGTCATAATTACTTGCCTTCCTCCATCCGGCTGATCAAAAAGCCCTTGCCGCAGCCTTTTCAAAATCCTTCCTTCAAAAATTGGAGGCTACAATACCGCCACTTTGTCAACTTTTAACAGTGCTAATTGCCTAATTATCTGCTCTGCCACGGCGATAAAGAGCTTTAGTTAAAAAAAAAATAATAACCTCCCCCCTGTTCTTCTCTCCCTGAAGGAAGCGCTATCTCCATCTTCAAAATTATAAGTTTAATATTTGTCCCTTCTCTTCATCCCACGTCCAAATGCATCCCCTGAGAAATAAGCCAAGAGACTTTCCAAATTCCTAGAGTGGCTGCATGCGTGCCTGAGGTCACCACCACAACCCGGCCTTCCTCTCTCGCCCACCCCCGCGACCACTGCTTCAAAGAGACAGCAGAGAGGATAATGAAAACGTTCCTAATTTGTCTATTGAGGAGCCATTCCATCCCTCAGAGTTAACGTCCCGTTGCCGACAGGAAGCAATGTGTCCTCTCCTCGGAAATGTCACTTCTAGTCTGGTGAAAACTGGCTCAGAGACAGCGATGCATCTGAAATTCTCCTTCTCCAGACTCCACCCCTCTCCCCAGATTTGAGCATTCCACGTGACCTGTGTGTTTTCCAAAGTGGAACTCATGTATTAAGGAATCATGGTTCATATAGTTAATAACAGTTCATAATAACATAATCGCAGTCATAGTTAATAGTTTGAAATTTATTTCTGAGTATATACCAACCCAACTAAGGAACCGGCCATTCAACCCAGCCCAACCAACTAATCTAACCTAATCACCCATCCAATTCAACGGAACCAACCAACCATCCAACTCAGTCCAGCCAGCCAGCCAGCCAGCCAACCACCCAACCCAACCCAGCCCAACTCAACCCATAGAATCATAGAAACATAGAGTTGGAAGGGACCGCCAGAGTCCTTTAGTCCAACCCCCTGCACAATGTAGGAAATTCACAACTACCTCCCCCCCACACACACCAGTGACCCCTACTCCATGCCCAGAAGATGGACAAGAGGCCCTCCCTCTCATGAACTGCCTAAAGTCATAGAATCAGCATTGCTGACAGATGGTCATCTAGCCTCTGCTTAAAAACCTCCAGGGAAGGAGAGCTCACCATCTCCCGAGGAAGCCTGTTCCACCGAGGAACCGTTCTGTTAGAGAATTCTTCCTAATGTCTAGACGGAAACTCTTTGGATTTAATTTCAACCCGTTGGTTCTGGTCCGACCTTCTGGGGCAACAGAAATAAACTCGGCACCCTCCTCTCTATGACAACCAAGCACTTGAACATGGTTGTCATATCCCCTCTCAGTCTTCTCCTCTTCAGGCTAAACATACCCAGCTTTTTCAACCTTTCCTCATAGGACCTGGTCTCCAGACCCCTCACCATCTTTGTTGCCCTCCTCTGGACAAGTTCCAGCTTGTCTACATCTTTCTTAAATTGCGGTGCCCAAAACTGAACACAGTACTCTAGATGAGGTCCAACTTGAGCAGAGTAAAGCGATACCATCACTTTGCACGATCTGGACACTATACTTCTGTTAATGTATAGTTAGGCCCTGAAAGTGCTGGCCCATTACAGGTCCCATGGGCATCTTCAGTGTTCTCTGGTCTCCATGACTACTCAAGTTATTCTCAGAGAGCATTGCATTTGGGCATGCTCAGAAATGTCTCAAGCCACGTGCCAAGATTGCCATGTCGGCAAGCCCCAAAACCATTTCCTTCCCGCAGAGGAAATACCTGCTCTGGCCATAGAAAGCTGGCTTTGACTTTGAAAACGGCAACAACAACAAAAATAGGTTATTACACCTTGAAAGAAACATAGAGCCTGCAAACGGGCTCGGAGTTGTCCAAGTTCAGGCGGCAAGACGCAAAATCATGCTTTTGTGTTGCAAAAAAGCGTATCTTTATTTTCCCAAGCTGCCAGCCCGATTGCTCTTAATTTCGTAAAAGGGTGGGAAGAAGGCAGTTTCCCTCTCAAAAGGAAATGACTGAATTGAATTCCCTTCTCCCCAACTGGTCAGCTCTTTGAGTCTAGCTCCATTAATGTAGACAATTCCTCCGCGGCTCTTTTTCTCCCCCCTCCCGGGGTTGTACCGCCTTTTTGAACATCTAATGAGGAACAGTTGGGCTTTTTCCTCTTCTCAACAGGCTCGAGTGGACCTTTGCGATGAGAACGTGTCCTGCCGTTCGGCCGGAGGCGGGCACCAAAGCTCGAAAGGCCGAACAAAAGCAGGCGGGGGCCTATGGTTAGCAGAAGGTGCCGCGAACAAAAGGCCGCGGGAAGTCTCTCTCGCCGCTTATAATTAGGAGACGTCCACCATCTAAAATAGGAAAGAGGATGAAGGGAAGGGGGGGGTTGATGACATAGACTCACAATCCTCTTCGCGTTGTGTGCCATTTTGAGCCAGATTGGCTGTCAGAAGGCAGACGTGTCTCCTCGGGAGACAAGCTTGACGGAGAGCCAGGAGGGTGCCGTAATTAAGAGAGGTGGACTCTAATCTGGAGAAGCGGGCTTGATTCCTCGCTCCTCCACATGAGCGGCGGACTCCGATCTGGAGTATTTCTTCACACACTGCTTCGTTAAATTGTGGAACTCCCTGCCTCAGGATGTGGTGATGGCTGCCAACTTGGAAGGCTTTAAGAGGGGAGTGGGCATGTTCTTGGAAGAGAGGGCTATTATCATAGAATCATAGAGTTGAAAGGGACCACCAGGGTCATCTAGTCCAACCCCCTGCACAATGCAGGAATTTCACAACTACCTCCCCCACACACACCCCTACTCCATGCCCAGAAGATGGCTAAGATGCCCTCCTTCTCATGAACTGCCTAACTGCCTAGTATTCATGGCTACTAGTCAAAATGGCTACTAGTCATGATGCATACCTATTCTCTCCAGGATCAGAGGTGCATGCCTATTATATTAGGTGCTGTGGAACACAGGCAGGATGGTGCTGCTGGAGTCGTCTGGTTTGGGGGCTTCCTGGAGCCACCTGGTTGGCTACTGTGGGAAGAGACTGCTGGACTTGATGGGCCTTGGTCTGATCCAGCATGGCCTTTCTTATGTTCATATGAACTGGGTTTGAGCATCCCTGTTGCTTCTGGGTTTATCCCAGAAGGGACATAATTGCATGCTCAACGTATGTGCAAGAAAGAACAATTTGTTCATGCCAGGAGACGATCCTGTTGTCTCCAAACGATTTTTAATAAGTCACCCACCCACACACACACAAAGATTAAAGAGAGTGTTGAAGTTCAAATCTAGGACAGGAAAATGAAGGTGGGAATCAGGATGCTTTTTCTAAAACGGGCGATGCAACGCCCAGATCATTTTAAGCAACACAGTCTTTAAAAAAGAGAGGAAGGAAATGCAAAGCGAATTAAATTATCCATCTGACACGCATAAACACAACGGTGCCGGCAGCAAACATAACCTAATTCTTCAAAAGAAACAAAAGCAGTCATAATTATTTTGAGCTTTTATCCCTTTGGGATACCAAGCCCGGGAGAAATCTCCCATCTATCCTCTCCCCCCCACTCTCCAAATTGCAACTCTTAAGACACTTTTGAACTGGGTTTTTTAAAATAAATAAATAAATTACAAGCCATTTTTGTAATCTGAACCACATCCGCTGTGATAACTGTGTCCTCTGATGGTCATGATCAAAAAAAGCACAAATGGAGAGATCAGAGTTGCTGCAGCTGGCTGACTCTGCCATTTAGATGCTGCGACAACCATTCGAGGGACCAAACGTTGAAATGGGAAAAATGAGATTAGCTGTCCCTGAATGGGCTATGGGAAGTTGCCATGCTTCCCACCATGCCGAGATGCCTCCCGCCGACCATCTTAATTAGAAAAATAAAGAAAGAAATCACTACCAGCTCCTGTGCTGGCACGTCCCTTCTGGGTATGACCCAGAAGCGACAACGGGTAGCTCAAGGAATCACTGGAAACTCTATGGTACCACAGAGTTTCCGGTGATTCCTAGAGCTACCTGTTGTCACTTCTGGGTTGTACCAAAAGTGACGTATTGATGCTGGTGATGTTGATGGCATCATTCACACACACACCCCATGTCCCTGTCTCCCGATCGTGAGTGCAAGCAAGTTCTGGAATTACAAGAAAGGGAGAAAGGAATTCTCTCTATACACTCTTTCTACCCATGTGTAATTTTACCTCTTTGGTGTTCCTTCCATGATTCCCTCCTTCCTGCCCAATGTTTTAATTGTTTTTTAGATGTTTTCCCATGTATTTTAGCTCTGGTTTTAATTGTTTTAATGTTGTTTTTTCTTGTGAGTTTCAATGGCTTTTAAGATGTGATTTTATTAGTTATGTTTTTGATGTTGGAGAGTTGGTTTTTATATGCCGACTTTCTCTACCGCTTAAGGAAGGATCAAACTGGCTTACAATTGCCCTTCCCCTCCCCACCCTGTGAGTCGATGGGGCTGAGAGAGCTGTGACTAGCCCAAGGCCACCCAGCTGGCAGGTCCAAAAACAAACAAGAAGCAACAGTCAAAGACACCGACGGGATCTTGGCCGGTGTGAACTTCCACAAAATATCTCAAAAACATCTTCTGCTTATGCGCAACAGACGGTGATCCTGCAACGCCACATCAAATTACACAAACAAGTGATACAACCCCAGTTTCAGTAACACCAAACAGTGACTGAGCGATATCTGAATACCTAATAGCAAATTACCCATTCTACAAGCACCAGAGAGGCAACCTTCTGAGAAGATCTCCGAAGCAAACAAGGTATTACGATGTCATAGGAGAGCAAGCTGAATTTTCAGCGTGCAAATTTTTGAAACGGCGCCCAAGCTTCCTTTTTCGCGTTTGTTTGTTTGCTGTCAGAGGCGATGCAGAGTTGCCGGGAATACCGGAGAGCGCGTCACCAGATGTAAATTTTTTGAAAGCAGAAAACAAGGGTTATGTCGCGGACGGAAACTGGGCAGACCTGTTCCTGCTGGAAACGTTTCAGGCGGGCGGCACAATAATCTCTCCCGCATGCACGATATGTACATTGCGCCGCCAGAGAGATCCCCGTGCATTTTACATCCCCCTGATCAAAGCGGGAGAATGTTTGTGTCTGTAATTTGGCACTTGGAGAGGATATTCACTTTGCGGCACGCACCCATCTGCCACTCGCTTATCCTTCTCTAAGTCAGACATATTCTGCAAACCCAAATACACTCTTATCAATTTACGGTGAAAGCCTCCTTGAAAGACTAAGGGCAGGCTGTCCCTAAGCAGCTTGAGCCTGTCCATCAAGTTATTTGCCACATATTCAAACAGTACACCATGATAGCAGTGTTTCGCATATGCACGGTTGTACAAAGCCCCGTGCTAGTTCTCGTTTCCCCCCTCGCCCACAAATCTGCAGATGAAAATCCTATAAGTCTACAGGGACAAATCAGCCTATCAGACCTCACCTAGAGTATTGAGTTCAGTTTTGGGCACCATGATTTAAGGAGGATGTAGACGAGCTGGAACACGTCCAGAGGAGGGCCACAAAGATGGTGAGGGGCTTGGAGACAAAATCCAATGAGGAAAGGTTGAAGGAGCTGGGTATGTTTAGCCTGAAGAGGAGAAGACTGAAGGGTGATATGATAACCATCTTCAAGTACTTGAAAGGCTGTCCCATAGAGGAGGGTGCCGAGTTGTTTTCTGTTGCTCCAGAAGGTCGGACCAGAACCAACGGGTTGAAATTAAGTCCAAAGAGTTTCCGTCTAGACATCAGGAAGAATTTTCTAACAGTGAGAGTGGTTCCTCAGTGGAACAGGCTTCCTCGGGAGGTGGAAGCCTCCAGGCTTCCCTGGAGGTTTTTAAGAAGAGTTGAGATGGCCATCTGTCAGCAGTGCTGATTCTGTGACCTTAAGCAGATCATGAGAGGGAGGGCACCTTGGCCATCTTTTGGGCATGGAGTAGAGGTCACTGGGTGTGTGTGTGGGGGGGAGGTAGCTGTGAATTTCCTGCACTGTGCAGGGGGTTGGACTAGATGACCCTGGTGGTCCCTTCCAACTCTATGAGTCCCGGTAAGAGAGGTGGTTTGCCATTGCCTGCCTCTGGGTAGTGACTGTGTACTTCCTTGGTGGTCTCCTATCAAAGTACTAACCAGGATGGACCCTGCTTAGCTTCTAAGACTTGATGAAATCAAGCTAGCGTAGGCAATCCTGGTTAGGACCCATCATCAAGTATTTCCAAATCAAAGGATATTTGTTTATGTTTGGAAAGAAGATTCTCATTCTCATTCTCATTCTCTCTCTCTCTCTCTCTCTCTCTCTCTCTCTCTCTCTCTCTCTCTCTCTCTCTCTCTCTCTCTCTCTCTCTCTCTCTCTCTCTCTCTCTCTCTCTCTCGCATTTTCAAATGCTTATTTTACTTTTATTTGAAATCCCATACCAACAGAAACCACACACCAACAAGAGGGGAGTGGACATGTTCATGGAGGAGAGGGCTATTCGTGGCTACTGGACAGAATGAATACTAGTCATAATGCAGACCTATTCTCTCCAGGATCAGAGGAGCATGCCGAAAATATTAGGTGCTGTGGAACACAGGCAGGATGGTGCTGCAGCAGCCGTCTTGTTTGTGGGCCTCCTAGGGGCACCTGGTTGGCCACTGTGTGAACAAACTGCTGGACTTGATGGGCCTTGGTCTGATCCAGCAGGGCTTTTCTTATGTGGTGATGGCTACCGTCTTGGAAGGCTTGAAGAGGGGAGTGGACATGCTCATGGAGGAGAGGGCTATCCATGGCTACTAGTCAATATGGATACTAGTCATGATGCATACCTATTCTCTCCAGTATCTGAGGAGCATGCCTATGATATTAGGTGCTGTGGAACACAGGCAGGAGAATGCTGCTGCAGTCCAGTTTGTGGGCTTCCTAGAAGCACCTGGTTGGCCACAGTGTGAACCCTTAAGGTCTAAGACCTTAAGCAGATGATGAGAGGGAGGGCATATTGGCCATCTTCTGGGCCTGGAGTAGGAGGTCACTGGGGGTGTGGGGGGAGATAGTTCCGAATTTCCTGCATTGTGCAGGGGGTTGGACTAGATGACCCTGGTGGTCCCTTCCAAGTTCCAACTCTATGATTCTATGATTCTAACAGACTGCTGGACTTGATGGGCCTTGGTCCGATCCAGCAGGGCTTTTCCTATGTTCTCATGTTAATTTAGTGACATTTATTAAAATCATTGTTTTAATTATTTTTTTTAAAGGGAAGGGTTTGTGGACATTAAAAAAGATATGGCTGAAAACAAGCTATTGCAAAGCAAAAAAGCAAAAAGTGAGACGTATCATTTTGTTTTCTTTGCTCTTTAAAAAAATACAATATTCTGAAGGAGCTGATAAAAACCTTGAGTCTGAAATTTACAAAAACACCCTCAGACAGACAGCCGGCCCATTTCAGTGTGTTTTTCTCCCCTCCATTTCACCATCAGTCACAGACTATTTTGGTTCCTCTGAACCATAACTGAGCCTCGGCTGTCATATCGATTTGGATACGGGCCGGATGAAAATTGCTATGCGCCGAAAGTTATCGGACCTGACCCTTCTGACCGGTTACTTAGCAGGAAACAGCCGAAGGCTTTTTTGGAATGCCTCGCTGTCCGCGGCTCCTTCTTCAAACATGCGCTGCACATCCCTAATTGGGGCGGTATTCTACCCAGCTGCTGCTGACACTGAGATGTTGGCTGGGCATTCCCTGAGCCGAACCGCTGTGTGGCATGTGCCAAGGATGGAGGTTACTGAAACAAAACAGTTTGGTGCGTCGGCTGAGCCTGTACATCTCTATTGAGCTTTGGGGGGTCAGATAACAGAATCATGGAAGGGACCACCGGGGTCATCTAGTCCAACCCCCTGCGCAATGGAGGAAATTCACAAATGCCTCCCCTCACACACCCTTGGTGACCCCTACACCATGCCCACAAGATGGCCAAGATGCCCTCCCTCTCATCATCTGCCTGAATCAGCACTGCTGACAGATGGACATCTAGCCTCTGCTTCAAAACCTCCAGGGAAGGAGAGCTCACCACCTCCCGAGGAAGGTAGTTGTTAATTTCCTGCACTGGGCAGGGGGTTGGACTAGATGACCCTGGTGGTCCCTTCCAACTCTATGATTCTATGATTCTAAGCCTGTTCCACTGAGAAACCGCTCTGTTAGAAAGTTCTTCCTAATATTTAGACAGAAACTCTTTTGTTTTAATTTCAACCCGTTGGTTCTGGTCCGACCTTCTGGGGCAACAGAACACAACTCGGCACCCTCCTCTATGTGACAGCCTTTCAAGTACTTGTCTATCATATCCCCTCTCAGTCTTCTCCTCTCCAAGCTAAACATACCCAACCTTTCCTCATAGGACTTGGTCTCCAGACCCCTCACCATCTTTGTTGCCCTCCTCTGGACACATTCCAGCTTGTCTACGTCCTTCTTAAATTGTGGCACCCCAAACTGAACACAATACTGTAGGTGAGGTCTAACCACATCAGAGTAAAGCGATACCATCACTTTGCGTCATCTGGACACTATACTTCTGTTGATACAGCCCAAGATCGCATTTGCCTTTTTTGCTACCGCATCACACTGGATCGCTTCGAGATTTAATGCGCTCGCGAAAGGCTAAAGCATTTGTCCCCAGAGCTGCCTAACTTTGGGAGACACAGATAGTATGAATGCTTCAGTTTCTTGGGGGGGGGGTGAAAGGCAGAAGATGGTGATACAGCGGTTTCCTTTCGACAAAGGTGCTCTGGGCTCTGATTTAGGTGGGGCTCCCGTGAACCAAAGAGGAAGGTCAGGAGTTTTTTTGCATATGCTTTTTGTGTGACAGTGCACAAAGGGGAACATGCGCTGTTTGAGTGTGTCTGCAGCGCATATGCGCAAGGCGCCTCAGTCCATGAAGGCCACCAGATCATTTGGATCAGTGCAGAATAGACAGCGTGGAACAGCAGGTGCAGTAGAGAATGGACCGTGAGGGCCTTTTCCCGGAAGTCACTTGGCAAAGCAGTGCCTTCAAGCAATGCCTTGGGGAGAGTCTGTGGCTCAGTGGTAGAGCCTCTGCTTGGCATGCAGAAAGTCCCAGGTTCAATCCCTGACATCTCCAGTTAAAGAGACTAGGCAAGTAGGTGATGTGAAAGACCTCCGCCTGAGACCCTGGAGAGCCGCTGCCGGTCTGAGTAGACAATACTGACTTCGATGGACCATGGATTCAGTATAAGGCAGCTTCATGCATTCATGTGTTGAAGTGGTTCCAGCCCCTCTCAGCACACGGTGTAGTAATTAGAGTGTTGGTGTTGGGCTTCAGAGACCTGGGTTCGAATCCCCCCCTCTGCCATGAAACTCATTCACTGACCTGGGGCCAATCCCTGTCTCTGTGCGCTCAACCTACCCCCTAGGGCTGTTCTGAGAAACAGAGAAGGAGAAAACCGCATATGCCGCACCACGATCCTTGGAAGAAAGGATACCAATATAAATAATAATTTTAACAGTCGTTACATGGCCAAATAAAACCCCCTTAAGGCTCTAAACTGGAAAGCAAACCAGTCCTGTTTACTTCCATGTCCTGGACTCCTGCGGCCTTTACAGAAGGCAATCACTTCTAACTAATACATTTTGTTGACTCGGATTCCAAATGTTAGCCCGACATTTTGTCTTGATCGGAGACCGTCAACTGGTTTTCGTGGCTGAGATGAGATTCGAACCGGGGACTCGCTGACGAGCGCCTCACGCTCTCGGCCAACGGTTCCCCCCCCCCATGCTATTTCATTAAGTGAGCTCTGCTTCAGGAGGAAAGTAATCAAGGGCGTTTTGTTCTTCGTTTTGTCTCCGAGGAACAAGAAACCCACTTGGGGGAGGAAAAAAACCTTTTGTCTTCCGACAGGCACTCCATCAAATCTGCAGCAGCTACATTTCTCAGCAAAAGGTACTGACTACCCTTGACGGATCCATTTGGCGCTCGCAAGGAGTTCTAACCTTCATCCATCGCGCCATGGAGTTCATCATTCACACAGATCAATGCTGTCTAAAGGTAACGGGGCAGCTACTACTGAGTGAACTGTAGTTTGTTCCTCTGACCTTTATTATCCCCCCCCCCCCGAAGCCTTTATAACATTCTCCAGAGAGAGATCTCATTATGATCATATATGCCGTCAAGTCACGACTGAGTCACCTGACCTCAGCCAGGGACTTTCAAGGCAACTGAGAAGCAGAGGTGGTTTGCTGTTGCCTTCCTCTGCAGAGCCTTCCTTGGTGGTCTCCCATCCAAGGTGCGACCCTGCTTAGCTTCCTGCTTATGGTGACCCCAGCAAAGGGCTTTCAAGGCAAGTGAGAAGCAGAGGTGGCTGGCCATTGCCTTCCACTGTGGAGCCTTCCTTGGTGGGCTCCCATCCAAGATTTATGGAGACCCGATCTAGGGGCTTTCAAGGCAAACGAGAAGCAGAGGTGGTTTGCCATTGCTTTCCTCTGCAGAGCCTTCCTTGGTGGCCTCCCATCCAAGTGCTGACTTTGCTTAGCTTCCAGCTTATGGTGACCCCATCAAGGGGCAACCAAGGCAAGAGAGAAGGAGAAGCCATTGCTTTCCTCTGCAGAGCCTTCCTTGGTGGTCTCCCATTCAAGTACCAACCCTGCTTAGCTTTTTAAGATCTGAAAAGACCAGATTATATACCATGCTGAGACTCTGGAGAGCCCCTGCCGGTCTTAGTAGACAAGACTGATCATTTGCCACTCCCACCCTACATTCTTGATTTGAGTCTCTGTTCTTTTCCAGGCAGCAAATGATTAGGGTTGCCAGGTCCCTATTCGCCACCAGTGGGAGGTTTTGGGGATGCAACCTAAGGAGAGCAGGGTTTGGGGAGGGGAGGGACTTCAATGCCATAGAGTCCAATTGCCCAAGCGGCCATTTTCTCCAGGGGAACTGATCTCTATCAGCTGGAGATCAGTTGTAATAAGGAGATCTCCAGCTATTTCCTGGAAGTTGGCAACCCTACAAATAACTTCCATTTTAACCCACTGCCCCAATGGCTATGTAATGGTGTGACCCAGAGCAAGGCACCAAGGAAGTCTCATGCAAAGTTTGAAACCCATAAGTTCCTGACACCTCCTGCTAACCAACAGCTGCTCCACAGCCTCATGATGTTTATACACACACACACACACACACACAGAGAGAGAGAGAGGGATAGGTAGATATATAGATATAGATATATATTTAAAAGAAAATTATCTGCGAGACAGAGTCACATGCTTAACTGCCTGATGTAATCTGTCCCCGTTCATATGAGTTATCGTCTAAAAAACGGTTTTGCAAATTAAAGCCGAGGCCGGATCGATACCCGCCTGCTTGCTCTGGGGGAGAACTTAATAACGGGAAAGGTGTTCTCATAATTGTTCTGGGTCCAGGGGGGCCGCTTGGCCTCGCACGGGGGAGGGGGGTGAAACGAGCCATTCCGTCTTTTTTTAATGATACAAGTCGAACGGCAACATTTCGGCGATTGCGTGGCAATGGAAGGGTTTTCAGAGGCAGGCTGCCCCCCGTCAAGTGGAGATGCGTTTGCAAAGCGTTCCTGGTGCGACAGGCCAAGCCGCTCTTCAGCTCATTTTAAGCGCCAGCCACTCCAAAAGCCAGCTCCCGAATGAAATCGATTCGGCCCCCGGCGCGGAAAAGTCACCCAAAGAGCACTTGTTGCTGCGGAAACGGAGAGGGACAAATCTCCCTGTTTATTTGGCTTTCTGCACGCTCGCAAAGAGTACTTAACAGGGATGAGGTATCTCTAGGCACACCACAGATGTCCTTCATACGCCATAAGGGTGCGATAACTCAACTTGCCGTTTCTCTACCGAATATTCATTTATTCTAGGTTAGAGACTGAAATTCAAGAGACGGGTTGGAGTCACATATTACCATTCCAATGTTTCCTTTGCACGTAGACTGTGGGCCTTATTGATTATATCTGTACTACCTTTATACCCCGCTTTCCCCCCAGTGGGGAGCCAAAGTTGAAGAAGAAGAGTTGGTTTTTATATGCCAACTTTCTCCACTACTTAAGGCAGAATCAAACCAGCTTACAATCACCTTCCCTCCCCCTCCCCACAACAGACCCCCTGTGAGGTAGGTGATGCAGAGAGAGCTCTAAGAGAGCTGTGACTAGCCCAAGGTCACCCAGCTGGCTTCGTGTGGAGGAGTGGGGAATCAAACCTGTTTCTTCGCCCGTTTAAACGCTGCACCCTCAGAGGTATTAAATGGAAGCTGTAGAAATCTACTGTATTCTGGCAGACTTTGCCCATGCAATTCAAAGAAAATTAGGGAGATGATGAGAGGGAGGGCATCTTGGCCATCTTCTGGTCACTGTGTGTGTGTGTGGGGGGGATTTCCTGCATTGTGCAGGGGGTTGGACTTGATGACCCTGGTGGTCCCTTCCAACTCTAGGATTCTATGATTCTATTCTATGATTCTACGAAAACTGACACATTATCTTATAGGATGATGGAATGCCCCCTCTTTAAACACCACTGAGATAAATGGATTGCACCCATATTGGCGAGAATTCCTGCCCCCATAACAAGAGACAAAATGGTCCCCTTTTTGCTGATGGATAGAGATCCAAATATAATGTTGGCTGTGGCCAAATATCTCTCCATCATATTTTCCTCTAAGAAATAACTGCTCAGGACCTATGGGTCGTAGGAGCAAAGAAGGAAAGGAAAGAAATCAGTTCACCAGGAGAAAATGGCCGCTTTGGCCATTGGGCTCTATGGAACGGAGGTCCCTCCCCTCTCCAAACCCCGCCCTCCTCAGGCTCTGCCCCCCCAAATCTCCAGGCATTTCCCAACCTGGCAACCCGAGTCCTGGCAGAAAACGGGCATTGTGCACAAGGGACGTTCCCTTCTAGATCGCCCAATTTGCAAAAAAAACCCTGAACGACTGCTGGAGTTCTTTTTGACGTTCTGTAGAAAACAGGAATTCTCTTAAAATGTGGGATAATCCCTTACAAAGAGAGTGCGCGTGCATTGGGGGGGGGGACACATCTGGTAACCATAAATTGAATCTCCTGGGGAACATAACTATCCTGGAGACGTCCGGGCTGTCTCACTGCCGGCTGCGTGCAATCCTTCTCCGGCGATGGCGGCTCCATTTCAGTGATGCAGAAAATTAATTAGTGCGTTTTATTTTCGCACTCCGCGGAGCTAGACGCCGTTGCGAAAAATGGAAGGGTGGGGAGGGGGGGAAGGAGCCCAGCTTCACGAATGAACAAATATCAAATTTGCCTCTGACTTTTGAACGCTAATGATGCAGCCGGCCTGGTTTATAGCGCATCACGTATCGGAGCAAAGGGCGGGAAAGGAGTGGGGTTGCCAGCTCTGGGTTGGGAAATATCTGGAGATTTGGGGGGCGGAGCCTGAGGAGGGCAGGGTTTGGGGAGGGACTTCAATGCCATAGAGTCCAATGGCCAATGCGGCCATTTTCTCCAGGGGAATTGACTTCTATTTCCTGGAGGTCAGTTGTATTAGCGGGAGATCTCCACCCACCACCTGGAGGTTGGCAATCCCAGAAAAGAGACCAAAATGACTGAAGAGGGTAACATAAGAACACAGGAAAGGCCCTGTTGGATCAGACCAAGGCCCCTTCAGTCCAGCGGCCAACCGGGTGCCTCTAGGAAGCCCACAAACAAGACGACTGCCGCAGCATTTATCCTGCCTGCGTTCCAAAGAACCTGATAGGCATGCTCTTCTGATCCTGGAGAGAATACGTATGCATCATGACTAGTAGCCATTTTGACTAGTAGCCATGGATAGCCCTCTCCTCCATGAACATGTCCACTTACATGTTCACCTGTAGAAAATGGCCACTTTGGCAATTGAACTCTATGGCATTGAAGTCCTTCCCTTCTTCAAACCCTGCCCTCTTCAAGATCCACCCCCAAAATCTACAGGTATTTCCTACCCCTGAGCTTGCAGCCCTAGGTGAATGCCATCTTCTGTTGTGCAGACACCATGAAAGCCAAGGGCGCAGTCGGAGACTCAGTTTAATATTGCGATTGGCTCTTTTGGTGAGCAAAGCCTTGTGGCCAGTTCTGCTTCAGAGATGGAACTGAGCACCAAGGAAGGGAAGAAGAAGAAGAAGAAGAAGAAGAAGAAGAAGAAGAAGAAGAAGAAGAAGAAGAAGAAGAAGAAGAAGAAGAAGAAGAGAAGAAGAAGAAGAAGTTGGTTTTTCTATGCTGACTTTCTCTACCACTTAAGGGAGAATCAAACCGGCTTACAATCACCTTCCCTTCCCCTCCCCACAATAGACATCCTATGAGGTAGGTGAGGCTGAGAGAGCTCTAAGACAACTGTGACTAGCCCAAGGTCACCCAACTGGGTTCATGTGTAGGAGTGGGGAAACAAATCCAGTTCACCAGATTAGCCTCCGCTGCTCATGTGGAATCAAATCCGGTTCTCCAGATCAGACTCTACTGCTCCAAACCACCGCTCTTAACCACTCCACCACGCTGGGAAATGAATAAGCCAAGCCAAAGGACGGATGGCGTCTTTCAAGCAACTCCAAAGATGAAAAGCAACTTTATTTGACATCAAGGACGCCCAAGAAGAAGAAGAAGGGGGAGGGAGGAGAGAAGATGACACGATAAAAGCCAACAAGCTGCCCGTTGTTCTTACAGAAGGATTCCAAATATAAATTTGAAAAGATGCGATGCTTTGTTTTTTGAACGACCGGAGATCCCTAAGGGTTCACAAAATACATACGCAGGCTTGAAAAGTGATAAAGTCATCCATTGTTAAGGAGAATTGAAGGTCTCCTTTTTAAAATATATAGATCAAAGTTCAAAAGATTTGGTTTCAGGCCGTGAAAAAATGAAGTCACAAGTAACAACTCACAGTTTTCCCACGAAGTGGTTTGAAGCTTGGGTGTCAGCAAAGCTCTCCTTTCCATATTGCTCTGAAGTTTCAAGACATCCATATAGATATAGATATATATATATAGAGAGGGGATGGATGGATGGATGGATGGATGGATGGATGGATGGATAGATGGATAGATAGATAGATAGATAGATAGATAGATAGATAGATAGATAGATAGATAGATAGATAGATAGATAGATAGATAGATGTGGGTAGTCTCCCATCCAAGTACTAACCAGGAGTGACCCTGCTTAGCTTCTGAGATCTGATGAGATTGGGCTAGCCTGGGCCAGCCAGACCAGGGCAGAGACAAACAGAAGTGGTTTACCCCTGTCTGCTTCTGTGTAGCAACCCTGGACTTCTTTGGGGGTCTCCTGTCCAAGTACAAACCGGGGCCGACCCTGCCGATCTCTGATGAGATCCATCTAGCCAGGGCTAGCCAGGTCAGGACTTCAGTTCTATAGTCATTCACAAAAGAATAAAAAAATATATAACTTGTATTTTAACCTCATGGGATATGCATTGATCTTTTGGCCTCTGGAACGCTGTTTGTGGCCAGGTCCTTCCAGAATAGGGTTGCCAGGTCCCTCTTAGTTGCCGGCAGAAGGTTTTTGGGGCACAGCCTAAGGAGGACGGGGTTTGGGGAGGGGAGGGACTTCAACACCATAGAGTCCAATTGGAAAAGCAGCCATTTTCTCCAGGGGAACTGATCTCTGTTGGCTGGAGATCAGTTGTAATAGCAGGAGATCTCCAGCTCCTACCTGGAGGTTGGCAACCCTATTCCAGAATCCTTCTTCTAAACCTGTGCATTTGCTGATTTTTCTGCTTGCTTAATCCATAAACCTCCCAGTTTTCTTTTTAATATTAATGCCATGGTGTTGTTGTTGTTGTTTTTAAATATAAAGATTAATATTTTCCCCATTTAGAATGATTGTCGCTTAAGAGCTGTACAATCCCCATCTGTTTAAATTTTGAAAATTATATCCAGCCTATTGAGGTAAACAATTAATGTATTTTTCCCCTGAAAATCCCATCAGGATTTATGATCTAAACCTCCACGATCAACGGATCTAATAGGGTTTTAAATATAATTTCATGCTTAATGGAATTATGCAAATGGTGCAATTAAAAGATGTAGCATAAAGATGACTCCACAATATTTGATCCCATTAGACAGATTCATGGAGGAGAAGGTCTATCAGTAGCTACTAGCCATGGTGACTAAAGATAACCTCCATGTGCAGAGGCAGTCAGCCTGTGAATACCAGTGCCAGGAGGCAATATCAGGGGAAGGCCTCTGCCTCTATGCCCCGTTCTCAGTCCTCCAGTGGAACCTGGTTGACCACTGTGTGAGACAAGATGCTGGACTAGATGGACCACTGGTCTGATCCAGCAGGGCTCTTCTGATGTTCTTATGAAGGCCTGGGCCTCTATGCCCTGGTGTTGGCCCTCCAGAGAAACTGGTTGGCCACTGTGTGAGACAGGATGGTGGACTAGATGGACCACCGGTCTGATCCAGCAGGGCTCTTCTGATGTCCTTCTCAGGGGAAGGCCTCGGCCTCTATGCCCTGGTGTTGGCCCTGCAGAGGGACTGGTTGGCCACTGTGTTAAACAGGATGCTGGACTAGATGGACCACTGGTCTGATCCAGCAAGGCTCTTCTGATGTTCTTATCAGGGGAAGGCTTTGGCCTCCATGACTGGTTGTTGGCCCTCCAAAGGAACCTCGTTGGCCACTGTTTGAGACGGGATGCTGGACTAGATGGACCACTGGTCTGATCCAGCAGGGATCTTCTGATGTTCTTATGAAGGCTTCGGCCTCCATGCCTGGTTGTTGGCCCTCCAGAGGAACTGGTTGGCCACTGTGTGAGACAGGATGCTGGACTAGATGGACCACTGGCCTGATTCAGCAGGGCTCGTCTGATATTCTGATCAGAGGCGGGCCTATGGTTGCCAGGTCCCCCCTCCTGATCAGCAGGACGTTATAGGGGTGAGGCTGAGGTGGCCATAGGCCTAACTTGGAGCTGGCAACCCTAGGTACTAGGTCAAGAACCAGGGAATCATGAAACTAGTTCTGGTATTCTACATATGAGGAGCTTGGGCTGTGTGATTTTTTTTTTAACCACTTTTAAAACTACTTAACTTAAAAGAAGTGTGTGAGGAGATGCCAGTTTGGGTGCCATCTAGGGTTGCCAACCTCCCGCTATTACCACTGATCTCCAGCCGAGAGAGATCAGTTCCCCTGGAGAAAATGGCCGCTTTGACAATTGGACTCTATGGCGTTGAAATCCCTCCCATCCTCAGGCTTTGCCCCAAAAGCCTCCCGCTGGTGGTGAAGAGGGACTGGGCAACCCTGGTGCCATCCTGTCTCCAAAGGGTTTAGGATAGGGTTGCCAACCTCCAGGTGGTGGCTGGAGATCTCCTGCTATTACAACTGGCCTCCAGGTGATCGAAATCTTTATGCCAAATGAAGGTGTGATTTGATAGAAATCAGTTCCCCTGAAGAAAATGGGCACTTTGGCAATTGGACTCGATGGCCCTGAAGCCCCTCCCCTCTCCAAGCCCCGCCCTCCTCAGGCTCCGCCCCCAAAATCTCCAGGTCTTTCCCAACCCGAAGCTGGCAAAACTAGTTTAGGATGGTGACTAAGCCCCATGGCCGCATATCTCGAAGATACGCAGGCGGTAAGACTCGCTTGAGCCGCCTTAGCGCTAAGTCAAGCGAACCCCCACTGGGGACCAGGTCCCCCCCCCCTTCAAGGCTAATTAGCGGCGCTTCTCGCCGCTCCCGTAATGACTCACATTTGCTCAGTGGCATCAAGATGAGATGTGACAGCAGTGTTTCGGATACACCAAGCGTAATTATTTAATGATGAAGCAAAAGTTGATTAAGAAGCCTTTCGGCGATTACCCGTTTGGGTAGAATATGTTTGCTGTCGTTGAAGGGACGACTCTGATTTCATTTTCCCAAGCGCTCTCGCTCCCGCCGCTTGGAAAACAGTGCCTACCACACATCTAACAGGGAAGGTTTTATTCCTTGGACAGGAAGGGTCTTCTTCAACCCAGAAGGAGATCCTCTATCCACAAATCACTTTGCTCTGCTCTGGTTAGACACATGAACACATGAAGCTGCCTCATACTGAATCAGACACCTGGTCCATCAAAGTCAGTATGGTCTACTCAGACTGGCAGTGGCTCTCCAGGGTCTCAGGCAGAGGTCTTTCCCATCACCTACTTGCCTAGTCTTTTTAACTGGAGATGCCGGGGATTGAACCTGGGACCTTCTGCATGCCAAGCAGATGCTCTGCCACTGAGCCACAGCCACTCCCCTAGAGTACCTCACCTAGAGTACTGTGTTTTGGGCACCGCAATATAAGAAAGATGTAGACAACCTGGAACACGTCCAGAGGAGGGCAACAAAGATGGTGAGGGGCCTGGAAACCAAGTCCTATGAGGAAAGGTTGAAGGAGCTGGGTATGTTTGGCCTGGAGAGGAGAAGACTGAGAGGGGATATGATAACCATCTTCAAGTACTTGAAGGGCTGCCATATAGAGGAGGGTGCCGAGTTGTTTTCTATTGCCCCAGGAGGTCAGACCAGAACTGACGGGTTGAAATTCAATCCAAAGAGTTTCCGTCTAGACATCAGGAAGAACTTTCTAATAGTTAGAGTGGTTTCTCAGTGGAACAGGCTTCCTCGGGAGGTGGTGAGCTCTCCTTCCCTGGAGGTTTTAAAGCAGAGTCTAGATGGCCATCTGTCAGCAATGCTGGTTCTATGACCTTAAGCAGATGATGGGAGGGAAGGCATCTCGGCCATCTTCTGGGCATGGAGTAAGGGTCACTGGGTGTGTGTAGGGGGGAGGTAGTTGTGCATTTCCTGCATTGTGCAGTGGGGTTGGACTAGATGACCGTGGTGGTCCCTTCCAATTCTATGATTCTGTGAAATGTTAATGACAAAAGGGTCCCCATTGGCAATGGGTTTACAATAATTGCCCTCAACTGGATAACCCAGGCTAGCCCAATCTCATCAGTTCTCAGAAGGTACAGTAAGCAGAGTCAGGCAATGGGAACCTTTGCAGCTGGAGATCTCCTGCTGACTTTGATGGACCAAGGGTCCGATTCAGTATACGGCAGCTTCATGTATTTGTGACCTTAAGGAAATGTGAAACATTCTCATAGATTCTCCCCCTCAAAACCCCACATATATATTTCACCGCCTCCGCGCAACCACAAATACGAACTTTGCTCCGAGTTAGCAGCCTGACATCAAGATTAGAATGGAAGGAAATCAAAAAGCAATTACCCTCCCAGGTACTATGCTAATACAATTATTCAAACTGCTAGCCCAAAAACTGTTGATAAATTAGATAAGTAAAAGGAAGCTGACCTGAATGTGTATTTTAAATGATGCCAGAACGTCGCTGCTATCTAATATAATTGCTCTCCTGTGACCCAGCGCCATTAAAAGTAAATTCCTTCTGAAAAATTATACGTTCAGCTCACAATGATTAAAATAACGATATATTTCTCCACTTCTGGCAACGATGTTATGTAAAGAAGAGCTGGGGGGGGGGAGAGAAGAGGAAAAGAGGAGATAGATTAGCCCCAGATGCCCAAAATGTACTGTGCGATGCCATTTTAATAAATTACATTCAAGAAATGTTGAAGTTGGAAATCATTAACTGACATTTCATAGAGTTCAACGCTGAGAAAAAGATAAGTTGCCAACTCCAAGTTGGGAAATTCCTGGAGGTTTGGGGGTGTACACCTGAACCTGCCTTAAACTTATAATATGATATATTAATACTTGGACCTTTGGTCCATCAATGTCAGTAGTGTCTACTCAGATTGGCAGCGGCTCTCCAGGATCTCAGGTGGAGGTCTTTCACATCACCTACTTGCTTAGTCCTTTTAACTGGAGATGCGGGGATTGAACCTGGGACCTTCTGCATACAAACAGAGTTATTAACAGCAAGCGTGTAAGTATTTGATTTATGATAACTTTATGTATTCTGTTCTTTATGCCATTGCTTTTGTGTACTTTATTAGTTGCTTTATTATTATTTAGTGGTCCCTGAGGAAGGCTTTTGTAAGCTGAAACAGATGGTTACCGGGCTTCTGTAGAACGAACCTGAAACATACCTCTTGGACAAGGGACGTGCAACACATGCATTTTTGCATAGTAATTTTCCAGAAAAACGAAACATATTTCACATCCCTGAAAGGACTGTACCTTTAGATACTGTTTGTATCAGAGTGTTATGCACAGAATTTTTTGTATATGTGCTTATATGTAACAGTGGCTATGATATATTAATACCACTATTGTTACTTTCCTTGTATTGTGCAATTTGTTGCTGTTTTTGTTTGCTAAGTCTCCAGGGGGTGGCTGGAGATCTCCTGGGATTTCAACTGATATCCTGGCGACAGAGATAAGTCATCAGGGTTGCCAGCTCCGGGTTAGGAAATTCCTGGAGATTTTGGGGCGGAGCCTGAAGAGGACGGGGTTTGGGGAGGGGAGGGAACAGGGTATAATGCCATAAAGTCCACCTTCCAAAGCGGCCATTTTCTCCAGGCGAACTGGTCTCAGTTCCTCTCTTGCCCTCACCTGGATGGCCCAGGTTAGCCCAATCGCATCAGATCTCGGAAGCTAAGCAGGGTCGGTCCTGGTTAGGACTTGCATGGGAGACAGCCAAGGATGTCCAGGGTCGCTATGCAGAGGCAGGCCATGGCAAACCACCTCTGAACATCTTCTTGCCTTGAAAACCCTACAGGGTTGCCGTAAGGCAGCTATGATTTGACAGCCCTTTCCGCCACCACCTGATCACCCTGGGGCCCGTGGTGTTTGGCGAGGTGCGCCGTTTGTCTTCAGAGTGTTTGAGCACGATTTGGATGGTATGGTGTGGGGGGGTGCAGAAGGAATCTTTGCCCGAGGGTCTGCGGTATCTCTCAACCATCCTGTTGATATCAAAGGACAGGTCTGTGTGTGTGCATTTAGTTTTCCTTCCTAATGGCTAGTCCTTTGAGGGGTCTTTTTAAAGAGTCTCCAACCAGTTTACAATCGCCTTCCCTTCCCCTCCCCACAACCGGCACCTTGTGAGGTAGGTGGGGCTGAGAGAGTTTGGAGAGATCTGAGACTGGTGCAAGGTCACCCAGCTGGCCTTGCGTGGAGTGGGGAAACCAATCCGGTTCTCCAGATCAGAGTCCACCATTCCAGTGGAGGAGCAGGGACCCAAACCCAGTTCTCCAGATCAGAGTCCGCTGCTCATGTGGAGGAGTATGGAATCGAACCCACCGCTCTTAACCACTACACCACACTGGCTTAACCCTATTCTATGCTCATTCAACTTATCCCTCTCCTCTAGCAGTAGCATACACTTTAGTTCCTCCATTCTCGGGAGATTTTTAGGCCTCAGCCCATCTGCATTTTAAATGCGAGCAGTCGTGACAGTTGCCTTAGCAAAAAACGGGACACTCCGAAAGGGCAGCGTGCGCAGAGTTCCGGTCGCGCTAACCGCCTAGCAGGGTTGGGGAGGGAGAAATAAAAACACCTAAAGGTTTTTTTTTAAGTAGACACCATCTGTTGAAAGCAAAAAAAAAAAAAGAGCCGGCGCTTGACGAGACCGTGACCTAGTTTTGCGCAGCCGAGGTGACACGGTAAAGAGTGGGAAAGGTTAAGGCGATAAATCCTGGATTGCTAACGATGACTTTTAACGGCCCTCTGAGACTTCGATTCGGCACATTGTGCCGGTTGCTTCGCCGAGTAATACCATTGTGCCGAAACAACCGACGTGTGAGCGGAGGCAAGGCTGGGACCCTTACAAGGGAAGCGTCACCGATTTCCTAGATATATGGTTTTTATACGCCGACTATGCAGACACCCCATGTTTTTACTATGCAGACACCCCATGTTTCGATTTTATGCCAATAAAGGAGATTGTTGTTGTATATGCCGACTGTTACTACCACTTAAGGGAGAATCAAACTGGCTTACAATAGCCTTCCCTTCCCCGCAACAGACACCCTGTGAGGTAGGTGGGGCTGAGAGAGCTCTAAGAGAGCTGTGACTAGCCCAAGGTCACCCAGCTGTCTTCATGTGGAGGAGTGGAGAAACCAACCCGGTTCCCCAGATGAGCATCCCAAGCTCATGTGTAGGAGAGGGGAATCTAACCTGGCTCTCCAGATTAGAGTCCACTGCTCCAAAACCTCCACTCTTAACCACCACACCAGCCTGGTGGCCTCTTCCATCTCTATGCTTCTACGATTTGGGGGTGATGCTTTGGGGCCAACACATGAGCACATGAAGCTGTCTTAAGCTGAATCAGACCCTTGATCCATCGAAGTCAGTATTGTCTACTCTGACCGGCAGCAGCTCTCCAGGGTCTCGGGCAGAAGTCTTTCACATCACCTTACTTGCCAGTCCCTTTAACTGGAGATGCCAGGGATTGAACCTGGGACCTTCTGCATGCCAAGCAGATGCTCTACCACTGAGCTATGGTCCTTCCCCAAATGTGATGTACCTTAAGGCCTCTTAAATGTGATGTATCTTAAGGCCTGGACATGTCTTCATCCTACCCTGAACACAGCGCCAGAGCTGGGCTTTCTCGCCACGATCCGTAATGTTAGAAAACGGTGTCTCGGGGGTTCACTTCGTCGGAACGATCCTTCCCCAGTCGTTTCTCCCCCTTCGAGAAGTCTCGGACACGCGGACTTTCGGGACTTTCTGTTCAAAGCGTTGGCCTCAAGAAATCCCTCCAGTAAGCCGATTGCTCTGTCTGTTGTACTCAGCCTCCTAAGGAGAAGCTATCAGTCTCCATTACTCGGATGGGAGGAACAAGTTACTCTGCTTCTCGCCGAGGGATTCACCTCAAGCGTGGGCGAAATCAAAGCCGTTTGCCGAGAGCCGCAGGGCGCAGGTTCAAAAACGTGTTTGGAATGTGTGACGGTTGTATTGGGGCGGGGAAAGGAAGGGGGATGACCTGAATAATATACGGGAACACTCTACCGATTAAAATACGAGGCAGCTCCTGTACAAGATCCAGGGCCAAGATCGCTATACGGATCTTGGCCCTGGATCTTGCAGCGGGCATTAGGGATGGACGAAGATGCCATTTTGCAGCACCTTTTGGGGAGGGGCCGTGGCTCAGTGGTAGAGCCCCTGCGTGGCATGCAGAAGGGTCCCAGGTTCAATCCCTGGCATCTCTAGTTAAAGGGACTAGGCAGGTAGGTGATGTGAAAGACCCCTGCCTGAGACCCTGGAGAGCCATAGGGAGGGGTCGTGGTTCAGTGGTAGAGCCTCTGCTTGGCATGCAGAAGGGTCCCAGGTTCAATCCCCAGCATCTCCAGTTAAAGGGACCAGGCAAGTAGGTGATGTGAAAGACCCCTGCCTGAGACCCTGGAGAGCCGCTGCCTGTCTGAGTAGACAACACTAACTTTGATGGACCCGGGGTCTGACTCAGTATAAGGCAGCTTCATGGGTTCAACAGCCTGAAAAGTAGGGGTTGCCAGCTCAGGGCTGGGAAATACCTTGAGATTTTGGGGGCGGAGCCTGAGGAGGGCGGGGTTTGGAGAGGGGAGGGACTTCAATGCCATAGAGCCCAATGGCCAAAGCAGCCGTTTTCTCCAGGGGAACTGACCTCTGTCGTCTAGAGATCAGTTGTAATAGTGGAAGACCTCCAGCCACCACCTGGAGGTTGGCAACCCTACTGAAAAGCCCTGAGTTGCCTGGAACCTAAGCAGGGTCGGCGCTGGTAGGGTTTTCAACCTCCGGGTAGGGCCTGGAGATCTCTTGCTGTTACAATGGATCTCCAGGCAACAGAGATCAGTTCCCCTGGAGAAAATGGCTGCTTTGGAGGGTGGATTTTATGACCTTGTACCCTGCTAAGGTCCCTCCCCTTCCCAAACCATGCCCTCTCCGAGTTCCACCCCCCGAATCTCCAGGTATTTCCCCAGGTTTTTCATTTTTGACATTTTTGTTGTGTTTTCAGTGTTATTCCCACCCACCCCCAGGCCCATTGGGCTCAATTTTAATGGCAATCCGAGGCATATTTGAGGCGTCAATTTGGTCAAGTTTAACATTGCCAGTTTGGTTCTTTGGGTTGTGGAAAAAAAGAAGAGCACAATATTATCCAGGGAACCAAGGAACCATAAAGGAAGCTTCCAGCTTCACGCTGAACTCAAGTACTCTCAAAATTTGGTAGCATCCTTGAAGAGCATAGCAGACGCTATCTAACATGATATTTCATAGGGCATAGAAAAGTATAGCAGGACAGTAAAATAGATCATAAGAACATAAGAATTTAAGAAAACCATTCTGGATCAGACCAAGGCCCATCAAGTCCAGCAGTCTGCTCACACAGTGGCCAACCAGGTGTACTCTGGGTCCCAAAGCATTGGGAGGGGCCGTGGCTCAGTGGCAGAGCATCTGCTTGGCATGCAGAAGGTCCCAGGTTCAATCCCCGGCATCTCCAGTTAAAGGGACTAGGCAAGTAATTGATGGGAAAGACCTCTGCCTGAGACCCTGGTGAGCTGCTGCCGGTGTGAGTAGACAATACTGACCTCGATGGACCAAGGGTCTGATTCAGTAGAAGGCAGCTTCATGTGTTCATCCCGACCCAGTATTGCCAGATCCAGGTTGGGAAACCCCTGAAGATTTAGGGATGTTTGCTCTTTTCTTCTGGCATGCCTTCAATGGCCCTGCTTTCCCGCCCTGGGCTTGAAACTGCAGGGTCTGCATTTTCATACACAGATTGTGCTTTCCACATTAAATGGAATTTATGGCTGTTTTGTAGAGTTTCGCTTTTAGCTGTTAGCTGCCTCGGTGGCCCTGACTGGGCAGAAGAGGAAGCTGCCTCTTTAGAAGGACGTTCCTATTGTGCCCGTGAGCTCTTATGCAAGGAGAGGAGTGAATAAATTAAAAAGGAGGGGCGGACGTAATCTTAAAGAGATGAAATGGCATTAATAAATAAACAAAGCCAAGGAGGGCTGGTTAATCCAAGTTTTACACCGGTCGCTTCATCAAAATTTAACTCGGAGCACATTAGTGGCAGAAGAGGACAGCGATGTAAGATTGCGCTCCGCTGAGAAGAGGTCTTTGAATTCTCCCTTCTTTCCACGCCGTTTCCCTTAGGAACACTTCTACCCCAATGTTACTTTATATATATATTTTTAAACTTTATAGTCCAAATTCGTAAAAGCTTTCTTGTCATTCCTTTGGTGAATTACCCAAACATCGTGATCCTCATGAATTCATACCCATAGATATATATATATATATATATATAAAAAATCTTTGCCCTGAGCATTCTGGGAGAATGTATTGTTCAGCTATAAAAGAGACACATGGAATGATATAAAAACCATCTTATTCATCTGGTGGCTTTTAAATTCTAATCAGGAATGGGGGGGGGGAGAGAGAGAGAAATCCGCCGCCCTGCCGAATTATCATTTGTTCGAGTCTCCAACAATGAGATAAAATTAACTGGCGAAACTGGGGAAGGCTCAGACCAATTTTGCTTGGGTAGTGGGCTGCCATTACGGAAGTCCCCCCCCAAAAATATGAAATTTTAAGATATGAAATATGAAATTTTAAGGGGGCTTCAGGTAGTACTGTCAACCCCAAGCATCATAAAGGGGCAACAGCAGATCTATAGGGGCCTTCCGTCTCTCAGAGGGCCCATCCCATTTTTCAATATTTTGGGGGCTTGGATCGAAACCAGGGAGGAGAAGTCTTTCTTTAAGGAAAGAGAAGGAAGACAGCTGGATCAGACCAGAGTTCAGTATTCTGTTCCCAAGAGTGTCAAGTAGGGTTGCCAACCTCCAGGTACTAGCTGGAGATCTCCAGCCAATAGAGATCAGTTCACCTGGAGAAAATGGCAGCTTTGGCCATTGGACTCTATGGCATTGAAGTCCCTCCCCTCCCCAAAACCCACCCTCCTCAGGCTCCACCCCAAAAATCTCCCACCAATGGCGAAGAGGGACCTGGCAATCCCTGCGTCAAGCCAGAAACCTCTTGGGGGTGGGGGTGGAACAATCATAAGCTGAGATTCCCAAGCTAGCCTGGGCCATCCAGGTCAGGGCTTGGGATGGGCAGAATGTCCCAAATATATATTTTAAAGATACCGTCTTAGAGCCCCGTGGCGCAGAGCGGTAAGCTGCAGTACTGCAGTCAAAAGCTCCGCTCACGACCTGAGTTTGATCCCAACGGAAGTTGGTTTCAGGTCGCCGGCTCAAGGTCGACTCCGCCTTCCATCCTTCCGAGGTCGGTAAAATGAGTTCCCAGCTTGCTGGGGGTAAAGGGAAGATGACTGGGGAAGGCGATGGCAAACCACCCCATAACCATAGTCTGCCTAGTAAACGTTGGGATGTAACATCACCCCCTGGGTCAGTAATGGCTGGATCAAACCAGAGTTCAGTATTCTGTTCCCAAGAGTGTCAAGTAGGGTTGCCAACCTCCAGGTACTAGCTGGAGATCTCCGGTCAATAGAGACCCACAGGGGGCTTCCTTTCTCTTTCCCTACCGTCTATCTGGTCCGCAGAGTTCCTGAACCCTAGGTACCAAACACAACGTCAGAGCTAGTGAGGAAGGGACTGAGGAGGGGAGAGAAACAGAGACGAAAAAGATGCAGGCTCCAGAAACCAGCTGGAAGGTCTCGAGGCAAGCCTAATTGGTCTTTGGATATAAATACCGCCTTGGCATCTGGGGCAAGCGAGCAGTGCTTGGGTTCCTTCCCACCTCAGCGAGCGCCAGTTCCACAGCTTGTTATTTGGCAGCAAGCGACGGAGGCGGTGATTTGCATCCTCTGTTTGGATTCTCGGCGCTGCATTTAGAAGAACCCTTTCTATTTCATCTGGGGGGGTGGGTGGGGGAAGGAAACATGCGGCTACATTAGAGATCCAATTTTCCTGCCATGGATGGATGGATTGTCGGGTTTAAACTACTTCCATCCTGCCACTCTCAGTCGGCAAAACCAAACACAGCCAGGAGTAAAATAGAAACCAACCCCAAAGCCTGCAAAACCCTATAGCGGGGTGTCAGACATAAGGCCCGCGGGCCGCATCCGGCCCTTTGAGAGCTCTTATCCGGTCCATGAGACAGCCGAGGCAGGCAACCATCCCCCACTCTCGATCTGGGCTGTCAAGGCATGGCATGGCCCAACAGAGTGACATTTATGTCATATCCAGCCCTCGTAACAATTGAGTTCAATACCCCTGCTCTATACTATAACCGGAGCCTTTTGGAATGTATGAGCTGTTAGGGTCTTTGTGCTGTACAGAGCTATGAGATTTTCTGAATGCTCCCTGGAATTACAACAAACCACTGGTTACTGCTGAATAACTACTGAGTGCCTGGAATTATTGGAATATTGTCGGGACAACGAGAAGTCTCACAATTCTGCAGTGGCATCTCTACAGCCACGTTGAAAGAACATCTCACAACGAAATGCTCTACTTAAAGGAGCATCCATTTCCCATGATGCAAAACCCTTTTTTAGCAAAGGAACCTCGCCCGTGCTCCTTCTGCTTCCTCCCAATATCCAGACAGTGACCCCCCCAAGCTCCCGATTCCGCTGTTTTCACCGTCCCTTCGGTTGTATTAAGACCTCATGGTCATCTCGTATTCCCACGGAGGTCTCGATGGCTTTGGTTAAAGACATGGGGCGTAGGGTTGCCAGGTCCCTCTTCGCCACTGGCGGGAGATTTTTGGGGTGGAACCTGAGGAGGGTATCCATCAGCTGGAGATCAGTTGAATTAGCAGGAGATCTCTTGCTACTACCTGGCAGTTGGCAACTCTAATGGGGCGGGAGGAGAGAACCTCCAGGAACGAGGCAAGGCTAAATCAGGACGATATTAAAGGTGACCAAAGAACATTAAGCTCCATATAGTTTTTTTTCTCTCCTTTATCAACTGGGAGGAGGAAGGAGAGGTGGAATTCATGGAGGAGGTCCTTGTGGCTAACCACCTAGAAGGTTGCACAACCAAGTGGACCAGAGGGACTAATTTGGGATCTTATTCAACACTCTCCGGCCTGAAGACGTCGCCTAGTCGCACATTCGGAAAGAAACAAGCGCCTCACTTGAAAACCTACCAGTCTTCCGTTATAATTGCCTCATTACCGGGACCGAATACCATCTCTGTATGCCGAAGCAGCAATTTTGAAGGGGGGGGATTGCCGTGCAAACCAATTAGGTCTCCATCCTCCCGCCTCCGACTGATCTACAAAGATCTCGTCCGTCTCATCTTTAATTGCCTTTCAAAATTGCATTCTTGTAACGCATACATTTGGCATCGCCTTATCGTAGGGCAGAGGCATATCTAATCTCATTACTGCTGAGGCACTCCAAGCAGGCTATCTTATTAATAGCCACTCTTTAGGGGTTCGGGGGGAAAGATCCCTTTCACGAGCGGGAGACAAGTTGCATCATTTATAAATAGCTTCATATCCGCAGCCTGACGACGGTTGCTGTTTTCACGGGCTGTGTCCCCGTTTTGCAAGAGGTACAAAGCGCTCTTGAACCCGGAGAGGGTTTCCGAAAAGTTGTGATATTTTCGACGCCGACTTCACACACCTGTGAACTTGGGTTGTCAGGGCTGTGAATGAGATTTTTTTTCTTGAATAAAGGTGAGCCAAAGCCAGTTGCAGGTTTTGTTTTTAAAAAAGCTTCTCAGCAATGTTGAGAAATACCTCCCTGGATATGTCTGCCTATTGCCTTCATTTTACCTCGCTGTCAATTGGCTTCACTTACCCTCAGGGTCTTCAATATTATTACTATTATTTTGCCAGTCGCAGTTGATTTATGGTGATCCTGTAGGGTTTCCAAGACGAAACGTTCAGAGGTGGCTTCCCATCGCCTTCCTCCATGTAGAAATCCTGGACTTCCTTGGAGGCGTCCCATCCAAATACTGAACAGGGCCGACACTGATTAACTTCCAAGATCTGATGAGATTGGGCTGGCCTGGGCCATCCAGGTCAGGGCAAGAGATGAACAGGTCTGCCATTTCCTGCCTCTGCATAGTGACTCTGGACATCCTTAGTGGTCACCCATCCAAGTACTAACCAGGGCCGACCCTGCTTAGGTTCCAAGATCTGACAATTGGGCTGGCCTGGGCCATCCAGGTCAGGGCAAGAGATGAACAGAGGTGGTTTGCCATTTCCTGCCTCTGCGTAGTGACTTTGGACATCCTTAGTGGTCTCCCATCCAAGTACTAACCAGAGCTTACCCTGCTTAGCTTCTGATGAGATTGGGCTAACCTGGACCATCCAGATCAGGACAAGAGGCAAACAGAGGTGATTTGCCATTGCCTGCCTCTGCGTAGCAACCCTAGACTTCCTTGGTGGTCTCCCATCCAAGTAGTAACCACGTCCGACCCTGCTTAGCTTCCGAGATCTGATGAGATTGGGCTAACCTGAGCCATCCAGGTCAAGGCAAGAGAGGAACAGGGGTGGTTTGCCATTGCCTCTGCGTAGCAACCCTGGACTTCCTCGGAGGTCTCCCATCCAAGGATTAACCGGGACCAACCCTGCTGAGCTTCCAAGATCTGATGAGGTCCTTAAAAGGCACAGGCTCCGACCCATTAATATACAGTCCCTAACTGCAGCCTTGTTACCTTGTCTCAGACTGGAGCATTGGTGCATTGGGTTGCCAACCTCCAGGCGGGGGCTGAAGTTCTCCCAGAATTTCAACTGATCTCCAGACAGCAGAGATCAGCTTCCCTTGAGGAAATGGCAGCTGCAGAGCGGAAGCTCTATAGCATCACACCCCTGCTGAACCCCTTCCCCTCCTCAAACCCTGCCTTCCCCAGGCTCTACCCAGGAGATCTCCAGCTACCATTTGGAGATTGGCCAGCCTATATATCATCATGCCTGGCAAATAATCATGGCGAGAGACCCATGAATGTGTCGTGCCCCCTTTTCAAGCCAGCTATGCAAGCGGCCACGTCTGCCTCTCACAGCAGTGAGTTCCAGAAGTTAATTGCTCTTGATATGAAAGAGGACTTCCTTCGGTCTGCCCTGGATCTGTTTTGTTGGGTGATCCTGAATTGAGGGATTATGGTGTAGCGGAAACTGGGGTTCGTGGGGGGAGAGAGAGACCCAAAACCGTTATCAAGAAAAACAGTTTTATTCGCAGCTGCGGCTCAGTTACTCTAGCAAGCAAAACACTGAGAAAAAGTTCTCTCTTCCCGCTGTCTCTGTATTTATCTCTGCCCATCTATGACAAGGCCTGTCTGCTCTTCAGATCATCCCAGGTCGTAAAGCCCCGATGTTCCCAGTGTGGCCGCCTGATTTATCAGTTCTCTGCTCGTGTAAGAGTCAATTTGCCCCAAACGCTCTGCGTTTCCATTCTGGCGGAATGTCATTTTCTTAATCTCCTAATCCGGTGGACCACTTCGTAGAGCATTGTTGGTTTTTCTCTTTCTCTGCCTCCCCCCCCCCCCCACCCTCCGGCTTCAAACAGTCAGGCTTGTCCTCGAGACAATTTTCTTTCGGTCACGTTCAGAGGCGAGACCCTCCGCCTGGTATAAATTTGTAGCACTGCAACGAAATCAGTAGCGATGACCCAACTTTTACACTCTAGCTGATAACTGCAGCTATTATCCCCGCGCCTAGGTTATCTATCAGTATTTGCCCTCCCCCTTTCCTCATTGCCCTAACAAAAGGTAAAGGTAGTCCCCCTGTGCAAGCACCGGGTCATTCCTGACCCATCGGGTGACGTCGCATCCCGACGTTTACTAGGCAGACTTTGTTTTACGGGGTGGTTTGCCAGTGCCTTCCCCAGTCATCTTCCCATTACCCCCAGCTAGCTGGGTCCTCATTTTACCGACCTTGGAAGGATGGAGGGCTGAGTCAACCTTGAGCCGGTGACCTGAAACCGACTTCCGTTGGGATCGAACTCAGGTCGTGAGCGGAGCTTTTGTCCGAGTGGCAAATTACTGTAAGGATCCTGGCCGGGGGCTCTCCTATTTAACAGTTTGACATTCGCAATGAACGTCGTGGCTATATATCAATTATTGTACAATTAGCAGCTGAATTGCCGCTGGGTGCAAATATACATCGCCATGCCTGTTATTTTCCTACAGAGAAAAAGATTGGGGGGGTACTAAAAAAAGGTTGGCACACTATCTTTTTTTTTTAAGTGCTATTAGATAGGAAGATGAGCTAGTCCACCTGGTAAACGAAACGTCTAGCTCAGGGGTGACATACTCATTTGTTATGTGGGCCGGATATGACATAAATGACATCATGTTTTATCAGGCAGTGTGGTGTAGTGGTTAAGAGCGGTAGTTTGGAGCGGTGGACTCTAATCTGGAGAGCCGGGTTGGTTTCCCCCTCTTCCTCATGAGCAGTGGACGCTAATCTGGCGAACCGGGTTGGTTTCCCTGCTCCTCCACATGAAACCAGCTGGATGACCTTGGTCTAGTCACAGCTCTCTTTGAGCTCTCTCAGCCCCACCTACCTCCCAGGGTGTTTGTTGTGGGGAGGGGAAGGGAAGGTGATTGTAAGCTGGGTTGATTCTTCCTTAAGTGGTAGAGAAAGTTGGCATATAAAAACCCACTCCTCCTCCTCCTCCTCCTTCTCTTCCTCTTCCTCTTCTTCTTCTTCTTCTTCTTCTTCTTCCTCCTCCTCCTATCAAAGTGAATGCCAGTGAATGCAGCCATTGCCTGCCAAGGAGGTCTAACCATTCATCTCTGTGACTCAGCCAAGCTTTCTCAGCCTCTCTTCAAGGACTTTGACAAGAGGGAAGGAGGAGGTCTTTAAAAGACGGGTAGCTTTTTTCTTACGAGCTTTAATCTAGCCAGGTTTATTATGGCTTTGAAGTTGATGAACATAAATCGGGCCCTCCGACCCATCTCCGATTACATAGTGTGTGGTCAGCTTCAAAGCATACTGTAAACCTGGTTAGATTAAAGCTGGAGCAAAAAAAGATGAGGTGTCCTTAACAACCTCGTTTTTCCTTCCTGAAGTTTTTGGGGAAAGAGTCTCAGAAGCCGGTTAAACGCCATGGGAATCAGAAAGCGTTGCCAGCATCTGCAAGGTCGTCAGCCAGCTTTATCAAGATAGTTTCAGAAGGTTGCCGTGTTGATCTGCAGAAGGAGAGCGAGATTCAACTCCAGTAGCCACCAGTCAGAGGATCATTAGGAACATAAGAACATCAGAAAGGCCCTGCTGGATCAGACCAAAGTCCATCAAGTCCAGCCGTCTGTTCGCACAGCAGCCAACCAGGTGCCTCCAGGAAGCCCACAAGCAAGACAACTGCAGCAGCATTGTCCTGTCTGTCTTCCACAGCACCGAATATAATAGGCCTGCTCCTCTGATCCTGAAGAGAATAGGTATGCATCATGACTAGTTTAGTCATATGTTTAGTCATCCACGATCAGTGCTTGGATGGGAGACCACCAAGGAAGGCTGGGGTTGCCATTGCTGAGGAAGACAAGGCAGACTACCTCTGCTGGTTCCTACCTGGAACACCTTTTGGGCGAGGTTGCCATGGGTTGGTTGCGGCTTGACAACGTGCTCTTCTTCTTCAAGCGTTCAGGCCGGGAAACGTATTTTCTGGAGGATGCCCATGTGGTTCCCCCTTTGTGTACAACACCGCCGGCTAGTCAAATTGAGCTCTCTGCCTTCACGTTGCCAATTTCTGCTTCAAATACCGTTTTCTTTTTCTTCTTCGGCAGTCGGATGTCAGGCCAAAACCAATCCCGTTTTTTGCCACTTGCTTTTTTGGGGGGGCTAATCTCTTCCGAACAGCATTTTATGCCCATATTAATGAAAGATCAGACTATAAAGATGTTCGTTTTTGATTATTTGCCCAGTCGCAGAGCACTGAGTTTAAGACTCTGTTTGGTGTTTTATCATCCATGGACAAAATAACTCTGACAGGGGATCCCAGCCTCTGGATTATGGAGATAACGCGGAGAAAATGCCATTTACATTCGCATTCTTTTTCACAGGCCAGCGAAACCAAGCATGCAAGGAAATTAAAATTCCAAACTTAATTGGATTTTCATACTCCCTTTAAACAGGTAATATTGTTGTTCTCTCTCTCTCTCTCTCTCTCTAACTGTATCCAAATGTGAGGATGTAATTCAAGAAGTGTCTCCTGGAAGGGTTAAGATTCCTCCGAAACGAAGTGCTGCATTTAACTCCATTTCCAATTGACATCCCCCCCCCCTACATTTTTGGCCAGATAGGGGGCAACATGCTAGCATTCCAATTTTGCTCCAAAAGGCAATGGTAAAGCTGAGCTGGTGACCAAAACGTGAATCTCTATCATACCTGCTACAGTTTAGGTAATTTAATCACCAAGGATTCAATCCCCGGCATCTCCAGTTAAAGGTGATGTGAAAGACCTCCACCTGAGCCCCTGAAGAGCTGCTGCCAGTCCAAGTAGACAATACTGGCTTTGATGGACCAAGGGTCTGATTCAGTAGAAGGCAGCTTCATGTGTTCGTGTGATTCCTATTTCTGCCATAGATGTGCTGGCTGGAAGAGCTGGTAGGTGTAATCTGGCACATGTATGGTTAACTCTGCCCGTTAAGTCGAGAAGCTGCCTTCTGCCAAGCCAGAACACATGAACACACAAACACATGAAGCTGCCTTGGTCCATCAAAGTCAGTATTGTCTACTCAGACCGGCAGCAACTCTCCAGGGTCTCAGGTGGAGGTCTTTCACATCACCTACTTGCTTAGTCCTTTTAACTGGAGATGCGGGGATTGAACCTGGGACCTTCTGCATACAAACAGAGTTATTAACAGCAAGCGTGTAAGTATCTCCAAGCCCCAACTGGAGGCTGGCAACCCTATGTGTTGTTGGGTAGCGCTCTTGGCTGGGTAGCCTCCAACCGAGTTGATAAGTGTGGGGGTGCCACTCCCGGATACTCTGCTACCGGAAACCAACAGGACTCGAACCTGGGACCTTAAGCATGAACACATGAAGCAGCCTTCTACTGAATCAGACCCTTGGTCCATCCATGTCAGTATTGCCTACTCAGACCGGCAGCAGCTCTCCAGGGTCTCAGGCAGGGGCCTTTCACATCATCTACCTACCTAGTCCCTTTAAGTGGAGATGCCCAGGATCGAACCTGGGACCTTCTGCATGCCAAGCAGATGCTGAGCCGCATGCAACCCATGTGCTCTAGCACTGAGCAATGCCTCAAGGGGCTGGACAAATATGTTTCAAGCAGGGGATTTGGGAGGGGGTCTCTCCGCACTAACAAATAAATATACGGTAATAAACCTCGGGGTGACAGGGGATGAGACCTGGTTTAACTTGCGCTTGTCAAAGCGGCAAGTGAAGCAAAGTTCCCGATTTCCTCCAGAATTTAAGCAAATGGAATCGAATATTTTTGATGTCTTCACCGGGGGGCGCCTCAAGATCCCCCTGGTGCAGTAACAAAAGAAACCTAATTAAGGGACTCTAATGAGAGAAACTACTGGGGGGAAGAAATATCCGGCGTGCTTTGATGAATTCCTTTGCTAGGCTCGTGGAACAAATAAACAATGGGTTCAGATGCTTTCCGGGTGTTAAAAGTGTAAATTACGGCCATGCTATCAACCGATCTTGGCAGCCAATTAAATCAAATAAATGTTGTCTTGGCGCATTAGGAAGACGTATAAATTAATCCGGCAATGGAGTCCAGCAAAGTTGGAGGGGGGGGGGGATTTGGGGAACATAAATGCAAGCCATGAAATAGGAACCATAAAGTGGAGAGAGAATGGACTGGGAGAAGCTTTTCTCCCTTTCTTGTAATACCAGAATGCAGGGTCATCTGCTGAAGCTGGAGGATGAGGGATTCGAAACCGAGAAAAGAAAGTCTTTCTTCACGCAACACATGGTTAAATTGTGGGACTCCCTGCCCCAAAATGTGGCGATGGCTGCCAACTTGGAAGGCTGGAAGAGGGGAGTGGACATGTTCATGGAGGTGAAGGGTATTCATTGCTACTAGTTAAAATGGATTCTAGTCATGATGCACACCTGTTCTCTCCAGGATCAGAGGAGCATGCCAAATATATTAGGTGCTGTGGAACATAGGTAGGATGCTGCTGCTGCAGTCGTCTTGTTTGTGGGCTTCCTAGAGGCACCTGGTTGGCCACCGTGTGAACAGACTCCTGGACTTGATGGGCCTTGGTCTGATCCAGCAGGGCCTTTCTTATGTTCTTATGTAACCATTCCTATGGTATTTGAATGGCTTTCGGTAGCCACTGCCCAAAGGAATGATAGGGAATATGCCAGTATTAAACTTAGAGCGGCCATCGAATTTCATCCACGGTTAGGTTCAAGTGTCTTCCATTGTAACATGGTTTTCGGGATTTCGGCGGCCTTCCCAAAATTCACGGTCCTTTTGTAAAATTGGCTAGATGTCCCCTGAGGATGTGTCCTTAACACCATAGCTGGAGATCTCCTGCTTGAAGCTGGGTACCCAAGGCTGGGTGAAAACGGTAAAATTATATAGTAGAATTTTTAAAATTTATTTTAAGGTGCTTATATCTCGGTTAAAAACATTTAAAATGATAAAACAAGGCACAAGGGCAACTCATGGCTGATAGTCCCAAACCATGGCCTATAGGCCTTCATCAGTGGTCAAATGAAAACTCACATGAAGCTGCCTTATACTGAATCAGACCCTTGGACCATCAAAGTCAGTATTGTCTACTCAGAATGGCAGCGGCTCTCCAGGGTCTCAGGCAGAGGTCTTTCACATCACCTACTTGCCTGGTCCCCTTAACTGGAGATGTCAGATATTGAACCTGGGACCTTCTGCATGCCAAGCAGATGCTCTACCACTGAGCCACAGCCCCTCCATAAACACATGAACACATGCAGCTGCCTTATGCTGAATCAGACCCTCAGTCCATCAGAGTCAGTATTGTCTGCTCAGACCAGCAGCAGCTCTCCAGGGTCTCAGGCAGGGGGTCTACTTGCCTGGTCCCTTTAACTGGAGATGCTGGGGATTGACCCTGGGACCTTCTGCATACCAAGCTGATGCTCTACCACTGAGCCACAGCCCTTCCCCAAACTCATACAATGCACACACCAATATTAAACAAATGTATGACCATATATAGATAGAAAATTTTATATCAGCCCAGGCATGTGTATAGGATGTATAATCAATTTCGAATTAGAGATCCCTCTAGGTAGAATACCTATAGGTTCTTCTACCCTGGGCTGTATTGGTCTCTCATACAGAGTGTGCCTGCAAGTATCAATTTTATAACGCAGTCTGTTCAGTGGTCTCCCAGTATTACAGCTGCATCACGTAGTTGTTAAGAGCGACGGACTCTAATCTGGAGAGCCGGGTTTAATTCCCCACTCCTCCACATGAAGCCTGTTGGGTGACCTTGAGCTAGTCACAGTTCTCTCCGAACTCTCTCAGCCCCACCTTCCTCACAAGGTGCCTGTTGTGGGGAGGGGAAGGCGATTGTAAGCCTCTTTGAGACGCCTTTCGGTAGAGAAAAAGCAGGATATAAAAACCAACTCTTCTTTAATTTTTAGATATGTATACCCCACGTTTCTATCATTAGCTAATGCTCTGAAGCCTTCAATTTGGGATCCAGCAATTCAGAATCCCCAAATCTGGGCAGATGTTGGTCTTTTATGCATGGCTGTTTCCTTCGCCGTCACCCCTCCAACAACTTCAGGCCTTTATTTATGTTATACATGTCATTTCTGACCTTCAGAGGTTGCCTTGCTCTCCCCCTGCGTTTCCCTGTGTTTTGCCGGTGTTTTCAAATTCGAGATAAAACTGGTCTCTCAAAACACAGGCGAAACGTGGGGAAACGCAGGGGGAGAGCGAGGCGACCTGTGATGGTCGGAAACGGCATGCATAATCAACACAAAGACCCGATGTTGTCGGAGGGGTGGCGGTGAGTGAAACAGCCATGCATAAAAGACGTTTTTTTCCCTGGATAAAACAGCTGCAGACACTTTCTGAGAAGTGGGTGCGAGTGTTATCTGCTGTCAAGTAGATCAGTCAATTGCGTGAGACATGCGGCAACTTTTCTCTTTATAGCGTCAAGGAAAAATTAAATTTCATTCCCCACTTTAAAGTGTGAAATGGTTGATGGATAGCCCCACGGCTGTTAAATCTAGGGAAAGAAAGAAAAGACCGTTTTGACAGGTGGAATCCCATAAGCCTGTGTGACTCCCACCCAGTCCCCAGGCATTTTAACCTGAAAACCATGGGATGTTATATCTTAATTCACACACATGGGAGAACCCCTGATGTGGAGGGATGTTATCCTGTCCGTTTCCCCCCCCATCTCTCCCCCCCCCCCAAGCTTTGGCCATCCGATTCCTCGTATTTCCAAGTGGTTTGTGAACTTCAAAGCCGAGGCTGAACGGTTGCCATCATAAGAAGGACCAAAGAGTACATTTGCAACAAGACAGATCCCCGGGGTGGTAGCAGAAAAGCCCAGATATCTTGCTTCAATTAATTGAAGCTCATTTTAAAAAAATCTACAGTTGATTTCTTAATTGCTCCAACTAAATCAATCAAGGCTTTCATCCCCATGGGTCTTCTCTCCCCTCTCCCCCCAGTACAGTTTTCCTTTCTCCGGGTCCGTTGGTTTGCAAAAATGCTATTTGATTTCTGACATCCTGTTTTGAGTTAGCGAGGCGGGAGGGAGGGAAGGGGAATGCTGGGTAACCTCTCTAAGTGCTTGATCTCTCGCCGTTTGGCATGCGGTCAGCCGTTCCATCAGCTTCTTCCAGGAAGAGCGCCCCAGCTGGATCGCCCGGAGCCAAAAAAACACGCTCACAAAGCATTTTGTTGGCACCCCGGGGCCAGCATTCAACCTGGGAGGAATTCATCTCCCGCAAGCTGTCTAGGTTGTATTACCCGTGCCAGGATTTTGCTTTCTTTAAAGGTGGGAGGTATGAATCATCCTTGGAAAGGGAGGCAGGAGGTAAGTTTATTAGTAACCCACACTCCCCTGAGGAGACCAGCACAGGAGCGTTTGCCTCCCACACTGGTACCAGTTGCTTAGTGAGTTCTCCACTCAGAGACTCCAAGAAAGCTTGCGATGCAAATTTTTCATATCTCCATTCTCTAAAGAGGGTCTGGATAATGAAGTCGCTTCAGCAAAACCCTTGGTTTGGTCCAGTCACGGTTGATTTCCCTGGTTGAGAGGCATCGTGGTGTAGTGGTTAAGAGCGGTGGTTTGGAGCAGTGGAGTCTGATCTGGAGAACCGGGTTCAATGCCCCACTCCTCCACATGAGTGGCGGAGGCTAACTTGGGGAACTGGATTTGTTTCCCCACTCCTACACACGGAGCCAGCTGGG
The DNA here is from genome assembly GCF_029931775.1 of Euleptes europaea. Taxonomy (NCBI): domain Eukaryota; kingdom Metazoa; phylum Chordata; class Lepidosauria; order Squamata; family Sphaerodactylidae; genus Euleptes; species Euleptes europaea. The sequence goes on from NC_079332.1 coordinate 12,431,894, forward strand.
TGACCTCGGGCTAGTCACTCTCTCTCAGCCCCACCTACCTCACAGGGTGTCTGTTGTGGGGAGGGGAAGGGAAGGTGATTATAAGCCAGTCTGATTCTCCCTTGAGTGGTAGATTAGCCTCCGCCGCTCATGTGGAGGAGTGGGGAATCAAACCGGGTTCTCCAGCTCAGACTCCACTGCTCCAAACCACAGTTCTTAACCACTACACCATGCTGGCTGGTCACCCAGCTGGCTTTGTGTGTAGGAGTGGGGAAACAAATCCAGTTCATGCTAGAGCGTCCGGGTTTACTTCAGAAGGGACATGATTGTGCCATCCTTTAACTGGCCTGTTTTCCCTGCCGGCCAGCTGAAAGGCAGCGGGCAAGCATTGCCTGCCATTAACAGGCGCCTGGCAACCCTTCCCCTCCCCACCACAGATACCCTGTGAGGTAGGTAGGGCTGAGAGAGCTCCAAGAGAGCTGTGACTAGCCCAAGCCACCCAGCCGGATTCATGTGTAGGAGTGGGAAAACAAATCCAGTTCACCAGATTTACGTCCGCCACTCTTGGGGAGGAGAGGGGACTCAAACTCAGTTCTCCAGATTCGCCTCTGCCGCTCATGTGGAGGAGTGGGCAATCAAACCCAGTTCACCAGATCAGAGTCCACCACTCCAAACCACCGCTCTTAACCACTACACTACCGTGGCTCTCTAGATATCTGGGAGGAGACACTCTCTGAGTCATTGGTAGCAGCTGTTACCCTGTTTTTGCGTGTGCGGACAAAGCAGAGATTTGGGACTTCCGACCTCCCAGGGGCAGGACAACTTAGAAGGAACAGTAGGGGTTTGTGAGTCTATTCCTTCCCAGGGGTAATTCCAAATGAACCAGACAGTTTCTAAAAATGGGTGTCGTCTTTAAAATATTTACATCTCTCTCTATATATATATATATCTATATATATATATATATGTATGTACATTCTCTATGTTGTCATTAATTGTTTGAAATGTATGCTGGAGGAAAATGTGCTGTATTTAAAAAAAAATGCTCCAGAGAAATCTCGCAGTCTTATGAACACTTTTCCTTCAAAGTTCTTCTGATGTTTCTCCTGAGGGAAGGACCTCGGCATTTCCTTCAAATTGCACGAGGTGAAACTTGGTAACAACCTGGTAATGTGCGGAAGGCATAGCACAGATGCCTAGAGAGGTTTCCCTAGCTTTCGCTGAACTGTTTTACGCCCTTTAAAATTCCTCACATGGTTCTCCGGAACAGAGACCTCTAGATTTGCTTCACATTTCCTTTTGGCATAAAATCTGTACACCTTCTAGAATACTGATCCAACTTTTAAAAATTTAAACAAATATAATTCAACAGCTACCGAGTGGTAAGCTGCATTACTGCAGTCCAAGCTCTGCTCACGGCCTGAGTTCGATCCCAATGGAAGATGGTTTCAGGTAGCTGGCTCAAGGTTGACTCAGCCTTCCATCCTTCCAAGGTTGGTAAAATAAGTACCCAGCTTGCTGGGGGTAAAGGGAAGATGACTGGGGAAGGCACTGGCAAACCACCCCGCAAACAAAGTCTGCCTAGGAAACGTCAGGATGTGACGTCACCCCATGGGTCAGGAATGACCCGGTGCTTGCACAGGGGACCTTTACCTTTACCAAAGAGGCTAGCTTCCACCATGGACAGACAATATATTTGTCCCATGGTTATGCATAACCTTAGCTAGGAAAGTCCTTCTGAAATGGAAACTATTTGTGCGTGACTCCATAAGGGAAGACCCAATAAACAGTCTTCCCTGTCAATCCCTGGTCTTTCTGCCCAGATCCTTTACCCACACTGAACCAGCAGGAGGGTTGTAGTGAGGATAGGGTTGCCTGGTCCCTCTTTGCCACTGGTGGGAGGTTCTTGGGGTAGAATCTGAGGAGTGTGGGGTTTGGGGAGGGAAGGGACTTCAATGCCATAGAATCCAGTTGCCAAAGCGGCCATTTTCTCCAGGGGAACTGATCTCTATTGGCTGGAGATCAGTTTTAATAGCAGGAAATCTCCAGCTAGTACCTGGTGGTAGGCAGCCCTAGGTGGAGGGCAGTGTCCTGAGAGGGGGAAAAAAGAAAAATAAGGCCTCATCTATGTATAGGAAGTTCTGACCATAGAGTTCCTGGAGATTCCTAGAGGTCCATGAAAGTGACAAGGGTAGCTCTAGCAACTGCCAGAAACTCTGGGGTAAGATTACCATAGAGTTTCTGGCGATTGCTTGAGCTACCCATGCCACATCCAGGTAGCTCTAGGAATTGTCAGGAACTCTACGGTCAGAACTTCCTGTACGTAGACGAGGCCTTCTTTTTCCTTGTTTAAATTTTTCTCCCCAGAATGGTCACACACTCCCTTTTGGCCCCAGTTTCCGCCCGCCGATCAGCTGAGCGTTGGCAGGCAAGGACTGCAGTTGGCTGGAAGTGTCCCGTCATAAGCAGGCAAACAGAAACCCACAATAATAATAATTGAAAAAGAGGGATAAGAACTGTGGTTTCCCTTCGAACCAGCATCAACCTGGGGGATCTGTGTGACACAAGAAGGAAGATTTTGGCGCATGGCTCTTTCTCGGCAGCTGCCATCCGCTGTCAAAATATACCATTTCCCCAAAAAGAATTCAGAGCATTTTTGTGATCCGGTTTATACACTGGCAACCAACCAGACTCCAGCTGGCTCTGCGGAAAGTTGACTGCGCATAATGACGGAGGCTTTTGATTCCCCCCTTTACAAGCTCCCCTTTCCGCACTTAAGAGATGACACTTTGACAAAAGATTATTGCAAGTGGAGGAGTTAGTTTAAGAAAACGCGACTTTTTGCTGGGGCTCATTCCCGGTGTCTTCTCTCCCCCCACCCCACCGTTCCTTTGGTGACTTCTCCAGGCTCATTTCTCTCTGTTCAGCTTTCCCTCAAAGAGTTCCCTCTGAATCGGCGCTCGCGGTGACTCATACCAGAGGGAGCGCGGAGACAGAACCAGCGTGGAAGACTCCGTCCCCTCAGGGTGGCTCCACAATGCCGCCTATTATCTGGCATCTTGAAAGATGGACTCAAAGGCCCTCGTCTCTCTAACATGCTTCCTTTCATCCTTCCAGCCCCGAGGAGGGACACAGGCGGCTTTGTCTCCTGCCTTTCTCGAGGAGCAGAGACCAAAAGGCAGATCCCGGGCCTTTCTTTCTTTTCGACAGGAGCGAGTCAGTTCTGATGAACTGAGGGAGGCAGAGGCCCTTCTGGCTCCATTAACACTCTCAAGCACATAAGCACAGTGGTGTAGGAACTGTATCCCATGGTAGGACCTCCCGCCCTCAAGCTGCTAGACAATGAAGCGGGAGACCTTCTATCTCCAGAAATGGTCCAGGTTTTTAACAGGCAAGAAAGTGGACCAGGATAGCTCTGGGGACCAGCATTGAGAGGGGAGACATGATAGAGGTCTATAAAATTATGCATGGTTTGGAAAGAGTGGACGGGGAGAAGCTTTTCTCCCTCTCTCATGATACCAGAACGTGGGGTCATCTGCTGAAGCTGGAGGGTGAGAGATTCAAAGCAGAGAAAAGGAAGTCTTTCTTCACACAACGCACAGTTCAATTGTGGAACTCCCTGCCCCAGGAGGTGGTGATGGCTGCCAACTTAGAAGGCTTGAAGAGGGGAGTGGACATGTTCATGGAGGAGAGGGGTATCCATGACTAATGGTCAAAATGCATGCTAGTCATGATGCATACCTATTTTCTTCTAGAATCTGAGGAGCATGCCTATTCTATTAGGTGCTATGGAACACAGGCAGGATGCTGCTGCTGCAGTCGTCTTGCTTGTGGGCTTCCTAGAGGCACCTGGTTGGCCACTGTGTGAACAGACTGCTGGACTTGATGGGCCTTGGTCTGATCCAGCAAGGCCTTTCTTATGTTCTTAACACAGGCAGGACAATGCTGCTGCGGTCATCTTGCTTGTGGGCTTCCCAGAGGCACCTGGTTGGCCACTGTGTGAACAGACTGCTGGACTTGATGGGCCTTGGTCTGATCCAGCAGAGCCTTTCTTATATTCTTATGAGATTCTTGAACTCCAGGATTGTCAAGAGCAGAAAGCAGGTTTCGAGAGCATGTGGTCAGTCTGTGAGCTCCACATTGGGCCACCGAGGGAAGCAGGGTTGCCAGGTCCCCACTGGCCACCAGCAGGAGCTTCGTTGTGGTGGGACTGGGGTGGGTGGGAGATCCACACAATAAAGTCCCTTCCAAGTTTAGCCCGGAAGCGATGGGGACATTCTAGCACCTTCCTCCAAAAACTCTATGGTTTCCGTAGAGTTTTTGGCAGAATGTGCCAGAGTATCCCCATCACTTCTGGAGTAAACCCGGATGTGATGTTAGTGCGCGCAGATCTCCCCACCTTCAGCTGGTCGGCTTCCGCCCGCCAGCCAGCTAAGGGGTGGTGGGTAGTCCCGTTAATTGGTGAGTGGATTGTCAAGAGCAGAAAGCAGGTTTCGAGAGCATGTGGTCAGTCTGTGAGCTCCACATTGGGCCACCGAGGGAAGCAGGGTTGCCAGGTCCCCACTGGCCACCAGCAGGAGCTTCGTTGTGGTGGGACTGGGGTGGGTGGGAGATCCACACAATAAAGTCCCTTCCAAGTTTAGCCCGGAAGCGATGGGGACATTCTAGCACCTTCCTCCAAAAACTCTATGGTTTCCGTAGAGTTTTTGGCAGAATGTGCCAGAGTATCCCCATCACTTCTGGAGTAAACCCGGATGTGATGTTAGTGCGCGCAGATCTCCCCACCTTCAGCTGGTCGGCTTCCGCCCGCCAGCCAGCTAAGGGGTGGTGGGTAGTCCCGTTAATTGGTGAGTGGTTGCCCTCCATTACCGGCATCTGGCAACCCTAGATGGAAGACACATGAAGCTTAACCCACAGATGCTCCCAAGATATAGATGCAAATATCTAGGCCCAAGATATAGATGCAAATATTTACGCCAGCATCATACTTTCTGGATGAGCCAGTCACTTTCTCTCTCTCAGCCTACCCTAATGTACAAAGCTGTTGTAAGGATAAAATGGAGTGAGAAAGAAATAAGAGTTCTTTGGAACTAGAGCAGAATAAAAACACAATAGACGGTTTTATCTCCCCGCCGTGTCCCTCGGTGCATCCCTTCCTTTTCTCTAGCAGTGTACATTAGGGTATTAACTAATCAAAATCTGACTTGTAGGCTCCACAGCCAATCACGTCTGTCACCGTAGATCTTCAGCCCCTAACGTGCAATCCTAAAAAGAGTTATGCTCTTCTAAGTCCATTGTTGTCGGTGGTTTTAAAAGGGTATAACTTTGCTCAGGATCACACCATTGGAAGGTAAGATGTTTTGTGTGTGCACATGTGTTTTCGGCATTCTTAAATGGTTTCTGTTAGACATTATAAGACATTAATGTCTCCCAGGCGACAAGAACCCCCAATGACCATCGGAACATTTGTTTGCCTGGAAATCATGCATAATTCATCCACTCCAGAATGCAAATCTCTCTTCTATTTCCTCTCTTTTCTTTTCAAATAATAGCACGGTTGTTTTTCAGGAGGGGGAAAAATTAGTTCTGGATTCTATTGGCATTAGTTAAACCTTGAATACACCTATTTTCTTTCCTTTATCGATCCTTGGCCAAATTGCAAATCTAAATGACGGCGGGTGCAAATTAAACGCCCTAATGACCACATTTAATAGGAAGCGTGGCGCTGTCAATAGGGGGTCGGAAAAGACAGGGCGCAATCCAGACAGGGTTGTGAAATGCAGAGACATTTCCAACCGGGCAGAAAACCCGACGATTCCTTGTACATCAGATTGGTGTGTATTCTCCCCCCAGGGAAAGGGCTGGTTTGTTCATTAGATAGATAGGTTGTTTATTTACGGCCCTTAGCCAGATAAAACAGGAAACATGGACTAATGTATTCTTACAAACAAAGAATTACAGTCCGAGTCTTATAACACTTAAAAAGAGAAATAACAGCCGAGATACATCTGCCAATTGGGCTAAGAGACTGTTCTGTGGCGATGAATTTTCATTGCTGCCATGCAAAATGTCGCAACCTGTAAAGACCTAATTCAAGCCATCTTCAGCTGTCCCCTACAGATCGGAAGTAAGGGGGCCAGGCACACCTCCCTAGGGAGGTTGTTCCATAATCGTGGGGCCGCCACCGAAAAGGCCCTGCTCTCGTGGGCCCACCAGACAAGATTCTTTGATTGAGGGGACAGCCAGAAAGGCCTCTCCCTGTGACTTTAATTCCCAGGCCAGAACATATGGGAGAAGACGGTCCTTCAGACAGCCTGGTCCCAAGCCATGTAGGGTTTTTAAGGTCAGAACTAACAGCTTGAATTCGGCTCAGGAGTGGATCGGTAGCCAGTGTAAATGCTGTAGTGTCGAGGTCACATGCTCCTGGTAGCCGGCCCTGACCAGCAGTCTACCCACATCCCGAAGACCCTACCAGCATACTGCAAATCCCTGACAGTATCCAAATATAGACTCTTACTTTCAAAAGCCAGATTAAACGCTCTGCCTTTAGGGGAACTCACAGGTAGATTCAAAGGGATACCCTTTTCGGAGCGGCTGTGCGATTGCAAATCAGGGGAGCTAGATACTATCCGGCACTTTTTCATCAATTGTAAAAAGTATAATGTGGCCCAAGAAAAATGGATTTCTATATACATTCAAAAATGGACACTCATGGAAAACCAGGAACTTGTCAATCTAGTAGACGCTGACCCAAATCTGACTCTGGCAGTTGCAAAATGTATATCTATGGCATTAAATATTACTCCTAAATTTTAAATTGTACAATTATGTATATTTATTAACTTAACGACGTCGTATGGAAGTTGTAAATGTAATTTTTATACTTCAGTCAGTATATTTAATAATTATATGATTATCTAATTTACCTTTTCCATACGTTCACGACTGATTGATCTATAAGCATTAAAAAAATTATACGGAGCCAGTCTACCCACACCTTCCAAGGGTAGCCCCAAGCAAAGCCCATTGCAGTAGTCTATTGCAACGTTTGCTGCATGTCTCACTCTATTTCATTGTGTTGTTTTACCCTATGTAATCCCACCTGGCATCTCAGCGAGAAAGGTGGGCTCTAAAGAAAGCCAATAAAAACAAACAAAATGGCTTCCCTTTCCACCATCCATCCTGTAGCTGACTCTGTCATCGCTCTCTTCTTGCGAAGAAGGGATAGGCATTTAAATATTCCCCCCTCTGCTTTTCCTTTTTGGAAACCTCGCTAAAGAAGCATTGACCAAAGAAACCGTGCTTCCCAAGGGCAAGTATCCAATGTTATCGCTTGAGATAGGATACATTTCTCTACCACGGTGTAATCAGAATCGCTTTTCTGCATGGATGACTCCTAGACCCGGGTGCACAAAAGGATCTGTTTGCTGGGTTATGAAATTGCAGGTATAATAGCTGTGTCTGATGCACCTGAGGAGGCTCTAAAGAGCTTTATTTTGCTCTCCGGTGAGCCTTTAGAAAGAGACGGCAATAAGGACGCCGCAACAATTTTCTGTTGCGCCGAGCAGCTTTTGAAATGCCTCGCTCACCTTTTGTGTCGGTTTTCAGCAGTCCGGAGCCGCCAGCCGTCCTTCTCTCCCCGCTTTTTCAGTGTCCTGTTTTTAAATGAAAGATATATTACATTTTGAAAAATGTCGTACACACACAAAGGTAGGAGTTAAAGGGAATGTGCGCCATTGAGTCATAACCGACTCATGGAGCCCCATGAAGTTCCATCTCATGGGGTTGTTGAGGCAAGAAGAAGAAGAAGAAGAAGAAGAATTGGTTTTTATATGCCGACTTTCTCTACCACTTAAGGCAGAATCAAACCGGCTTACAATCACCTTCCCTTCCCCTCCCCACAACAGACACCCGGTGAGGTAGGTGGGGCTGAGAGAGTGTGACCAGCCCAAGGTCAAAAAGTTTATTGAATCCTTGGTTCACATAACAAATGGGATTAGATTACTCAGCTACATGCTTGGCTATGTGATGTGAACATATTTAATATGTGATGTCACCTCTAAAAGCAGGAAAAGTGAGAGCTAGGGCAGTGAACGTTGAAGGCAAGTGACAGCATTGAAGGCAAGTGACGGCATTGGAGGCAAGTGATGGCAAGGTCAATGAATACAGAATTTAAAAAAAATAGCAGAGAACTGTGGGGTGTTGCTGAAATGGTTCACCCCAAAACAATCTGTGAGTTGTTCTGGCAAATTTTTACCATGGAAGGGGCAGGAGTCTTGAAATAACCAGACAATAAGAAGCTAAAAGGGAAATCCGTAGAGTATTACTGATATACGTGTATCAAAGCTGTCTTCTACTGAACCAGACCATCGGTCCATCGTCAGTATTTCCTACTCACACTGGCAGCGGCTCTCCAGGGTCTCAGGCAGGGTCTTTTACCTCACTTACAACCTGATCATTACTGGAGATGCTGGGTATTGAAGCTAGGATCTTCTGCATGCCAAGGAGACACTCTACCGCAGAGCCATGGCCCTCCCCATGTCCAACAGCCCAATATCCAATCAATCTGTTTAATACCTGTGTTGAACACATGAAGCTGCCTTCTACAGAATCAGACCCTTGGTCCATCACAGTCATATTGTCTACTCGGACCAGCAGTGGCTCTCCAGGGTCACAGGCAGAGGTCTTTCACATCACCTACTTGCCTAGTCCCTTTAACTGGAGATGCCAAGGATTGAACCTGGGACCTTGTGCATGCCAAGCAGATGCTCTACCACTGAGCCACAGCCCTTCTTACATGGATCATATTTGTAGGCTTGACTATGATAGCTACATCTGGGACTCTTACAAAAAAAAATAGTTGTCGCAATGACAAGCAGCTTTATTTCCCCAATAATGATCCAACTGCCATTTTTGCTATTCCTAACAGATGGCTTATTAAAAATCAATCTTTGGGAGGTTTTATATAGCTGTGCGGCAATTAGCAGCCAGGACTTGGACCAAAAAACAGACATTTCCTTTCTGTCTGGTTTGCTTAGCTGTTCAACGAAAGGATACGAAATATGCGGACATGAAAATTGAAATTCATGAAAATTTAGCTCTGCTCCGATATTGTCTCCCAGCCTCAGGACATGGATGGAAAACAAAGAAACTCTGGACATTTTTGTGTCCATTTACCTGTTTGATGAACGCCCCCCCACACACACCATATCCAGACAAGATACCCCAAAATCACAAAAACTCATCTCTTCTGGAAATTTCTAACCCTAAAAAATGAAAGCTCTCTAGAAGGAGAAGTCCAGGTGCTGAAGTTCAGTGATGCAAATTGTCGGAGGGGAAAGGAAGGAAGGAAAATGGCATTGAAGGGGGTTTTCACACACCATCGGTGAGCAATTGAAACAAAGAGAGAACCGGAAAAAAACTCCACCCGCCCGCCCCAGACAGCCCGGTGTTACTATTTATGGATCTGTAAGATAATTAGAGCTGAAGTAATTAGACAGACAATGAAATTTTAATAAATGAATGTAATTATTATGAAAGGTACCAGGCAAGCAATCCCGGAGATGGAAGTCTGCATTTCATCAAGTAAGGTGAGAAAAAAAATGGTTTAAATGTTGGACTACAATGCCATATTCTCTGTCCCACCCCCTCATATTGGAGAAGAAGAAGAGTTGGTTTTTATATGCCGACTTTCTCTACCTTTGAAGGAGAATCAGACCAGCTTGTAATCTCCTTCCCCTCCTCTCCCCACAACAGCCACCATGTGAGGTAGGTGAGGCTGAGAAAGAGCAGACAGAACTGCGACTAGCCCAAGGTCACCCAGTAGGCTTCATGTAGAGGAGTCGGGGATGGAACCCGGTTCACCAGATTAGTGTCCGCCGCTCCTGTGGAGGAGTGGGGAATCATGAGTGGTGAAGGCTAATCTGGTGAACTGGATTTGTTTCCCCGCTCTTACACATGAAACCAGCTAGGTGACCTTGGGCTAGTCACAGCTTTCTTAGAGCTCTCTCAGCCCCACCTACCTCACAGGGTGTCTGTTGTGGGGAGGGAGAGGGAAGGTGATTTTAAGCTGGTTTGATTCTTCCTTAAGTAGAGAAAGTCGGCATATAAAAACCAACTCTTCTTCTTCTTCTATAGGAAAATGAGTCACAAGAGTCGCCTAGCATCACCAACCTGAAAGCAAAATGATCAGGGCTCCCAAAATTTTAGGTTTATTGATTTCTTCATTTTAAACATTTGTCTCCCTTTAAATATTTATATCCCTATGGGCTCCCCTTCCCTAGGCTCCACCTCCCAAATCTCCAGGAATTACCCAGAGCCAGCAACCCTAGTTGATACCAAAAGCAGACTTTATCCAAAATATATGGTTATCAGAAGTTTAAAAGGGAAAGCATAACTGCTTGAAACACAGGGGATTTCTTTTAAGAACATAGGAAAAGCTCTGTTGGATCAGACCCAGGCCCATCAAGTCCAGCAGTCTGTTCACACAGTGGCCAACCAGGTGCCTCTAAGAAGTCCACAAGCAACACAATTGCAGCAGCACCATCCTGCCTGTGTTCCAAAGCACCTACTAGAATAGGCCTGCTCCTCTGATCCTGGAGAGAATAGGTATGCATCATGACTAGCATTCATTTTGACTATTAGCCATGGATAGCCCTGTCCTATATGAACATGTCCACTCCCCTCTTCAAGCCTTCTAAGTTGGCAGCCATCACCATATCCTGGGGCAGGGAGTTCCACAACTGAACTATGTGTTAACTTAACTGCTTGCCTCTTTTAAGCGCAAAATGAGAATTCCCATTGCACTAGCAGTACAAATGCCCGAGAAAGTCTTTCCTTTATCTGTCCTCCGAGAAAGTCTTTCGTTTATCTGTCCTCCTTCACCTGACGTTATATATATATTCCGGTTTTAACCAAGCTCCCGTTGACCCTTTGGAATGCCTTAATTTAAAAATAAAGCAACCCTGTTATTCTTATCTTCCGAGTTCACCTGAAAGCTTTCGTCCGCGTCTGTAATTTACGGAAAAGCTATACTTTAGAGCTAGACACACTTGAGTTAAAGAGCTCTTGATATTTTTTCCCTCCCCTTTGTAGAAGCTCTAAGACTACAATAATGAAGACAGTTGGGAGTTTGGACAGTGAAGTTCTGTTTCTACTCTTCCCATAGCTGCTTTTGATCTCGGGTAACCTCGCCGAGCTAAGTCGCCGACTTTTTTTGTGATTCGAGATCCTTCAGAAGGGAATCAGGAGGAGCTCAGCGTCCTTCATTTGAGGCAACAGCTATTATCCTCCATTGCCTCGAATGAGATAATCTGTCGCTGATTTGGCATGGATGGGGGACTCTCCTTTGATAATGTGTGTGTGTGTTAAGTGCCGTCAAGTCGCTTCCGACTCATGGCGACCCTATGAATGAAAGTCCTCCAAAATGTCCTATCTTTGACAGCCTTGCCCAGATCTTGCAAATTGAAGGCTGTGGCTTCCTTTATTGAGTCCATCCATCTCTTGTTGGGTCTTCCTCTTTTCCTGCTGCCCTCAACTTTTTCTAGCATGACTGTCTTTTCCAGTGACTTGTCGTCTCATGATGTGACCAAAATACGACAGCCTCAGTTTAGTCAGCTTCTAGGGTCAGTTCAGGCTTGATTTGGTTTATAATCCACTGGGTTTTTTGGCAGTCCACGGAATCAGTAACCCTCTCTTCCAACCCAACATTTCAAAGGAATCTAATTTCTTCCTATCAGCTTTCTTCACCGTCCAGCTTTCACACCCATACATAGTAATAGGGAATACGATGGCATGAATTAATTGATAATACCACGTGGAAATAAATTAGGGAGAAGAAAATCTTGCTAGCCATAAAGGACCAGCTTCCATATTCTCCACAAATTAGGCAATCATCTCAAGATCTTCACACCTCCCCTCCCCACCAAATGGTAATGCTTATTGGGGTTGTCGGGCAACCAGTGGGAGACCAGGGCGGCAGGGAGCAAGGGGGCGGCGCTGTCATTGACGGTGTGACATCACTTCTGGGAAAAACCACTGGCATTCTGGGAACAGGCCGCGGACCCCACCCACAAAATGGCTGCCCAAGAAGGAATCGCCAAAACAAAATGGCTGCCCAGGAAAGTTGCAAGTCAAGGTTGCTTTCAAATGAGGGCTCGGTGCAGGCACCGAGGGGATTTCCTCCCGGTCTCTTCTCGAGCTCTTTCTGCAGCAAAGATTCCCAGTAAGACAGCATAATGCAGTTGGACTACCTTACCCACCAAATGCTTGAAGATTACAAATCCTTTAATTGGTTAGATTACGTTGAAGTGAAAAGAAGAAGAAGAAGAAGAGGAGGAGGAGGAGGAGGAGGAGGAGGAGGAGGAGGAGAATTTCCATATGCTGACTTTCTCTACCACTTAAGAGAGAATCAAACCGGCTTTCAATCACCTACCCTTCCCCTCCCCACAACAGACACCCTGTGAGGTAGGTGGGGCTGAGAGAGCTCTAAGACAGCTGTGACCAGCCCAAGGTTACCCAGCAGGCTTCATGTGGAGGAGTGGGGAAACCAGCCTGGTTCACCAGATTAAAGTCCGCCGCTCATGTGGAGGAGTGGGGAATCACACCCGGTTCTCCAGATTAAAGTCCACCGCTCCCAACCACCGCTCTTAACCACTACACCTCTCTGGCTCTCAGCTGGTCTGTCTCTCGGCTCGTTCTTTATGCTCTCAGAGGCATTCCAAATGATAAAACGCAGATTTTTGGAGATTGCACACCAAAATCTCAACAGCGCAGCAAATAAAACCTGCTCTCCTCTTAACTTGAGGATCTCACTGGAAGGACGCCAACCGTCCTCGTATTTCTCCCTCCTGCAAGTTCCGCAGGAATGCCGAGACGTCTCCCTTGCGAGATTTAATGTCTTGCCGTTGTCAGTTTTGTACGGGAGATTTCAAAAGCTACCCCATTCAGCAAGGAATTGCCCATGTGGGAAGAGCTGTATTGAAACGATTTCGCATGCGCTCTTCTATTTCTCCTACTCTGACGAAACTCGATGCAAACATTTTAACACCCATCTTGGCAAACGAGACTGGATTATCTGATTCTGTAAAGATGTCTTTTCTCTTGAATAATCGCTCTCCCGTCATAATTGAGAAAGCAGCCGAATTCTTTCAGCGTGTCATAAAAGTACGACATGACAAAACTTAAGGATGAATACTGTTTATGACTGTAACATACTTCGATCTACATGTAATATATTTTTTATTGTTTAATTGAAGTTTTTATGCCGTTAAAGGTTTTGGTATTGGTGTTGGCAGTTGGACTAGGATTGTTGAACAGAGGGGGGGAAACAAATGACGCAGGGATCTGTCTAAGGCAATGAGAATGTCCAACACCCTTAACTACTATACCTATGTATAATTTCAGCCAGAAATCCGCCAACCATTATGTGTGTGTGTGTATGTGTTAAGTGCTATCAAGTTGTTTCCAAAGTATCCTCCAAAGTCCTCCAAAATGTCCTATCCTTAACAGCCTTGCTCAGGTCTTGCAAATTGAGGGCCGTGGCTTCCTTTACAGAGTCCATCCATCTCTTGCTGGGTCTTCTTCTTTTCCTGCTGCCTTCAACTTTTCCTAGCATGATTGTCTTTTCCAGTGACTCTTGTCTTCTCATAATATGTCCAAAGTACGACAGCCTCAGTTTAGTCATTTTAGCTTATAGGGTCAGTTCAGGCTTGATTTGATCTAAAACCCACTGATTTGTTTTTTTGGTGGTCCAGGGTATCCGTAACACTCGCCTCCAACACCACATTTCAAAAGAATCTACTTTGTTCCTATCAGCTTTCTTCATTGTCCAGCTCTCACACCCAAACATAGTAATAGGGAATACGATGGCATGAATTAACCTAATCTTGGTGGCCAGTGACACATCCTTGCACTTCAGAATCTTTCCTAGCTCCTTCATGGCTGCCCTTCCCAGTCTCAGTCTCCTTCTGATTTCTTGGCTGCAGTCTCCCTTTTGGTTGATGATGGAGCCAAGGAACAGAAAGTCTTGAACAATTTCAATTTCCTCATTGTCAACCTTAAAGTTGTGTAATTCTCCTGTAGGCATTAGCTTCAGTCCATTATAAAGTACATAATTATAAGAAACTTCAGCAATCCACCATTTAAAAAAAAACTTGCAATGGGAAGGAAAATGTCTTTTATATGACAATTGTATTTTTAAAAAAATTGCGGGGCGGGGGGAGAATCTCTTCAAATATTCCCACTGATATATCACATTAGACACATCACACTGGGTTGCGTCAGCAATGTTGCATTACGGCTCATCAGCCGGGTAATTCGGTGTGACGGACTTGTGAGGCAACCTGTCATCTGGAAAATTGGGAAGATGTGATTTCCTGGGCAAAAATGCTTTCTGAAGCGCTGGGGGTATTTCCCTACTGATGGTTGGCGAGACATTGTTAAGGGATGAGCGAGAGGTCTTTTCCTCGGGATTATCCTCATGAAACATTCCCCAACTTCGTGGGCAATTTTGAGGGAAGTACCCCCTTTCCGCCGGCAGGACCCTTCTATAAACGGTGACATAAATACAGGGAGGAAAACCTTCCCTATAGATAGAATATAGATGTATGGATTAAAGCTACTAGCCAATGAAGAACCTCAAATCAATTCCATTCAGAGCTCATATTTAACTCTGTGTAAGCTGCCGTCTTCTTCAGTTTGTCGAGCTCATTTTATTCCATGGTGGCAGGGACAAGGGGGCGAACCTTGCAGGAGCCAGTTATGATTTGAGCAGAGAGTTATTTCCCAACACTGCCTTGGCAAATGCTGGGAAATTTGGGAGGCAGTGCCTGGGAGGACAGAGTTTGGGGACGATAAGATGTCACTTCCGGGTGATTCTCTATGCTGCCGCCTCTAATCTCTGTGATCTTTGCCATAGAGACTAGGGAAATTCCTAGAGCGTTACTATGAGGAGGCCATTTTTTAATCCTGCTCCTCAAATCCTTGGGGGTGGAAACTTTGGGCGGGGGGGCTGTTCATTCCCGGCCCCGAGTGAGTAAATGGGAGGCATATGGGTTGCACACCACTAGTTTCAACCACCAACCATATCGATCTTTCCCAAAGAATCAGTTTGGGGCAAACTTAGGGTTGCCCACTCCAGGATGGGAAACCCCTGGAGATTTGAGGGTGGAGCCTGGGGAGGACAGGGACCTCAGTGGGGTACAATGTCATAGAGTCCATCCTCCAAAGTATGCATTTTCTGTAGGGGAACTGATCTCTGTAGTCTGCAGATCAGCTGTAATTCCAGGGAATCCCCAGGTCCTAACTGGAGATTGGCATCTCTAGGCCATCTCCATGTTTGGGACCCCCAGGGAAGTGGCCCATGAGGAACTTTCCCAGTATATTCAAAGCTCATCCCCCTCAGTGGCTCAGTGGTAGAGCCTTTGCTTGGCATGCAGAAGGTCCCGGGTTCAATCCCCGGCATCTCCAGTTAAAGGGACTAGGCAAGTAGGTGATGCCTGAGACCCTGGAGAGCCACTGCCAATCTGAGTAGACAATATGGACATCGATGGACCAAGGGTCTGATTCAGTATAAGGCAGTGGCTCAGTGGAAGAGCACCTGCTTGGCTTGCAGACGGTCCCAAGTTCAATTCTCGGCACCTCCAGTTAAAGGATCTGACAGTAGGTGATGTGAAAGACCTCTGCCTGAAACCCTGCAGAGCTGCTGCTGTTCTGAGTAGACAATACTGACTTTGATGGACCAAGGGAGCCAGCGTGGTGTAGTGGTTAAGGGCAGTGGTTTGGAGCGGTGGAGTCTGATCTGGAGACTGGGTTCAATTCCCCACTCCTCCACAAGAGCGGCGGAGGCTAATCTACACACAAAGCCAGCTGGGTGACCTTGGGCAAGTCATGCTCTCTCAGCCCCACCGACCTCACTGGGTGTCTGTTGTGGGGAGGGGGAGGGGATTGTAAGCCGGTTTGATTCTTCCTTAAGTGGTAGAGAAAGTCGGCTTATAAAAAACAGCTCTTCTTCTTCTTCCTCTTCCTCTTCCTCTTCCTCTTCCTCTTCCTCCTCCTCCTCCTCCTCCTCCTGATTCAGTATGAGGCAGCTTCATGTGTGTCCCCCATTGGGAACACATGAAGCAGAATGAACACAATGCATATGGAGGCCTTTTGATACCCTAATTTGGTGCATGGCCTTGCTCTGCGGGTTATTTAGCCGCATGGTGAATTCAGCCCTACCCAGGTGCCATTCGGAAAGCGCAAGCTACATTTATGCAGCAGCTCACCGTTGCCTCTTTGTTCCTTTATGGACATCCACCGAGGAAGTCAATCAGTAGTAGACACCATTTAACTAAATTAAATTCTAGTTAGCATCTGGGATCCTGTCAATAATTGCCTTTATATTTCAGGGAAGCCACCGACTGGCGCCAGTAATAGACACATAAAGATTCTAAATAGGTAAATAAATTAGGAGCCGCATTTCAGCAGCAACCAAAACATGCTTTAACCGAGCAATTAGTAATTAGGTGTCTGACTTTAATGAAGAAAATTTTGCAATCATTAAGATTCTCTAGGAAGACATTTATACCATCAGTAATGTTTATTTACTCTCAAATGCCTTAACTCAGCACCGAGGCGAATCGCTATGACTGTGGGCTATAAATCTTACAGGAAATTCCCACTAATATCTCAGTGAGATTTTGGTGATGCATCTCTGTTTCAGCAGAATAAAGCAAGAAAAAAGTGTATCTACGGCAGTCTTGGGCAACCAACAGCTCTAGAACTGGATTTAGCCCTCGGAATAAGTTTCTCTGCTCCACTCAATTTTGCAATGTTTTTCATAGAATCATAGAGTTGGAAGGGACCACCAGGGTCATCTAGTCCAACCCCCTGCACAATGCAGGGAATTCACAACTATCTCCCCCACACACACACCCCCAGGGACCTCCACTACATACCCAGAAGATGGCCAAGAGGCCCTTCCTCATCATCTGCTTAAGGTTATAGAATCAGCATTGCTGACAGATGGCCATCTAGTCTCTGTTTAAAAACCTGCAGGGAAGGAGCACTTACCACCTCCTGAGGAAGCCTGTTCCACTGAGGAACCACTCTAACTGTTAGAAATTTCTTCCTAATGTCTAGATGGACTCTTTTGATTTAATTTCAACCCGTTGGTTCTGGTCCGACCTTCTGGGGCAACAGAAAACAACTCGGCACCCTCCTCTATATGACAGCCCTTCAATTACTTGAAAATGGTTATCATGTCCCTTCTCAGTCTTCTCCTTTTCAGGCTAAACATATCCAGTTCCTTCAACCTTTCCTCATAGGACTTGGTCTCCAGACCCCTCACCATCTTTGTTGCTCCCCTCTGGACACGTTCCAGCTTTTCTACATCTTTCTGAAATTGAGGTACCCAAAACTGAACACAATATTTATTATTATTATTAGAAGAGTTGGTTTTTATATGCCGACTTTCTCTACCACTTAAGGGAGACTCAAACCAGCTTACCATCACCTTCCCTTCCCCTCCCCACAATAGACACCCTGTGAGGTAGGTGGGGCTTAGAGGTCTCAGAGAGCTGAAGCTTGCCCAAGGTCTCCCAGCTGGCTTCGGGTGTAGGATCCAGTTCACCAGATTAGACATTTCTACTGCCTGTATGAGAGACAGCATGTTCATGGAGGATAGGGCTATCCATGGCTACTAGTCAAAATGGATTCTAGTCATGATGCATACCTATTCTCTCTAGTATCAGAGGAGCATGCCTGCTATATTAGGTGCTGTGGAACACAGGCAGGATGCTACTGCAGTCATCGTGCTTGTGGGTTTCCTGGAGACAACTGGTTGGCCACTGTGTGAACAGACTGCTGGACTTGATGGGCCTTGGTCTGGTACAGCAGGGCTTTTCTTAAGAGGAGGAGGAGGAGGAGAAGAAGAAGGAGGAGGAGGAGGAGGAGGAGGAGGAGGAGGAGGTTAATTTTTATACCCCGGTTTTCTCCACCTTTAAGGAGTCTCAAACTGGCTTACAATCACCTTCCCTTCCTCACCCGAAAAGAGACACCAGAGGTAGGTGAGGCAGAGAGAGCGCTAAGAGAGCTGTGACTAACCCAAGGTCACCCAGCAGGCTTCATGTGCAAGAGTAGGGAAACAACACGGTTCACCAGATTAGAGTTCACCGCTCTTAACCACTACACCGCACCGGCTCTCCAGCTTTTCGCACTAAGCCACGGAGACTCAGCCGCTCCCCAACGTGAGTGAAGCAGTTTTAAGGGACACACAAAAAAAGTCTGCAATATTTCTCAAGGGCGTTCCATTAATTGCATGAATTGGGGGGGGGGGAGAGCTTGTAAATTCAGCATTACGAGGAAGTCTTTTTCCAAACATCACTAGCTGTTCCATCTCCGATTCCCTCCTGGAAAAGCTGATGCTTGGTGACCGTTCTTACTGAAGCTTGGTGTCACAAGGTTCTCCTTTTTGTTTATTATACTTCCGATATGAAGAAACAGAGGGTGGATCCTCTCCCCCCCCACACACACCCAATGTCATTGTACGTCTGTCAAACAGCTGGTCACCAGGACAAAACATCTGGGCGAAGATCAGAGAGAGTCGGCTTGCAGTCCGGAACGCGGGGTTGCAACCTTTGAGCTGGCATTTTTTTTAAAAAAAGCCACAGGTAATTTTTTACACTCCACATTCTGTGATGCTTCTTTCTTAGCTTCATTTTTAATTTTATCTGTGCCTTGACACACCATTGCAAATGAATGTGTTTCAGTCTGAAATCCTTAATGCGGAGAAAGCTGGGTGTTGTTTTTTTTTAAAAAAAAACCTTCTGTTTGGCTTCTGATAAGATACTTCCAATTGCATAGCCCTTTGCAGTATCCTGACACGTCTTTTCCTGACAGCAAGCGCTTCAGGAGCAAAAGGGTGGGGGAATCGCCTTTCCCCTAATAGGGGAACACATGAAGCTTCATACATTGGTCCATCATGGTGGATATTGTCTACTCGGACTGGGCAACAGCCACCAGGCTCTCAGGTGGAGGTCTTCCATGCCCCCTACTGCCTCGTCCATTTCTTGAACGGTTGGCACCTGGACACACCCGAATGGGTGCCAGCGATTCCTGGAGCTACCCTGGGTCACCTAAGGGGTTTCCCTGAAAGTGACATAAGCAGTGCCAAGAATAGCAACATTTCCCCCCTCCTGCTCAGGCCAGTGGGGGGCAACGAGGGCTGCCGGTGGGAGATCTGGCAGCCGTAGCCTTATCTGTGATGGCCCCCATTGGTGGAATCGCCTTCCCAGAAGCAGTCATTTGACTGTGGTTTGGTTTTCTTGGAGGTACTGAGTTCCAACCCTTTTGTGTCTCCCAGGCACGGTTTGTTTAGGTACCGCTTTCATCTTGCATTCATCCTTCCGTTCTGTTTCCTTGCATGTTGATAGCGAATTCAATGCAGGCTATTTCTTTTCTTTTCTTTTTCTTTTCCTTTTTTTTTTGTATTTCATTATCCGTTCTTACCTTGCGATGGTTTGACCTTTTCGGCGAGGGAAGAAAAGTGGATTCCCAATCTTGTAAATCGAATCAATAATGTATGCTCGCATGTTGGCATGATTCACTCTAGGTTTTTTCCTCCGGGAGTCAATCCGCAAAGGGCTCTCGCAGGGCCGGGGCGCCACCAAACGGATTGTACCCCCGCGTGCAAACCGCGACTCCTAAATACACACTGCCAACAAGTGGCACAGCGATGGGCTTGACAGGTTCCCCATTACATAGAGGTTAGCCCGCCGAGACTGGGGCTTTTAGGCTGACAATCCCTGCTGGGAATCTTACCCCTCCCAGGGCCTCCTCTTGCTGGGTGTGGAGTTGACATTCCCAATGAGACGCCGAATGAGGATAAATGCCTCACTGGTAATGAATGTCTGTGCTCAGCCTAGTCTCCTTAGTTTCCAGGCTGATGAAATATACGGGAAAGTTTTGCTTCATTGCATCTTGGACCATCAGGGCTCAATGAAGATTTCTCAGGCTTCCAGCACTGAAAGGTCCACCCAATGTGTGTGTGTGTGTGTGTGTGTGTGTGTGTTATGTGCCGTCAAGTCGCTTCCGACTCATGGCAACCCTATGAATAAAAGTCCTCCAAAATGTCCTGTCTTTGACAGCCTTGCTCAGATCTTGAAAATTGAAGGCTGTGGCTTCCTTTATTGAGTCCATCCATCTCTTGTTGGGTCTTCCTCTTCTCCTGCTGCCCTCAACTTTTCCTAGCATGACTGTCTTTTCCAGTGACTCTTGTTGTCTCATGACGTGACCAAAATACGATAGCCTCAGTTTAGTCATTTTAGCTTCTAGGGCCAGTTCAGGCTTGATTTGATCTATAACCCACTGATTTGTTTTCTGGCAGTCCACGGAATCCGTAACCCTTTCCTCCAACACCACATTTCAAAGGAATCTATTTTCTTCCTATCAGCTTTCTTCACTGTCCAGCTTTCACATCCATACATAGTAATAGGGAATACAATGGCACGAATTAATCTAGTCTTGGTGGCCAGCGACAAATCCTTACACTTCAGAATCTTTTCTAGCTCCTTCATGGCTGCCCTTCCCAGTCTCAATCTCCTTCTGGTTTCTTGGCTGCAGTCTCCCTTTTGGTTGATGGTGGAGCCAAGGAATAGAAAGTCTTGAACAATTTCAATTTCCTCATTGTCAACCTTAAAGCTGTGTAATTCTCCTGTAGTCATTACTTTTGTTTTCTTGATGTTTTCTTGAATGTTCACCCAATACATGCATGTATTTAAATAGCAGGATATGGGAGAGCCGATAACAATCTATTCACAACTTGGCCAGTGTGCTCGGACTATTTGGGTGGCTGTGTAGCTTGGGCTAAAACTGTATCTTAGGGGATGTTTGTGATTCTTCTATGTAAGCGATGATGCAGGGCTGACAAACAAGGATACATACCCTTGAGAATCAACCTCACCTTGCTCTCAGTAGCTGTTACTTCCCGAGTCTACACCCCCCCATGCATCCGAATTGCTGATTTGTCCAGATGACTTGAAGCAGTGTTTTGAGAATATTTGCAACCGTTTCCAATGTTTGTAGTTGACTTGGAGCCTACTGGGTTGGTGGGAATGATGGGAATTGTAGCTTTCTTGGCCTTCTGATTCCATTCAAGAAGCCCCAAATTCCACAACTCCCATTAACGTCATTGAAGAGTGGTGTTAGGAGGGACTGGGAGATTTACAGGATGACTCTACAAGATGGGCTAGAAATAATGTAAATGAATCAATAGCCCATTTTGCAGAGTCATTGTGAAAATTACAATAAATGATAAACCCAGTCTTACACCACTTTTGAATTCTTCAGAAGAATGGCTGGATACACATCTGTACCATAAACAACAAATGGGATCTCTTTTTTATTGTAAAATTATATTTAGATACATCTACCTACCTACCTACCTACCTACTTACCTATCTATCTACCCCAATTTTCTCCCCAATGGGAACCCGGAATGGCTTCCAATATGGCTTCCCCCTCCCTCCATGGAGGAGGATAATCACAATGACCCTGTGAGGTAGACTAGGCTGAGCGACTGGCCCGAGGTGATCCAGCGAGATTCCATGGCAGAGCAGGGATTTGAGCCTGGTTCGACACTCGAACCCGTCTGGCGAGATCAGGCTGACCATCTGAATCCACTCAAAGGCAACGATCCCGCTCTGAGCTGGGGGAACAAATGTCAAACGCTTCCGGGGGAACCGAGGCACGGTCCTCGAGATGCCGCTCCGAGAGCCCGCGTGGAGATTCAGGCAGCTCCAATGTTAAATCACCTCCCCATCTTCCTCCTTCCTGTTGGAATTACGCCGCGCGCTAATGGGGTTGTCCTTCACACTGATTTAAGCAGTCCCCCAACGTTACAGCGGCATCGGGCTTGCTTGATTTCTGACGACTACAAAGAGAGAAGGAACATTAGCGCGCGGCGAATCAAGGACAGGAGGTTGAATGGAAATCGCTGATTACGCGCCACGCCGGCGGCACACGGCCCACGAGCACTACATCGGCGGCATTTGTCTGATTGCTGCCGAACTGCCGCAGGACTTTAGATCTGTAATATCAAAAGGTTCATCATCCCGAGATGGCATATGGGAAAGGGGGGGGAAGGGTGGGAATCAAAGGGAAACCATCGCAGCGACACCCCCCCCCTTCCGAAACCGTCTGTCTCCAACCAAGTTGCGCCAGGGAACTGGCTCCGTTCCACCGTGTTCTTTTGAAGGCCCCCGCACTTCACCGAGGACTGTTGTCTTTGGAGAGCCGTTATCGAGAGGCTCGAAAATCCCACTCGACGGACATTGTCCCTTCACAAAGGAGACTTGTGTGGAAGATTATAAGAGAAGATGGAGAGGGAGCCGAGAAAGTTACCGCTGGTGTTGACTTTGCTTCCGCCTGAATACACTCCCCAAACAAATACCTGCTTCAGAAGCCATCTGGATGGAGTTGGGAGTTTGACAGATTGAAGGAGG
Source organism: Euleptes europaea (assembly GCF_029931775.1). Lineage (NCBI taxonomy): Eukaryota > Metazoa > Chordata > Lepidosauria > Squamata > Sphaerodactylidae > Euleptes > Euleptes europaea. Next base: position 12,454,357 of record NC_079332.1, read on the forward strand.
AAGAGCGTATGTATAACCAGCACTAACGGAATAAAGGCTCTTAAATGTGCAAACAAACACTAAAGTTAAATATGCTTATATTATTTGCAGAGAGATTAAGTGGACGTGATGTTCGCAGCTGTCCGATTCACCCACTGCATCCCTTCTTGAAAAAGAAAAAAAACATAGCCACTATCATCCATAAGCACATGCTGGATCAGACCCAGGCCCGTCAAGTCCAGCAGTCTGTTCACACAGTGGCCAGCCAGGTGCCTCCAGGAAGCCCACGAACAAGACATAAGAACACAAGAAAATTCCTGCTGGATCAGACCAAGGCCCATCAAGTCCAGGAACTTGCTGGATATCTGTTATTACAAGTGGGGCTGTGGCTCAGTTTGTAAAGCATCTGCTTGGCCTGCAGAAGGTTCCAGGTTCAATCCCTGGCATCTCCAGTTAAAGGGACTAGGCAGGTAGGTGATGTGAAAGACCTCTGCCTGAGACCCTGGAGAGCCCTTGCTAAGGGGAGGGGCCCTGGCTCAGTGGTAGAGCCTCTGCTCGGCATGCAGAAGGTCCCTGGTTCAATCCCCCGGCATCTCCAGTTAAAGGGACAAGGCAAGTAGGTGTGAAAGACCTCTGCCTGAAACTCCGGAGAGCTGCCTCCGGTCTGAGTAGACAATACTGACTTCGATGGACCAAGGGTCTGATTCAGTATGAGGCTGCTTCATGTGTTCATGCGATTTCCAGCCAATGGAGATCAGTTCACCTGGAGAAAATGACCGCTTTGGCAATTGGACTCTATGGCATTGAAGTCCCTCCGCTCCCCAAACCTTGCCCTCCTCAGGCTCCACGCCCAAAACCTCCCACTGGTGGCAAAGAGGGACCTGGCAACCCTACACCGGTGGTGAAGAGGGACCTGGCAACCCTAGTCACTAGGCCCCACCCCAAGAGGCCACCAGACCCTGCCGCCACGCTTTGCAGGCTAAGGAACACTGTGGGCTTGGAATGCTAGTGGCCATGCTTCCCTAGACATATCCCCTTCTCCCTGGGAAGGGAGGTGCAGAGGAGAGGATGCAAATTTCACGGCTGGCGCATTTTAGAAGTTGACATCGAGGCTCCGAAGCCGAAAATGAAAGGAAGATTGTTTGAAACAGCAGCAGCTGTTCTGGGGGAAAGGTACTTGCATTACCTAGGGATTGGGGGGGTTACTTTGCTCGGCTGCCGCGACAGAAAAAAGCAGTGAGGAAGATTGCACTTGATTCCGGGATTAATTAGATCCCCCCTCCCTTCTTTGAGCTGCTCAGGGGACACTTGGCAGAGATCTGATGCGCCAAAAGAGAAATGTCTCTTGGCCGATATAAAACTTCCGGGGCAGAGGAGAATGCGGAGGAGAGGCTAAAAGGTCGACATGGGGAGCACGCGGGCGGTTTCCATCTAGAAGATGCCCATTTTCATCCTGGGCGACGCCAGTGAAATGGATCAGAGAAGGACTGGGGAAGGTGTCTTGAAACCCTTGAGTGGGGAAGTCAAGTATACGTAGGGTGGCCAGGTCCCTCTTCTCCTCTGGGGGGATGCTATTGCGTTGAAGCGTGTATGTGCGCACGCCGACGCACGTGCGTCACTTCCGGTTTGGCAAGGGGCCTTATACCTCTTCGTTTGAGTTGTAAAGCAGCCCTTTACCACTCAAACTAAGAGGTATAAGTCCCCTCGCGAGGCGGAACTTCCGGTTCTAAACCAGAAGTGATGAGCATGGTATGACACAGAGGGGTCAATTGCCAGGGGTTTGCCCGGCACTTGGCAACCCTAAATATAAGGCCTGCAGGCCAGATCTGGCCCCTCTGGAGCTCTTATCCAGCCAGCGAGCCAACCGAGGCAGCCACCAGCCCCCCAGTTAGGGTTCCCAGCTCCGGGTTGGGAAATACCTGGAGATTTTGAGGGCGGCGCCTGAGAAGGGTGGGGTTCGGGGAGGGGAGGGACTTCAATGCCATCCAGTCCAATTGCCAAGGCAGCCATTTTTTCTCCAGGGAAACTGATCTCTGTCGCCTGGAGATCAGTCGTAATAGCAGGAGATCTCCAGCCAGCACCTGGAGGTTGGCAACCCTACCCCCACTCCCAATCTGAACTGGAGAGGCATGGCATGGCCCAACCAAGTGACATTGATATCACATCCAGCCCATGTAACAAATGAGTTCGACACTCTTCCCTTGAGAGTAGACAGCACTGGGCAGAGGGTTCAAGATGGGGCTGCTATCCCCAGGGTGGGAAATTCCTGGAAATCTGGGGGGTGAAGCCTGGGGAGGGCAGAGTTTACAGAAAGGAGGGGCATTGCCATAGAGTCTGTCCACCAAAGAATTCAAGAGTGGAGGGTGGGGTTTGGGGAGGGACTTCAATGCCATCCAGTCCAATTGCCAAAGCAGCCATTTTCTCCAGGGGAACTGATCTCTATCAGCTGGAGATCAGTTGTACTAGCAGGAGATCTCCAGCCACCACCTGGAGGTTGGCAACCCTAGGAGCATAGAAGGTGTCCCCGCTTTTATTTAAAACCTTTGTGCCCACCGTTTCACCTGGCAACATCCATGCAACTGGACCTGAAAAGAGCTAAAATGTCACCACAGTAACAAAACAAACAACAGGGCCAAGGGGGAAAAAGAAATAGGAATGCTGCATTAAAATATACTAAACAGCATGAAGTTTATATTTCTTGCGGTCTAGGCAATATCTCCAGGGAAAGGTGTGTTTTGGCTTTAATCTCCATTTTACTATCCTGATTCCTGCCGGTTCCCAGATTCAGGGGAGGGGTCTTCCTTCCTTCCTTCCTTCCTTCCTTCCTTCCTTCCTTCCTTCCTTCCTTCCTTCCTTCCTTCCTTCCTTCCTTCCTTCCTTCCTTCCTTCCTTCCTTCCTTCCTTCCTTTCTTTCTTTCTTTCTTCCTTCCTTCCTTCCTTCCTTCCTTCCTTCCTTCCTTCCTTCCTTTCTTTCTTTCTTTCTTTCTTTCTTTCTTTCTTTCTTTCTTTCTTTCTTTCTTTCTTTCTTCCTTCCTTCCTTCCTTCCTTCCTTCCTTCCTTCCTTCCTTCCTTCCTTCCTTCCTTCCTTCCTTCCCCAGCATGGTGTAGCGGTTAAGATCGGTGGTTGGGAGCGGTGGACTCTAATCTGGAGAAGCAGGTTCGATTCCCCACTCCTCCACATGAAGCCTGCTGAGTGACCTTGAGCTGGTCACAGCTCTCTTAGAGCTCTCTCAGCCCCACCTACCTCACAGGGTGTCTGTTGTGGAGAGGGGAAAGGAAGGTGATTGTAAACCAGTTTGATTCTCCCTTAAGCGGTAGAGAAAGTCAGCATATAAAAACCAACTCTTCTCCTTCCTTCCTTCCTTCCTTCCTTCCTTCCTTCCTTCCTTCCTTCCTTCCTTCCTCCCTCCCTCCCTCCCGCTTTCTTTCTTTCTTTCTTTCTTTCTTTCTTTCTTTCTTTCTTTCTTTCTTTCTTTCTTTCTTTCTTCTTCCTTCCTTCCTTCCTTCCTTCCTTCCTTCCTTCCTTCCTTCCTTCCTTCCTTTCTTTCTTTCTTTCTTTCTTTCTTTCTTTCTTTCTTTCTTTCTTTCTTTCTTTCTTTCTTTCTCTCTCTCTCTCTCTCTCTCTTTCATTCTTTCATTCTTTCTCTCCCTCTCACTTCCTCTTGTCCTTCTCTCAGGCATGACGCAATGCTACTCAGGGGGGAAACGGAACAGACGGCGCTCACCACGAATACGTAACTCTCCCAGCCCCCCCGGGCCTCGTTTTCCCTCCCTTTGCTGGCTGGCCCACCTGTCCTTTGCTGGCTAGGCAGTTGCTCCCACTGCGAAGAGGCAAGCAGGGCAAGAGAGCCAGATGGGGAGGAAGGAGAGGAACGGGAGCGTGAGCTGAGGATGAAGTAATGGAAGATCAGGGAAGCGGCACACGTGCTCTCTGGACCGCTTTTGGGAGGCTGCTCCACTGCAGTTCTCTTCCCCACCCTTCCCTAGCTGTGGCCCCCTTCTCCTCACTCACATCCCCTACCCTCAATCACAGCCCACCCCCCCATCTTAGCAGTAGGGTTGCCAAGTCCCTCTTCACCACCGGCGACAGGTTTTGGGGGCGGAGCCTGAGAAGGGCAGGCTTTGGTGAGGGGAGGGACTTCAATGCCGTAGAGTCCTATTGCCAAAGCGGCCACGTTCTCCAGGGGAACTGATCTCTATCGGCTGGAGATCAGTTGTAATAGCGGAGATCTCCAGCTAGTACCTGGAGGTTGGCGACCCTGACTCCAGACCACTTGTCCTGACTCCGCGCCAGCGACAGAATGACTGAGAGTCCGGCTGAAGAGGCCCCTTTGATTATTCTCTCCTTGAGTGCCTTTTGGAAGCCGCTTTGATCCGGCCAAAGACTTTGAACTCTGACGGATGATGTCTTCTCAGGAGGGGGGGGAGAAATGAAGGAAACGACACCGTACTCAAAGGACAAGCCCACACATGATCATCACGGGTCATTTATCTCATCAGCCATCCAAAGCACTAAGGCAGTTATTGGATTTGGGGATTAATCCTCCCCCCGCCCCGGTATTCGTCATTTAATATGATGGAGTAATGCAATCAAGCTAGCTGTTATTTTTGTGCCCGAACCGCAAGTTGCAACAGGATTTTCGGCGTGGGGAGAGAAAGAGAGGCTCATAAATAGAATTATTCCATTTCTGCGATCCCTACAGGATCATAAGAGGAAATTCTTGGTTTTGTTGACATCCGTGTTTTCATGTTGCCCGGCAGAAATGTGTCAGTTTGCAATGAATTGGAGCAGGTCGCCGAATTTCGGCTGAAGCAAAAGTTCAAGGTGAATGTGGAGATCTCCGTTTGGGAGAAAGGGATGAGAATTTTTGAAGGGAACCATAAGGGGGTTTGAAGAAATTCGTGAAATATCTCATGGGGGTTCTGAACCTCCTCTGTCTGTCTGTCTCTCTGTCTCTCTGTCTCTCTGTCTGTCTATCAAATCATCGAGTTGGAAGGGGCCATACAGGCCATCTAGTCCAACCCCCTTCTCAATGCAGGATCAGCCTAGAGCATTCCTGACAATGTCCGTCTGTCTATCATCCATCCATCCATCCTTCCATCCATCTATCTATCTATCTATCTATCTATCTATCTATCCATCCATCTCTCTATCTCTCTATCTCACATCTATCATATATCATATATCTGTCTGTCTGTCTGTCTGTCTGTCTCTCTCTCTCTCTCTATCATGTACAATCTATCTATCATCATCTGTCTGTCTATCATCTATCTATCTATCTATCTATCTATCTATCTATCTATCTATCTATCTATCTATCTATCTATCATCTGTCTGTCTATCATCTATCTATCTATCTATCTATCTATCATCTGTCTATCTATCTATCTATCTATCTATCTATCTATCTATCTATCTATCTATCTATCTAGCTATCTATCTATCTATCTATCTATCTATCTATCTATCTATCTCTTCCCACCACTGCCTTGGAGGCCCAGAAAATGCTACTGATGCGTGTGGAAGTTTCCAGGTAACAGGTCTGTAGTATGAATATTTGCACCTTGAAATATTTGTTTTCATTACGAGCTGGGCCCCCTTATCTTGAAACCAGGCTCCCGCATTGTAGCCAGGGTGTTGTGAGCATGCTCCAAAGAATCCGGGCAGATTGAAGCCTTCAAGATGTTGGACTCTGCAACTGCCGAAGCTCGCCAAAACGACCCTCTTTGTCCCCCTCACCTCAGTGAGGACAGAAGATCGAGCTCCTCTGGGCTCGATCTTTCTGAATCTGAGCTTTTCCTCAAAATGCTGGGAGAAAAACCGAGCTAGTTATAAGGTGAGGCAGGAATAGGAGGAGGAGGAGGAGAAGAAGAAGCAGCAGCACTTAAGAAAGAATCAAGCTGGCTTACAATCACCTTCCGCTCCCCACAACAGACACCCTGTGAGGCAGGTGGGGCTGAGAGAGCTGTGACTAGCCCAAGGTCACCCAACCGGCTTCTTGTGCAGGAGTGGGGAAACAAATCCAGTTCAACAGATTAGCCTCCGCCGCTCATGTGGAGGAGTGGGGAATCGAACCCGGTTCTCCAGATCAGAGTCCACCGCTCCAAACCACCGCTCTTAACCACTACACCACGCTGGGAGGAAACTTGTCCATCACCAGCCTTGAGCGGGTGTCAGCTCGAGTTCGGTTTTCCCAGTGTGTCTCGCAACTGTCCCTACATAAATAACAGCAGCTAATATCCGAGGAGCGCTTAAGCGTCCAGTCCCGGTTCAGAGATTTGAATGGATTTTTTTTAATAGACTCCTGCGCCATGATTAAAGTGATAATCGGCTACGATTCCTGACTCCCCAGCAGTGCTCCTCAACCATCATTGACACGTGCCGGAGTGATTTATGGTCGGCTACCTTAATAAATACTTCAAGCGCAATGGGGAGAGTGCGGAGAAGACAAGCCAGCTCATGCAAAGAAGGCCCGGGCTCATTTGGCTGTTCAACTCAGCTACACACAGCAGACTTTGCCGTCAAGGTCATTCTGCGCCCCGTACCGACCGAAGCGGAGTTAAACGGCTGCGGCGCTTTCTTCCACGTGTTGGGATTTTTGGAATATCTGAACCGACGTAGATGGATGATGACATCCTAAGCAGAGCGGCAGAAGGTCCTAGGTTCAACACCCAGCTTCTCCAGTAACGATCAGGTTGTAGGTGAGGCGAAAGACCTCTGCCTGAGACCCCGGAGAGCAGCTGCCCGTCTGAGTAGAAAATACTGACCCTGATGGACCAGTGCTCTGATTCGCTATAAGGCAGCTTCATGTGCTCAAGCAGAAGATCCCACGTTCCCATTTTCTCCAGGTGAACTGATCTCTATCAGCTGCAGATCAGCTGTAAGGGGAGGGGCTGGGGCTCAGTGGTAGAGCACCTGCTTGCCATGCAGAAGGTCCCAAGTTCAATCCCTGGCATCTCCAGTTAAAAGAACCAGGCAGCAGGTGATGTGAAAGACCTCTGCTTGAGACCCTGGAGGGCAGCTGCCAGTCTGAGTAGAAAACACTGACCAATGGTCTGATTCGGTTTAAGACAGCTTCGTCCATTTGGGGTGGGGCTGTGGCTCAGTGGTAGAGCCTCTGCTCAGCATGCAGAAGGTCCCGGGTTTGATCCCCGGCATCTTCAGTTAAAAGGGCCAAGTGATGGGAAAGACCCCTGCCTGAGACCCTGGAGAGCTGCTGCCAGTCTGCGTAGGCAATACTGACCTTGATTGACCAATGGTCTGATTCAGTATAAGGTAGCTTCGTGTCTGGAGACCAAGTCCTATGAGGAATGGTTGAAGGAGCTGGTTATGTTTAGCCTGAAGAGGAGAACAATGAGAGGTGATATGATACCCATCTTCAAGTACTTGAAGGGCTGTCATAGAGAGGATGGTGCCGAGTTGTTTTCTGTTGCCCCAGAAGGTCAGACCAGAACCAACGGGTTGAAATTAAATCAAAACAGTTTCTGTCTAGACATTAGGAAGAATTTTCTAACAGAGAGGTTCCTCAGTGGATCAGGCTTCCTCGGGAGGTGGTAAGTGCTCCTTCCCTGGAGGTTTTTAAGCAGAGGCTAGATGGCCATCTGTCAGCAATGCTGATTCTGTGACCTTAGGCAGATCATGAGAGGGAGGGCATCTTGGCCATCTTCTGGGCGTGGAGTAGGGGGTCCCTGGGGGTGTGGGGGGGAGATAGTTGTGAATTCCCTGCATTGTGCAGTGGGGTTGGAATAGATGACCCTGGTGGTCCCTTCCCACTCTATGATTCTATGAAATTGCTCCAGCAGCTGATGAGCAATTTTTTAATTCCACAGGCACAAACGTCAACAAGAAGGTTGACTGTGGGCCACATTCTCATATTCCCCCCCCCCAATAGGTTTGGCTCATCCCCCCATTTTGCTACACATGAATGCTGAGCCGAACTTGTGATTGATGCCTCCGGACCTTTGTGATCGGCCCGGTGCACAGGACATTTCTCCAATTCAGGGGTGGGGGGAGAAACCCAGCTGTCTCACAGACTTCCGAACAGGCCTGTCCCAAAAGGGTCTCCTTCGACATTCCTCAGCTGTGGAAGAGGGAACATTTCTGGACGTGTTCGGCGCTGCTCAGTGGTTTGGCAGATAAAAAGCGGGCCTTTTCCCAGTTGAGCCGACAGAAATAACCCATTGCCGATGCAGATAATATTCCTCTGTAGGAAGGATCTATGGACCATCCTTCTGTTCTGTCGGACGTTTGCTGATGACGGGGAAGAAAAATAAATGGAGACTTGAAAACATCCATAGATGTGTTCTTATTTGGAACTCCTCTGGATCAATGTGACCTTTCTTTCTTTCTTTCTTTCTTTCTTTCTTTCTTTCTTTCTTTCTTTCTTTCTTTCTTTCTTTCTTTCTTTCTTTCTTTCTTTCTTTCCTTCCTTCCTTCCTTCCTTCCTTCCTTCCTTCCTTCCTTCCTTCCTTCCTTCCTTCCTTCTTTCCTTCCTTCTTTTCTCTTTTCTCTTTTCTTCTCTCTCTCTCTCTCTCTCTCTCTCCCCCCCCCCAACTCGGAAGGCTTTAAGAAGGGAGTGGACATGTTCATGGAGGAGAGGGCTATTCACGGCTACTAGTCAAAATGGATACTAGTCATGATGCATTCCTATTCTCTCCAGGATCAGAGGAGCATGCCTATGATATTAGGTGCCTTGGAACACAGGCGGGGTCATGCTGCTGCAGTCGTCTTGCTTGTGGGCTTCCTAGAGGCACCTGGTTGACGGCTGTGTGAACAAACTGCTGGACTTGATGGGCCTTGATCTGATCCAGCAGGGCCTTTCTTATGTTCTTATGTTCTCTCTCTCTCTCTCTCTCTCTCTCTCACACACACACACACACACAAAATCTCCAGGAACTTCCTAACCCAGGGTCATGGGGATTCTTCCTTCCTTTTTCGCTAGCAGAAAAGCGGGCTGGATCCGACCCATAGGATCCAACCCTATGCCCTCGATCTTGGCGCTCAGCTAGCTTTTTTCAAAGGTTGGTTTCAACGTCCCCTTTTAAGATCGCTACCGATGACCGCATGGTGCGCAGCGTTGCTGGCGGCGGCTTCCTCTTGCAACAACTTGGCTTGTCATGTGCGGTTTTGGTCGACTCCCCGTGCTCCTCTGGAAGTTCGGCGCTAATGTGAAGACGTGCAAGGAACGAACCGTCGCGTCGCTGTCAACTGAGCCGGGTGTTTGGCTTATCAGTGTTGACTGACAAGGCAAATGACGACCTTCAGCGTGCCACTTGGATGAGTATGTGTTAGTTCCTGTTTCGAGTGTGATCAGAGCGCGTGCCTGTTACCCTCGGTGTAAGAAATTATGACACTAATGGTATGCTGGCGGGCTGCGACTTCAGAAGAGCTTCGCTGAAAGGTTAGATGGTGCCTCCGCATTGCGAGCCAGAGCAGCGATAGACCATGATATCAGCGCTTTAGAGACAGTTTCCTGGAATTTGCTTTCGAAGATCTCTTCCAAGATCTCTTCCAAGATCTCTTCCAAGATCTCTTCCAAGATCTCTTCCAAGATCTCTTCCAAGATCTCTTCCAAGATCTCTTCCAAGATCTCTTCCAAGATCTCTTCCAATTCCAGTGAATTTCACCATGAAATGTGCTTGACAGTCGGACCGGTCGTGTTCAGCTGTGTCAGATATCACCCTGTTCTGTTCGGCGCGGAACGTGGTCCCGTGAGCTGGTCCCTACCAGCAGTCTAGCTGCAGGATTCGACGCTAACTGCACCCTCCAAACACTCTTCAAGGGTAGCCCCAAGAAGAGGGCATTGCAGTAGTCCAGTCTAGAAGTTACTAAGGCATGGATCACTGTGGGGAGGTTAGGCTGAGCCAGGTTTCCCCCTTCCCTACCATGCAGCTCGATCAAAACCATGTGGAGAAAGGGGGGTGCCTTAATCCGAATCCCCACAGCTAAACCTTTCTTTCTCAGCCTAAGCCAGAAGAAGAGTTTGTTTTTATATGCCGATTTTCTCTACCTTTTAAGGAGAATCAAACTGGCTTGCAATCTCCTGCCCTTCCTCTCCCCACCCTGTGAGGTAGGTGGGGCTGAGAGAGTTCGGAGAGAACTGTGACTAGCCCAAGGTCACCCAGAAGGCTAAATGTGGAGGAAGGGGGAAACCAACCCTGTTCTCCATATTAAAGTCCATCACTTCTAACCACTGTAACACTGAAAAAGGCCTGGGGCCGAAATGCATTTGGGCCATGGTTTTAGATGATTAACCTCGTATTTGCTCCCATAAGGGCTTGTTTTTAATATATGCACGCGCGCTTTGCAATAAATGCATTTCATTGTTTAAACGGATTTTATTTCCGCCAACCTTTTGGGTACCCAACTGATAGGGTTACCCATTTCCAGGTGGTGGCTGGAGATCCCCCGCTATTACAACTGATCTCCAGCCAATAGAGATCAGTTCCCCTGGAGAAAATGGCCGCTTTGGCCATTGGACTCTATGGCATTCAAGTCCCTCCCCTCTCCAAGCCCTGCCCTCCTCAGGCTCTGCCCCCAAAATCTCCAGGTATTTCCCAACCCGGAGCTGGCAACCCTACCAACTGACTCCGTGCAAGGCCATGCCATTCGAGAAGTCGCTCAGCTTTTCCGCTCACGCAGGGGCATCGTGGAAAGTCCCCGGCTTGGGGACAGCGCCCATCAGCAAACGCACCCGCTTCTGCCACCGCGGCCAACTCATCTGCCATGCGAATTCACGACCATCCGGAGGGACAAGCCAGAGGGGGTGGGGACGGAAGGTCCCGAAGACGAGGCCGAGGCCCCATAAGGAGCAATCTGCCCGATGAGCGGCATCATGAATCATTTAAAGGCAAAACTTTTATTGAGCGATGAATAAGCAGCAAGCCATGCTGAAGACAAACACGGAGGCTGTGAACGTCTTGTGTCAGTGGCTTGGAAATAATTACGGATCAGATTTGAGATGAAGGGTTTTGTTTTGTTTTGGACCTGCCTGCCTTTTTCTTGGGCCTGCTGAAATGTGTTAATGTTTGGATGTTCGCCACCTCGGGGTCACTGTTTGGGGGGAAAGGAGGCTCAGAAATATTTTCAATAATTTTTTAAAAAAAGATAAAACTTAGTGATTCATGGAGATTGCTGAAATGTGGGGCATTTCTTGAGGCAAAGAAGAAAGAAGGAAGGAGAAGAAGGAGGAGGAGGAGGAGGAGGAGGAGGAGGAGGAGGAGAAGAAGAAGAAGAAGAAGAGTTGGTTGACATGACATTGACATTGTCCTTTATTGGCATAAACGATTTGGTTTTTATACCCCACTTTTGTCTAATTTTAAGGAGTCTCAACATAGCTGACAATCGCCTTCCCTTCCCCTCCTCTAGGGTTGCCAACCTCCAGGTACTAGCAGGAGATCTGCTATTACAACTGATTTCCAGCTGATAGAGATCCGTTCCCCTGGGGAAAATGGCAGCCTTGTCAATTGGACTCTGTGGCATTGGAGTCCCTCCCCTCCCCAAACCCCGCCCTCCTCAGGCTCTGCCCCAAAACCTCCCGCCGGTGGTGAAGAGGGACCCAGCAACCCTCCCCTCCCCACAAGAGACACCTTGTGAGGTGAGTGAGCTTGAGAGAGTTTGGAGAGAACTGTGACTAGCTCAAGGCCATTCAGCAGGCTTCACGTGTAGGAGTGGGGAATCGAACCTGGTTCTCCCGATTAGAGTCCACCGCTCTTAACCACCAAATTCATTTTAATAAGGGAAATGAAAGGATGTCATATGCCCAGCCCATGTCAAATACCCACGAAAAAGGGCATGAGCATCCCTTGATTCTGCCGAGCTTATGTGGCCAGAAGTACGGGTGTATGAATTAGTGATGTGTTCATCTATAACAAAAAAAAACCCAATACAGATGTTATGCATGATAACCTGCCAGTGGCGAAGAGGGACCTGGTAACCCTACTGGACATAGGTAGCTTCTACCAAATTGAGTGGTGGCAAGGACCTGGGGCCAAGATAAGATTGCCAGCTCTGGGTTGGGAAACACCTGGAGATTTGGGGGGCGGAGCCTGAGGAGGGCGGGGTTTGGGGAGGGGAGGGACTTCGATGCCATCGAGTCCAATGGCCGTTTTCTCCAGGGGAACCGATCTCTGTCGGCTGGAGATCAGTTGTAAGAGCGGGAGATCTCCAGCTACTACCTTCATGCGAGATGATCAGAACCGACTGCTCCTAGGTGCGAATTCAAATGTGCGAATAGGCTTGGAATTAGTGCATTGAGATATGTACCTAATAGTAGAGTATTAAATAGATTATTATATTTGGTTTAAGCTTTACCTTTTGGTCATCGTTGCTGGAGGTTGGCAACCCTAGGCAAAGAAGAAATCAGTTGGTGGGGGGAATTGGTGTTTTATGCGTATTTCTTTCTTTCAGGAAATGCCGGATATCTGCATTGCAAAATACTGGGGGGTTTTGTACGGGGCGGGGGGAGATCTTGCAGCGTCAGCAAAACTTCCTGAGAACGGGAAACTTTTCTGCTGATTGCTCTATAAAGGCTGCACTTTTCTCCTGCTCCCTAAGGTCATTAGCAAACAGACTAGTGATTTTTAAAGATATCGTTCTGCCTGGCTGCGGAAAGGACACTCTCTCTGGCTCCAAAGCCTGCCTCGGCTGGAAAGACAGAGGCTCTGAGGAGCGTCTCACAAAAGGGGAGCGTGCAGAACAGCTGCTGCTCATGTTAAGCGAAGGGAAAATTCACACAGCGAAGGGGGGGTGGTTTTGAGATCTCAGCCGTTCCCTTCACATTTTATTCGCTTCTCCCTCGCTAATGTAAACTGACCCGCCGTCAACTGTTGCCGCAGTCTAACAGCTGTGGAGATGTGTTAGAACACGCCTCTTGCGGGATCTGCCCTTCGAACCCGGCCTTGGAATCATAGAATCATAGAGATGGAAGGGGCCATAGAGGCCATCTAGTCCAACCCCCTGCTCAATGCAGGATTAGCTGGGAGCATCCCTGACGAGTGTTTGTCCAGCCGCTGCTTGAAGACTTCTAGAGAGGGGGAGCTCACCACTTCCCTAGGTAGCTGATTTCACAGCTGAACAACTCTTACTGGGAAAAAAAACATTTTCCTAATATCCAGCAGGTACTTTCCCACCCATAATTTCAACCCATTCTCGCGAGTCCTTTCCTCTGCTGCCAACAGGAACAGCTCGGAGAAAATGGCCGCTCAGGCAATTGGGCTCTATGGCATTGAAGTCCCTCCTCTCTCCAAACCCCGCCCTCCTCAGGCTCCACCCCCAAATTCTCCTGGTATTTCCCAACCTGGAGGTTGGCAACCTTATATCAGCAATTTCTAAATGCTGTTCCCTGTGCAACATCTTGGTATTCATAGTCAAAGCCCTCGGGAAGAAAATGCTAGCGTGTTTCATTTGAGATCTGTTTCTAATTTTGTCAGCTGTTTTGGTGCTTTTCTTTTCGTTCTTGGCTCTGTAGAATAATTGCTACTGTGCACAGTTTTATTACTCCATTTCTATGCTATTTATATATACAATGTATGTCCTTCATACAAAGATGATACGAACAGTGTTCCTTTACTGGCAACCAGGCATGCAAGATCTCTCGGCCTTTTCATCTTGTTTTTTTCCCCACAAGCTCAAGAATAAAATAGCTCCTCATTCATTGCCTATGACACAGACATACACAGACGGGGCCCTCTTAGAAGACAATATTTAGTTTAAAACGGAATGCTAGCCAAAGATGATGCAGCAGTCAATCTATGCTCCTGTACCATGAGATGAAGTCACCAGACAAAAGGCATGAGGTAGTGATGGAAAGGGCTGTCAAGTTGCAACCGACCTATGGTGACCCGGCAGGGTTCTCAAGGAAAGAGACAAAAAGAGAAGGAGAAGGAGAAGAAGAAGAAGAAGAAGAAGAAGAAGAAGAGTTGGTCTTTATATGCTGACATTCTCTACCTTTTAAGGAGAATCAAACCGGCTTACAATCGCCTTCCCTTCCTCTCCCCACAACAGACACCTCGTGAAGTAGGTAAGGCTGAGAGAGTTTGGACTGGCCCAAGATCACCCAACAGGCTTCATGTGGAGGAGTGGGGAAACCAACCCAGTTCACCAGATTCGAGTCCGCCGCACATGTGGAGGAGTGGGGAATCAAACTTCTCCAGAGATCTCCAGGCAGTTGGCAACCCGATCCATTGACCAGGTTGGAAGGAAGGAAGGAAGGAAGGAAGGAAGGAAGGAAGGAAGGGAGTCAGCCATTCCTAGGCAGTAGGGTTGCCAACCTCCAGTAGTAGCTGGAGATCTCCTGCGATTACAACTGATCTCCAGCCGATAGAGATCAGTTCCCCTGGAAAAAAATGGCCACTGTGGCCATTGGACTCTATGGCATTCAAGTCCCTCCCCTCTCCAAGCCCTGCCCTCCTCAGGCTCTGCCCCCAAAATCTCCAGGTATTTCCCAACCCAGAGCTGGCAACCCTACTAGCCAGCACTGTTCTTGCGGGTCAAGTACAGAGCCCGCCTTTTCCTGGAATGATTGATGCCTTGACCAGAGCTGCCTAATCACATGCAATCTAAATCCCTTTTCCTGTGCTGGGAGCAGCCATCAATGCAATTGGCAGCTCGTTGCTGTCCCCGACATTTCTGGATGTGCCACTGGATTTATGGACTGCGCATTGACAACAACCGACAACTTTAGACAGAGCGGGTCGTGAAAGCTCACGTTTTATGGGAATTCATTAAAGTCAGGGAGGCAAAGAGACAAAGGAGGGGAGATCGGCAACCTTCAAAGGACCAACGAGAGGTTTGTTTCAGCAACGCTGCCTTGAAAAAAGGTCAAAAGATATTTACTTTCAAAGCCCAACATCCTTCTAGAGTGTCCTATCTTACTGGGAAGAAGAAGAAGGAAGACGAAGAAGAAGAAGAAGAAGAAGAAGAAGAAGAAGAAGAAGAAGAAGAAGAAGAAGAAGAAGAAGAGTTGGTTTTTCTACGCCAACTTTCTCTACCACTTAAGGAAGAATCAAACCGGCTTCCAATCACCTTCCCTTTCCCTCCCCACAACAGACACCCTGTGAGGTCGGTGGGGCTGAAAGAGCTCTAAGAGAGCTGTGAGTAGCCCAAGGTCACCCAGCTGCCTTCATATGGAATAGTGGGGAAACCAACCCGGTTCACCAGATTAGCCTCCGCCGCTCAGAAGAGGGAATGAAGGATTTTTTGTAGGATACATAATGTTATTGAAGCTTTTCATGGTGAACTCTCAAATGAATATTAGATGGGAAGGATATCACCATCGTTGCTAATTTCTGTGAAGAATCTCTACTTGTACCCAAAGGTCCATGTGCAGCCATAACAAGGATAGGTTTTAGTTCTGTATGGTAGTGGAAAGAGCCGTCAAGTCATATCTGATTTACAGTGACCCTGTAGGGTTTTCAAGGCAAGAGACAAACATCGGTGGTTTGAGATTGCCTGCCGCTGCGTAGCCACCATGGACTTCCTTGGTGGCCTCCCATCCAAGTACTAACCAAGGCCAACCCTGCTTAGCTTCTGAGCTCTGATGAGATAAACATAGGTGGTTTGTCATTGCCTGCCTCTGCAAAGCAACCCTACATTTCCTTGGTGGTCTCCCATCCAAGAGCCAGCGTGGTTAAGAGCAGTGGTTTGAGTGGTGGAGTCTCATCTGGAGAACCGGGTTTGATTCCCCACTCCTCCACATGAACGGCAGAGGCTAATCTGGTGAACTGGATTTGTTTTCCCACTTCTACACACGAAGCCAGCTGGGCGACCTTGGGCAAGTCACACTCTCTCGGCCCCATCTACCTGACAGGGTGTCTGTTGTGGGGAGGGGAAGGGAAGGTGATTGTTATCTGGTTTGATTCTGCCTTAAGTGGTACAGAAAGTCGGCATATAAAACCCAACTCTCCTTCTTCGTCTTTGTCTTCTTCAATGGATCTGAGTAGGTTACCGAATGGTTTGGAAAACTTGGCCGAGGAAGGCCCTGTATGGAAGCAACCAGCAACATTTTCCGATGACCCCGTCAGCTGCTCACCTCTGTTGTGCATCTCAATCGTGTCTGATTGAGTGCCGCGCGTTCCTTTAAATATTTTATCCGCCCGGTGAACACGGGTGAAAGACAGAGCTAACGAGAAATGACAAGTGAAACAACTACATTTCCGGTGCTGACAGCGCTCTTTATTTTTAATTTGACTGGGGTCGTGGATTGACGGGAAGGTGCACCCTTGACAGGAGATGAAAGCCGTGAAGCTGGGATTTGACTTACATTATATCCTGCATTGATCTGATGGTTCGTTCGAAGAAATCTAACAAATATAGACACGTCGAAGGACAAGGTAAAGGTAAGAGCGCAGGCTGTGAATCAAGCATCGCTTCGTTTCCCAAGTAGGGAAACACTATCTGGAGAAAGTTTTCAGAAAAGGTTACCCCCTTGAAGACAGCTGAATAAGTTGAATTTACCTGTAACATCACACACTTTGGTGGTGATGTTACAGGTAGATTTGTCATAGAATCATAGGCAGGATCAGCCTAGAGCATCCCTGACAAGTGTTTGTCCAGCCTCTGCTTCCACCAAGGAAGTTCAGGGTTGCTATGCAGAGCCAGATAATGGCCAACCACCTCCGCTCCTCTCTTGCTTGGCCCAGGTTAGCCCAATCTCATCAGATCTTGGAAGATAACCCTGGTTGGCTCTAAATTAGTACTTGGGAGACCACCAAGGACGACCAGGGTTGCTGTGGTGGTGGAAAGTTCCGTCAAGTCTTAGCTGACCTACGGTGACCCCGTAGGGTTATCAAGGCAAGAGACGTTCAGGGGTGGTTTGCCATTGCGTGCCTCCGTTACACAACCCTGGTATTCCTTGGAGGTCTTGCATCCAGATGCTAGGGCCAACCCTGGTTAGCTTCCAAGATCTGATGAGATCACTACACTTAGGCAAACAATGGCAAACCACTTCTGAACATCTCTTGTCTTAAATTCTGAACATCTCTTGTCTTAAAAACCCCATGTCAAGTTGGTTGTGACTTGACAGTACATCATCATCATCATCATCATCATCATCATCATCATTTTCATCGTCATCCTGGGAGTTAATCATCACTGAACAGATCAGGGGGTAGAATTGCCCAAAGGACGGTGCCGTCAGTCAGATTACTTGATGTGATTGCTCAGATCACCCATTCATGACGGAAAACACCTACCTGGAAAATGTGATTGCCATAATCTAAAGGGTCTGTTGGGTCCCTGAAAGGTATATTTTCGCTTGCTATGTAACCCCCTTTCTGTGAGGCCAGCTCCGAGGCGAATAACCCCATTCCACCCTCCTCGACAACATCTCCTCTTTCAAAATACTCCAGATCTACTTCGGTTTTGAGACCAGCTTGCTGTTTTATTAGAAAACATAGATGACTGGGTGCTTTTATAGGCCCGTGTCTCCCCAGGTCTCACAGAACACAAAACGTTACTTGAAAACAATCCTCTCTCCAGTGCCTTCATTTCCATCACTCCAAATGTTTACCATACTACTGAACGACACGGAATTATACCCTGCAGGGAGGAAAACTGGTATAAACAGCAGCCTGGCACAGATATGAATGCTCACCCCGCTGAGCGACAACATAAAAGAGATTTCCGGTCCGCGAAGCCAAACCGTTAAAGAAACATGATGAGAAATTATTAGAAGCCCCCGCAGAAGTTATGCAGGGGCTGCATCAAAATGCAATTAATTGGAGGGTGATGTGACATTTGGTTGCAAAGAAAGGCACGCAAGCGCGTTTTCCCCCTGTCTCCTTTCCCCCAGAAAAGATAAGAGATTATCGGAATCTTATTAGGATCTTAATGGGATTTCGAAAACATATGGTACGTGGAGCGAGTATAGGCAGAGCCATAATGCATTCTGAGATTCCATGTTGTGCACACGCACATGGATTTGTAGCGAGTGTGGAATTTATCTCCTTGTCAAGCAATATTTTAGGGCTTATGGGTGTGAACAATGGCTTAGCAAGGGCACTGGGAACGAGTCGGCAGGCGATTTCCCGCAGTGTGTACTTAACAGCTGTTGTGTAGCGCTGCAGTCCAGCAAGAGGCACACACCCAAGCAAAGTGGGGGATGGAGGAGAATTCCACGGAGTGGGTCATTGCACGCATGCACAAAAAGCAGATTGTACTATTTTGCTCCATTTGGACGAAATCTGGTGAGGCTGCTTGCCGCACAGCCACACATGGGGCAGCGAACAGACAAAACCGTTCACTGAAAAACTGCCTCCCTGTTTGCAACTGGCGAACAGGACGCAAGCCGAACCAGGGGGCGTTTCGAGCACCACCTCTGGCCTGCCCTCAGACTGACATTCTTAGGGCAATATCCTGCTTCTTCTCATAAGAACATAAGAAAGGCCCTGCTGGATCAGACCAGGGTCCATCAAGTCCTGCAGCCTGTTCACACAGTGGCCAACCAGGTGCCTCTAGCAAGCCCACAAGCAAGACTACTGCAGCAGCACCATCCTGCCTGTGTTACACAGCACCTAATATAATAGGCATGCTCCTCTGATCCTGGAGAAAAGGAAGGAAGGAAGGAAGGAAGGAAGGAAGGAAGGAAGGAAGGAAGGAAGGAAGGAAGGAAGGAAGGAAGGAAGGAAGGAAGGAAGGAAGGAAGGAAGGAAGGAAGGAAGGAAGGAAGATAAGAACAGCCCCGCAGAATCAGACCAAGATCCATCAAGTCCAGCAGTCTGTTCACACAGTGGCTGACCAGGTGGCTCTAGGAAGCCCACAAGCAAGACGACTGCAACAGCATTATCCTACTTGTGTCCCACAGCACCTAACATAATAGGCATGCTCCTCTGATACTCGAGAGAATAGCCAATACAACCAAATGGAAGGAAGATGGCATGGTATGGTCGGATCTTATCAGATCTCAGAAGCTAAGCAGGGTCAGTACTTGGAAGGGAGACCACCAAGGAAGGATCTGCAGAGGAAGGCAATGGCAAACCACCTCTGCTTCTCCCTTGCCTTGAAAGCTCCTTGCTGTGGTCGCCATAAATCAGCTGGGACTTGAAGAAGAAGAGTTGGTTTTTATATCCCACTTTATATCCCACTTTGATATCCCACTTTCTCTACCTCTAAGGAGTCTCAAACCATCTTATGATCGCCGTCCCTTCCTCTCCTCTCTCCACGACAGACAATGTGTGAGGTAGGTGGGGCTGAGAGAGTTCAGAGAGAACTGTGACTGGCCCAAGGCCCCCCGGCAGGCTTCGTGTGGAGGAGTGGGGAATCGAACCCGGTTCTCCAGATTGGAGTCTGTCACTCGTGGAGGAAGAGGGGTCGAACCCGGTTCTCCAGATTGGAGTCCGTCACTCGTGGAGGAGTGAGGGATCGAACCTGGTTCTCCAGATTAGAGTCCATCGCTCCTGTGGAGGAGCGGGGAATCAGATTAGAGTCCATTGCTCTTCACCACTACACCCCGCTGGGACTTGTCACACACCAAAAGGCATGTACCAAACATGAAGGAGAACGTGTCACAGCCAAACTCCCTCGAGTTGTTATCCTGTCTTCGGGGGAGCAAAAAGTTCAAGGAGAAGAGACGGGATGTCAGGACGGAGAGGCGACGCTCTTGCACCGTTCTCCTGGGGGGCCTTGTGTTTTCTGACAGATGAGAATTGACAGGATCATATAAGCAAACTGCCATGGGGCGGAGGGGGGGAGAGTTGAGAAGGCGGCTCAGAGGGCATTTGCCAAGAGACAGCCGCTCCGAACACACGGCTTGTCCTGAAACACCCCTTCCTGTCCCAGACGTGGCAGAGTGCGGTTCATTTTTTGAAAAGCCACGCTTGTTTGTTGCCTTTTCCCAATGGTTCCCAGGTCATCTTAAAACAGAACAGGAAGGGGAGGCAGCCGTCAAACGGGTTTCCCCCACCCCACCCCGAAACATGCTTAGCAATTCTTACCCTTCCAGCAATCAGAAAAGAGCAACCAAAATGATCAGGGGGGCTAGAGCAACTTTGATGGACCAAGGGTCTGATTTAGTAGAAGGCAGCTTCGTGTGTTCATGGCTTTACTTATATTCTGGGGCTGGGGCTCAGTGGTAGAGCATCTGTTTTGCGTGTAGAAGGTCCCAGGTTCAATCCCCAGCATCTCCAGTTAAAGGGACCAGGCAACTGGTGATGTGAAAGACCTCTGCCTGAGACCCTGGAGAGTCGTTGCTGGTCCGAGTAGACAATACTGACTTTGATGGACCAAGAGTCTGATTCAGTAGAAGGCAGCTTTGTGTGTTCATGTGAGTAGGGGGTCACTGGGGGTGTAGGAGGGGAGGTAGCTGTGAATTTCCTGCATTGTGCAGGGGGTTGGACTAGATGACCCTGGTGGTCCCTTCCAACTGTATGATTCTGTGATTCTAAGTATAATCTCTGTGAGAGTGTGTGTGTGCAATTTGCAAAAGAGGGAAAGACATGAAAGGGGACATGTCGAAAAGGGGTTTGTAACACTTTGCTGTCTTGAAAGGGAAGGAAAAGACAGAGAAGAGCACAAATTAGTCCCAGTATCAAATATTTATGCGTGTTTTTGTAAAGCACCGCAGAGTCTAACAGGACAGGATGGAAAAAGAGAGACGGATCCGTAAAGCAGGTCGAGAGGCTTTTTCTTCTCCGGAAAGGTCAACAGGGAAAGGTCTTCTGACTCCCGCACTTAACATAATCCTTTGCTCACAGAACTGTAATTAAAACTCCTGAATCGGAAGCCCTTGAGTCAAAAATTGTGTCAGGTACGGCAGGGATTCATCGGAAGACACCAGCCTCTTTCTGGCTTCTGCTCTTGTGAAAAGAAATCAATGAATATGCAGAAAGATTTTCCCTTCTTACTCTGTCACCCGTTAGGTGAGTGCAAAAAGGTGTCCTATAACGGGGGGGGGGGGAACGGGTGAGAAATAAAAGTTATAAATAGGGCTGTCGACCAATGGCAGAAAGCAGAGCTGATTAATCACAAGCGTCTCCATCCATTAATTGATTAAATCTGCATCCATTTGCATAGGAATAAAACAATCAATTTGAAAGGAGGGAATCTTCCTTGCTTCATTTCTCCCTTGTTTACAGCCTAGGAGCATGCCTGGTATATTAGATGCTGTGGAACATAGGCAGGATGGTGCTGCTGCAGTCGTCTTGCTTGTGGGCTTCCTGGAGGCACCTGGTCGGCCACTGTGTGAACAGGCTGCTGGACTTGATGGACCTTGGTCTGATCCAGCGGGGCTGTTCTTATCTTCCTTCCTTCCTTCCTTCCTTCCTTCCTTCCTTCCTTCCTTCCTTCCTTCCTTCCTTCCTTCCTTCCTTCCTTCCTTCCTTCCTTCCTTCCTTCCTTCCTTCCTTCCTTCCTTCCTTCCTTCCTTCTCTCCAGGATCAGAGGAGTATGCCTATTATGTTAGGTGCTGTGGAACACAGGCAGGATAATGCTGCTGCCATTGCGTTGCTTGTGGGCTTCCTGGACTTGATGGGCCTTGGTTTGATCCAACAGGGCTGTTCTTATATTCAAGCCTATTCTCTCCAGTATCCAAGGAGCATGCCTATTATATTAGGTGCTGTGGAACACAGGCAGGATGGTGCTGCTGCAATCGTCTTGCTCTTGGGCTTCCTGGAGGCACCTGGTTGGCCACTGTGTGAACAGGCTGCTGGACTTGATGGACCCTGGTCTGATCCAGCAGGGCTTTTCTTACGTGCTGAATCTGACCCAAAACACCCATAAGGCCAGAGCATCGAAAAGGATGTCTGGGTAAAAAGAACCGGCGCTCAGCGATCTTTGCGTGTAATGAAACCAGCAGCGTGTCTTCACACCTGCCCGTACTGTTTCCCCCTCTTGTTTCTCATCACATCACCTCCCTGCTAAACAGAAAACTGAAAAGATGTAGGAATCCATTAACATATTTTAAGACGGCAGGCACGAGCTTAAATGCCAACCCGGCAGAAGAAGCGACTGATCAGAATTCAGCAGTTTTGCTTTTTTAAAAGGTCCGATTGTCGACGTTTTCTTCACAAAGGCACGGTGACTCGATTTTTTTTGTCATATGTCGTATAGCGAATTTGACCAAAAAAACCCAAAAAACGAAACGGGAAGTGGGGAAATACTGAGATAACTCGCTTGGAAGTGAGTCTGCCCGACCGTCGATATTTGTGCAGCTTTGTGAGTTTGTGTGATGGTTCCCCCCCCCCTTTATCTGTCAATCCCTTTTGAATACTTTGTGTATGGGAGAAGCCAGAAGCAGCCAATCAGGGCCCTCGGAACAGAGTTGCCAGGTAGAGTTGCCAACCTCCAGGCGGTAGCTGGAGATCTCCCGCCCTTACAACTGATCTCCAGGCGACAGAGATCAGTTCCCTTGGAGAAAATGCCTGCTTCGGCCATTGGACTCTATGGCATTGAAGTCCCTCCCCTCCCCAAACCCCACCCTCCTGCTGGGCAAAAGCCCCACCTAGACCCACCCACCTTCTGAAAGCACTTGACAGGCACCAGGAAAGGTGTCAGCAGCCAGCGTGGGGTAGTGGTTCAGAGGGGTGGTTTGGGGCGGTGGACCCTAATCTGGAGAACCGGGTTCAATGCCCCACTCCTCCACCTGAGTGGTGAAGGCTAATCTGGTAAACCGGATTTGTTTCCCCGCTCCTACATACGGAGCCAGCTAGGTGACCTTGGGCTAGTCACAGCTCTCTTAGAGCTCTCTCAGCCCCACCTACCTTACAGGGTGTCTGTGGTGGGGAGGAGAGGGAAGGTGATTGTAAGCCAGTTTGATTCTTCCTTGAGTGGTAGAGAAAGTCGGCATATAAAAACCAACTCTTCTTCTAAAATATTTTACGAGTTTCAAATTGGTGCCATGTGGTGGGATTTTGGCCTCGTGTGCATTGCCCGTTTGCATTACAGATTCGATCCCTGGTGGTTAACTCTCCCCCCGCCCATATGAACCCCTGCAGTTCTCAGTTCCAAAATTAAACTCTGTCACCACGTAACATGGCTGTGACGTCCGTTCAGCTGGGCATCCGGCGACGCGTGGCTGTCCCTCTTCTGCACCTGCCCCGTCTCTCCCCAGTGCAGACAGTCATCGCCACCGATTCCGTGCCAGTTTTCTCCGTCAACATCTGGTGGTCTGGAAGTGTGTGTTTTATTTTATTAGCTCTCCAACGGGTGGCTAATGCAGCTTAATGGGGCAGTAACGAGTGATTATATTTCAGAATACCATTATGAACTAAATATTTACCAGGTGGCTTAGTTAAGAGGGAAAATATGTGGCCTAAGTGTGTGTGTGTTTTAAAGCATTACATAGTCGGGATATTTTTGGTACCCGAGGGATGGATTAGTGTTATATCTGAAGCTAGCCATGTTGGTCTGCCCTAGAAAAGCTAGATTCGAATCCAGTAGCACCTTAGAAACCAGCGCAATTTGGAAGGGGTAGGAGATTTGACTCTCGAAGGGCGAAAACGGACGGCCGCTTTAGCCTCCTTCATTCCCAGTTTCAGCCAGGATTCAGGCAGGATCGAACGCACGCTCGGCGGAAACGCATGCATTCAATCCTGGCTGAAACAGGGAATAAAGGAGGCTCAAGCGACCATGCGTTTTCGCCCGAAAGCACATACCCTGAAAATCATGTTGGTGTCTTCAGATTTAATATTATCTGTTGAGAGGGTTTTTATCCCGCCCTTCTCCCAAGGACGTTACAAGTGGTGAGAGAACTCTCTGGAAAACCAGGTCCCTCTTTGCCACCAGCAGGAGGGCGGGGTTTGGGGAGGCGGGACTTCTCAATGCCATAGAGTCCAATTGCCAAAGCGGCCATTATCTCCAGGGGAACTGATCTCTGTTGGCTGGAGCTCAACTGCAATAGCAGGAGATCTCCAGCTAGTGCCTGGAGGTTGGCAACCCTAATGGCACCTCTTCTGAAATTCAAGTTCAAAAATTACGGAGCTCGATTCTCCGGGGAGATTTTCAGAAACGACAGGGCTCCCTGATAGGTTGCTGCCATGAGATTATATATTTTTTAAAAAATTACCCCAGTTATTCCGCATTCTCGTCCTAGCTGGTCACCCACTAGCATCGATGGTTCTCAGTACAGATATTCCAGTCGAGGCAGGGCGGAAGAAAGAAAGAAAGTTAGATCTGCCTTTCAAATTGGGGCAAGCCCGGTGGGAAAGCGTTGGCTGCCGGCCAAGCCGGGTGCCGGCAGGGGTTTTTGTTGTTGTTGGTTTTTGCCTTTGCGCAGATGTCCAATTATTCTCCTTCCTTGCCTAATATGGATCCTTGTTCGGCGGCAGGATCCTGACCTTGTTCTGTCAGACAACCGCCAGCCCTGCCAAGAAACGCTGCAGATTAATTAAGGTGGGGGGGAGTTAAACATTTGTTTCAAGTTCAGATTTCTTAATGATCCACCCCTCCTTTTCTTGCATGCATTTGCACTTTAAAACCGTGTCCAGGAGCATGAGGTGCTTGCGCTTAGGCCGCGGGTGATCTGCTATTCCTTAATCTCACGTTTGTTTTGGAGAACGTTGAACAACCCCTCCAGTTTGATGTAATATTTAGTACTCGCGGGGGGGATCACTGGGTGGTTTCCTCTGCCCTTGGTTTGTTTGGTTAGTAAAAAAATGTATTCTTTCTCTCCAGAGAACATCTGCATACAGAAGAAAGAAGAAAGAAGAAGAAGAAGAAGAAGAAGAAGAAGAAGAAGAAAGAAGAAGAGGAAGAGGAAGAAGAAGAAGAAGAAAGAGGAAGAGGAAGAAGAAGAAGAAGAAGAGCCAAGTTTTACAAACCATTCAGTAACCTACTCAGATCCATTGAAGAAGACAAAGACGAAGAAGAAGAGTTGGGTTTTATATGCCGACTTTCTGTACCACTTAAGGCAGAATCGAACCAGATAACAATCACCTCCCCTTCCCCTCCCCACAACAGACACCCTGTGAGGTAGGTGGGGCTGAGAGAGTGTGACTAGCCCAAGGTCACCCAGCTGGCTTCACGTGTAGGAGCGGGGAACCAAGCCAGTTCACCCATTAGCCTCTGCTGCTCGTGTGGAGGAGTGGGGGGGATCAAACCCAGTTCTCCAGATCAGAGTCCCCCGCTCCAAACCACCGCTCTTAACCACAACACAACAATGTTTGTCATTAAAGCCAAGATAAATCTTGTTGGTCATCATAATAGCCAATGGGCAGTGGCGGTAATTCCTTGGCTCCCTCCTCAACCGAAAGGGAGACTGCGACCAAGAAATCAGAAGGAGATTGAGGCTGGGAAGGGCAGCCATGAAGGAGCTAGAAAAGATTCAGAAGTGTAAGGGTGTGTCGCTGGCAACCAAGATTGAGTTAATTCATGCCATAATATTCCTTGTTACTATGCATGGGGGTGAAAGCTGGACATTGAAAAAGGCTGATAGGAAGAAAGTAGATTCTTTTGAAATGTGGTGTTGGAGGCGAGTGTTACGGATACCCTGGACCACCCAAAAAACAAATCAGTGGGTTTTAGATCAAATCAAGCTTGAACTGACCCTATAAGCTAAAATGACTAAACTGAGGCTGTCGTATTTTGGTCACATTATGAGAAGAGAAGAGTCACTGGAAAAGACAGTCATGCTAGGAAAAGTTGAGGGCAGCAGGAAAAGAGGAAGACCCAACAAGAGATGGATGGACTCCATAAAGGAAGCCACGGCCCTCAATTTGCAAGACCTGAGCAAGGCTTTTAAGGAGAGGACGTTTTGGAGGACATTGATTCATACGGTCGCCATGAGTCGGAGGTGGATTGAAGGCACTTCACACATGGCCCATTTATTCATGGGAGGTTTTGCCTTGGATTTGCCACTCTTTAGATGTGCATTTTCCCCATCCGGAGTCTCCAAACTCAACAATAAGCCCCCATGCAGAGTTTTGAGAATTTGGACGGGGGAAATGTGCATCTAGAGAGCAGCAAATCCAAGGCCAACCCTCCCATGCATAAATGGCCACGGTCTCTCTCTCCCTCTCTCACACACACTAAAGACAAGTGAGGGTGAGGAGGGAGAGAGAAAAGAACAAGGCGAGTGTATGGGGGAGAGCAAAACGGCACCATATAGCGTTCAAGCCGCACACACGTAAAGCGAGGAGAGTACGGCAGCCCCAAATATGATAATTTGGCAGGAAATGTCACAATTAGAGACTATTTGGGACAGCCCGTGCTTGAGGTCATCGTGGAGGAAGATAAACGCCGGAGTGGGATTTAACATCTCCCACGTTCCCGACAGCTATAGCTGCAGCTGTAACTAATGCGGTTTGGGTCCATTATTTCTCAATAAACCCCTCAAATTAATTGTAAGCCCGGCCGGCCGAGAATGGCTCCCAGCCAGTCGGAGTGGAAAGGTATTTCAGAGCACAGGAAGCCTAGCGAAACTTTCATTAGCCGATTTTCATATGCAACTTCGCGGCTTCGAGGCATTACACTTAACTCTCGAAAGCATGCCTCTTTTCATTGTGGGGATAACAGAAAATTCCCCAGGCCAGCTTGGTATTTTATCTCGCAGGATATAGAAAATTTAAATTGGAAGCAGAAAGGAAAGAAGCTGAGACCAAGGGATTTTTCCCCCCAAAGGAGAATTTGAAGGCTTCAGTCTCTATACTTTCTAACAAATCGAGCGGTAGACACTAATCTGAAGAACTGGGTTCAATTCCCCGCTCCTCCACACGAAGCCTGCTGAGTGACCGCGGGCCAGTCACAGTTCTCTCAGAACTCTCTCAGCCCAGGCGGAGGCAGGCAATGGCAAACCACCTCCAAACATCTCTTGACTTGAAAACCGTACATGGTTGACATGAGTCAGTTGCGACTTGATGGCCCGTTCCACCACCACCTACACAAATGAAGAAGAAGAAGAAGAAGAAGAAGGGGAAGAAGAAGAAGAAGAAGAAGAAGAAGAAGAAGAAGAAGAAGAGTTGGTTTTTATATGCCGCCTTTCTCTACCACTTAAGGAAGAATCAAACCGGCTTACAATCACCTTCCCTTCCCCTCCCCACAACAGACACCCTGTGGGGTCGGTGGGGCTGAGAGAGCTCTAAGAGAGCTGTAACTAGCCCAAGGTCACCCAGATGGCTTCATGTGAAGGAGTGGGGAAACCAACCCGGTTCTCCAGATCAGAGTCCACCACTCCAAACCACCGCTCTTAACCAGTACACCACGCTGGCTCTCAAGCAAGTTTTCATGGCATTCCCTGGATTTCCCAAGTCCTAGCCCAATACCCTAACCACTACACCACACTATATTTCCATATTTTCAATTTCCAGAATGTTAAACAATAATCCAATAATGATGCGCCATTCCGGCACTATTCCACACCAAAATTGTCTTGGGATCTACTCATCTGGAGAATCAAATAAACACTGAATTTTCACTTCCACTGATGATATATCCATTTTTTGCACTTCTCCGAAACATCGTATTTCTCCCAATGCTCCATCCAGCCATGTGTGGTAACAGAGGAACTCAAACTTAGGACATTTTGAATTTCTGAATTCGATGGCCTTAGAAGGGTAGAACTCTATTGAGCATTGCCCAGTCATGATACTTATAATGCGCTATGTCATCACTAGTCAATTTCTGAATTCAACGACCTTAGAAGGGTAGAAAGACCCCCATGGCGCAGAGTGGTAAGCTGCAGTACTGCAGTCCAAGCTCTGCTCACGACCTGAGTTCGATCCCAACGGAAGTTGGCAGCCGGCTCAAGGTCGACTCAGCCTTCCATCCTTCCCAGGTCGGTAAAATGACTACCCAGCTTGCTTGGGGGTAAAGGGAAGATGACTGGGGAAGGCACTGGCAAACCACCCCGTTAAACAAAGTCTGCCTAGGAAACGTCGGGATGTGACGTCACCCCATGGGTCAGGAATGACCCGGTGCTTGCACAGGGGACCTTTACCATTTACAAGGGTAGAACTTTACTGAACATTGTCCTGTCAAGGTACTTATAAATAGGATTGCCAGTCTGGCAATGTGCTATGTTATTATTAGTGGGCTGGGGGTAATCTGAAAAAATGAACTTATGAAAATGTCTAAGGGTCAAGCGAAAAGGAACGACGGGTTTCCAACCGAAAAGTGCGGCACTCTGCAAAAAACATAAAATGTGCAGCGCTGGCGAATGAAAGACCTCGAGGCTTAATTGCAATTGACACTCATAATACCAGTCGCAGGCTCGGTGGCAAGGGGTGATCCTCGTGTTCAAGACGGTATTACCACCACGATTAGGGCCAATATTTAGCGAACTGCGAGCGCATCGGTATCCCCCTGATTAGGTTCCCTCACCGAGGCCCAAAGTTCATTGACGGAGACAAGAGCGATGATTTTCCTGGAAAGGCCGGAGTCTCACGAGGAGCAGGATCGTAGTTAATGTGAATGATTGCACGCAGAGGGAGCTGCGGGCGATGGGATACTGACAAGGAGGAGCCCGTTTAATCTGCATATCTCGTCGCGGACGATTTTTTTCCTTTGCGAGGGACTCGTCGACAAATGAAGCACCGGTCAGAAGCCAGGGAACGATTCTCTCTGTCTCCTCCTGCTCTTTCTCCCCAATTCCCTGTCCTTCTATTAAAACAATGAGGCCTGGAGTCCACATTTACGGAGGGTGGCCTCCATTCTAACCATATGCCATGGGGCAGTCCCCGGAGAATGGGTCCTCCTCAGAGGAGGAACTCTACCAGGAGAATTCAGCCCCACTGGAGTCATGGCAGAACCAACCCCATCCTGCTCAGAGCCTGGACCCAGTGGCCCAGCCGTGATCCCTCAAGCTACTAAGGCAGCAGAGGCTGACAGGTGGAGGCAGCAGCAGAGAAAGGCACTGGTGGCTAAAAGACATAGTGCCTGGCTGGAAGCTTACCGGCGTGTGCTGGAACAGCAGCAGAACAGTGAGTCCTCGCAGGAGGAGGACTGACAGAGAAGCCAGATGCCAGAAATGCCTCCGCTGAACAGCCCAGGGTCGAGGGGGCAACGCCGTGCATACCTGAGCAACCTGCTGCCTCCCCCGCCTGAACAACTCTGCCTTCAGACCTTGGACTGGCTGTTTGGACCCCTGACTCTCCGTGACCCTCGACCTTGGACCGGCTACCTGGACTACGAGCTGGAACTCTGCTTTGGCAAGTACTGGACTCCGATTTCTGGCTTTGCCAAACGGACTTGTTCTTTGGACTCTGCTTCACCCTCTCCCTGCTGTCGCCAACCGCCTGGAGCAGTATTTCAGAGACACTGCAAGCGGAGACCTGAGCATCGGCAGCTAGCCAGCACACCATACCATGTAAAACATTCTGAATCCAGCTTGAACATCAGGCATTTTTTGCTCCATGACGGCACTTAACACACATACACACACACAAAGTTGACTTTGGCAGTGTGCAACTGCCCTCGAATCTTATTTCTAAACGTTCAGAGAAGGGTCGCCCCAACAACTCGCTTCACGTCTAATGCTTCCTTTAAGCTTCTACCAGCAGTTTCTGGATTTCGACGTAACCTCTGCTTGCAGTCAATGTGATTGAACACAACAAGCCCTGTTGGGATTTTTTTTTTAATATATATTTTTAGCTTACCAGACTGTGAAATCAGCACCCCTGTCAGTGTGGTTGGAGAGGGGACAGACGTGCCCGAAACTCTCGTTTCCCTATCGACGGCTACTTCCTAATTGGAACTCCGCTTCATCTGAAATACTAAAAGAAGGGCTTCAAAGACAAAACTATGACTCCAACCAATTTTAAATCATCGATCCCGTTACTTTCCTCGCTGATGAACAGTCTGTGCCAGCCACTTTTCTTTGGTGTGAAAGTTTTAACCCTTTC
This sequence comes from Euleptes europaea, assembly GCF_029931775.1. NCBI lineage: Eukaryota > Metazoa > Chordata > Lepidosauria > Squamata > Sphaerodactylidae > Euleptes > Euleptes europaea. Next base: position 12,484,105 of record NC_079332.1, read on the forward strand.
CGAAAGCAGCGGATGATCCTTCTTGTTCTCCTTTGAGGAAATCGATGGCGCGAATCTTCGAGGGGATTGTCGATCCTCGTCAATGATGGAGAAATGCAATTGTTGAAAGGCCCTCCGACTGAGCAAAGGCAAGCAGACGAGCTAACAGAGAAGAACAGCATGCACACAAGCAATCGAAGCTGTTCGACCAGGGTTGCCGACTCTAGCTTGGGAAATCCCTGGAGATTGGGGGGGGCAGTGCTTATGAAGGGCGGGGCTTGTGGACAGGATATGACACCGCAGAGTCCAGCCTCTGAAGATGCCATTTCCTCCAGGGGAACTGGAGTCTGGTCTGGAGATCAGTTCTAATTCTTGGAGCATTCTAGGCTCCACCTGGAGGTTGGTAACCCTGCTCCCCGGGAAGTGTCCTGGGGACTGCAGTTATAATCTCTAACCCATGAGCCCACCAAAGATCTCCAGCTCGTGGGGAAAGGTCCTACTGCAGATGAGTTTGTATGACTCTGTTGGGAGGGGCTGTGGCTGCATGGTAGAGCATCTGCTTGGCATGCAAAAGGTCCCAGGTTCAATCCCCGGCATCTCCAGTTGGTGGTGCGAAGGACCTCGGCCTGAGACCCCTGGAGAGCAGCTGCCAGTCTGAGTAGACAATACTGACCTTGATGGAGGGAGGGTCTGACTTGGCATAAGGCCACTTCATGTGTCCAAATCGCATGCGGAATCTCCCGACAACTTCTTCTCACGTGTAAATGGAATGTTCTTGGCCACAGTATTTATGCTTCAAAGCAATCCATTCCCACCCACGTTGTAAGTGTAAAAATCTGGATGATACAACCCTTCTAAGTCTAGCCTGCCTTTCGAGGGGGACACATTCCCCCCTCAAAAAAAAGCTGTTTTCCTCATATGTTTAAATTTGCAGGTGGCCCGTGTTCTGCCGCACATTACCATTCACAGTCACCAGCCCAACAGATGGGGAAAGAATCTTTTATTTAATATAAAGCATATGGCAAGCCGAAGCGCGTTCACACACAAAGGCGCAAAGATTTCCCGACGCTTACAGCTGAAGGTTGAAGGCAAATTTCACACGGAAAAGAGCGCGGGGAGAGAAGCGTTCTGTTTGGGAAAGATATATGGCCAAGGAAGAAGTCGACGTTAAAAAGTATGGGAGGCAGTTGATAAGCCAAGATCTTGCTAGTTCATTACTGGTAGAACCGTTCCCGCCAGTGGTATTTCTGGGCCATAGGACCCCATCCGCCACATGCCACTCATCATATATATGCAAAGCCAAATGTGTGTGTTTGAAGGGTCACCAAGTCGCAGCTGATTTATGGTGAAGGAGCCCCGTGGCGCAGAGTGGTAAGCTGCAGTACTGCAGTCCATGCTCTGCTCATGACCTGAGTTCAATCCCAACAGAAGTTGGTTTCAGGTAGCCTGCTCAAGGTTGACTCAGCCTTCCATCCTTCCGAGGTTGGTCAAATGAACACCCAGCTTGCTGGGGGTAAAGGGAAGATGACTGGGGAAGGCAATGGCAAACCACCCCGTAAACAAAGTCTGCCTAGGAAACGTCGGGATGTGATGTCACCCCATGGGTCGGGAATGACCCGGTGCTTGCACAGGGGACCTTTACCCTTTTTTATTTCCCATCCCAGAGCTGAAAACCCTACTAGGAACCTTACACCTTACCATACTACTGAAGTTGTCTTTGTCCCCCAACAAGGGCTTCCGCTAAGCATTGATCTGTGATTGATAATTCGGGAACCCCTCGGAGGCAAGCATCCGACACTGAAATATTCCGTGGAAAACCAGAATGATCCGTCAGCGTGGAAATGTCTCTCTGGGGTCTTCTTTCTTTCAGTTTACCGGAGGTTCTTTGGTCATAGTCTACCTGAAACCCTTGAGCAATTATCCCCCACTCCAATTTTATCAAAAAGATGCAGGGGTTTCCATCCACTTCTACGCTTCTTGCCGTAGCCCTGAAACGTATAAATATCTTCCAATCGCACAATAACACCGCAATCACACTCCTTTGACCCCTTTGATACGATTCTATTGTGAGCTCCTCTATTCAGCCTGGGAAATAGCCCACATTCTCTCCTTATTTTTTTTTCAGTCCTCCAGCATAGCGGGACTTTTTTCAAGGAGAATCTAAACGAAAAGTCATTCTCGGAAGAGATTTGGTATTTCGTCAAATGCCTAAAGAGATTTGGTGCGAGGGGGGGGGCAGGGGGACCATTGGAGGTTCTTTCATCCCGGAGGGCACTGTTTCGAATCCAAAGCAATTTAGCTATTGTGAAGTAGAGTGACATGTATGATTGGATCTAAAGAACTCCTGAATCCGGCGACTTTGCCGCCAATTCAATCAAGAAGTCAGGTATTTTAAGCACAAAATTGTACCATTTAGAGTCAGAATGGGAGCTGGTGAATATGGATCCCCGGGAGACACATTTCTATCATCCAGGGGGGGCAGCTTTCAAGACGTGTTTTTAAAAATTCTATTTTGTAACGAAGCGTCGCATACATTTTGAAGTACATCTTCTCTGAATCCAGTCATCTTTCAAACACCCAGTGGGTTAACCTGAAGCTTTCTGGGTTCTTCTTTTAAAGCTGAGGTACGTTTTTTAAAGCAACGTTTTTTAAAAAAAATCTGCACAGCCACTCATAAGAAAAGCCCTGCTGGATCAGACCCAGGCCCACCAAGTCCAGCAGTCTGTTTCACACAGCGGCCAACCAGGTGCCTCTAGGAAGCCCACAAACAAGACCACTGCAGCAGCATTTATGTGTTCCACAGCACCTAATATCATAGGCACGCTCCTCTGATCCTGGAGAGAATAGGGATGCATCATGACCAGTATCCATTTTGACTAGTAGCCATGGATAGCCCTCTCCTCCATGAACATGTCCACTCCCCTCTTCAAGCCTTCCGAGTTGGCAGCCATCCCCACTTCCTGGGGCAGGGAGTTCCCCCAATTTAACTCCAATCTCTCTCATTGCCCTTGCTGGGCAAAAGCCCTACGAGAGGCCCCACATGCTTCCCAAAAAGCACTTGGCGGGCATCAGGAAAGGTGTCAGGGGATGCCACGATGCCCATGGGAACCACATTTAGGCCCCCTGATTTAAGCGATGTGTTGCATGTTATATCATGAGGACCTGCCTTCCAATGAGACACGACCATTGGTTCATCTACGCCTCCACAATCCTTGCCGCATAAGTGAGAGCCAGTGTGGCGTACTGGTTAAGAGCAATGGTTTGGAGCAGTGGACTGTAATCTGGAGAACCGAGTTTGATTCCCCGCTCCTCCACATGAGCGGCGGAGGCTAATAGGGCGAACTGGGTTTGTTTCCCCACTCCTACACATGAAGCTAGCTGGGTGACCTTGGGCAAGTCACAGCTCTCTTAGAGCTCTCTCAGCCTCACCTACCTCACAGGGTGTCTGTTGTGGGGAGGGGGAAGGAAAGGTGATTGTAAGCCAGTATGATTCTTCCTTCAGTGGTAGAGAAAGTTGACATATAAAAACCAACTCTTCCTCTTCCTCTTCCTCTTCTTCTTCTTCTTCTTCTCCTCCTTCTCCTTCTCCTTCTCCTTCTCCTTCTCCTTCTCCTTCTCCTTCTCCTTCTCCTTCTCCTCCTCCTCCTCCTCGAGCAGGCAGTTTTTAAATAGAGAATAAAACTGCTCATTCAGTGGCTCACAAACCAGTCACCGATGAGCGCTGCATTTCAATAAAACCCTACCCATTTGGAGTTCATCTCAGTAGTCCTTAGAGGGGCCAATGTCCATCAATCAGTTTGAATCACCCTCTTTTGCACATGTGCATTCTGGGAAAACCCGCGGCAAAGTGGTTCGGCCGATGTTCGCGGCCGCTCAGCACAAACCGAATGGACGGAGCGACTGGTTCATTTCTGATCACCGCCTTTGAATACAGTAAATTCGACAGAAGGGGTTTGAGGGACTGCCAGTGGAAGGAAGGGGAGGAACCAGAGGAAGTAAGTGGTTTCGGGCAAGGGAATATGACCCTCCTGTCCCACGAGCCTACACAGGTCACCTCACTAATATGCAACCACCAACAGTAATAGTGAAGCAATAACGTATTTTGAATACTTGACAGTGCAATTCTAAATGGAGTTATACCCTTCTAAAACAGTGGAGTGTAACCGTGTTTAAGATTGCACTGTGAATTTATTAAAGAGCTTTTAAAACCCCATTTCTCGCTGACGGAAATGCGACAAAAATACGTTCTGCTCTTGGCTGATAAACGCGGACCGTCCCGTCCTGAGTTTGCTCGGTCCGAACCAATCGCGGGCAAATTGGACTGCTGGGATTTCGAGGGTGCCAACGGGGAAAACTTAAAAAAAATATGATTATTATTAAAATGCAAATGGCGTCGCTCCAGAACGGCTCGCTGATTAAATGAAAGACGCATTCACTTAGTGTTCATTGCAGTCAAATGTAATCAAGGCGGAATTGATTTTATATTCCGTTCGTATAAACACTGCTCACTCGAACTCTTAAAAATCCATAAAGTAGCACAAAAATTACCCGCTCCATTTTTCAAAAGGATGTATTGTTGAAGGGCAGAGCTCCTAAAGCCCTTGATAGGTGCCACGGCGCAAGGGACACATCAATAAACGGACTCCCCCCGCATCGCCTTCCTCCGGAGGCGATCAAAGCGGCGCTTAAACGTTGGCCATTTTTCATGGCGACTTCCCCTTTCTGCCTTCCCGGTGAATTAATTAAACTCATTAGCTTGACAGGCAGAAAAAGCCCACTCCATCTAACCGCCATCTTCCCCATTCCTCTGTCTGAACTTGAGCTACGGCTTTATTATAATAGACGGAGCCAAACCAAGCGCTTGATTGAGAACATCTTTACACTTGGTGATCGAGAGAGTATCTTTATGCGAGAATCGAAAGACCTAGGACTCCGAGCCCGCGTGATGTAGTGGTTAAGACCGGCGGACTCTAATCTGGAGAACCGGGTTCGATCCTCCTAATCTTTCCACATGAGTGGCAGCTGAACACATGAACACATGAAGCTGCCTTATACTGAACCAGACCCTTGGTCCATCAAAGTCAGTATTGTCTACTCAGACCGGTAGCGGCTCTCCAGGGTCTCAGGCAGAGGTCTTTCCCATCACCTACTTGCCTAGTCCCTTTAACTGGAGATGCCAGGGATTGAACCTGGGACCTTCTGCATGCCAAGCAGATGCTCTACCACTGAGCCACAGCCCCTCCCCAATCTGATTCCCCACTCCTCCATATGAGCGGTGGACTCTAATCTGGAGAACTGGGTTCGATCCCACTAATCTTTCCACATGGGCGGCGGACTCTAGTCAGGAGAACCGGGTTTGAGCTCCCTAATCTTTCCACATGAGTGGCAGCTCTAATCTGGAGAACTGGGTTTGATTCCCCACTCCTCCATATGAGCGGCGGACTTTAATCCGGAGAACTGGGTTTGATTCCCCACTCCTCCATATGAGCGGCGGACTCTAATCTGGTGAACCGGGTTTGATTCCCCACTCCTCCACATGGAGCCTGCTGGGTGACCCTGGGCTAGTCACAGTTCTCTCAGAACTCCCTCAGCCTCACCTACCTCACAAGGTGTCTGTTGTGGGGAGAGTTCCCCATTGGGGAAAAATGCAGATTAATCAGTGTGTATTCAGCGAGGCAGATGCATGGCCTCTGGAAATACTCAATGTAAGGTATACTGCTTTTGAAGCTGGAGGCTCCAGTGAGCTAGTACAACTAATAAGCTGTTGCTGGAATTATGCTCCATGCTAGACTTTGCGGTTCCATGCGCAAGAACCACTTCTTTTAGTCAGTCAAACAACTACTGCAAATGAGCTTTGGGAAAAAAGGAAAGTAGAAACGCTTTATTATCCTGCTGAACTACTGTCACTTATTATTTCTCTTGCTGCTGCAAACCCAGACAAAGCATATCTCTGGTTTTCCTGGCAAGGAGGGACACAGGAGGCAAGAAGCTATATAGAACTAGAAAGCAGAAGCCAGATCCTTCGCTTTCTATATCTTAAAATATTTAGACCCATGCCTCAGGAGACACTATCGATTTCTTTCTTTAGGTCAGCATTGACTTCCTGACAAAAAAACATCTTTTTTGGTAAAAAAAAGGGCCAACCTTACACCGCCACACTGCCTCATAAAAAACTTCAAACAAATGTGTGCAAGATTCTCCTAAATATACGATTATTATTATTTTTTGCAATGCCATCACCTTTACTAAAAGGGGTATTTCTTTTATTTTTTTTAATGGTTGCATTTTTCAAGGGAGACTGAAGAAAAGATAAAATATACCCCCAAAATGTTTGTATTTTCAGAAATACCACTAAGGGTTGTCTTTTCAAGGTGTCCTTTCCCTCCTTGAGGTTAAGGTCCGTCTCTGTCCTTCATTCTTTCCCGGGATCACTCTTCCAAACTGAACATGCCGATCTCCTCCCACTGGGGTTGCCAATGCCAACCTCCAGGTGGGGCCTGGTGATCTCCCGCTATTATATCTGACCTCCAGACAATAGAGATCAGTTCCCCTGGAGAAAATGGATGCTTTGGAGGGTGGAGTCTATGGCGTTGTACCTTGCTGAGGTCCCTCCCCTCCCCAAGCCCCGCCTTCCCCAGGCTCCACCCCCCCTAAACTCCAGGTATTCCTCAACCCAGAGCTGGCAACCCTACCTATGTGAAGGTAATCCCCTGCACAAGCACCGAGTCATTACTGACCCATGGGGTGACGTCACATCCCAATGTTTACTAGGCAGACTATGTTTGTAGGGTGGTTTGCCATCGCCTTCCTCGGTCCTACACTTTACCCCCAGCAATCTGGGTACTCATTTTACCAACCTCGGAAGGATGGAAGGCTGAGTCGACCTTGAGCCGGCGACCTGAAACCAACTTCTGTCGGGATCGAACTCAGGACGTGAGCAGAGCTTTTGACTGCGGTACTGCAGTTTACCCCTCTGCGCCACGGGGCTTATTATGGCAACCCTACCTGCCACTCTCAAATACATAATTACATACATACATACATACATACATACATACATACATACATACATACATGTGTCTGTGGGTGGGTGTTTTATAAAACCATTCAATTTGAGCCTCAAAAAATATTTCAAAAACCACCCCACAGAATCCCACCATCTATTCTAGGCTCAATGAAGCTAAAATGACTAAACTGAGGCTATCGTATTTTGGTCACGTCATGAGACGACAAGAGTCACTGGAAAAGGCAATCATGCTAGGAAATGTTGAGGGCAGCAGGAAAAGAGGAAGACCCAACAAGAGATGGAGGGATTCAATAAAGGAAGCCACAGCCTTCAATTTGCAAGATCTGAGCAAGGCTGTCAAAGATAGGACATATTGGAGGACTTTGATTCATAGGGTCGCCATGAGTCGGAAGCGACTTGACGGCACTTAACACACACACATTCTAGGCTCACAAGGAAAACGATTCCCCGGCACACAGAACTTTTCAAAAAGTACTCAGAGATGGGCTCTCCATCCTCACAGAAACAGAATGAGCCCCCCCCCTTGGAGAAGCATCCAAAGAACCCCAGGGATCTTGGAAACTGAGCCTGAAAACCACCACCACTGAACCAGAGATCCGGGTTTTGACTCCCCAAATAGATGTAAAGGTAAAGGTAGTCCCCTGTGCAAGCACCGGGTCATTTCGGACCCATGGGGTGATGTCACACCCCTACGTTTCCTAGGCAGACTTTGTTTTTACGGGGTGGTGTGCCAGTGCCTTCCCCTGTCATCTTCCCTTTACCCCCAAGCAAGCTGGGTACTCATTTTACCCACCTCGGAAGGATGGAAGGCTGAGTCGACCTTGAGCCGGCTACCTGGAACCAACTTCCATTGGGATCGAACTCAGGTCGTGAGCAGAGCTTGGACTGCAGTACTGCAGCTTACCACTCTGCGCCACGGGGCTCCTAGCAAAATAGATGCAGAGATAAAGAAACAAGAGGAAGAGGTTTCTTGTGACCTGAGTTCCTTTAACGTCAAATCCCACTATCTTCCATTTATTATCCCATTCCTTCTGGCAATGGCACCTCCCATTTATCCCGTTTCCCGATGATCTGCGTATTTTGGACCCCCTCCAAGCGATTAAGATGAACTAGCTTTTCCCCTAATAGGCTAATGGATCATATTAGCGCCATACTACCATCACTTCCAAAGTTGTGCATTGGCATGTGACAGATTGTGATGAACCCCCCCAGGGACTGGTTAGACAGCTTTGCGAGAGGTGAGCCTGGATGCTGGGCACTAGTTGGAAACTTTTTAAATATCTACTTTATATATGCCCCAGATTTCTCCCCAATGGAGACCCAACGCGGCTTACAAAATCACAAGATCACACAAGGTTGGAAGAGACCACAAGGGCCATCCAGTCCAACCCCCTGTCATGCAGGATCCCACAATCAAAGCGCTCCCGACAGATGGCCATCCAACCTCTGCTTAAAGACCTCCAAAGATGGGGACTCCACCATCCTCCAAGGCAGCGCATTCGACCATCGAACAGCCCTCACCATCAGGAAGTTCTTCCTAATGTTTAGGTGGAATCGCTTTTCTCTTACTTTAAATCCATTACTCCGTGTCCTAGTCTCTGGAGCAACAGAGAACAAGTAGTTCCCTCGTCAACATGACATCCCTTCAAATATTTAAACATGGCTATAATGTCTCCCCTCAACCTTCTCCTCTCCAAACTAAACAAACCCAACTCCCTAAGTCTCTCCTCATAGGGCATGGATTCCAGACCTTTGACCATTCTGGTCGCCCTCCTCTGGACACGCACCAACTTGTCAACATCCTTCTTAAATTGTGGAGCCCAAAACTGGACACAATATTCCAAGTGAGGTCTGACCAATGCAGAATACAGTGGTAGTATTACTTCCCTTGATCTAGACACAATACTCCTATTGATGCAGCCCAGAATTGCATTGGCCTTCTTAGCCGCCATATCACACTGTCGACTCATGTTCAGTTTGTGGTCCACTAAGAATCCCAGATCTCTTACACTATTCTTCTCTCCTCCATTTTACCCTCATGACAATCCTGCGAGGGAAACTAGGTGGAGAGGGTGGGGACTGGCCCAAAGTCACCCAGCGAGCTTCCAGGGCCAATTGGGGATTCGAACCTGGATCTCCCAGATCCTAGCCTGACACTCTGAACCGCGGCGCCACACGCTGAGAAAAGGGCGCTTCCTCTCACTATCAGACGAAGGGCTTCAAAGCTCAGAGGTTGTGGAAAGTACGGTTGCCGAGAGAAGGACAGTTTATTCAGCATCCCCAAGGGGAAAATTGCTTATCGGTAGCATATAAATTCAGACTCTAAAATGATGGTGATGCCAAACAACCACAGACAGTCCACATGGGCGGCGGAGTCAATGACACCTCTGCTTTCTAAAGGTTCAGTGTACACAAACTTTGTTTCACGCTCAAAATTCTGGAAAATATTGTACACTATGACCTTCAGGCTATGTATATGAGACGTAAATGAATTTTGTGTTCAGACTTGGGTCCCTTCCTTGAGACATTTCATGAGGAAAGGCTGAGGAACTTGGGGAAGTTTAGTCTGGAGAAGAGGAGCTTGAGCGAGGACACGATGGCTCTCTGAATATTTGAAGGGCTGTCATTTAGAGGAGGGCAGGGAGCTGTTCCTGTTGGCAGCAGAGGAGAGGAGTCGCAATAATGGGTTTAAGTTGCGGGCGGGAAAAGTAACCGGCTGGATATTAGGATTTTTTTTTTAACATTAAGAGTTGTTCGACAGTGGAATCAGCTACCTAGGGAGGTGGTGAGCTCCCTCCTCACTGGCAGTCTTTAAGCAGCGGCTGGACAAACACTTGTCAGGGATGCTCTAGGCTGATCCTGCATTGAGCAGGGGGCTGGACTCAATGGCCTCTTCCAACTCTATGATTCTATGATTCCATTATGTATATGCAAATATTCCAGAATCCAGGGAGAAAATCTGAAATCCAAAACACTGCTGGTCCCAAGCATTTCAGATAAGGGATACTCAACCTGTATATCTTATGGGAAGTCAGAAGAGACAAGAGAACAACAGTACTGAATCCAGTTCATTCCCCCTCTTTTAAACCCTTGGTGAACGTACATTCGTTTACAATGGATCTCTTTTTGTAATTTGATTTTACAGCATTCAGTGGGGTTTTAAAAAATTATTTAATGGCTTATCCCCACGGAGTATCTTTGACACTCTATGAGGAAAGCATCAGGTGAGCCTCGTCGCTTATCTCATGGGTGCTTGTGATAATTACTCCGATTTAATACCTGCTAAAGCGATAACGGCAGCAATAATTCCAAGGGATGTCTGGAGCTCAGCTTACAAATGTTCCAGGAAATTCTTAATTATGTTAGGCTCTCTGATGTTCGATTTCGCTTCTTTGCATAAACATTCTCGTTCACCGGCAGGAGAGAAAAGGGATTAAAAAAAAAAATTAAGATGAATTTATACTGCACAGACAACCCGAAAGAAGAGAAAACAAGGAACAGAAGTTCACACGACATTTTCTGTTCCTATATCCTCTAGCAGAGGGAGGTTCTGGGCTACATTTAAGAGATCCATTCCATTTTGGAGGAGTGAGTCCTAGAGACTGCTGAATAATCTTTAAAGATGAGCAGGATTTTTCTTTCTCTTCCCATCCACTTATTGTTCAGGAAGTTCTCTCTGCTCCGTATTCTCCTCCTCCTTCATTCTGATTTATCCCAGGGGATTTTGACCATTGATTTTGACCATTGATTCTGCTACCCTCATATTACCGACGTACCTGTGTTCATTGCTAAAACACTACAAAAAAGCAATCTCACAGTCACTGTACATAGACAGCATTGAGTGATGACCTCCAGGCTGACCTTTGAGTTGAGAGGTTTGCCAATTGATCGGCAAAGATCTCGGGCTATCCTGAATTCAGTTCTGATCTTTCACCCCAGCACTCTTGATGATAGTCCTGCATTAAACCCAGCTTACTTGCCGCTGTCGGTGGAGGTAGCAGATGGTGGGAAGGAATTGGCCAGTCACCCAGGTGGATGGAAGAACCTCTGCATGTCCCTACTTCCGTTTTCTCTTCCCCTCTTCCAAGGTACCCAGTACGCTCTGGGAAACAGTTGCCAGGAGGATATATAACATTGGGAAGGATACATTTGGATGTGCACGAGCAAACTGTGCTCTTTATTTATTTTGTTGATACCTCGCCTTTCTACCCAGTGGAATGACATTGTTCTCCTCTCACACACAGCAAAGGTGCACAACCTGGCTAAAGGGTAGATAAAGCTTTATTCAGGAACGAACTGACTCGATAGAGGAGAGACAGAGATGGTGTCCCAACCACCTCACTAGTTGCGAGAGTCAGAGAGAGTGAGAGTGGAAGAAGGAGGATGCCGCCCTACGAGTAGCAACCTGGAGACAGGCAAGGAATAACACTTAACGGGAGAGAAATGGCTGACCTCACTATCCTATCTAACTGCCCTCTTGCTGCCACCTACAGGGACTACTACTATTACTACTACTTCTTCTTCTTCTTCTCCTCCTCCTCCTCCTCCTCCTCCTCCTCCTTCTCCTTCTCCTCCTCCTCCTCCTCCTCCTCCTCCTCCTCCTCCTCCTTCTTCTTCTTCGTACACCAGACATTGGCTAGTCCAGCAGCAATATGATACAATACAATACAACACGACATGATACAATATGATTTGGAATGGTGCGGTGCAGTATGATACGATAAGATATGGTATGATACAATACGATATGGTATGGTACCGTGCAGTACGATACAGCACAATATGGCACATTACAATAAAATATGATACGGTACTGTATGGTGCAGTATGATATGGCACAATACAATACGATATGGTATGGTACCGTGCAATACGATACAATACGGCACGATATGGTACAATATAATATGATACGGTACGGTACTGTATGGTGCAGTACGATATATTACAGTACGGTGCAGTTCGATATGATACCATACCATACCATACCATACCATACCATACCATACCATACCATACCATACCAAGTAAAGATATGTGTTATTTAAGGCTAACCTTTTCCAGTTGCTAACAAAATCAATTCTCTGTTCCGGTCACGCACACAAATCTCCTGGAATATGACTTGACATATGACGATTTCCCGGATAACTTTAGGCACGTGCAGGTGAAAACGCGTTACCTGTTTTCGAAACCAGTTTTAGATTTTCACGCAAATCAGTCTCTCTTATCTGAAGTGTTCTCTTTCAAAATTGGAGGTGGAACCTTTTTTTGGGGGGAAAGATGTTTTGTAAAGAAAAAGTTTTTTTCCCCTAGAATGGAATCGTTTAAGAAAAAAACAATTGTTTGGATTGCAAGAGAAGATCACAAGTGAAGCCAAAATGTCTACCCGGAGTCAGAGCACTAATTAAATTCATTCCCCGAAATGAGTAAAACCCTTTCTCCTTTGATTTCTGTGTGTTCGACAGTCGCAGGCAACAATGAAGACCCTAGAGGTATCCGTCATTGTTGGAAGAAAGTTCTCTTTGAAAAATATGCATTAACGGGGGAGATTTCCCTAGACACGTTCAGAGCAGGATAAATACAATATCCTAGCAAAGCATTCTCCTACCCACAATCCCATCGCACAAATACTTCCCACACTCGCCGATGTACGTTATGCAAACAAAAGCCTTTTTACATTTGTAGTTAAAGAATCAATGCGGTTGTTGGTGTGGTGTTGTGAGGACAGCTCAACCTAACAGACACTTCTGTGCTTAACAAAGGACAATTTCTTTACCAAAAAAAAGGGGCTATTTGAAAGGTCCAGAACTTGGCAGGAAATTAACTGGCAAATGCTGTGGGTTCTCCCAAACCAGCATGGTTAAGAGAGCCAGCTTGGTGTGGTGGTTAAGAGCAGTGGTTTGGAGAACCGGGATGGATTCCCCACTCCTCCACATGAAGCCAGCTGGCAGGCCACCCTAGGGCTGAACCATCAACCAGATAGGTAAAGGTAAAGGTCCCCTGTGCAAGCACCGGGTCATTCCTGACCCATGGGGTGACGTCACATCCCAACATTTACTAGGCAGACTTTGTTTATGGGTGGTTTGCCAGTGCCTTCCCCAGTCATCTTCCCTTTACCCCCAGCAAGCTGGGTACTCATTTGACCGACCTCGGAAGGATGGAAGGATGAGTCAACCTTGAGCCGGCGACCTGAAACCAACTTCCGTTGGGATCAAACTCACCAGATACTGCGTGGAAAATTTGTGTTTCTTGCTGAATCACAGTGCTGTAAAATGGTTGTAAAGCTTCCATAAAGCATGCAATTGGCAAACGCATTAAGCCTCAACTGTTGGTTTTTTCCATGTAACAGTTAAAATGATTGGAGGGTGCACAAATTTGGCTTCAGAATGTTGTTGAAGCCAATGAACAGATACATAAGAACATAAGAAAAGCCCTGCTGGGTCAGACCAAAGTGCATCAAGTCCAGCAGTCTGTTCACACAGTGACCAACCAGGTGCATCTAGGAAGCCCACATACAAGACACCTGCAGCAGCATCCTGCCTGTCCTCCACAGCATCTAATATAATAGGCCTGCTTCTCTGACACTAGAGAGAAGAAGTATGTATCATGACTAGTATCCATATTGACTAGTAGCCATGAATAGCCCTCTCCTTCATGAACATGTCCACTCCCCTCTTCAAGCCTTCCAAGTTGGCAGCCATCGCCGCATCCTGTGGCAGGGGGTTCCACAATTTAACTATTCCTTGTGTGAAGAAATGCTTCCTTTTATCTGTTTTGACTCTCTCGCCCTCCGGCTTCAGCAGATGAGCCTGCATTCAGATATTATGAGTGAGGGAGAAAAGCTTCTCCCTGTCCACTCTCTCCACACAATTACATAGACGTCTATCATGTCTCCCCTTAAGCGCCTTCTTTCCAAGCTAAACAGCCCTAAGCATTTCAACCGCTCCTCACAGGGCAGTTGCTCTAGCCCCCCCCCCCCCGATCTTTTCTGCACCTTCTCAAGCTCTGCCATATCCATAGACAACAGCCCTTTCCGTTAACTGTGATTCCCTTTCTTCTCAAAGCCCACGAGGTGTAATATTATAGAACAGGGGTCCCCAACCTTTTTGAGCCAGTGGGCACCTTTGGAAATCTGACACCGAATGATGGGTGAAACCACAAAATGTCTGTTGCAGGAGGTAGAGCCAAGGAGAAATAAAAGGGTCGCACCGGTCGCAGGAGATAAGAAAATCAGGCCAAGGCTGATGGGGCAAAATAACGTTTTATGACTCAGTTAAAATTTCCCCCAAATTCCCTACACGTTTCCCTAAAAGACTTCTTCAGGGAATATGTTAGTCTTGTAGTGATTCTCTAATAAGAGGAGAAGAAGGAGAAGGAGAGGAGGAGGAGAGGAGGAGGAGTTGGTTTTTGTATGCCAACTTTCTTTTCCACTTAAGGAAGACTCAAAATGGCTTACAATCACCTTCCATCCCCCTCCCCACAACAAACACCCTGTGAGGTACGTGGGCTGGGAGTGTTCGGAGAGAACTGTGACTAGCCCAAGGTCACCCAACTGGCTTCATGTGTAGGAGTGGGGAAACCAACCCAGTTCACCAGACTAGCATCCGCCGCTCATGTGGAGGAGTGGGGAATCAAACCCGGTTCTCCAGATCAGAGTCCACCTCTCCAAGAGTGTAAGATAGCGTAGAGCCAACCACAAAACATTAGAGAGTGAAGTTACGCATAACTCTGCTTGTAGCTATCCAACCTTTCAGGCAGAAGCTCTGCTTAAGATGCTTTTTTCAACGAACATCTCATTTTAAAAAAAAAAGTCTTCTTGCCTACGCACATGTATGCATATTGAGCTGGCTAAGAAACACTCCTCCGGCAGCATCTGCCACAGATCTCCAATGGCCAATCAGACGCTCAGTTGGACAGACGTCCCGCCTGGCCCCACCCACTTCCCAAAAACATTTGGGTGCTAGCCCTTCGTTGGGGATCCCAGCGATAGAACGAGCCAGGGATGTATTCCTGTAAGCGACCAGAGAGGGCGATAGAATCCACTCCACATTGTTTTAAGTTTGCCGTTGTTCCATAAAACTTGCTACTCAAGCCAAGGCAACGTCGACGTCTTTGTGAGAGCCCAGGGACCTATCCTGCTGTTAGAAGAAATGCAGAACTAAAAGCCGAAAACAAAACAACAAAGAAAAGCGGCATCGGCCTCCAGCACTAGCTGGACTTTGAACATGGAAGAATGGCTGAGCAACGGGGGCAGCGGAGGGAGTTCAGGAAGCTAATGTCTGCAAGCCCAAAGGCAGAGAGGAACCGTCCCAAGAACAAAAAAACGGTGCGCTTTCAGATCAGCATTGGCTAAAAAGGGGCCTGCGGCGCTCATGGCAAGCTACCTGCAGAGGACCGAAAGGAAAGCTCACAGAATGGTTTGCAACGTGCCAGAGAAGACTGTGGCCAAAAGAAGAAGACGAAGAAGAAGGAAAAAAAACCCTTGCAGCGCAAACTGTTTTATAACAACATCTGGACGAGAAAATAACACCATCCTACTCTTACAGGACTGACAAATAGGATTGCCAGGTCCCTCTTCGCCACCGGCAGGAGGTTTTTGGGGCAGAGCCTGAGGAGGGCGCGGTTTGGGGAGGGACTTCAATGCCACAGAGCCCAATGGCCCAAGCGGCCATTTTTTCCCGGTGAACGGATCTCAGTCGGCTGGAGATCAGTTGAAATAGCGGGAGATCTCCAGCTCGTACCTGGAGGTTATGATCTCAGTACACAGCCACTAATTTTCTTTAACATATGCACTTTTACTAATATGTTACTGCAATATGCACACTGTATATGCTTAACACTATATAACTAAGTTCTAAACTACAAACAGCCTGAAATCAATGTCAATTAGGCTTGTATGCATTTACACAGTTTTTTTCTTTGTAATACAATTATTCCAAGTTATAATACCCCCAGGGGGAATATTTCTTACGACCAGCAGCAAGGTCCATAAAGTCCTTAAGATGTGTTATACTTCGCCACAAATCAGGCAATGCGAATTCAAAGTGTTTTCAATCGCGGTCAGCTGATCCCGCGTAGACCAATCCGATGATTCTATCGCCTTTACTGCTGGTTGAGCCGATTTTAAACGCTAGCTTCTATGGCTATGCGCTTTTGTTGTTATGATATATATGGCACGTAAATGATGACAAGTTCCCGGTTATATCTCCTTGTTTCGCATAAAAGTGCAATATGCTTCCTCAGACTGTGCAATAATATCTCTAAAATATTAACAACATTACAATTACATATCAATGAAATACAATTTTCTCTGAAACCCACCCCTGTGCATTTAATATAATAAATCAAAGTGATATATATCCTACCTGACTGCAGATTTATTGAATTTTAAGAATTTCCAAATGTTAAATGGATATTGAAAACATGATTCCTGTGGATGATTACATAAGAATTAATGCTTGATACTTGTTGCTATTTATAAATAACTGGACAGATCCAAATTGATATGTCTACGCGGGATCAGCTGACCGCGATTGAGAACACTTTGAATTCGCATTGCCTGATTTGTGGCGAAGTATAACACATCTTAAGGACTTTATGGACCTTGCTGCTGGTCGTAAGAAATATTCCCCCTGGGGGTATTATAACTTGGAATAATTGTATTACAAAGAAAAAAACTGTGTAAATGCATACAAGCCTAATTGACATTGATTTCAGGCTGTTTGTAGTTTAGAACTTAGTTATATAGTGTTAAGCATATACAGTGTGCATATTGCAGTAACATATTAGTAAAAGTGCATATGTTAAAGAAAATTAGTGGCTGTGTACTGAGATCATTTCCTTAGGGATTCACGTACCTGGAGGTTGGCAACCCTACTGCCGAATCCAGTTTGGGAAATTCTTGGAGATTTGGAGGCGGTGCTTGGGGAAGGAGCCAAACAGGGATGTTGTACTACAGCGGAGCGATATGAAAGGAATGGGGGGAGAAACCCAAGCCTACTTTTTAAAAGCCTTCTGCTCGGAAAGAACTCCGAGGAAGCAGGAAGCATTTGAATCCCCACCCCTTGACGTGCTTCTTTACAATTGCCTGTCTGCTTGCCGTGAGAGAAACAACTAGGCAGAAAGGGGGCGGGTGAATGTGAGCATGCCTATTTTATTAGGTGCTGTGTAAGTCAGGCAGGACAATGCTGCTGCAGTCGTCTTGCTTGTGGGCTTCCTAGAGGCACCTGGTTGGCCACTATGTGAACAGACCGCTGGACTCGATGGGCCTTGGTCTGATCCAGCAGGGCCTTTCTTATGTTCTTTGTGGTGATGGCTACCATCTTGGAAGGCTTGAACAGGGGAGTGGACATATTCATGGAGGAGAGGGCTATCCATGGCTACTAGTCAAAATGACTACTGGTCATGATGCATATCTATTCTCTGATGAAGGCCCAACAGGCCGAAACGCATTTGGTACGTTGTTACAGAGATCAACCCTAGGAAATGCCATTGTGCTATTTTAATGCCATTGTGCTATTTTATATAATTTATAATTATATAAAATATAAATTTTATATAAAATATAAATTATATAATTTCATATATATAATTTCTACCCAACCTTGGGTACCCAGCACACCTATTCTCTCCAGGATCACAGGAGCATGCCTATTATATTAGGTGCTGTGGAACGCAGGCAGGATAATGCTACTGCAGTCGTCTTGGTTGTGGCTTCCTAGAGGCACCTGGTTGGCCACTGTGTGAACAGACCGCTGGACTTGATGGGCCTTGGTCTGATCCATCATGGCCTTTCTTACGTCCTTATGTACTCCGTGGTTAGTCCAAAAATGGGCAGCCTTTGATCACATACCATCCAAAACCACGGGCATGACTGCGTAAATGAGTGACGCACCAGAAAGCTGGCTGCTGCGTGTGGCTGAAAAACAAGGTGGGGAGGGAAGAGAGAGAAATGCAATTCCAAAGGAGAAAGCGCCAGCGTCCACACCTACCGACTTGGCTACCACCAAAGACATAGAGATTTGTGGTTCGGTGGAGCCGGTTGTGATTTGCGGCGCATGCTGTAAGGATACTTTGCGTCTTAGACATACGTGCCCACGACTCCCGAGGGTTCAATCGTTTCCAGCGTTTGACAGAGACAAATATTTATATTTATTTCCCCCGGTTCACAGGACAAGAAGACCGTTCTTTCAACAAAGAGTTATCAAGCTGACCGAGCGAGCCGGCCTCCATGTGGTCGGGGGGCCTGCCCCGCCCGAGCGGTTTTCGAAATATGATCTCCGAATTAGACTTTCCACACCGCTGGGAGCTCACGGCCACGACCGTTTGGCCGCCTCTGGGCTGCAGTCCCAAAAGTGTATTTTAAATATATATATTTAAATACATATACATATACATATATATATATATTTCCCGCTTTCAAAATCCACTGCGCAGTCGCTGACGCACAAAAGTTGCGAGATATAATTTCTCAAGGTTGACAGACCAACCGGTACGGCTGGCAGCTCGAAAAGAGAGTAGGGAAACAGTCGCCGGGCCTGTAAAACAGGTACAGACGCAAGACGTGGGGGATTTCCCCCCTGCCGTAGTTTCTGTTTTATTCAAGAGCCACCGATTGATATATGTTGACGGAGAACAATGGGACCGTTAATGGATTTATTTCCCTGCTTCTCTCACAACCTACCAACTCCTTTTCTCCCTCTAATTCGCCTCCCTAACCAACTATAACTAACCCACCATTTCCACAACCAGCATGGCACAGTGGTGAGATTGTCGGATTATTGGGTGAGATTGTTGGATTATCGGGCTGCCAGTTCCGAGCTGGGAAATTCCTGGAGATTTGGGGGGAGGAGCCAGAAGAGGGCAGGGTTTGGGGCGGGGAAGGACTTCAATGGGGGTGTCATGCCGTTGAGTCCACACTGGAGAGCCAGCGTGGTGTAGTGGTTAAGAGCGATGGTTTGGAGCGGTGGGCTCTAACCTGGAGAACCAAGTTTGATTCCCCGCTCCTCCACATGAGTGGCAGATGCTAATCTGGCGAACTGGGTTGGTTCCCCCACTCCTCCACATGAAGCCAGCTGGGTGACCTTGGGCTAGTCACACATTTCTTAGAGCTCTCTCAACCCCACCTACCTCACAGAGTGTCTGTTGGAAGGAGGGGAAGGGAAGGTGATTGGAAGCCACTTTGATTCTTCCTTGAGTGGTAGAGAAAGTCGGCATATAAAAGCCAATTCTTCTTCTTCTTCCTCTTCCTCTTCCTCTTCCTCTTCCTCCAAAGCGGCCATTTTTCTCCAGGGGAACTGTTCTCTGTAGTCTGGAGATTAGTTGTAATTGGGTTTTCCAGCCCTCGCTTGTAGGATGGCAACCCCAGTGTGTAGAATCCTACCCCATATAAATGTATGCATAAACAATCACAGTTCTTATTCGCACCAGTGAGGAATTACATACGTTTGGGGTCAAAACAGCAGGGGTGCGGAATGAGAAACCATCCCTAATTTTTAATGCCACCTTGAATCGAAAATGGACAGGCTTATCAGGGAGCCTGGCAGAGAAGCCTCGCAGTGCTTGGAGCGCTAGTTGGTTATCTGTGCTTTAGAGAAATGCGGTTTGGAAGTCTACGCTTTGTTTTTAATACCAGGTTGTCTCTCGGCACACGAGGAAAGCATTTAATATCAAACTGGCAACCAGGGAGCGTTGCTTGTCATCCCGTGAAAACGGAAAAGATGCAGGCGTCAAATCGGAACAAGAATGAATATCTACTGAAGTTCTTAAACACATGTCACAAACTGCTAGGAATCGCCGAAATGCCTTAGAGCGCAGAGAGATAATTCTGAAAGATCCCTTCCACCCGTTGAAGGCAAACAAACAGGCACGGCATCCAACACAGGAAAGCGTGGAGGTTTCAGGATATGTCCTTTTTGGCAACTGATTGTTTCAATCTCTCTGCAGCTGCACAATTTGGGCTGCAGTTGTGATTTTCCCTGATTGTCTGGGAGGGAGTTCACTGATATTGATGGGACGTGTCCACATGAGTTTAGTTATATAGGACGGGGGTGTTTGCAGAACAGTTGGCGCCATCTGAAACATGGGAAACGAGCCGCGTTGGCTCTAGTAGGACTTGTATCCATGGAAACATGTTCCAGAATGAAAACAGGGACATGGCTGTAACTAGCGTGGCGTAGTGGTTAAGAGCGGTGGTTTGGGGCAGTGGAGTCTGATTTGGAGAACCGGGTTGGATTCCCCACTCCTCCACGTGAGCGGCAGATGCTGATCTGGTGAATCGGGTTGGTTTCCCTTCTCCTACACATGAAGCCAGCTGGGTGACCTTGGCCTAGTCAAAATTCTCTCTGCCCCACCTACCTCACAGGGTGTCTGTTGTGGGGAGGAGAAGGGAAGGTGATTGTAAGCCAGTTTGATTGTCCCTTAAGTGCTTGAGAAAGTCAGCACATAAAAACCAACTCCTCCTCCTCTTCCTCTTTTTCTTTTCTCATACTATGGACCACTGCCCAAGCTTCCATCCAACCCACCAACTCACACATTATTACAAAGTTCTACTTGGCATGTTGCGTTCTTATATTGTGAAGGAGCTTATCTTTGGGTGTTCTAGAATTACCATAGACGTCATCACGGGAAGAGGGCAATTCTATCAAGCCCCCTCCTAGAGGATTCTATGGGAAGAACTATGGGAAGAACCATGAAGCAGGAATAGCTGTGACCTCCTGACCTGGATGGTGTCATCTTCTGGGCTTCCAGACACTTATGGTTGCCTCTTGGGCGAGTTTGCTCTTTGGCCCACCACCAAAAGGCCTGAAGGTGTTGCCCATCAGTAAAAACATCAGATGTCAGGTGAGGGAGCCCGATCTTTGGTTCACAGGACAGAAGAACATCATGAGAGGACGGAAGAACATCATGAGATGTTTCTTCCCCCTCAGTGACTACTTTCTTCAAAGACCCCAATAAGTAAAGGAAAAGTCATTCCTGACCTATGGGGTGACGTCACATCCCGACGTTTCCAAGGCAGACTTTGTTTATGGGGTGGTTTGCCAGTGCCTTCCCCAGTCATCTTCCCTTTACCCCCAGCAAGCTGGGTGCTCATTTGACCGACCTCGCAAGGATGGAAGGCGGAGTCGACCTTGAGCCGGCTACCTGAAACCGACTTCCGTTGGGATTGAATTCAGGTCGTGAGCAGAGCTTGGACTGCAGTACTGCAGCTTACCCCTCTGCGCCACGGGGCTCTTAAAGACCCCAATGGCAGGGGTCAAAATCTAATATTATAAAAAGATAGTAATAAAGAAGCAAAGCCCAGAGATTTTCTGGGCCCAGTCAGGATTCTGGAATCCTCTCCTGAAATTTTGGCAGACTTTGGGGGAAAATCCATTCCAATATGTCTGGAGCCGAGCCATTCCAGACTTCACAGGACATGCTTGCATTCAGTTCTCTGTTTTCTCAAGACGATTCCCATATTAGAATCGTAGTGACTTATTTGTTAATCTGCCCTTCTCTTATGCCAAACAGAACCTTCAAAATGTCTTACGCAATTGTTTTTTTTTTTAAAAACCCAATAAATCAATAAGCTAATCTCCAGCTAAGCAGAGTTTAAAGCAGTTAAAAGCAATCGATAGTTTCAACAAAACCCCCATGAGCCACCGAAAGCGAACCAGGGGAATGGTATGTTAAAAAAAGAAGAACGAGAAGAAGCTCAGCGTGGGACGATTTTAGCAGCCAAACACACAACACCACCAAAGGGCCACCACAAGCTCAGGTGAAATGGATGGACTTCACCTGAGGCCTAAGACAGATGGCGCCCAAAGGTGGCTTTGATTGGTAGGGTTGCCAAGCTCCAGGTACTAGCTGGAGATCTGCTATTACACTTGATCTCCAGTTGATAGAGATCAGCTCCCCTGGAGAAAATGGCTGCTTGGGCAATTGGGCTCTATGGCATTGAAGTCCCTCCACTCCCCAAACCCTGCCCTCCTCAGGATCCACCCCCAAAATCTCCCGCCAGCGGCAAAGAGGGACCTGGCAACCCTATTGATTGGCTTTGTATGGGGGGGGGGCAGATTCTGGTGTAAATATCTACTTTATATACGCCCCAGCTTTCTCCCCAGTGGAGACCCAACGCGACTTACAAAATCACAAAATCACACAAGGTTGGAAGAGACCACAAGGGCCATCCCGTCCAACCCCCCGCCATGCAGGATCCCACAATCAAAGCACTCCCGACAGATGGCCATCCAACCTCTGCTTAAAGACCTCCAAAGACTCCACCACCTCCGAGGCCACCCTCACCGTCGAACCGCCCTCACCGTCAGCAAGTTCTTCCTAATGTTTACGTGGAATCGCTTTTCTCTTACTTTAAATCCATTACTCCGTGTCCTAGTCTCTGGAGCAACTGCGAACAAGCTAGTTCCCTCATCAACATGACATCCCTTCAAATATTTAAACATGGCCATCATGTCACCCCTTAACCTTCTCTTCTCCAGACTAAACAAACCCAGCTCCTTAAGTCTCTCCTCATAGGGCATGGAGTCCAGACCTTTGACCGTTCTGGTCGCCCTCCTCTGGACCCGCTCTAACTTGTCAACATCCTTCTTCAATTGTGGAGCCCAAAACTGGACACAGTCTTCCAAGTGAGGTCTGACCAATGCAGAATACAGTGGTAGTATTACTTCCCTTGATTCAACCCCCAGCATCTCCAGTTAAAGGGACGAGGCAGGTAGATGATGTGAAAGACCTCTGCCTGAGACCCTGGAGAGCCGCTGAGTAGACAATTCTGCCTTATACTGAGTGATTCAGTATAAGGCAGCTTCATGGGTTCTCCTCTCCACAGGCATTGCTCCCAAATCTCCAGGAATTTTCCAGGCAGGAGTTGGCAGCCCTCATTGATGTTCAGAGTGGCCAAACCAACATCAGAGCGTTTTCTACAACCCCTTTGCCTTTCCTGCGTTGCAAGCAGGCAGGAACTGGCGGGAGCGTACGCATGGCAGCTTAACCTTTCCTTCACATCCCGCCGAGATCCGTCCTCCCAGAGCAAACGTACAAATCGCTCCAATTATTTATTTAGTGAGAACGTTCCCCAGGATCCTACATCACGCGTTGAAGGAAGAGAGCCGAGAGGGGAGGGGGGGAGCGGCTTCCAATATTCTGTTGACCCAAAGAAAACCGGCGTTGTCTGGGATGAGTCAGCCCACAGACTCTATTAAAATACAAAGGAAAGGAAATGGATGCCCCCCCCCCCGTCAAATTCGGAGCTTTCAGCAAAATTTTCTCATAGCTGTCTTCCTTTCTGGAGAAAAGAGCCACGTTGACCAGGGCTGTTCAGTAGAGTGGCCCCGCTATGCTTCGATATCGGGTTGCCAACCCTACAAGAGAGAGGGCATCTCTATCGGCTGGAGATCAGTTTTAGTAGCAGGAGATCTCCAGCTAGCACCTGGAGGTTGGCAACCCTATGTGTGGAAGAAAATAAACTGATTCCCCCACTGTGACAATGCAGAAGGAGGACGGACGTGTGGCAGAACCAAACCGATTCCAACGCTTGTGGATGGACTGCTGAGAAAATCAGGAGTGAGTTGAGCATATGGGAAAAGATTGTTATTTTTCTGTCCGTCGGGCAAAAAAGACTGGTTGCATGATCCTCTCCCTCTAGGAAATTTAAAATCTTATAAGCCCTTATCGTAGCCAGCGATGTTGCTCATGCTGGCTATCGCTGTCGGGTTTCCTGTAAACTACGCTGCATTCCAGAAACCTGGAACTGTATCTCTCTTACGGTTGTAAATCTGCAGCAGTCCCCCTGAAATTAATAGACTTTCGTCAGTGATAAAAAAATTTTTTGATAAGAATCAGGAACCACCGTTTCTTTCTGCCAGTCATGCTCTATGCTTATCTCCAGACGTAAAACGCCATGTAGTCGCGATGGCAGTCCATTAAAAGTTTATAGGAACCGGTCTGGATTTCCGGCAAAAGCGGTCATCTCCGTTTTTCCACCCTTCGTGCTTTGGAGTCGAGAGATATAGGACTTGTGCTTCGGGACCCAATGGCCATTTTGGCAGGGTCAATGTTGATGCTCCGTCAAAGCTCATTTTAAAAATGCAACTTTAAAAATGACATGCAAAAATGGCCAATGTGTACGTCGCCCATTTAGTGGAAACCATCCCAAACAATTAGCAACCCAAGTGCACGTGCTCCCTGATAGGTTTTGAGTCTTCAATGAGTCCTGGCCTATTGACCACAGGTGGGGACTATTGTTATTTATTTATTTATTTTCATTTATGTTCTTTCTAGTCCACCTTTCTTGCAGGAACTCAAGGTGAATTACACATAGTGAATGAGTATAGTGAGCAAAATGGGACATGCAGTAATCTATCCATTAGGATATTAGTAGTTGAGAACCACCCGAAAGAAACAGAAGCATAGCATAAGAACTGACATGACACATTAAGCAGGACAGAAATTACATAATAGGATCCCACTGAAAATGCGCTGTATACAGCAGTATAGACCACCAGTCCCAATCATTTATCCAGGAAAGTTTGTGAAATCAGCATGGCATTGGTTTTTATACACCACTTTTCTCTATCTTTAAGGAGTCTCAAAGCGGCTTACAAGCGACTTCCCCTCCCCACAACAGATACCTTGTGAGGTAGGTGGGGCTGAGAGAGTTCAGAGAGAACTGTGACTAGCCCAAGGTCACCCACCAGGCTTCATGTGGAGGAGCGGGGAATCAAACCCGGTACTCCAGATCAGAATCCACTACTCTTAACCATTAAGCGAGCCACTGTGGTGGTGTGCTTAAGAGCGGTGGTTTGGAGCGGTGGACTCCGATCTGGAGAACCGGATTTGATTCCCCACTCCTCCACATGAGTGGTGGATGTTAATCTGGTGAACTGGATTCGTTTCCCCAATCCCCCAGACGAAGCCAGCTGGGTGACCTTGGGCGAGTCACACTCTCTCCACCCCACCTACCTCACAGGGTGTCTGTTGTTGGGAGGGAAAGGAAAGCTAATTGTAAGTCAGTTTGAATCTTCCTTCAGTGGCAGAAGAAGAAGAGTTGGTTTTTATATGCCGACTTTCTCTTCCACTTAAAGGCGAATCAAACCAGCTTACAATCACCTTCCCTTCCCCTCCCCACAACAGACACGCCGTGAGGTAGGTGGGGCTGAGAGTGTGTGGCTAGCCCAAGGTCACCCAACTAGCTTCATGTGTAGGAGTGGGGGGAAACCAACCCGGTTCACCAGATTAGCCTCCGCCGTTCATGTGGAGGAGTGGGGAATCAAACCCGGTTGCCCAGATCAGAGTCCACCGCTCCGAACCACCGCTCTTAACTGCTACATCACGTTGGCTTCCTTGGTGGTCTCCCATCCAAGTCCTGACCTTGCTTAGCTTCCGAGGTGTAAGGAGATTGGATTATACCATGCTGCCTTCCTTCCCACAACCAGTGCTAACAGTTTTACCAAAAGGCAATGCGCATAAATCCGAGCACCACCCAGACCGACCCTGAACGATGCACATATATAAAAACCACCCCTCCTCCTCCTCCTCCTCCTCCTCCTCCTCTATGCTGGCTCTCTCAAAAGCCTAAGGGCATCTCTCTTAGTTACAATGACAAGATGGAGCATTCAGCAGCTGCGTTGTCACAGGAACACAAAGGGACGCATCCGTTGCCATGCGCCTCCATACAAACGATACATTTGTAATAGGTTCAGGGTTGTGGGACTCAGAAGCCGGGCAGGTTCCTGACGTTTCTCAGGGAGCGTGCAGAGGACAGCGCCTTGGGTGGTGGCGAGCCCCCTCCCTTGGCCAGCAAAGCCAAGAGCTTCTCCCGCCAATGAGCCGCCCCGCGACGTCTCGGCGGGAGAGCACGTGCTTTTCAGCCAGGACTCCCGGTGGGGACAACTCCACGCTCACCTGCTCTGTTACCCAAAGAGATGGCATTTCTCGTTTCGTGACCTTGCAGTATTTGTTGGAGGGGGGTGGCAGTGGAGAGGCTGTTCCTTTTCATATCATCAAAAGCTTGACCTTTAAGACCGAGCGCTCCACGGTGCGAAAGGGCAGAAAAGGACAACGCCGGCGCTCTCCGCTCGAAAGGCCTCCTTATCTCCTGCCTGCTCTTCAAATAGGGACAGCGAACAGAGGCGGGGACCGCGGAGAGAACATTTACGACAGTGTACGCGAAGGGCACAATTCCCCCGCCAGCTCAAACTGGTTGAACCCATGCAAATAACTTCCGCGGAGTCTACCAAAGTCAGAATTGTCGTCTCTGACTGGCAGCCGCTCTCCAGGGCCTCAGGTGGAAGTCTTTGACATGTCCTATTACCTGAACCTGTCAACTAGAGATGCCAGGGATTGAACCTGGGTCTTCTGCAGGCCAAGGAGATGTTCCACCACTGAGCCATGGCCCCTTACTAAGGGCTACCTCGAGAATATAGCAGATTATGAAAACACAGTAGTTATGTATGGCTGGTTTATATTAGGTTTATGAAAGTGTACTTGTAGGGCATATTTACCCCATAAGCTTAAGCTGGTTGAACACATGAAGCTGCCTCTTTCCAAAGGGAGGACATGTTCATGGAGGAAAGGGGTATTCTTGGCTACTAGTAAAGATGGATACTAGTCATGATGCATACCTATTCTCTCCAGGATCAGAGGAGCATGCCTATGATATTAGGATAAATGCTGCTGCAGTCGTCTTGTTTGTGGGCTGCCTAGAAGCACCTGGTTGGCCACTGTGTGAACAGGCTGTTGGACTCGATGGGCCTTGGTTTGATCCAGCATGACCTTTCTTATGTTCTATCAAAGTCAGAATTGTCTACTCGGACTGGCAGCAGCTGTCCAAGGTCTTGGGCATAGGTCTTTCATATCAACTTCTGTGCATGTGTGTGTTAAGTGCCGTCAAGTCGCTTCAGACTCATGGCGACCCTATGAATCAATGTCCTCCAAAATGTCCTATCTTTGACAGCCTTGCTCAGGTCTTGAAAACTGAGGGCTGTGGCTGCCTTTATTGAGTCAGTCCATCACTTGTTGGGTCTTCCTCTTTTCCTGCTGCCCTCAACTTTTCCTAGCATGACGATCTTTTCTAGTGACTCTTGCCTTCTCATAATGTGACCAAAATACGATAGCCTCAGTTCAGTCATCAACTTCTGCCTGACCCTTTTAACTGGAGATACTGGGTGACTGAACCAGGGACCTTCTGCATGCAAAGCCAATGGGCTACCATTGAAACATAGGCTCATCACTGAAAAATATTAAGAATAATGGTTACATAAAAGAGGTGTAATCTTGTCAGGGGAGGGAAGGCAGCAGGGTTTAGCCCAATCTCGTCTGATTTCAGATGCTAAGCAAGGTCGGCCCTGGTTAGAATTTGGATGGGAGACCGCCAAGAAAGTCCAGGGTTGATACACAGAGGCAGGCAGTGGCAAACCACTTCTGTCCATCTCTTGCTGTGACCAGGATGGCCCAGGCTAGCTTGATCTCATCAGATCTTGGCAGCTAAGCAGTGCTAGCCCTGGTTACTATTTGGATGGGTGTCCACCAAGGAACACCAGGGTTGCTGTGCAGAGGAAAGCACTGGCAAACCACCTCTGCTAGTCTCTTATCTTGAAAACCCCATAACTGGTTGCCATAAGTCAGCTGCGACTTGACGGCACTTTATGCACGCAATCTTGCCCGAGCTTGGCCATGGTTAGTACTTAGATGGG
This sequence comes from Euleptes europaea, assembly GCF_029931775.1. Lineage (NCBI taxonomy): Eukaryota > Metazoa > Chordata > Lepidosauria > Squamata > Sphaerodactylidae > Euleptes > Euleptes europaea. The sequence goes on from NC_079332.1 coordinate 12,511,801, forward strand.
AGACCACCAAGGAAGACTGGGGGTGCTATGGTGTAGTGGTTAAGAGCGGTGGTTTGGAGCAGTGGACTCTCATCTGGAGAACCAGGTTTGATTCCCCACTCCTCAACATGAGCGGTGCAGGCTATTCTGGTGAACTGGGTTGGTTTCCCCACTCCTCCACATGAAGCCAGCAGAGTGGCCTTGGGCTAGTAACAGCTCTTAGAGCTCTCTCAGCCCCGCCTACCTCACAGGGTGTCTGTTGTGGGGAGGGGGAGGGAAAGGGAAGGTGACTGTAAGCCAGTTTGATTCTTCCTTAAGTGGTAGAGAAAGTTGGCATATAAAAACCAACTCTTTTTCTTCTTCTGTGCAGAGGAACTATGCACATCAAGTCTATTTTGACTGACATTTTCTTCTCCATCAGGATTGATCCTGGCACCTTCTGCATACAAAACATTTTCTCTTCTACTAAGCGATGGCTTTTCCCCAGATTCCCTCTGCTGCATTGCATGGGAAATGTGTTCATTGATGATTTATGTGCCTAAATATATTGCTTAATGATAGTCCTTTTCAAGCATCAAACACCGGATTGACCCAACGCAAAAATGCTGAATGGGAAATGAAGGAAATGAGGCTATCCTTCGACATATCTATGTCATTTTTACTGTAATACTGCATTCCTATTACTGCAAGACATTGCAAATTAATTTTAAAAGAGGATTGTGTTAATGAGCGGGGAAAATAGGAAGCATGGGTTCCCTAAAGATTGCTTTTAGCTCAGTTCCAGGTTTTTTTTAAAAAAAATATCATCCCTACATATATATTTCCCTTTCAGCAAACTGTGTTTTACAGTGCCTACAAAAACCTACTCTACCACTGCTAATTTGAATGCCCTCCAAGTTGATTTTAATGGTCACTAGGTCCCATTGGCCGATTGGGACACCTTCACAATGTTTAGTTATTATTTAAGATGTCAATAAAGATATTGCATTGTATTGTATTGTATTGTATTGCATTGTATTATTATTATTTTTGTTTTTGTATGCATCGATTTAGCAGTTTTATTGTGTATATTTACTATTAATCCAGAATTTTATTAACCTAATAATTCCTTTTATTATGTATCTGTGGTATCCTTGACATGTTTGTAACGGCATATGACTAAATGCAAATAAAACCATTCCTTCATTCTCAAAAACCTACTCATGGAGATATGCAGATGCCTCTAAAGGAGGCTTCGAAATCTCTTGCTGAGAACTCGCCTAGAATTTCCTTTGCTAACTTTCCGGTACTTTCCAATCCATACTCTCTGTCTACTACGGCTAGGTGATTAGTTCCATTTGGAAACAGTGGGTCAGGTTTTCCAATATTCCCCATATTTCCCCCCTTCAGTCGTAAACACAGTAGACGGGTGCTTATCTGCTGAGAACGGCTGAAGTTATACAGTTGTTCTGGCTGGGATGGGGGGAGAGAGAGCGAGCGCGAGAGCTGGAAATACTTAACTGGATTTAATCGGAACACCTGTCCTTTTGGAGGCTTTTCAAAAGTACTCCATCAATTTATTAGCGTATAATACTTGCCCGCGCCCGAGAAACTCTTCTTTTTCTGGCACGCTTGAAGGTGTTTCTGGCCCGCGTGCGGCAGAGATGCAAGCGGAGACGAGACAGGGAAAGTTCTGCACTGTGGTTTCCCAAAGCCGGGGAGATGCAAATGAGCCAACTCCATTTCGGGGAAACTTTTTTGACTTCTACAAAGTCAAAAAGCCTTTGGAAAACATGGGAGGCAGAGTCAAAACAGCTGTCAGTGCGGGACTAAATCCAGTCTGGGCGGGGAATGAGTTCATTCTGCCTTTGCCGCGGGATTCATCTCATGCGCTGGTCCCAAAGGGGGTATTTTATATACTGATTTGAATATATAGCCTCATAAGGACTTTGTTGGTGCAGCTAGCTTAATACTATCTACTCCATTAGTTATCTATAACAGGAGAATTACACAACTTTAAGGTTGACAATGAGGAAATTGAAATTGTTGAAGGCTTTCTATCCCTTGGCTCCACCGTCCACCAAAAGGGAGACTGCAGCCAAGAAATCAGAAGGAGGTTGAGATTGGGAAGGGCAGCCATGAAGGAGCTAGAAATGATTCTGAAGTGTAAGGATGTGTCACTGGCCACCAAGATTAGGTTAATCCATGCCATCGTATTCCCTGTTACTATGTATGGGTGCGAAAGCTGACAATGAAGAAAGCTGAATGGAAGAAAGTAGGCTCTTTGGAAATGTGGTGTTGGGGGAGTGTGTTACGGATACCGTGGACTGCCAAAAAAACAGTGGTTTATAGATCATATCAAGCCTGAACTGACCCTAGAAGCGAAAATGACTAAACTGAGGCTGTCGTACTTTGGACATATGAGAAGACAAGAGTCACCGGAAAAGACAATCATGCTAGGAAAAGTGGAAGGCAGCAGGAAAAGAGGAAGACCCAGCAAGAGATGGATGGACTCTATAAAGGAAGCCGCTTCCCTCAATTTGCAAGACCTGAGCAAGGCTGTTAAGGAAAGGACACTTTGGAGGACATTGGTTCATAGGGTCGCCATGAGTCGGAAACAACTTGACGGCACTTAACACACACACACATAATGGTTGGCGGATTCCTGGCTGAAATTATACATCGGTATAGTAGTTAAGGGTGTTGGACATTAATTGTCTCGTTGCCTTAGACAGATGCCTGCGTCATTTGTTTTTTCCCCCTCTGTTCAACAATCCTAGTCCAACTGCCAATGCCAAAACCTTTAATGGCATAAAAACTTAAATTAAACAATAAAAATATATATTACATGTAGATCAAAGTATGTTACAGTCATATATTTTGGTCACATTATGAGAAGGCAAGAGTCCCTAGAAAGGAGTCATGCTAGGAAAAGTTGAGGGCAGCAGGAAAAGAGGAAGACCCAACAAGAGATGGATGGACTCAATAAAGGAAGCCACAGCCCTCAATTGACTAGTATCCATTTTGACTAGTCTCCATGGATAGCCCTGTCCTCCATGATCATGTCCACTCCCCTCTTCAAGCCTTCCAAGCTGGCAGCCATCACCACATCCTGGGGCAGGGAGTCCCACAGTTCAACTCTGCGTTGTGTGAAGAAATGCTTCCTTTGGACGGTTTTGAATCTCTCGCCCTCCAGCTTCAGCAGATGACAACCACGTTCTGGTATTACGAGAGAAGGGGAAAAGAATTCCACGCGCTTTCCACCGACCGTAGGCAATCCTGACCAATAAAGACCGTCCTGCCAAATCAATATTCAGCACAGGGATGCTAAAGAATTATAATTGGTGTCATTCATGTCCGAGTTGGTAATGAAAGGGAAACAGATGGCCTTTTTCGGCCGAGAACTTTTTAGGGGTACGCGGGGTCTCTTAAAATCTCTTTATGCGCAAGGCGACGGTACCTAAAGATGCCGTGTTTACTTTGGCCGCCTTATAAATGCCAGTCTGTGCGCCATTGGCTTTTTTATAGACTTGAGTGGTCATTTTATTTTATTTCTTGTCTGTTGTGAGATTTCCTCCCCCTCCCCCTTTACAGCCGACATCATCAAATGGGAAGAACTGCCGAATGGCAGAACGGGAGGTCTTCCGATAAAAGTTTTTAAGCAAAGTATCTCCCCCCCCCTTCCTAACCTGTTCAAGATTAATGCTGCCAGTCGAGCGCTGGCTCTGCTCACCAGCTGCGAGCAGAGCGGCGAGTTTTCTGCCAACAAACAGGTGCGGGAGGTTCGGTGGGTTACTTTTTGTGCCTTCGAACGCGGCAGGAGAATTAGCAGCATTTCGCTTACTTAAGGGCGCTTTCGCACATGCAGAATAATCCACTTTCAATGCACTTTGCAGCTGGATTTTAATGGCCGTTTATGCAGGGCCAATTTTGATGCGCGCTCAAAGCTCTTTTTTTAAATGCAACTTTTAAAACGCCTATTCACGGTCCCAATGCAAAAGGAGAAATCCCCCCCCTTCGCCTGCTCCTTCATTCCTTTGTTTAAATAGCCATTAGCAATCGCTGGTTGAATAGCTAGCACGCAGCTGTGATTTTGCATGCTTCCTTGAGGGGATTCTTCAAGGCGGGGGCAGAGCAAACACAAAAAGGTCACGTTAAAGGGGCTCTTAAGAAATGCGGAGCGGGTATGCGCCAGCTTCGCAGTCATTTCCTGAATGACTGTTCAGTGTGAAAAACTCAAAAAAATACGTGGGGCACTTCAACCTCGAATGCGCTGCTAATAACCACGCATAAATGGCCAATGTGTTAAACAGCAAACTCCACTTGCAAACAATTGTTAAAGTGCATTGAAAGTGCATTATTCAGCATGTGTGACAGCCCCGACAGTTTCCCACAGCTCAAAAAGTGTCCTACTTTCCTCCTCCTCCTCCTCAAATCATAGAGTTGATGACTTTGAGTGAGGAAATTCCTCGAGATTGCCGCTGGAGCACAAGAGAACATGAAGCTGCCTTACAGTGACTCAAACGGTCAGTCCATCAAGGTCAGTATTGTCTACGCTGATTGAAAGCAGCTTTCCAGAATCTCAGGTAGAGGTCTTTCTCATCATCTACTACCTGATCCTTTTAGATTTCGATGCCAGGGATTGAACTCGGGACCTTCTGAAGGCCAAGCAGAGGCTCCACCCCTGAGCCACAGCGCCTCCCCTGACACATGCCACTCCAGCCAGATGTTGTGTAAACTTTGGTAAGTAGCTAGCAGTCAAAGAGAATAGAAGACTAAAAATATCCACCCAACCAATTGCTGTATATATAGATTCATAGAGCTGGAAGGGGCCATAGAGGCCATCTAGTCCATTCCCCTGCTTAATGCAGGATCAGCCTAGAGCATCCCTGACAAGTGTTTGTCCAGCCTCTGCTTAAAGACTGCCAGTGAGGGGGAGCTCACCACCTCCCTAGGTAGCCGATTCCACTGTCGAACAACTCTGCCTGTAAAAAAAAAAATCCTAATATCCAGCCGGTACCTTTCCGCCCGCAATTTAAACCCATTATTGCAAGTCATAAGAACATAAGAAAGGCCGTGCTGGATCAGACCAAGGCCCATCAAGACCAGCAGTCTGTTCACACAGTGGCCAACCAGGTGCCTCTAGGAAGCCCACAAACACGACAACTGCTGCAGCATTATCTTCCCTGTGTTCCTCAGCACCTAATATAATAGGCATGCTCCTCTGATACTGTAGAAAATCATGACTAGTATCCATTTACTAGCAGCCACGGATACCCCTCTCCTCCATGAACATGTCCACTCCCCTCTTCAAACCTTCCAAGCTGGCAGCCATTACCACCTCCTGGGGCAGGGAGTTCCACAATTGAACTCTGCGTTGTGTGAAGAAAGACTTCCTTTTATTTGTTTTGCATCTCTCACCCTCCAGCTTCGGCAGATGACCCCGCGTTCTAGCATTATGGGAGAGGGAGAAGAGCATCTCCCTGTCCACTCTCTCCATACCATGCATCATTTTATAGACCTCGATCATGGCCTATCCTCTCCTGCCAAGAGGAACAGCTCCCTGCCCTCCTCTAAGTGACAGCCCTTCAAATACTTCAGGAGCGCAATCGTGTCCCCTCTCAACCTCCTCTCCTACCTGGACCCCCTTCCTGCTGAAACATCCCGTAGGAGTCAGGCAAGAAAACCGCAAAGTTTCTTTTGGGGGGGGGGGAAGAGATACTTGATCGCACTTAATCGCCCATGAACATTTCAGCCAACTGCTGAAATATCCTGTAGGAGTCAGGCAAGAAAACTGCAAGTTTCTTTTTTGGGGGGCGAGAGAAGAGGTACTCGATCGCACTTAATCGCCCATGAAAATTTCAGCCAACTGCAGGTGTACTCAATTAACATCTCATTTAAAAAAAAAAATCCTCTCTTGAACTTCAAGTCAGCCCCGTCCGCCTTGAATAGTGCAAATGAAGGGTATAATTGATAGCCGCAGCCGTGCTAGGTTAACTGTTTTAATAACATTCTGGCTCTCCCGAGAATGTCAGCTCTATTTCATCAATACAAAGGATCCGCGCCAAAGAAGCGTCAGAGTTTTTAACTGAGCTTCTCGAAGGCCACCGCAAGGCAAAAGGTTCTTTTAAAAATCCATGTTTAGGAATATCTGCGCATACTTCATAGTTGATGGCAAAGCCATAGTTTTTCGCCACCGCATTACACCCCATTACAATTTCTGGGCCAGCCCCACAAAAAAAGAGTTGTATAGTGGTTAGAGTCCCAATGTGGCATCCATTAGGGTTGCCAACTGCCAGGTAGTAGTAGGAGATCTCCTGCTAATACAACTGAACTCCAGCTGATAGAGATCAGATTGCCTGGAGAAAAATGGCCGCTTTGGCCATTGGACTCTATGGCATTGAAGTCCCTCCCCTCCCCAAACCCTGCCCTCCTCAGGCTCCGCCCCAAAAATCTCCCGCCGGTGGCGAAGAGGGACCTGGCAACCCTAGCACCCATGGGTGCCGTGGCTGCCACCAGTTTCAATTTTATTCTCTCTCACACTCCTCTTTCCTAGTCTTGGACTTCCTCTGGGTATGCGTATGGCTCCCCAGCCGTTATTTTATGATCACACCCACCATAGGGTTGCCAGGTCCCTCTTTGCCACTGGCGGGAGGTTTTTGGGGTGGAGCCTGAGGAGGGTGGGGTTTGGGGAGGGGACGGTGTTCAATGCCACAGGGTCCGATTGCCGAAGCGGCCATTTTCTCCAGGGGGACTGACCTCTATCGGCTGGAGATCAGTTGTAATAGCAGGAGATCTCCAGCTAGTACCTGGAGGTTGGCCACCCTACTTGGGATAGGGTGTCAAAGGAACACCCAAGCCCTCCGGGGTTCATTCCTGCTTCAATCCTTCCTTGGTGGTCTCCCATCCAAGTACTAACCAGGGCCAATCCTGCTTAGCTTCCAAGATCTGATGAGTTTGGGGTAACCTGGGCCACCGATGTCAGGACAGGCCTTAGGTAAAACACTATTAATCTTCCCGGGGATGTTGCTGGTATGTTGTTTGTTCTTCCCTTCCTTCCTTCCCTCTTTCCCAATTTCTACCGTTTCATGTGTCTGGCTCTTGCCTCCTTGTTAGTTTTTAAAGCAACTGATTTCCTCTTCCCCCAACTGCACCATTTTAATAATATGAAACGTCTTGCGTCCTGCTGATTTTTTTAATAGCTTTTTTAATTGATATTGTATTTTTCATTATTAGATATTTTATTGATACCAGTTTTGTGCTATGTAGAGTATTGTTAGGTCCTTCTGAAACTGACTCTCTAACAGTTTAGGATTGCCAGGTCCCTCTTCCCCACTGGTGGGAGGTTATTGGGGCGGAGCCTGAGGAGGGAGGGGTCTGGGGAGGGGAGGGGCTTCAGTGCCATAGAGCCCAATTGCTGAAGAGACCATTTTCTCCAGGGGAACTGATCTCTCTCAGTTGGAGATCGGTTGTAATAGCAGGAGATCTCCAGCTAGTACTGGAGGTTGGCAACCCTACCCACACTGCAATATATCACTTGATCCCAATCTGTCTGGATCTGGGGACATCCCTTTCTTCTCCCCTACGACTGTTTCCAGGAGATCCTCCTGGACAGGTTGTTTTCCTTGAACCCCGGGCAGCTATTAACTGCAGGAAAGCCGTCGAACGGGAATCTCACATTAAATGGTTTCTAAGTTCCTTAATCTAATGCGCAGGGCTGTGTGTTGATGCGAGTGAATTGAAATTCTTTCGCTCCCTCTTTTCAATAAAGCTTAAATGAGTGCGGTGAAGGGTGGCGGGATTTTGACAGACAAGGACCCTCCCGACGCTCGCTAGGCACTGCCGCCGAAGAGAAGAACAAATTGTGCGCCCTTCAAACCGGAAGGCTCCGTCGTTCTCCTCCTCTGGTTTCTTCTGATGCAGGAATTGGCCTGTCAGCCTTCAAACCTCTCTCCTTGGGACGACGTTGCTTTAAAATATAAAGGACTCCTTATGCCTGCTGGAACAAATGTCTACAATTTTTGAGGGCCAGAGTGGTGTGGTGGTTAAGAGTGGCAGACTCTAATGTGGAAAACAGGGTTTGTTTCCCCGCTCCTCCACATGAAGCCTGTTGGGTGACCTTGGGCCGGTCAGTTCTCTCCAAACTCTCTCAGCCCCACCGACCTCACAAGGAGCCTGTTGTGGGGAGAAGGGATTGTGATTGTAAACTGCTTTGAGACTCCTTAAAGTAGAGAAAAGAGGGGTCCTCCTCCTCCTCCTCCTCTTCTTCTTCTCCTTCTCCTTCTCTTCTCCTCCTCTTCCTCTTCCTCCTTCTTCCTCTTCTTCTTCTTCTTCCTCTTCTTGTTTCACTTCAAACCCGAGAATCTGGCTTGTACATGAATTGGGTGGGGAAGCTGGTAAGACACTTACATGTATTGCTTTCTTGACCAATAATTAGGAGCTTCGTGGCACAGGGGGGTAAGTTGCAGTACTGCAGTCCAAGCTCTGCTCAATACCTGATTTTGATCCAGAAAAGAGGGGTGGTGGTGGTGGTGGTGGTGGTGATCATCGTCGTCGTTGTCGTTGTCCTCCTCCTCCCCTCCTCCTCCTCTTCTTCTGGTCCCCTTGAGGGTTGCCAATAATCCAGATTAGCCTCATTTTATCAGAGCTGGGAAGTTAATCAGGGTCATTTCTTGGATAGGAGACCACCAAGAAAGACTCTGCAAAGGAAGGCAATGGCTGAGCGGAGAGTCCCTGGAGAGCTGCTGCCAGTCAGAGTAGACAATACCAACCTTGATGGACCAATGGTCTGATTCAGTATAAGGCAGGTTCATGTGTTCGTGTGTTCAAACCACCTCTGCTCATCTCTTGGCCGTGGGATCCCCGTGATTCAGCTGCAACTCGGCAGCACACAATTATTATTACTTCAGGTGTGTTGGCTTTGCTGACCACAATAAATTGAAATTGAATATTACTTCAGGTGCCTTGTTTGGGAATGAAATAGGGTTGCCAGGTCCCTCTTCGCCATCAGCGGGAGGTTGTTCGGGTGGAGTCCGAGGAGGGCAGGGTTTGGGGAGGGGAGGGACTGCAATGCCATAGAGTCCAATGGCCAAAGCGGCCCTTTTCTCCAGGGGAACGGATCTCTATCGGCTGGAGACCAGTTGTGATAGCAGGAGATCTCCAGCTAGTACCTGGAGGTTGGCAACCCTAGAATGAAAGCTGTAGACTGAGAATGTCATCATTGCGGAGAGAGGGTTGAGAAGAGGGGGGGAAGAGACATCAGATCTTCAGCAGATGAAGTTCTTTTGAACCATTGCAAAAAAAAAAACACCCTCCAATAATGAATACCCAAATTAGGCTAAATGTCGACAATTTAATTATAATTCCGTAATGGGTCAGCTACTTTCTCCCCCGTAAGTGAACAAAGCATTGATTTTGTGGAATTTCGGCATGGGATAGAGGTCATTTAACAAGGGTGTTCTCTCCCTTATCGTTTTCTTATTTATAAGCCTGCCGAGATATCTCTTTTTCAATCTGTAATTAGTATAGAGGGCCTGTAATATAGGAGCCGCTCCGGTTCATCTGGCAAAGCGCACCGGCGGGGAAGGCGTCTCTCTCGTTCCTTTGCGCCTGAGAAGGGAACATGGACAAGTACCGGTTCTGCCGCTGACCCGATTAGTTTGCTACACGTTTAAGGGCACGGTTCTGGCACAGGCAAAGCGTGGAAATTGGCAGGTTCGCGGTGACGAGGGGGTTGTGTTCGTGAAATAAGCCCAGCTAATTCGCCAAAGGTGACTCTTCGTAAAATATTATGTGCCCCCAAAACACCAAAGGCTACTTCATCCGGGATGTAAAAAAAATGGCCAGACCACATCGGGCGGCAGCTTGAAATCCAGATTGCGCGTCGATTTTGGGTCTTGCCAACTCAGTTATGGCTTTTAAAGAGCTGAGTTATGGGTCGCCGGGCAGCGCCAAGCAATTGGCGGGAGGGTTTGGAGGAGCACAGTGTTGGGGTAGACTTTTTAAAAAAGGAGGCCTCGGTTACTTGCAGGGTGTTCTTAACGGAAGTGACAAAGGGATTGCTGGAAACTGTGCTAAAACCAGGAGGAGGAGGAGGAGGAGGAGGAGGAGAGGAGGAGGAGGAGGAAGAAGAAGAAGAAGAAGAGGAGGAGGAGGAGGAGGAGGAGGAGGAGGAGGAGGAGTTGGTTTTTATATGCTGAGTTTCTCTAGCACTTAAGGAAGAATCAATCACCTTCCCTTCTTCTCCCCACAACAGACACCCTGTGAGGTAGGGGAGGCTGAGAGAGCTCTAAGAGTACTGTGAATAGCCCAAGGTCACCCAGCAGGCTTCATGTGGAGGAGTGGGGAAACCAACCCGGTTCACCAGCTTAGAATCTGCCGCTCATGTGGAGGAGTGGGGAATCCAAGCCGGTTCTCCAGATCAGACTCCACCGCTCCAAACCACCACTCTTAACCACTACACCATGCTGGCACTTAACTTGGTACCAGCCAGAACTGCTCTTTGTCACTTCTGGCAAGAACTTCCGCTAAGTACACGAGTCTGGGATTCTTAAAGAAAATTCTCCTGGCACCGATCCAAGTGGTGGCAGATAATGAGACCGGTGGATGGAGGAATCCCCTGTCTCCATTGGGGGCTTGGCAGCCCTAGCAAGGATGTTGACCAAGCTCAGCCAGCAGGCTTCATGGGGAGGAGTGGGGAATCGAACTCCATTCTCCAGATTAGAGTCTGCCTCTCTGAACCACTACACTACGCTGGCTCTCACTGGGAGGGGTTTTCAAGGCAAGAGATGAGCAGAGGTGGGTTGCTGTTGCCATCCTCTGCATAGTAGCCCTGGTCCTCCATGGATGTCTCCCATCCAAGTGCTAACCATGGCTGACCCTTCTTGAGCTCTGATGAGCTCGAGACTAGTCTGGGCTGTTCAGGCTCTATGGTTTTTACCACAGAGATTTTCAGGGGTTCCTGTAGCCTCGTGATGGCAGCGTGGTGTATTGGTTAAGAGCGGTGGCTTGGTGCGGCGGACTCTGGTCTGGAGAACGGGCTTTGATTCCCCCCTCTTCCACATGAGCGGCGGATGCTGATCTGGCGAACCGGGTTGGTTCCCCCACTCCTCCACACGAAGCCAGCTGGGTGACCTTGGGCTAGTCACAGCTCTCTTAGAGCTCTCTCAGCCCCACCTACCTCCCAGGGTGTCTGTTGTGGGGAGGGGAAGGGAAGGTGATTGTAAGCCGGTTTGATTCTTCCTTAAGTGGTAGAGCACGTCGGCATATAAAAACCAACATTACTTTTGGGTTAGATGTGTGACCCTCCACCCCGGAAATCTCTCAGGGGTTGCAGGGAGAGGCCTGACCACCCTCAGTCAGCAAAAGTTCTGTCTCTGAGCCAGAGTTTCTACGCTCTTCAGAAGGAACTTTTGCACTTGCATAGACGGTGAAAAACAATACCCGCAGAATGATAAGCAGGTGATTCTCGAGTCTGATGTGAGCACAAAAATACCGGCAGATGGAACTCCATAAACGCAGAATTAGAATAGCAAAAAATAAACAGGTGCAACTAATTCCTTCAAGCTGAAAAAGATGAATTAATCTGAGGGGTGATGGTTCCCCTCCCCACACCTTAATGATGCCGTCACGGTTCAAGAACAAAGCGAACTATTGTCTGGCTGCGTGTAATATTTAGAGATAATTTCTCGGTTCCACTCGATGCAGCCCTGCCGTCGTTCCTCATTCATTCTCTTTCCAGGGGCACACAAACCTTCCTGGAGACTTCCACCGGGCCCTCGAGTCCCGTGTCCAGGGAGGGAAGGTTTTGACCAGCCACGATCAGAAACCGCTCCCTGTATTTCCTTGCCTTTTTGTCCGCAGTGTTGAAGAAGGACGCCCTTTCCTGAGACATTCTCAGCATTCCTTGCAAAAATACCCATAGGCTCTTTGATTTGCACTCTCGGTTACCTTCACTGGCCTAGTCAGTATGGTGGCATCTCAGTATGGTCAGTAGGTTTGCCAACCTCCAGGTCGTAGCTGGAGATCTTCCACTATTGCAACTGGCCTCCAGCCGATAGAGATCAGTTCACCTGGAGAAAATGGCCGCTTTGGCAATTGGACTCTATGACCAGATTAGCCTCCGCCGCTTATGTGGAGGAGTGGGGACTCAAAGCCGGTTCTCCAGATCAGAGTCCGCCGCGCCAAGCCACCGCTCTTAACCACTATCTCAATCATGATGGGATTCCTGATTGTTTGTGATGAATCCTGCAAGTGGCTTCTTGGCGGTCCTCTGCCTTCACGTCACTAAAATAGTTCCGTAGTGCCATAACACCACCTTTTTCACTGTGTCATCCCTGACTGACCAGGGGTCATATTTATTTATTTAGCCTTCGACAATCATTTTATTGAATTGATAATCCGCCTTCCCCATCTGGGATCTGGCTCAGGGTGACTCAAATAGATATACATTATTCCGAAAACACAATAAAAACCCTTTAAAACAATAGTTTCAAAGACCAGCCCATAACATCCATATCAACGATAGCACATATCAAGGCTTGAGTAGCGTGATACATAGGCCACAGCAAAACCCAGTTTATCCCTATGTCCCATAAGAACATAAGAAAGGCCATGCTGGATCAAGCCAAGGCCTATCAGATCCAGCAGTCTGTTCACACAGTAGCCAACCAGGTGCTTCTAGGAAGCCCACAAACCAGACAACTGCAGCAGCATTATCCTGCCTGTGTTCCACAACACCCAATATCATAGACATGCTCCTCTGATCCCAAAAAGAATAGGTATGCATCATGACTAGTATCCATTTTGACTATTAGCCACAGAGAGCCCTCTCCTCCATGAATATGTCCACTCCCCTCCGAAAGCCTTCCAAGTTGGCATCCATCACCACATCCTGGGGCAGGGAGTTCCACCATTGAGCTCTGCGTTGTGTGAAGAAAGACTTTCTTTTGTCTGTTTTGAATCTCTCACCCTTCAGCTTCAGAAGATGACCCCGCGTTCTGGTATTCTGAGAGAGGGAGAAAAGCTTCTCCCTCTTCACACCATGCATCATTGTATAGACCTCGATCGTGTCTCCCCTTAACCGCCTTCTTTCCAGGTGAAATAGTCTACATACAATAACCCTTCTGTTGGAGAATATTCAGCCAAGTCGTAAGAGAACCGGAGTGTTTTCACATTTTCTTTTCGAATGCAAGCTCATCAAATTGAAACATCGGATGAGCCATATGCAGGTTGAATTTGATTTTGATCCTCCAGCACGGAGACCTTATCTGAACTTCCTTTTCTACACCGTTGACAGCCAGTGATAATACATCTCGTTGCCTCGAACGGCATTAGTCATACCCTTATGGCCTGTGACTCATCAACTGATGATGGAAATTACCTTTCTTCTCTTAAAAAAAACCACAACATCAATCCATCACTTTATACCAAGAGTTGTTGAAGGTACCTTGATGTGGGTTTAAAGAACGCATCATTCCCCGCGACATGAGTGCATTCATTGTGTGATCCCTGATTGGCTGAGATGAGCTTCATGAGTTCTTCAGGATATCCATCACTTTGTCCCTATTGAAGGGACCTTGATGTTGTTTTAAAGAATCCATAGTACCGTGACATCGACTCCCTCGTTGTGTGACCCCTGATTGGTTGGGATGAACTTTACGAGTCCGACGTGACATCCATCACTTTGCGCCAAGTTGTACTGAGAGGTCACGCAGTGGGGAGAGGGAAATCGGTCCATACAGGGTGTGACTACAGCTCTGAACCGGACCTCTGTGAGGTTTTATTCCCAAGACTCTAAGGTACATTAGAGTCGCTTTGTCACAAGCCACAGGGCGTGTAAGGAAGGAAGACTCAAAACATGATGCTTTCTTCCCTCCCAGTCTTATCAGAGAGGGTGAGGCGAAGAAACCTGTCCGAAGAGATACCAAAAGACCCTTTTACGGGTCGGGAAAAATAATTGCCAGATCGCAGGCTGACGGGATGGCCCGTCGGTTCTTTCGGTGTGCGGGCTGAGTGGCGTATCGCCCTGGGTTGCGAACGTACACCTCTCCTGTGCGATAAGAAAGCTGTCAGTGTCCTTATGAAAGCCTATGCTGTCTGTAGTGTTACTAGAGAGGAAGAACAATGGCCCATTTTTCATTTCCAACACTTGAGACATCCTGGACTTCTGCTGGAACTGTAGAAGGCGCCTTTAAGCATTCTCCTAGCTGAAAAGTTGCCACTTCATGTGTGAGCGGCTCCCACACGGCTGGGAGAACATCTCAATGATCCCACTGCATGGCCAACGCCGATTCCATGGGTCTCTTCTTAAAAAATGGAGACAAAGAGCTAAGCGGGGGGTGGGGGGCAGAGCGAAAAAGGATAAAACTGGGCAGAGGAATGAAGAACGAGGAAGGTAAACGATAGATTTGTACACATCAGCAAATAAAAAATGGGTTTCATGTTACCAGCTAGGTTAAATGGGGATCTGAATAATTTAAGAACATAAGAAAGGCCATGCTGGATCGGACCAAGGCTCGTCAAGTCCCGCAGTCTGGCCAACCAGGTGCCTCTAGGAAGCCCACAAGCAAGACGACTGCAGCCGCATTTATCCTGCCTGTGTTCCACAACACCTAATATAATAGGCCTGCTCCTCTGACCCTAGAGAGAATAGGTATGCATCATGGCTGCTATCCATTTTGACTGGTAGCCATAAATACCCCTCTCCTCCATGGTCATGTCCACTCCCCTCTTCCAGCCTTCCAAGTTGGCAGCCATCACCACATCCTGGGGCAAAGTATAAAGAGAGTTTAATACGGTCCAAGACCAGCATAAAAAACATACCAGATATACATACATAACACATATAAAAGTGCATCAAGTGTGAGCCCCTATAATATCTTACAATCTCTCACTCATAAAAGCCGTTAAACGCTTAATTAAAAAATATTACATGTTTGGAATTAGTATAAATATAAATATAAAATCGCTCAACCATTAAGTTCGACCCATGCACGCCTGATCCTCATTGCTTGCCACCCAAATTTGGCCACTTTAAAAGTTATCTCCATATCCTCGTCTGAGAGCATGTTAGAAAGACTAAAAGCTCTGGATCGCCCTGGGAGGTCCGCTAATACAGAAAGAACGGCTTCTCGTATCTTGTTGTACATTTTGCATTCAAACACAACGTGCTCAAGGGTCTCAGTACTCCCATCAGAGCAGGGGCACAACCGTCCTGCATATGGTATCTTTTCGTATCTCCCTTCCAAGACGGCTGAAGGGAGGGCGTTACAACGCATCAGGGTGAAGGCCCTCCTGTAGTCTGGACTATCTAAGTGGGAAAGGTAAGACATCGGGACCACGTCGGTAAGAGTGCTGCGACTGTAGCACATGTTTTTGATCTCAGCCTCCAGCTTCAGCAGAGGACCCCGCATTCTGGCACTACGAGAGAGGGAGAAAAGCTTCTCCCTGTCCGCTCTCTCCATACCATGCATCCTTTTATAGACCTCGATCGTGTCTCGCCTGAACCGCCTCCTTTCCAAGCGGAGCAGCCCTAAGCATTTCATAGGGCAGTTGCTCTAGCTCCCCCGATCCTTTTGGTTGCTCTTTTCCGCACCTTCTGCATCTTGAGTGGAAACGTTGAAGAAAACCCTTGCAGTAGATACTGGGCCCCAGAAATTTGTTCGGGGGGGAGCAGGCTGTTAAAAGAAACATCTACCTCTCTGATTCTCTGGTCCCACAATTATTGCGGCTGGAGGAAGATGAAATTCTCTAGAGAGGAAGCGGGCCCTGACCCAGGGGCTTTACGGGGGGACATGATAGAGATTTATAAGAACTCGGCATGGCAGAGAGATCTTTATTTATTTATTAGGGGTTTTATACGCTGCCTCTCCAGAGAGCTGCCCGGGGCAGCTCTCAAATAAAAGCATTAAAAAAATAAAAAAAACAGGGACATAAATTATCGATATTAAAACAAGCCGTTGAGCGCCCTGAAAAATATCCATAAAACAATCCTCAGGCTAGAAACAGATCGTAAAATAACGGCACAGTTTCCCCCCGTTAAAACAACCGTTTTGTTTAAAAGGCTCAGTTAATAGCATTGTGTCAGCTGGGCACCTAAGACACCGTAAGGGAGGTATCGGGTTAGCCATAAGGCAGAGGTCAGTCCAAAGGCAAAGTGCCAACACTGGAAAGACCCCGTTGATATTTGCCCCCCTCCTCCTCTAAGCAGGTGGGGGCAGCAACAATAGATAGCAAGGTACTTCCTCAGCCCAATGTCCTAATACTATACCTTTGAGTTACCCAATAAAGTGGTTGGTACAGTCACAAATACTATCGCTCTAACAAGTAGTAAGTAAGTAAATATTTATTGCGGTCCTAGACCAGAATGCTGTTGTATGCAAAGAATTAAAAGTATAACATAGGTTATAAAGAGAAATATCATATCATCAACCAGACTCCATACGATGGATAATCATTCGTCACCACTAAAATATAAGATAAAATAATATTTTAAAAAATATATCTTCCACCTTAAGAGCCCCGTGGCGCAGAGTGGTAAGCTGCAGTACTGCAGTCCAAGCTCTGCTGTGTTCAATCCCGACGGCAGGTCGCCAGCTCAAGGTCGACTCAGCCTTCCATACCTCCGAGGTCGGTAAAATGACTACCCAGCTTGCTGGGGGTAAAGGGAAGATGACTGGGGAAGGCACTGGCAAACCACCCCATCTGCCTAGGAAACGTTGGGATGTGACGTCGCCCCATGGGTCAGGAATGACCCGGTGCTTGCACAGGGGACCTTTACCTTTTTAAAGGAAGATATATAATAATAACGGTGATCCTTCCCGCACCAGTATAGCCCAGTATCTTTAAGACCAGCCAGCCAAATTTTGCCACCTTAAAAGTCAACCGATTCCTATCTGATAACGTCGTATAAAGGTAAAACCTTCTATTCTTCCCTGGCAAGCCCTTCATTATAGGAACAAACAAAGCCTCCTGAATATGTTTATAGATTTTACAGTCAAACACAACATGTTCTAAAGATTCAGCATCCCCTCTTTACATAAATATTCACAATCCTCAGGAGGAATCCTTTTGTACCTTCAATCCAGAATAGCTGAGGGGGAGAGCCCTATAACGCAACAAGGTCGATGCTCTCCTATCATCTGGATTATCTAGCTCAGTGGTTCCCAAACTTTTCGGGCCGCTGCCCCCTTGGTGCCACAAACTCAACCCCAGCGCCCCTTGAAGGTAAAGGTAAAGGTCCCCTGTGCAAGCACCCGGTCATTCCTGACCCATGGGGTGACGTCACATCCCGACATTTCCTAGGAAGACTTTGTTCACGGGGTGGTTTGCCAGTGCCTTCCCTACCCTATCCAATAAAAAGCCTTGTTCGAAATAGGGGTTTGCATGACTCACTAAAGAAGGTAGTAACAATACAATTTCAAAACAGTAACGATTCATTGCAACATCTATTCAAAATCCAATTAAACCTTTTTAGCGGAGATTTATTCAACAAAACCGATGAACTTGATCTTCAAAGTTTGGAGGGGGGGGGAATTCTGATCGTTTCCACCAAATTTGCCGGCATGGTGCCTTAGCTCGATCTGTTGGGAATGAGTGAACAACACAGTTGAAGGGGACCACCTCTAGCGCCCCCCTGCTGCCCTCTCGCCTCTTACTGCCCCCCTAGGTAATCTCACCCCCCCAAGGGACGAGCAGAGGTGGCTTGCCGTTGCCTGCCTCTGCATAGCAACCCCGGACTTCGTTGGGGGTCCTGTGGCCTCCCTTGCTTAGACAGCTCCGAGTGTAATGCCCGAAATCATTATATGCTATGGGAAATGTATTGGAAATGTATTCTTTGATTTGGAATATATTCTTTGTACTTAATAAAGTATATCTGCACTCATGAACATGCCACACTCAGCATATTAGAGGTGGATAGTATAGTTACACCAAGCACTTGCATATGTTACAGGCCCCAAGTATAAGAGGCCCACTGTTGCTCCTTAGTTAGAAGCAAATTAAAGAATCCATAGATGGCTTTAGTATGCTTGCATAAGCTGGTTTTCCAGCGATAAGAACCAGCCAGGAACCCTCTTAGTTAGCTTTGGCAGCTGCCAGGGTCCAAGATAAGAAGAACTGCGGTAATTTAGGATCCAATAGAAAAGCACCTGATCCAATAGAAAAGCACCTGGTCACCATTTCTATGTAACGCCTCCGAATCTCTAATAGGGTATTCAAATCCTTAATTGTCCATTATTGGTCCTATGTATTGACACCATGTATTTCGTCTTCTGTACCTCCCATTACCAAAGATTATATCCGTGCTTGCACTCCTTTGATGTGTGTTCGAATTGCCCTGCGCATTTGGGCCAATTCTCACCCGGTATGTATATTGGACCTAATAAACTGCTTTAAACTCTCAACCTCCTACTGTGTTATTGTCATTGGGAATTAATACAATAATGCAGGCGTGTCACGAGGAGACGAAGCCAGGCTCGGCTATCGGGCTGCTGTCTCCCAGGTTGCCACCTGCCGAATCTCAGGAGCCGGCGGCAGCTGACATAGTCCCGAAGACGCGCTCCCTAGGACCCACTCCAAGCAACGGAACGCCCTTATAGCTGACTCCACCTCCAGCGGGGTGTAGTGGTTATGAGCGATGGTTTGGAGCAGTGGACTCTGATCTGGAGAACCGGGTTCAATCCCCCTCTCCTCCCCGTGAGCGGCGGAGGCTAATCTGGCGAACTGGATTGGTTTCCCCGCTCCTACGCACGAAGCCAGCTGGGTGACCTCGGGCCAGTCACAGCTCTCTCAGCCCCACCTCCCTCACAGTTGTGGGGAGGGGAAGGTGATTGTAAGCCACTTTGATTCTCCCCTTAAGTGGTAGAGAAAGTCAGCATATAAAAAAACTACTCTTCCTTCCTTTTCCTTTTTTAATCAAAGTTGAGCTGCTCTTTACCCCTTCTAGAATATTCTAGTACACTTCTTATCAGGATAGTTTTTTAGTCTTTTTTTCTTTTCTTTTTTGGCTCATCTACAAAATGTACTTTTCTGCACCCCTGGGGGGGGGTTTTCAGGAGTACGGAGAGACCCCACGTACACTTCTTATCACGATAGTTTTTAAGAGTCTTTTTTTCTTTTCTTTTTTGGCTCATCTACAAAATGTACTTTTCTGCACCCCTGGGGGAGCTTCAGGAGTACGGAGAGACCCCACGCCGCATCTATGGGCTGCCCCCGCTGTGTCGTTTTTATTGTCCCCATGGGGGACAGCCGGGTTTTTCTTAATTAGATACAGTTATTTAATTAAGGAGTCGGATTCTGACACAGACAAATTTTCCACTGGACGATCCTATTTGTCAAAAGCTTGGAGGGCCGTTGCAGTTGGAACGGTTGCTTTGGAAACTTCGTCGGCTGCCAAGAGTTAAACAGAAAACGGGCCAGTTAAGAGAGCCCGGTTGTGTTCTCGGGCATGGCGGCACCGATTAAAACTGGTTGCCAGGGCCTTTGGACGCCACCACCTCCGAAGAAAACCAGCCGTTTGTCTATCACCCTCGTCCCACTCCCAGCCTGAGCTATAACTGCGCGGGCCCAGCAGAAGCGCACCTGTCATAATATTTAAGCTGTGCCTGTCGGTGCCCCTCCTGCCCAGGCACAACGGCTGCCCGTTTCCAATCTTGTTGCGAAGGCGCATGACTCTGCTGACAGCCATGGAAGCTGAGCGCCAGATTATTGTCAAGCAGCCGGCGCTCGCGGAGAGGCCCGCCGCACGGCTCGGTAATGGCAGATATATATGTTCGGTTACGGCGCAATGTTGCAAAGGAGACCTGCTTGGCTCCGTGACGGCGCCGCGCGGCTAATGTCGATCAAACTATAACGTCCCTAAAAACTCTTTCCCCGCGTCGCCTGACAACGGCAGCGTCCCCGAAATGTTTGTTTTATGCTTGCGCGCCGTTCATGTCGACACCTCGTCGCCGTTCGGGAGAGCGCGCCTGCTTCAGAGACGACATTATACATCCAACTTTTTATATATAAAAAAGGCCAATTATGCAAATCTCTCCCCCACCTTTGTGGGTTTTTTTTTTTAAGGCAAGGAAGATCGACTGCCGTTGCAGAATCCCGAGCCTAGATGGTTATGTAGAAGCGCATTTTCCATTGCTAATGTGCCCTCCCTGCAACAAATTGCATAGATCGGTGGGGGCAGGAGGGAACGGTTTGTGTGCATCGGTTAGAAAATTGGCACCGCCAACGGCAGGAAATATCTGCATCTCTCCAAAGCATCCGTTTTCTCTAATCTGGAGATGAGCTGTAATTCCGGGGGGTCCCCAGATCCCCCCCGGAGGCTGGCATTGAGGTTGCCAGGTCCCTCTTCGCCACCGGCGGGAGGTTGTTGGGGCAGAGCCTGAGGAGGGCGGGGTGTGGGCAGGGGACTTCAATGCCATACAGTCCAATGGCCAAAGCGGCCCTTTTCTCCAGGTGAACTGATCTCTCTCGGCTGGAGATCAGTTGTAACAGCAGGAGAGCTCCAGCTAGTACCTGGAGGCTGGTGACCCTACATGCCGCAGGGTTGGGAACAGCAATGAAATCTTGGACTGCTAGTCCGAAGAGAGGCGACTAGAAGAGATTAAGCTGGTGCTTGGTATCTCATCCTTTTTGAAAAGTCTGGGCCTGTTTCGAAACAGACGCATTGATCAAATTTTGAGGTGGGTCCCCTAAAAAGGGGGGCACGCACACATCTATGCTGACTACAGAGAAACACCACGGAGGCACAGGAAGGGGCAGGAAGAGCCCCGTGTTCCCATCATGACCCTCAGCCAAGGTTGCCAACCTCCAGGTGGCTGAGAGAAAGTATAGTAAGTATAGTAAGGGCTCTATAAATGACATACAAACTCTTATTCTATAAGCCAGTGAATTTAGTGACAACTGATCTCCAGGCGACAGAGATCAGTTCATCTGGAGAAACTGGCTGCTTCGGAAGGTGGACTCTATGACCTTGTACCCCACTGAAGTCCCTCCCCTGCCCAAAACCCACCCTCCTCAGGCTCCAACCCCAAAACCTCAGGTATTTCCCAACCCTACCCTCAATGGATCAATTTTTATTTCAGTGACATGGCATATCCCAAAGGGTCAACGTGGGTTACGCATTCTTCTTTCGGTTGTCCGTTGTTGACAACTGGATATTCAAGCTGTGTGTGTGTAGAGTTGCCAGGTCCCTCTTTGCCACCAGCAGGAGGTTTTTTGGGGTGGAGCCTGAGGAGGGTAGGGTTTGGAGAGGGGAGAGACGTCAATGCTATAGAGTCCAATGGCCAAAGCGGCCATTTTCTCCAGGGGAACTGATCCCTATCGGCGGGAGATCAGTTGTAATAACAGGATATCTCCGGCTGCTACCTGGAGGTTGGCAACCCTAGTGCGGGGGGAAGTCATCCTATCTTGAGCGACTGGTACCCACGGTCGTCATAGAAACAGAAGAGGATGAGGGACCCGTGGTGGGGAGAAAAACACAAAAGGGAAACCAAACGTGCGCCCGTCGAACGATCGATGCTGAAGAAGTTGCCCTTTTTTAAAAAGGCACACAACGGAGGCATGAATAATTGAACCGAACGCCTGCCTTCTTCTGCTGGGGGAGAAGCTCCGCTTTGTCGGACTGTCCCCGGGGCCTAGGCGCGCGGAAACACTGTCACTTAACGTTGCTCTGTTTCCATGAGCTGCCCGCGGAAGCAGGGAAATATGCATCCCCCCCGTCGCCATCAACATGGTCTCGAAAATACCCCAAACGGAGGCCTTGTCTCCTTGATGCAATTCACTTTTTGGGTAGCTGAAGGGCCATGTGATAATCCTTAGGGACAGTAGCAGAGGGAAAGGACGTGAAATTGGAGGGGGCAGAGGAGATAGATTGTTCCTTGCTCTATATGCTTGCAATATATATATATATATATGTATATATATTTCTCTCTCTCTCTCTCTCTCTCTCTCACTATATAAATGGAAGGTGTATTTCTTTCATGCTGCAGGTCAGGGTCCCCAATGTAGTGCCAAAGGACACCTTTACTGATGCCCGCCAAGTATTTTTAGCATATTGGGCAGGACCAGAAAGTAGGGTTTCCAACCTCGAGGTACTAGCTGGGGATCTCCCGCTATTGCAACTGCTCTCCAGCCGATAAGAGATCCGTTCCCCTGGAGGAAATGGCTGCTTTGGCCATTGGACTCGATGGCCTTGAAGTCCCTCCCCTCCCCAAACCCCGCCCTCCACGGGCTCCACCCAAAAAACCTCCCGCCGTTGGCGAAGAGGGACCTGGCAACCCTACCAAGAGGGGATTTGCCTAGCAGGGCTTCTGATCGCTGTTTGACTGTAGATTATGCAAGATGATCTTTTAAAACAATATATTTATTTTTAAAGGGCATCCTGTTAAAACCAGGTCTCCCTCTCCTTTTTAAAAAAAAGCAGACTTCATTTCCCCCATATTTTCTTGCTCATACAACCAAATTGGAGGCAGGTTTACTCCAAAGTAAGTCCACGCAGTCCAAGTGAGTGCTACCTGCCCCACGAGCCAATGGAATTTGTAAAATCAGTCACAGATAATATAAACCAGTCATACGTAAATGTTTTCATAAACTGCTGTTTCATCAATGTAGTTCTCAGTGAATATGTGAAGAGAGGGCCATGGCTCAGTGGTAGAGCATCTGCTTGGCATGCAGAAGGTCCCAGGTTCAATCCCTGGCATCTCCAGTTAAAAGGAGGTGATGTGAAAGGCAATTGGAGTAGACCATACAGACCTTGAAGGACCAATGGTCTGATTCAATAGAAGGCAGCTTCATGGGTTCATGGCTGCCAATCCATTTGGATAGGCAGAATTTTCATCCAGTTATTTAGGAGAGGGGTTGTGGCTCAGTGGAATAGCCTCTGGCTTACATACAGAAGGTCCCAGGTTCAATCCCTGACATCTCCAGTTAACAGGACGGGGAGGGGGGAGGCAATGTGAAAGACCTCTACCCAAGATCCTGGGAAGCCGCTGCCAGTCTGAGATAATGATAATGTCCAAGTACTGTTGCCAGGGGAACTGATCTCTATCGGCTGGAGATCAGTTGTAATAGCAGGAGATCTCCAGCTAGTACCTGGAGGTTGGCAACCCTATGTCCAAGGGTCTGATACAGTATAAGGCAGCTTCATGTGACATGTGAGATATGATTGGGAGGGGATAAAACAATGCAAACCCATTTGGTAAGCAGTCGAGTAATTTGGTGCCCGGCAGAACAGAATAGATGATTGGCTCACATTCGATTATTACATTTTAACACAATAATACTGACTGTCAAACACATTTGCGAAATTCATGGCATCCTTAGTAAAAAAAAAAAAAAAAACCCAACATTGTTGAACTGGTAAAAAAAGAAAGAATTGGGAACCTGGACAATGAAGATCGGCAAACCCAAAAGGCCCACAACCATAATGTAAGAAAATAAAAATAAAATTATGAAGGGCATATTCGTATATCTCTAATTAAGACGCAGGCAACAGAATGAATGGCTTTTGCGCGGCTTCAGCCCCCAAGAACGCGGCCCGATAATGAGCAACTCGCATCGACTCAGCGACTGCAACACGATGCATCGGGACCGAGCCGGAAGAGCTGAAACCTCGTGAGCCGACTCGCAAATGAGCTGTCGCCGGATAATTATTCACAGAAATTAAAGGGGTCAAGTAATTGTTAATAATGAATGGATCCCGGAAAGTCACCATCTGTTGGCAAACAATCCACGGGCAGATAAAAAGGAGCCAAACTCGCTGAATGCATTAAAATTCACGCCAGATTATTTCCCCGCCCGGTTAATTAGCTTTGTGTTATGAAGAGATACATATTTTTCCCCCCTCTACCTCGTCTACTTGCAAATCCCTTGACATTTCCGGCTTGCCCAATTAACGGTTACTAACCTATGCTCAGACAGGAAAGAACATCCGAGTAACCTTTCCCGTAAGGGCCGGACACTTCGACTTGTCAACGGCCCCCCGGCGCAATACAGGCCAGATTTACTTCTTTATCTGGTCACACCAGTTCCCAATTCAGAGCTCACGGTCCGTTGGAACCGGTGGCAGACACCGCCCAGCTTGCCCGGCTTGAATTACACCTGCGTCATAAATCTTTCCCATTTGAATACTTGCCGGAATACAATACCGGGGCAGGGGAGAGATTTATTTCTCGCTGGATTCCATGCCAAGGGGACTCTTTTCTATTCGCCTGGTCGTAAATCCTGTCCAAAGGCACCGAAAGGCAAGCAGCGTGATAATTTTGATTGGGCGCAATTTACCTGGTACAATATGCTCTTGGGGGCTTCCTCCAACTCCTTGTGCCGGTTGAGTCGCGGGACCATATTTGCACACTTTATAGGTATGTCGGTGCCATCAAGACACAATCAATTTATAATGTCCCCAGCAAGGGGCTTTCAAGGCAAGCGAGAAGGCCATTGCCTTCCTCTGCAGATTCTTCCTTGGTGGTCTCCTGTCCCAGCGCCAACCCTGCTTAGCTTCTGAGATCTGACTCGATCGGGCTATACCATGCCCCCTTCCTCCTATGATGTCAGAATATAGCCCAATAATACTAGTTATCATAGTCATATGCCATCAAGTGACAACCGACTCATGTTGTCCCCAGCAAGGGGCTTTCAAGGCAAGGGAGAAGCAGAGGTGGCTGGCCATTGTCTTCCTTTGCAGATTCTTCCTTGGTGGTCTCCCATCCAAGCGCCAACCCTGCTTAGTTTACAAGATCTGACAAAACCAGGATATGGCATGCCGCCTTCCATCCCTGCACACGTCAGGATCTTTTAAAAAAAGATTGCTGAGAGATTGACGGGAGGATGATCATGACAGATAGCTAGAACAGACCGGACAACGTCTACACAGTAAGCAATTTGCTCACTGGAAATGCGAGGAACTCATGGAAGCTGCAACTATGTCTCTCTTGGAAGAGAAGACCTGCACGCTGATTCAGTTTGTCCTCCGAGCCAAAGGAACATGAACTGGAATTGATCAATTGTCTTGTATCTTCAGGCCAGATTCTGAGCAGAGGATGTCAGGAAACCGGTGGAAACGGGTGGACAGGGGCATCAGGACCAGCGAAAGAACCTTCCCGGGAAACGGCCAGTGACCGTGTCGGAGTTTTCAATCTGAATGAGGAGATTCTGATTTGAATATCTCTGCTGGGTACTTTAACTTGTTTTTAATGCACGTTCTTTTCCGATGACTGAGTTTCCAACGGTGGCGGATCGGCATCTGTAGAACAGAAAAGCATAAAATATCAGCTAGCAGTTCGAATCCTTGTGAAAGAGGATACCTACCTACCACAATACACGACACAGACCTGTTAATTAAAGCTAATCAACAGAACGCATAGCTAATAATGAGCCAGCTAGAACCGCGAGGAAAGCTGGGATATAAAAGTTTCAAGAAGATAATAATAAATAATTGCTGCCCGGTCTTTTTTTTTTAATCGACTTTTGTTGATTCGCTTATACAGTAGCATCTTAATATAGATAATCCATAAAATGAATTAATAAGCTAGGATAAGAGCTGACATGGGGTAGCGAGTTATCAGGATTGCCAACTCTCTGGGGTCTCAGGCAGAGGTCTTTCTACTGCCTGGTCCTTTTGACTGGAGAGGCCAGGGATTGAACCTGGGACCTTTGGCAGATTGTGTGTTGAAATGACGCCTGTAGCCTTCTCCTAGCCATGCAGCTGGCCAAGGGGGGGGGGAAGCCTGAAGTCCACCTGGTAGAGAGCCGATCCTGGGCACAATTACCCAGAATCATCCCCCTGGGCACATACAATGTTCCCTGCATAGGGGCTGCCAATCTCCAGGGACTAGCTGGAGATCTCCTGCTATTACAGCTGATCTCCAGCCAATAGAGATCAGTTTACCTGGAGAAAATGGGCCGCTTTGGCAATTGGTCTCTATAGCATTGAAGCCCCTTCCCTCCCCAAACCCCACCCTCCTCAGGCTCCACCCCAAACATCTCCAGATATTTCCCAACCCAGAGTTGGCAACCTGTCCCTGCTTAAGGGCAAGAGCTGAACTTCCGCGGGTGCCGATTGCCTTTTTTCCACACACCCTCCGATCTTGCAAAGTTTCTTCAAGCCAGCCCATCTTCCCAATGTAAGTCGACAAGAACGGTGAAGAGCATCGCATCGACAAAAAACAGCTTGAAATTTCCCCCTTGCATCGGGAAGCTGCGGTTGGCATTCTTGGACTCAAAGGCGCTCCAAACACATACGCTGACAAATTAGCATGAAAAATTGGAATTTGTTTTGTCTTCAAGGACAAAGCCCGGAACCGCTCTCCCTTCTCTCTCGGCAAAGTTTCTGCTTCGTTTTGCTGCATTTCTAATTCATAAAGTTCGCCGCTGAACAATACGCTCTGTTCTTTCTCGCGCGGAGTCCTGAGGCTGTCATGTTTGATAAGACAAACTCTTATTAATATTGATCTGGGTTTACAACTTTGCAAGAGCTAACTTTGCGGGGAGAAACACGGAGCAGATGCATAAGCACGTTTCCAAATGCAGCAATTTGGCACATTTCTGAATCGTCTTCAAAGGGGCTGATGTAGGGTTGCCAACCTCCAGGTACTAGCTGGAGATCTCCCGCTATTACAACTGATCTCCAGGCGATACAGATCAGTTCACCTGGAGAAAATGGCCGCTTTGGCAATTGGACTCCACGGCATTGAAGTCCCTCCCCTCTCCAAACTCCGCCCTCCTTAGGCTCCACCCAAAAAAATCTCCCGCCAGTGGTGAAAAGGGACCTGGCAACCCTAGGCTTATGTCTGTCTGTCTTTCTCTCTCTCAGTCTCTGTATGTATGTATGTATGTATGTATGTAATATGGGATCTCCCTAAAATATATGCAAGCTAATATAGTTTGTCAGAATGATCCATAAAGGGTTTAAACACCCTGTTGTAAATCAATTTTAATTTGTGACACTGGAAAAAACATTTCCAAGCTTCACAACACGGTAAGCTAGTGTGGTGTAGTGCTTAGCGTGTTGGACGACGATCTGTGAGGCCAAGGTTCAAACCCCCCACTCTGCCATGGAAGCTTGCTGGGTGACCTTGGGCCAGTTACACCCACTGAGCCCAACCCACTGTCCAGTCGCAGCTGAGTTATGGAGACCCTGCGGGGGTTTCTCAAGGCAAGGGAGGTCCAGAGGTTGCTTCCCATTGCCCGACTTGGTGGAGCAGCCCTGAACTTCCTTGGCGGTCTCTCATCCAAGTGCTAACCAGGGCGGACCCCACTTAGTTTCCGAGACTCGGTTTGCCTGGGCCATCCAGATCAAGACCAAGATCACAGCCACCTCTGGCAAATTTTGAACCACAATACATTAGGGTTGCCAAGTTGTTTTCTGTTGCCCCAGAAGGTCAGAACAGAACCAACGGGTTGAAATTAAATCAAAAGAGTTTCCGTCTAGACATTAGAAAGAACTTTCTAACAGTTAAAGCGGTTCCTCAGTGGAACAGGCTTCCTAGGGAGGTGGTGAGCTCTCCTTCCCTGGAGGTTTTTAAGAAGAGGTTTGATGGCCATCTGTCAGCAATGCTGATTCTATGACCTTAGGCAGATGATGAGAGGGAGGGCATCTTGGCCATCTTTTGGGCATGGAGTAGGGGGTCACTGGGGGTGTGGAGGGGGGAGGTAGTTGTGAATTTCCTGCATTGTGCAGGGGGTTAGACTAGATTACCCTGGTGGTTCCTTCCAATTCTATAATTCTATGAATCTACGAACTCCTCTTGGGACCTGACGATCTCCTGAACTTATGACCTGTCTTCAGGAGGGTAAACTCTATTGAATATCCTGCTGAGGTCCTTCGCATCCGCTTCCTAACCTGTAACCCCACTTCTCCAGGAATTTCCCAACCTGGAATTCGCAACCCTACAATATGTACATATTTTGTTACCATGCACTCTGTCACACACACATGCTTTCAACTGTGGGAACTCCCATTTCTCAGCTGTAGCCGGGCGCTACGACTTCCCCCACAGTCTTAACAGTGCACCGGAATCATTTGGGGGGTCCTCGAATTTCAGACCCTTGGAGAAGCCCCCTACCCTGTGATCGCTCTTCCGAAGCAAGTGCCTTGAGCTCTCTCTCTCTCTGCCAGTTCTACAAATAGTCTACAAGTCAAGATCTTTCTCCAGGCTCTGTCTAAAAAAATGCGCCCAGCCATGTTTGTCAGTTGATGTTATCTGTCACTGACTTGTTTTCTTCTTTGTGGGATTGTAACTCCGATGCTCTGAGGTCGTTTTCTTTTTAACTGTGCAACGGATTGTAAACCGCCTTGAACTGAAAGGCAGGTTGGATAGATAGACATCAATTCGCATCCATCATTCTGAAACCTGCCGGGGAAAAGCACCGTTCTCGCACACCGCCAAGCCCTAAACTGGAGGCCTCCCGAGGCGATCCTTCACAGCAGGCAGGCGAAACTCGGCTCAAAACCGGGTGAAATGGACCAGACGCAAGGAGACATGGGGCGAAAACGCATGGTCGCTTTAGCCTCCTTTATTCCCTGTTTCAACCAGGATTCAGCCAGGATCGAACGCACGCTCGGCGAAAACGCATGTGTTCGATCCTGGCTGAATCCTGGCTGAAACAGGGAATAAAGGAGGCTAAAGCAACCGTGCGTTTTCGCCCCATGATGGTTGGGATTTTGCGCGCGCCATATTCTGTCCCTCATGGGGTGGCTGAATTAATGCGCATGACGCTCCTCTGCCACAATGGCAGAATCTGAAATGAGCCATCAGAGATCCCGCTCTGGGGGAAGGCAGATGAGAAAATTGGTTTGGGAACAGGGAGGAACAAGGGGAATATAGGTGAGGATGTTTAGGGATGTAGAACATTCCCAATTACACAACCAACCAACCAACCAACCAATATCTCTCTCTCTCTCTCTCCCTCCCTCCCTCCCTCCCTCCCTCTCTCTCTCTCGTTGTGGTGTAGTGTATTAGTAGCCTTTAGATAAACTTTTTTGCACTTTGTTAACATTTCTCGCTCCTGTACTGATTTCCTAATCTGTTTGATACTAGTACAGTGGTGCCTGCCTTCCACCCAGTACCTAGAGGCTGGGAACCCTAGGGTGGGGGGAACGCCGCAGCCCTCAAAAGGAGAGAGGCAATTGGAAGGAAGCAAAAGGGGGCAGAAACCAGACGTTTCAGAAAACGAGACGTTTTCAAGCTTCGCCTGTCTTGTTGGCTATTGATTTTCATCGACCGCAGGATAAGCAGCCAGGTCTTCTTTTTCTGCCCAGAGGGATCACAGCAGATTCCCCAATTAATGTTGCGCCCAAGAGAAAACCCACATGCATCCACGCCAATGCGGTGCGCCTGAGAAAACTGGCCCCTTCCGGGGGATGGAATCCAGGCGCCCTTACCTGATTGGACTTGACAAGCAATAGAGGACAGAGCTTATTCTGTTTTAGAAAACCTGCTATGACC
Organism: Euleptes europaea; assembly: GCF_029931775.1. Taxonomy (NCBI): domain Eukaryota; kingdom Metazoa; phylum Chordata; class Lepidosauria; order Squamata; family Sphaerodactylidae; genus Euleptes; species Euleptes europaea. The sequence continues at coordinate 12,541,200 of NC_079332.1, forward strand.
AGGGATGTGCCGAAATCCTTTTTTCCTCCACACAATTACTTAGCACGACCAAATTGAAAAGCGCATACACAGGACGGAAGAGGCTTGCTAGAGGCCTGGCGGATAAGCAACCATTGCAAAACAGGTCAGCCGGGCCCGTTCTCACATTACAGAGTACACCCGTTTGTTGAGGGGTTAGGGTTGCCAGCCTCCAGGTATTTCCCAAGTAAGGTTGCCAGGTTCCTCTTCGCCAAAAGCGGGAGGTTTTTGGGGTGGAGCCTGAGGAGGGTGGGGTTTGGGGAGGGAAGGGACTTCAATGCCATAGAGTCCGATTGCCAAAGCAGCCATTTTCACCAGTGGTGAAGAGGGACCTGGCAACCCTATCTCAAACTGAGACTGCTCCCATGAACGCTATTATTCCAACATACTACTGTAATTGCTACTAAACATACAGTTAGACTTGCCTGTTCAACTAGATATCTACCTCCCCTACCATCTGTGATTTCTGATACATCTCCCGCTATTACAACTGATCTCCAGGCGATAGAGATCAGTTCGCCTGGAGGAAAATAGCCGCTTTGGAAAGTGGAATGTATGTAGGGTTGCCAGGTCCCTCTTCGCCACCAGCGGGAGGTTTTGGGGGCAGAGCCTGAGGAGGGCAGGGTTTGGGGAGCTGACTTCAATACCATGGAGTCCAACTGCTGAAGCGGCCACTTTCTCCAGGGGAACTGATCCCAATCAGCTAGAGATCAGTTGAAATAGCAGGAGATCTCCAGCTGGTACCTGGAGGTTGGCAACCCTAACTGCATGGCATTACACCCTGCTGAGGTCCCTCCCCTCCTCAAGCCCTTCCCCAGGCTCCACCCTCAAAATCTCCAGTTATTTCCCATAAATCCTGCCCATAAACCCTGGGCTCTGGAACAGTTCCATTTGAAGGGCCTTTCAAAATATAAACCCAACTGGGTCTATTCAGTACCTGCTCCGAAAAGTGACTGAAAAAAGACTCAAAACTCCTCTTGCTTTCCGTGCGGCCCGTGCTGGGACCGAATCCTCTGGACTTCGCCCTCTGCGCATTTCCCAGAATGCATCCGCTTTCAGAAAATAAACGGCTTGGTGGCAACACTCCCCCTTGCCACCCCGAGCTATATAATGTGGTGATTTGCCATCTATCAGCAGAAGTCCGGATATTTATGACGGCGTTTGGGGTTCTGTTGGGATCTCGCCGCACCGGCGGCCTCCAAAGGTGAGACGCAATAACTTCTGAAATTCCTCATCCATTTCCGGCTTCGGGCTATTTTTGTACAAGGCCGTTTCTCTGATGGACAGGGTTGCAATTTTCATCGTTGAGTAAAAGAGCGACTGGCTAATATACAGCATTATGGGTGGGGTTGCCAGCTCCAGGTTGGAGCCTGAGGAGGGCGGGGTTTGGGGAGGGGAAGGACTTCAATGCCATAGAGTCCAATTGCCAAAGTGGCCCATTTTCTCCAGGGGAACTGATCTTTATCAGCTGGAAATCAGTTGTAATAGCAGGAGAGTTCCAGCTAGTAGCTGGAGGCTGGCAACTTATGGGGGGGGTGAAATATACCCCCTCTTCATCCTTAAGAGCCCCATGGTGCAGAGTGGTAAGCTGCAGTACAGCAGTCCAAGCTCTGCCCACGACCTGAGTTTGATCCCAACGGAAGTTGGTTTCAGGTAGCTGGCTCAAGGTTAACTCAGCCTTCCATCCTTCCGAGGTCGGTCAAATGAGTACCCAGCTTGCTGGGGGTGAAGGGAAGATGGCTGGGAAGGCACTGGCAAACCACCCCATATCCAGAGTCTGCCTAGTAAACGTTGGGATGAGACGTCACCCCATGGGTCAGTAATGACCTGGTGCTTGCATTGGGGACTACTCTTACCCTTCCTCCTTGGCTCCGATTGAGCAAGTAATTTCAGAGATTTCCCAATGAAATAGATTCATCCTTTCAGCGGGTGCCGAAAAGATGAGGACAGATCAGCTATCAATAGCATCATTTGTTTGCTTTTTTGTCACTAGCCCATTGCAAAATAGAGTGCTACAATAAAGAGATCTAAAAATAAAAGCCGCATTTAACATTTGTAGTGTATAATGAACTGTGGATAGATTGACCCATGAGAGGCTGGCCTTTAAATCGTTAGCTAAGATTATGAGCATGCTCACTCATTTAACTCTGCAAAATGACTAACATGATGCGAGGATCTGGACGATTGTACAGAAACTGCTTATGTGCAGTGTTTTAAAAATACAATCAGGGGCTCCTACACTTCAGTGAAACATGATGGAAACATCTGCAGACCTGTACATTGGCTTGTATCCAGATTGTTTTTGTGGAGTGTTTTACCCGTGCACACCTCTGTATGTGGACGATGGTCTCGAAACTGCTTTTGTGCAGTGATTTACGAATGCAATCAGGGGCTCCTACACCTCAGTGAAACACGATGGGGAAAAATCTACAGACAACTTGTATCCAGATTGTTTTTGTGGAGTGTTTTACCAATCCTCACTTTATACGTACTGGTAATGTGAAGGAGGAAACAAGATAGAGATGGAAAGCTGGGGTGGGCAAACCAAATTTGGAAATAAAAGAAGAAGGCTGGAGAATTGCTAATCCATTAGTTAGAAACATAGAAACACAGAGCTGGAAAGGACCTCAAGGGTCATCTAGT